>NC_140365.1:775000-1415000 GCF_054491055.1 Hypomesus nipponensis
TCATTCACATTCATACGATGCATGTCTTTATGATAGACTCAGGGTAACGTTGTCACCTCAGTCAAATGTTGTGTTTTATTATCCACACGAGTGAACACTGACGGAAAGAATGTGCTAAGCATGTTACTACAGAGAGAGTTTGATGGGTTCTCTTTCCATGTGATATGTGGGACTGTGAGTTGTTTTGTTCCACAAGAAGAAGTTGTTCTTGTAAGATGAAGGGTATCAAGGTGGTGCGCACCCACACACACACACACACACATCCACATGAATATACACACATGCCTACACACACACACACACACACACACACTCCCCGGTCCATCCACCTCAGACCATCTCAGATGTTGTAGAAGCATGAAACAACCCTCATCATCGTGTTAAAGACCATCATCTGTCTGTCTGGGGAGAATCAGAGCTAAGACATTATTCCTGCTACTTTGATGTGGGAACGTTTGTTCTTTCATGAAGGCATCCTCATCTTGTCCCCAAGTGAAAGCAGCTTAAATCATTTGTATGCGGCGAAAAGAAAATTAGTTGAAGATAATCTAGCCATGGACTTCCCAGATGGCTGTTGTTCTTTTCTCCCCAGAGAAGACTTTCTCTGCCTCCTTTTATTCCTATCCTTCTCCACTGATGGCACTATCATTACAAGCGATCTACCTTGACAATAAAATTGATTTTGCCTGGCTTCATTAGATAAGACCTTTTCTGCAGAGATAGATGAGCAGTGGATTGTCTGTACAGTATTTGATGTTGTGTGTGTCGATGTCGTCCTAGCATCCTCTCTCTCTACTTCGTCTGGGACTGGAGGAATGATGCAGATTGCAGCAGAAAGTTATCATTGTGGAGGGTCTGGCTGATGGGTAGCGGATGAGGCATGGTCGTGCCAGGGATCTGCCGCTCTCCCCTCCCCCTCCCTCCTTCCTCCTCCCCCTCCCCCCTCCCCCTCCCTCCTTCCTCCTCCCCCTCCCCCCTCCCCCTCCCTCCTTCCCCCTCAGCAGGCCTGTCAGCGGGGAACTTAGTCGTGAGGCCTTGGTAAAGGTCGTCTCTTGTTTGTTGTTAAAGATCCAATTAGAGCGAGGAGAGGAAGTTTGTCTAATGAGAGCAGGAAGTGCACCCCGAACACAAGGACGGCTGGCTATACCCCAACGTCAAAAACGGATTTAACACAAGTGTCCCTTCTTTTGTTATTATAAATGTGGTATTTCTTCTGTTGCCCTGGTCTCTTTGTGATTACAGCCATGCTTGCTGAATGCGTACAGTTTGTCCTGAGAAAGTCGCCTGAAGGCAGTGTAGCGTGGAGAAGCTGGAAGAAAGGACCTGGGGAGGGGGGAGAGAGGGGAGAGAGGACCGAGAGAGGGCAGAGAGAGGGGGAGAGAGGAGGAGAGAGGGGGAGAGAGGGGAGAGAGAGGGGGAGAGAGGGGGAGAGAGGAGGAGAGAGGGGGAGAGAGGGAGAGAGAGGGGGAGAGAGGGGGAGAGAGGGGGAGAGAGGGAGAGAGGGGGAGAGAGGGCAGAGAGAGGGCAGAGAGAGGGGGAGAGGGGGGGAGGACCGAGAGAGGGCAGAGAGAGGGGGAGAGAGGGGGAGAGAGGACCTCAGAATATTGGAGGCCCAGAGGAGATCCCTTTCTTCTGTTAAACCAGCGACCCTCCGAGAGCTTCTGCTCCAACTCACAGAGAGAGAAGACTCCTCCCGGAGCCATACTGTTCACACACAGTAACAGGAAGTCTCAGACAGGACAGAGATGGATAGAAAGGGGAGGGAGAAGAAACAGAGGAGAGAGCTTGGAGGGTCAGAGTTAGTCCTGGCTTCAGACTGCCTCAAATGGTGTTGAGACTGCAGTATAGACTTACCTGCAGTATAGACTTACCTGCAGTATAGACTTACCTGCAGTATAGACGTACCTGCAGCATAGACTTACCTGCAGTATAGACTTACCTGCAGTATAGACGTACCTGCAGCATAGACTTACCTGCAGTATAGACTTACCGGCAGCATAGACTTACCTGCAGTATAGACTTACCGGCAGCATAGACTTAGCGGCAGTATAGACTTACCGGCAGCATAGACTTACCTGCAGTATAGACTTACCGGCAGCATAGACTTACCTGCAGTATAGACTTACCGGCAGCATAGACTTACCTGCAGTATAGACTTACCGGCAGTATAGACTTACCGGCAGTATAGACTTACCTGCAGTATAGACTTACCTGCAGTATAGACTTACCGGCAGCATAGACTTACCTGCAGTATAGAAGGATATGAAGTCCGTGTTTAACATCTTATTTTTCACCAACATGGATTCTGTTCCATTTCCCTGCCATACATACATTAATTCAAATGTTTTCTTTCACATTCATCAATGCCTCTCGTGTTCTGTAACCTCAGTTTGTTTGCACGCGTTGCACAGTGTGATCGATATCCTGTGGCAGTTGCTTGATTGAGATATAATGTGAAATATTGTGTCTGGAACCTGGCTTCTGGTGTCAGTCTGTGCGAGAGATGGAATAAATAGAGACAGACAGACAGAGAGAGACAGAGACAGAAAGAGACAGACAGACAGAAAGAGACAGACAGACAGACAGAGAGAGACAGAGACAGACAGAGACAGACAGAGACAGATAGAGACAGACAGACACAGACAGAGACAGAAAGAGACAGACAGAGACAGCCAAAGAGAGACCGACAGAGAGGTGGGGAGATAGGCTTGCTGCCACACCTCTGAGCCTGTGATTGCAGGAGCGGGCGTTGGGCCCGTGGGTGTTGAAACAGGGTGGTGATGCTGGGGCCAGGAACACGCCTGGTGTTCACATGGCGCCTGGCAGCTGCTAGCGGCCTGGTTACAGAAGGCTAGGCGGGGCTCCAGATGATCACTACTTTAGACACCGCAAGCAGAGAGCTCCAACATGCCGGGGCCACCTGACCAGGGGGAGCTGCTGGGTCCACTTCCAGCTTCCTCTGACTGGATTACCTCCCCTTCTGGAGAGGTGCGAGAGGCAACAGTTGCCTTTAATGGCTGTCTTTCAAGGAGCAGCTTGTCTCAGACTAAGAGGACAAGCCCTAAATGTTGACACGTCTTTCTGCTGAAAGAGGGTTTCTGAAGCGTGGATAATCCGCCATCTGTGTGTGAAAGACTAGACTGTTTGAACGGCTTCATCTTCGTGGTTCGGGCCGCCCTTGTGTCTGTGGCCAATAAACATAAACGTCTTTTTGTTATCTAACGTGGCAAACTGTCAAATGACCTCCATAAGGAGTGCTATTGGTTCAAAACCCGAGGCTTGAAATTAATTATTGATTTGTTTGAATTGTATGTTTTCCTCCAGTTAAACGATAAGAGTTTCCTTTGGGTGTGTTCAGCTAGCATTGTAGTCCTCAATGAAACATGTATTGACCTGTTTTAATGATTCTGCTGTCTCATCCCTCTCTCCAGACTGCTGAAAGCAGGTTACGTGTCTCAGGCTCAGAGAGAGACCTTTGGGAGTTTGTTTTTGGAGGGATGTGATTGTGACAGTCAGCCAGGTAGCCATCTTTATTCTCCTCCATGCTCCTGAGGAGCAGACAGAGCCTGAGGAGGGTGTGGATGGTTGGGCCATACAGAGCAACACTGTCCTGGTGTTGCCAGACCTACTAATGAACCTGGATAGCCCAGGCTGCTGGGGGTGGGCAGGGAGGACCAATCGATCCCAGATAATGGGATCCTTCCTGACAAGGGATCACCGTGACGCTAAGAGTCTGGACATTGACTGTGAACCATGACAACTTTTTATCCACAATGATGGAGTCCCTCCTTCCCCTCACCCCTCCTTCTCCTACCCAATCCCCCTCCCATCTCCCTCCCTCCCCTCCTCCTCCACCTCCTCCCTCCCCCTGTTATCTCCCAGGCTTCCCCGATTACGGGTTTTACTCTGCGCCCAGCGACCACCGGGGGGCGCCCTGCTCGTTTGCGGACTATGGTTCCCTGGGGCCCCCGGGGGCCCAGCTGCTGCACAGTGAGCACGCCACGCCAGCCTGCAGCTCCCCCCTCCAGCACCTACACAGCCCGGATCAGTTTAAGAGCCCAGGTTTGTATGTGCGCTTCTCTCTCTCACCTCCTGGACACTTTCACTCATACCGTTTCTCCATGCAGATGATCTGTGCTTTTTATTTTTATTTTTTTCCTTGAGAAAAAAGGATCAGTTTTCAGCCCTCGCTCCCCCCCCCCCCCTCATTTATCTCCAGCAAAATGCATTGCATGATTTTCCTCCTACTACTTCTTTCCATTTTGATTTTGAATGTACCTTTACGGGGGGTTTTCACAATCAGTTAGTATTTCTTTGTCTTCTTTTTTCCCCTCTGTATAAACCTGCCTGTGTTAGGGGCGGCGCCTGTGTTAGGGGCGGCGCCTGTGTTAGGGGCGGCGCCTGTGTTAGGGGCGGCGCCTGTGTTAGGGGCGGTGCCTGTGTTTGGGGCGGCGCCTGTGTTAGGGGCGCCTGTGTTCCTCCATGTGCATGAGAGGCAAGAGACCAGTCAGACACAGCAGCTTAACGGTTACAGTTCTGTCCTCTGGGGGGGGGGGGGGGGGGAACCAACCTTCTCTCCCACCTGGAACTCAGAGGCAAAGAGTGACTGAATGAACAAGTGACTTAATGACAGTGACTTAATGACAGAGTGAAGGAATGACAGAGTGAGTCAGTCACAGAGTGGGTGAACGAGGAGTGACGCAGTGAGAATCACATAAATGATTCAGTCATTAAGTGCCCATAGCAGATGCATGATCACCTCTATTATCACAGTGAGAATGAAAAACAAGGCAATCAGTAGGCATGTTCAGCTCTGTTCTGAGTGTGTGCATTACAGATCCATCACACCCTGTGTTTACAGTATGTGCATAATTCAACCATTACCCTGCTACACAAACGATTCATTCCATGGTTGCTGTTTTCCTCAACTATTAATTTACTGGTCATTTGGCTTCTGTTGTGGAGATTGTGCTCTCAACAGACTGGCATGTGTTTGTAATCAGACCGCTATATGATGTTGTTGCAGTGAAAGGTGTTCAGTACAGCAGTATATCGTGAGTGGTTACAGGAATGTGCCGTGAAGCAACCATGCACTCTCTGATGTGTTGGTTATTGAGCTGTTAGGTGCCGTCAGAGCTGTATGTGCTGTGGGAGATAGACTCTCCATGCCTCTCTCTGCTCTCTGTCATGGTGTTGGCTGAAGGGCAGGCAGGTGAATACCTGTAGCGGCCTCCTGTTCTGGTCCAGGGCAGAGAGTATGCAGGGCTTACCCACGGGGCTGTGGAGAGCCAGTAATGATGTCTGATGATGGCCCGGCCTGCTTACTGATGGTCTCTCTCTCCCTGATGCTCTCTCTCTTCCTGGTGGAGCTCTCTTCAATTACACCAGCAGAGGAGGGGGGACCATCAGGCTCCAGCAGGTGTTGTGGTCTCCTGCAGTCCCCTCCCTCCCTCTATCCCTCCCTCCCTCCCTCTATCCCTCCCTCCCTCGCTCCCTCGCTCCCCCCTCCCTCTCTCCTTCCCTCTCTCCCCCTCTCTCCCTCTCTCCCTCCTTCCCTCTCTCCCTCACTCCGTCGCTCCCTTGCTTTCCCCTCCCTCGCTCCCTCCCTCTCTACCCCCCTCTTTCTCTCCCTCCCTCCCTCCCTCCCTCCCTCCCTCCCTCCCTCCCTCCCTCCCTCCCTCCCTCCCTCCCTCCCTCCCTCCCTCCCAGTCTCACTAGTCCCGCCTCATTGGTTTTGGCAGCGGACAGGAAAAGACATCTTCAAGCCCTGTGCTCTACAGTGAAGATTACACCCATCTCCAGGTTTGGAGCAGCTCCCAGTCCTAAATGCGCTCAGGAGGGCTACCGGCCCCCCCAAGCCCCCGCCTTGCCGACGCCCACAGCCGAAAGCGTTTGCTGGATCACTGCCGGGACAGTCCGGCGGGAGACAGGAAGTCAGCTCCCTGCCTGCAGAGCTGCACATGCTCACACCAGGCTTGGCGTCTCCAGAACAGCAGCCTCGCTCCCAGTGTTCCTCCCTCCCCTCCTGCGGCCGGGGTCAGGCTGTGTCCCCTCAGGTAGTAAACAGGCCCTCCATGGCCTGTTCTCACAGGGAGACCACCTGTTCTCACAGGGAGACCACCTGTTCTCACAGGAAACGCTGTTCCACCGCCTTGTCATCATCGCCACGTGAGGCTGTGAAGCGTACCGAAGACTCTTTAGAAAGTGCAGCCTGATCACTCCAGTCCGGACGGTCTTTGTATCGCCACGGTAGAATCATTCATTCCCCAGGGGAGGATGGTGTTGTAGATTGAGGCGTGTTGTTTTACATATTCAGCCAAATGCATCCCCTAACTCCACCCTCTTACCTCGCCTTACAGTTCATAGACAGACTGCTGCACAAGCACCACTGGCTCTGCCTGGTTGTTGAACTTTCCATCTAATTTATAATAAATGTTGCTGGTAACGGAAGCAGAGAGGAAATTCAATGGATTACATTTGCGTCAGCACATCAGACGCCTGCTTTGTGGCAGCATAAATGAGATAGGGGACTGACAGAAGGGAAACAGAGTGAGCGGGGAATGTGCAGGACAGATGAGTCACCTGTGTCTTCAAAACAGCTGTGTAATCACAGTCTGGCTTGTTAAATTAGCATGGGCGTCTCTGAGCCGGCAGTCAAACCCAATAAGTGTAACTCATGTTTTGCTGTTAAAGTTAATGGCTGAGGCAGTACTGCTAAGGGCTTTAAGGAAGAAACATAAATCCTGTTTCCCACGTAAGGAGGGGGGGCGAGGGGGGGAGGGGGGGGGGAACTGCTGTGCCCGATTCAATAGCATCCACCAATTATAAAAAAATGAGGATTACTGTTTAAACTGAAAATAGCTGTAATTGCTTAATAAGCAAGCCTATTGGAGGCTGTGCTGGCCAGAAAAGAGTGCTGAGAGCGGTCGTGGGAGGAGCCTGCAGGTCGTGGGAGGAGCCTGCAGGTCGTGGGAGGGGCCTGCAGGTAGTGGGAGGAGCCTGCAGGTCATGGGAGGGGCCTGCAGGTCATGGGAGGAGCCTGCAGGTCATGGGAGGGGCCTGCAGGTCGTGGGAGGAGCCTGCAGGTCGTGGGAGGGGCCTGCAGGTCGTGGGAGGGGCCTGCAGTCAGGCACCAGAGGTGCCGGGTCCTTTCCATGCCAGGGGCGGAGCCTCTTCCACTCGCCAGACTAACATCTCAGAACATCTCTTTACCCTCAGAACACTGCAGAGCCGAGTAAGAGACGGTTAAGGATGGTGAGATCAATTATGACTGATCACTTAAACAAGTATTACACGTGGGCGTGTTTTGTGCTTGTGTGTGTGTGTGTGTGTGTGTGTAAGAGGATGTTCACCAGTGCTCCTTGAAGCATGCTACTTTCTTGTCCCAGTGTTCACTAAACCATTCTGACTCAAGTACCTCACAGCTCCTTACTCTGGAAGTGGACGCAGCTATCGGGAATTTGCTCGTTTTTTGACGAGCAATTGTTATTGTTCATGTGAATGTATTTTCAGTGTTTCCATGAACAGGAGAGACACTGTGGCCTGAATCAGCCGGTCCGGAGAGGGGGGGATTCACAGGTTCAACAGATCGCTCCCTCTCTTCCCGCGCCTAAGGGTTTTACACCAGCACTGTTATTGGCCTTTCTTAGGCGTCTGAACTTTTCAAAAAGGTTTGAATGTCTCCTGTAGCCGCAGGGCACGGGGTCAGAGGTCAGAGGTCAGACTCAGGGATTTCTTCACATCCCTGGAAACGGTACCTGGGCTCCAACTCAAGTCAAGCTTTTATATTTTTCAAGGTTTACAGCTGTTTTCGCTGCTTTATAGTTTTGTCCTTTGCTTTCTGGCTGGAATTGGATGTTAAGGAGACTAGTATTGAGAGCATTCTCTGGAGTTCTCAGGCGACAGCCAGGCTAGGTATCTGTGGGGTAGATGGACCAGTGCATTAGTCATCCAGCAGCTTGGTTAAAGGAGCAGGGAAGGGTGAAGGGTTGAGATAGGACTTAGCAAAGCTACTTTTGGTATAATAATTGGCAAGGCAAACTCTGATGAGGCATAGACAATATGAAGTGTTCAAGATTTGAACCTGCATGAGTAAATACAACGACAACCCCACCGTCCACAAACTGTCACATTGACTGCAAGCAGGAAAACATCACAGGCTGTGATAACAAGACAAACACATTCACTACAGCGCATTAATTAATACCCCAAACACAATCGGGTTTCCAAGTTGCAACTCCGTTAATATCAGCATTTGCTCACAGCAAAGCAGGACTGCATTAACAAGTCCCAGTCTTCCTAGTCTACAATGTGCAGATGTCTTCTCGTCTTGTGTTGTCTGTGAACAGCATCACTGTATGTTCCCGATGCAGAGCATGTCTGTATCCAAAGAATATCACTCTGGATTCACATCGCTGTTTGGCTGCCCCTTATTCTGTATCCAGTTCCTACATTATATCTTGGACTTGTTAGCTTATGAATACTGGTTTCCGATGACATTTCTGATAACCCCACACAGTATCACCCACAGCATTACCGACCAACATGTAGGATTCCATATCCTTGAATCCAGTAACATATTCTTAGATATGTCTGTGTAGGGTATGTCCCTGAACCGATCCAGAATGAATTCCTATAGATCTTATGAACTGATCCATCGTCTGTGGCGTACAGCCTACCTCCGTGGTGAGACTGAACTACAGCGCCCCCTGCTGTGTTGTTTGTGCAGGGGCCAACCCCCCGCGACCTGGAGGCTTCCCTGGCGCTAACAGCCCCGGGCCGGTGACAGACCTGTATGGGCCAGGGAGCCAGGACTCAGCTGTGGGGAACTACATTAGCGCTGCCAGCCCCCAGCCTGGATCTGGGTTCGGACACAGCCTCGCGGTGAGTACAGCCCGCCCTGTCTCTCTTTTGACCTCCTCTCTCACTCTCCCCCTCCCTCTTTGTCCCCCTCTCCCCTTCCCTTTGTCGCTCTCTCATTCCCTTTCAGCCTATCCCTCGCTCCCTCTCTCTGTCTCCCTCGCTCTCTCTCTCTGTCTCCCTCTCGCTCTCTCCCTCTGTCTCCCTCGCTCTCTTTCTGTCTCCCTCGCTCCCTCTCTCTGTCGCCCTCGCTCTCTCTCTCGTTCTGTCAGACCCGACTGGGGGTTAGACCCGGAGAGCAGCCAGACAGGACAGTAAACATGACAACATCCCTCCCACCTGCCTCCCTCCTCTTACCTCTCGTTGTGTTCCTCAGACAGCCTGTCTGTAGCGTCCGGTGTGGGTGGTGGCGTTGGTCTGATGAGGACATGGTTGCTACAGGAGCCAGACAGGACTGGACCTGGTCCTGAGCAGCACATGACTCACACGGACGTGTTGTCCTGTCAGCCGTGCTGGACGTCTGAGGGAATCACACGAGGGAGGGGACGTTAGAATGAGACGAATGGTGTTTAATGTCCTTTTAACAAGCAGCTAAAACTGATACCCAAACAAAACCACCAAACACCAAAGAAAATGTCTTTAATTGGCCTTTTGCCGCCATGTAGAGCCGTTGTTACTGGCCGTCAGAGTCCAATTGTTGAAATCTTATTCAGTTTCAATTCATGCAGAAGCATTGTTGGCTCCTGAATATGGAAGTCTGGCCTATTTACTAGACACACTCTCGGCTGTCAAATGATGATTGAATTAGCATGATAGTCAATCCAGTGATGGCCAAGTCTGAGTAGTCGGACACGGCGCATCGTCAAGGCCTCATGTCTGTCTGCATCTGTCTGTCACCGACTTGCCAGTGCTGAACTTCACGCTGTCATTAGTTTGTTATGGTGACATTGTTGCCACATTTAAATGACTTTTAAGAATCCGATATTAATGTTTGTGATTGGGCTGACACTCTTGGCCCATCCCCAGGACTCTGAAGGATGTTTGTAATCGCGAAAGTATAGTGGGATCGTACGCCCATTCAGTGAGATGAATTACAGAGAAGTGAAGATGAAGACACAGAGGAGGACAGTTTTCTGACTGGAAGCGCCTCATTGTCTACATTGCTTTGGTTAAAACCTTTGCATGAGTCTTGGTTGCAAACCACATATGAAAAGGAGAAATGGTTTGATAGAATTACTTGCAGGATGAGTACACTTGTGATGAGAATACTGCAGCAATACCACAACAACAACAAAGCTGTACCCTTTCATAACATTTAAACATCCTACATGGACCATAGATTAGATTCATTTTAGACGCACATTATTTGCATATCTAGACAAGGGCTTGTCTTTTTTTTTTTTTACGTTTGTTTCATCTGCTAGATTGACATTCACCCCCCTCCTCATGATCCAACACAAACGTTACATCAGCTTCTACGGAGGAGACGATTCAGTCTGGACTCTCCTCAGTAAGATCACAGTGTTGTTCATGAGGAGACGATTCAGTCTGGACTCTCCTCAGTAAGATCACAGTGTTGTTCATGAGGAGACGATTCAGTCTGGACTCTCTTCAGTAAGATCACAGTGTTGTTCATGAGGAGACGATTCAGTCTGGACTCTCCTCAGTAAGATCACAGTATTGTTCATGAGGAGACGATTCAGTCTGGACTCTCTTCAGTAAGATCACAGTGTTGTTCATGAGGAGACAATTCAGTCTGGACTCTCTTCAGTGGGAGTGCAGTGTTGTTCATGAGGAGACGATTCAGTCTGGACTCTCCTCAGTAAGATCACAGTGTTGTTCATGAGGAGACGATTCAGTCTGGACTCTCTTCAGTAAGATCACAGTGTTGTTCATGAGGAGACGATTCAGTCTGGACTCTCCTCAGTAAGATCACAGTATTGTTCATGAGGAGACGATTCAGACTGGACTCTCTTCAGTGGGAGTGCAGTGTTGTTCATGAGGAGACGATTCAGTCTGGACTCTCTTCAGTGGGAGTGCAGTGTTGTTCATGAGGAGACGATTCAGTCTGGACTCTCTTCAGTGGGAGTGCAGTGTTGTTCATGAGGAGACGATTCAGTCTGGACTCTCTTCAGTAAGATCATAGTGTTGTTCATGAGGAGACGATTCAGTCTGGACTCTCTTCAGTGGGAGTGCAGTGTTGTTCATGAGGAGATGGGCATGCTGCAACTCAGCCCAAGGGGACCAGCTGGCTGTAGATCTCTGTAAATACTGTAGATTCATATTGTTGTTGTTGGCATGAATGAGTACGCTGTATGTTTTACATGCCTGTAAAATCACTTGCACATGTGTTAATATGGTATGAATTTATTGTTGTGATTTACTTGCGGTTGTCCAATTATCCTGCCTTAACTACTGCCTACCATGTAGTCATAATAATGAACCTGATCATTTGAATCATTCCTGTAGCTTTTTACTCAATTCCAATATTTGTCATTTGAATTATTTGATGGCAAAATCAACATTTGACCCTCTATTAGCTGGTCATTTCAGATCCGTGAATATGATTAGTAAAACACTGGAATCTGGGAGAAAATACATGCTACAATAGGGTGCTTCAAATAGAGCCAAAGCAAACAAGTGATTTGAGTTGATTGTATGATGCCAATGATATATTGAATGTGATCAAGACACACACACACACACACACACACACACACACACACACAGCAACAGAGAAATCCCCTTCATGCAGAACAAGGTGGATGATCAAATGGACTCCCTCTTCTTGAAATGTGTACTGACCCAATCACTAACTGTACACTTCTAGGGGCCGTTGATTGCGACAGCTTTTACAAATGGATACCATTGAGCAGGTGGCCGGTTGCCATCTCATTAGAGGTATTACCTTCTATTTATATTATATTCATATTATCTAGCAGTCATTCCCAGCTGTTGTTGTACACTGATCTCATTATTCAGCATTTCCACAGTTGAAGCTTGACTCATCACACCTCACCTCACCACCCCAGACAAACACTGGAGCCTCACTCATGTTCTGTTCCTCTAAATCTGATTCCTGATGGAAGCAGCGAGTGTTTGACTGATGTTGATTCGGCTCATGTGTACAACTCAATCTCCCTGATTTACAGACTGTAAATGTTCTTACACCAATCTGCTCCAATAGGTAACAATCTACAATAAATTACTAATTTATATTAAGTTAATATCCTGTGGGCCTTTCAATGATCTTCTCTGCATATACAGGAGAAAATGGCTTTTGCATTGGATTAGATTATTATGGAAACACATTCCCAGAATGTGTTGAGCAGATACCAGATCTCATGCTAGCTGAGAATGACATCAGCACCTTGTTACAACCAAAACTCACTGTCACGGTGGATGGTGCTTTTATGGTGCTGTAGATTTAGGATGTTTATCTGTGGTGCATGTTGTGAGTTAGATAGTCCTCTAAAGATAGTAACCGGTGTTTCAGCTATTTCTCTTGTTAATGCAAAATGTCCTCAATACACATCCTTTGAGCTATTCCTTCCAAAGAAGAACAGATATGGTGTAGTTTGTATATGTTGTAAATCTGGGAGACTGATTTCTACATAGCTGTAGATGTGCTGCTATAACGTTGCATGTTGTCTAGTTGTGGAATGATGATGTGTGTGAGGTCATGTTGACAGTCTGTGTGATCACTTTGCTCCAACTGGTAAAACATCCAAATATCATACTTTGTGTACTTGAAATATTTGGTTATCGTAACGCCTGTTGTCTGTGTGTCTGTGTTGCCATGCAGAGTCTGACAGGTGGTCCGGGGAAGACAGGCCGGAGTTTCTGATTGGCTCTGTGTGCAGGTGATGTCATCAAGCCTCAAGCACTACAGCGTCACCTAGACTTAAAGACAGAGATGGAACCACAGAACAAAAGAAAAGTAAAAATCATCTCAGAAAAAAACAACTGCTGTACCATAATCCAAGCCTGGATTGTTTTGATGTTTCCTGTTGATTTCATTCACCTTCCTTTAGAGTGTTGAATTAGTTTTAAAAGAGTCATTTTAGTTTTATCATAATTATTTGTGTTGATTTTATTTAACCTTTTAGTGTACTCATGTAAACTGATTGTGTTTCTCTCTTGGGGGGGGGGGGGGGGGCATTGCTGAGGTGGTTTGAAAAGTTGTGTCTTCACCTTTGGTACCAATCGTAAGAGGAAGAAATAAGATCAGAGTTTCAGAGTGTCGTTTTGCACACAAAAGAAATCCAAAGTGGAAAGGCTTGGTGAAAAAAAAGAACATTTCAGAAAAAGATGAATTGGGAGGGTAACTAATGAATCTTAGTAGCTGTTTTTAATTCTTGTGATGTCTCATTGTTAACCATAATTACCTATTTTTGGGCAATACAAAGAGGACTCCAATATTTTTATGGTCCTTTTTTATAAGTGTCGTTTTGTTGTTTAGAAAAATTGTATTCTATAACAAATTTCATATAATTACATTGTGAATTTAAACTTAAGAAAAAAAATTAACTGTACATATTATTCCAGTCACTGCATATAACCAACTCAATGAGAGAATAGCATATTTTTGTGATGGTGTGTCAAAGAAAATGTTATAGCGTGTGAATAGAAAAGAAGCTCTAAACAACTATTATTATTATTATTCTTTGTTCTTTACTGACTGGAGACATTGAAGACCCCAGTGACAAACAGAACACATTTGAACACCAACAGGATAGCTTGCTCTGTAAATACTGAAGCTGAATAACAAGTATCATACCAGCATATTTACAAATGGTGAGTTCAGCGCACAGTTTTGAGAAATAGAAAAAAATTGTTGATTGTTATCTTTTGTCTAACCAAGTCTTGTTTAAAGACAGCAGTATCATTTTGTTAAGAGTGATCAATTTAATCCAAAACACACTGTTCTTAGTGATGAAGATTAGAAGTCTAGCCCAGGACAGTGCTCTGAACACCCTGGCACTTTTACACTCCTGAGAGAAGACACAACTTGTTGTTTGTCGTTTGTTGGTGTTTGATTCCTCCTGCTTGTCAGGAACACGTGCTCTCTCTCACTGTGGGAAAACCTGTTTGTTGTGACGTTTAGTCTCTCAGTCAACTACTCTTATAAATTCATTAGGAATGATTTTGATACCATACCTCAGTCCTGTGAGTTCAAATGTGGAATTGTTTAATTTATTTTTGCGGGAAATAGATGAAAAATTTGAAAGGAATAATAATAAATCATTGCACTGTGAGCAGAAGAGAAAGAACAGTTTCCTATTTGCACATGTATATGTGGGCTATTTAAGACGGCCTATTGTTTGGTTGAAGAATGAAGGATTATTGGATGCGTCTCCTAGACTAGACAAACGTTCAGAGGTGAATATACGGCTTGGCAAATAGTGATTGATTGAAATCCGTTTGTTGAGGTCACGTCTTTGGATTTCTTTGTTTGGTGAAGCCAACCTCTGATCTAGGGTGTGTAGGATCGTTTAGATACAGCCAATAGAATAACACTGAATAGATGAATCCTCCAGCATCTGAACTAATCTCTCATTCAGAATGTGTAGTGAGGGTTTTGCTCAGACAGACACATGTACTCAGATGTGCAGGAAGATTTGGGAGCAGGGTGACAGAACGGTTTTTGTGTGATAGATTTTGATGTAATATTTTTTCTCCTGCGGGTTTTTGTTATTCTAGTTTTATCTGATTTGTGTCACTTTTTTGTAGCTCTTTTGTTCAGAACAACCAGGTGAAGAATAATGCTGGATGCTTTTACAGTAAATGATATGGAGGATTGAGTGATGATTTAAACAAGACTACAGACAAAAAAACAAAAAAATATTGTAATGTTCAAATGTAAAAGAAAAAGAAATACAAAACTATAAAAAGAAAAAATGCTTCCTTGCTGATTTCAATTTTGAATCAGGGGATTTTACTGATATTTTTGTGGTTAATATTGATAATTGTAATATTATATTATTAAAATGTACTGTGCATCCATTGATTTCTCTCCTTCCATTCCCGATCACTACATACACTTTTTGTTGATCATTCATGTACTTTAGTAGTGTGTACAAATAATCACAATGAACTTGTAACAGAGTGCTGTCTTTGATAACACTGTAGTGGTCTATGCTCTTTGTTATTTCCTCTGGTCTGCCTCTCATTTCTCTCGACATCATCTCTCTCTCTCCTACATCTCCTGTGATTAGTAGTAGACGTTATGTAATTAATATAATACTTGTAGTTAATAGTAGATGTAGGAACAGTAAGGGTAAATCTTTCTCTAATTATCAAAGTCTGACATACATTTGCAAACAGTTTTTAATAGCAGTTCCATGACCTGTCTCTTCAGTTTGTTTTATTTCTTCTTTGTTTGTTTTACCAATTTCACTTGGTTTCAACTAACCAAAGCTCGCACTGAAGAGCCACAGACAAATAAATTGCTGTAAGATGGAATTTTCCACAAGGCATTATTTGGAGCCTCACCCTTGAATGTTATAAAAGAGGATCTGCCATACTACCTTAAAAGCTAATGCTAGATATGCAAAACTTTTACTTTGATTACTTTCGTAACAGGGACACAAGGTATAATTAAGATTTTATGTGAAAGAAAAATCCTATTTTTTTAGGAAGTTATAATATATTAAATATGATTACAATAATAATAATCTTAATATTAAATGATAAACTGTAATATCTTTTAATGTTTGTACACTTGAAAATATCCCTGATGCATACAGGCACTGCTATTTTTGGATACCGTTCAGTTTTTGAAATATCTTTCCATTTAGTTCAGTCATACATTTTCAGTACCTCAATAATTTAAATCTGGGAACCAGTGATTTCTTTTGGTCAAAACCAGGGTTTGTATATTGTAGGTTAACTGGACATTGTAGCATTCACATTCATTGTTCCAACAACATTTTCACCTCTAAAGGGGCTGTAGTGTAGATGCCTACAGTCCAACTGGTTCAATACACTGTAGGCTAGCTAGCTTGCTAGTTGTTCAGATAAACACATTTAAATTTATTACAGACAAAGCTCTCTGCGGAGTACAGCAGTATTGGTGCCTTGTCACTTGTCACAAAACAAAATCATACTTATACAGTATGAATAACTTAACTACTATGACTATTATATCTTACCTTCCCTGTTTCGTTCTGAAGGACTGCATATTATACACGTTTCACTATCACAGTAATATATAAATCGACGTGTTTCGATATGCAGTCTACTAACTGCCCATGGTCTGGTCACTCCTCATCTGACTAAAATACAAGTTAGTTGTTTTATGACGTAGTTCACCCCTTTATATCTTATTTAATCTGTTAGTAATATTTGATCCCATAGCATGGACTTTAAGGTAGCATGGCTCTGTTGCTGTAATTCTATTTTTCAGTGACAGTTTACAGCAGATGAATGTGACACATCTTACTAGAGTAGCTAATCCATTGGACAAAACAATGTTGGTTTAAGAAAAAGAAAAGCATAAACAACCTGGAAGGTGATGATATTTGGAGAGTACTACCGTATCCATTTAAACTTGAATCTTGAGGCAAGTGCTAGGCAATGGCCAAACATTTCACTCCATTCAACCATGGATCACTATGTCACCCATGCCTGTTCATTGTCATACATATATACATACACATATAGTCATATGTTCACATTCTGTTCAATGTACAGTAGCACCTGTTATCTCTCAAGTAAACATGTTTGACTAGGTCAGAGTAGTGATATCCCTTTATTATTGCCACAGGAAAATTTACAGATCTGTACTGTAGCCAAACACTGGCTCCACCCCTTCCTGTCAAAACAGTCAACATTACACAGTGAGCTGGTGTGCTCTTTTGACATTACGTCGTGTTTTAAAACCCACACTCGTTCTGAGGCCTCACATACTGGCTGACACAATATGGATGACTGTTAACGAGAGAGCGATCCATTGGTCTCCTTCGGGTCTTCTTAAACGAGTCTGTCTGTTGCTCCACATCTGTAATGTTGTTGAGGGCGACAGGGTGGGTGGAGCCACCCAGGGGGAGCGTTAAGAGGCTGTTAATGTCCTTCCATGTAACTTCCACCGTCCTCAGGAGAGGAGCAGCTGGGAACAGTACGCTTCTCTCTGCTATGGGATCTTGATTTGCCTTGCCCATTCCTAACACTTGCCCATTTTTTTTTACGTTAACAGACTTTTTACGGCGAGAGACTGACAGAACTGACTGAAATCTGAAAGCATCTTTCAGATGTTCTTGTATGGCTTTGCTCAAGCCTTGTTGTAAAATAAACTAAACATGGATGGGGGTCTCTCACATCTCAGATGTGGAAAGTATAATTTTATATTTGTATTTTCAAATAATAATAATAATGATGAAAAAAATGTTTGTGAAAGGTTTCCATCCTCTACTGTGGTCCAGAAATCATGTTTGTCTGGAAAAAAAAAAATTATAAAATAAAATGAACTGTTTTATTCCTTGCTTTCATTGTTAATTTGATTTGCTTGACTATTGTAATACGCATTTGGTGTGGGAAGATTGTATTATTTCTGTCTCATTAAATTTGGTGGTCTCTTAATATTTGAATCTTTTCCACATTCTCATATTACACGCAGAATAATGAGCACATGAATCATGAGTCTTCATGAATTTTGTACTACTGAACTAAAGATCACAAAGAAATGTGTTGGGTGCAGTCACCCAGTGTGTTGGGTTGGGTCACCCAGTGAGCTCAGATCATAGTAGTGTTTCTCTCAGCCCCGCCCCTATCAAACAGCCCCGCCCCTATCAAACAGCCCCGCCCTTATCAAACAGCCCCGCCCTTGTCAAACAGCCCCGCCCCTATCAAACAGCCCCGCCCCTATCAAACAGCCCCGCCCTTTTCAAACAGCCCCGCCCCTATCAAACAGCCCCGCCCTTATCAAACAGCCCCGCCCCTATCAAACAGCCCCGCCCTTATCAAACAGCCCCCAGCTCCCTACACTGTGTTGCCAGTGTAACATCTTAGTGGTTAGATTTAGCGACTTTTAACCTTCCCTAGCGACTAAAAATTGATCAATCTGGCCACTTTCCCCTACCTTAACAATCCCCGTTTTCGTTGTTGAACATCAGCAAAATAATCTTTTACTGATTTTTGAATGACGTCACACTTGCCTTTCTTATTGTTCTAGCCGCTAGGACCACATGGGAAGCACATCTGCAGATCGAAAGGTTGACGCGACATATGACGTCATCATGTTATCGAGCAACATTTTAGAGAGCCAAGAATGGTGAGATTTTCTGGTGAGATTATTGTTAGGCAACACTGGTCCTCCAGTTCCAGGGCCTGTCCTTCATGTTGGACTCCAGCCTACATTGCTGCCTAAACCTCCATATCTGGCACTGAGGTGCACAGCTCCTCTCCATGACAACGTCCAGCCTTATTAATCACACTAACCACATTTCATAACAGGTGCCCCCAAGGTCACTGTCTGCTTATTAAAATATACCAAGGTGTTTAATTCCGTTTCTTGCACTCTGCCATCCAGGCCAAAAGGGAAAACATCCTTGTCTAAATCGGTAATTAAGCCCGCAGAACCTGTTTCTCCTCAGATCTGGTTCACTTTAGAACCATTGAGACAAGGTGAAACAATCGTATTACTTATCCTGAAGGCACATTTTGATTGATAGTTTCCAGAAGAACTGTTTACCGTTGCTGCTTTATGGATTTCAAAGGCCCTTCTTTCTTCTGGTCTGATTGGCAAATAGGCACCAAACAGTCCCTGGACTGAGTAAGCAGATGACTGAAAAGCTGAAACGTTCTGCTCTCTCACAGCAACATCAAATCATCCAAGAACTCTGCCAGATTACATGTCGGTCTCTACAACAATACAATGTGCAAACACAAAACATTTTTGAAGTTCCTCTCAGGGCAAACACACTCACTACACTCTCTCTCACACACGCACCATAATGAAGCTAAAAGCAGTTTTTTAATATGGCTGTCAAAACGTAATCAGTTTTGTTTAATCTGAGATGGAGGATGGTAAATATGCACCGTCAGCAGAAAGGCTTCATTTTGTTCCCTCTTCCTGTCTCATCTTCGTGTTTGTCATCTCTGAGGATTAGACGACGGGGGCTTATTACGGGGTTCGCTGCTGTCAGCTCCTCGCTCTCCTCGCCGCCTCTCTGACACACCAGGAGAAGTGCTCTGGTGATGCTGCTGGTCCTGCAATCCAATGTGGGAAGCAGACCACATTAACATCACCCTGCATTACACTGGTAACTAGCTGTTCAAATCTCATAACGTACTGTACTGAAAACAAAGACAAAGACAAGAATAATCACAGTTTCAGTATGGATTGTTCTGCACTGATTTACTGTATGTTCACAAATACTCTATCTTCAGACACTGCAAGTCACAGTGAATTTATTATTTATGTGGTTTTTTTTGGGGGGGGGTTAAACCAACTGTCAGGCTTATACCTTTCTTTGCATATGAATAAATGCGTAGATAGAGAAACTGTTTTCAGAACAATGCCTGTGTCACATCTCTTTTCATTAAAATGTTATCTGTTGGAATCTGCCTGTTATCTGCCCTCCAAATATAGCTTCACTATATCAACTGTGCAGCTGTGACAAGCAGGCCTGTGGTGTTACAGACTTAATCATTCATTTGGACAAGCTGATGGCTGCCTGTAGGACGCAAGGTTATTCCCAGATCCAAGCCAAGAATTCTACTGCTTCATCCAAATCACACTTTAATCTCTCTCAAGGCACCTATCAATGTGTTAACCTGTGTAAAGTAGTTCTTTATCAAGAGTTAAATGATGATAAAAGCATTGTTTCATTTGTTGACATCATGTTTGTAATCTGACTGTGTAACTATTTGCCTTTAGAAGATATTTCAGGACGTGACCAATAAATAATCAACTACAACAGACAGAAAGGTGAGTAAAGAAGCTTGGATAGATAAGGCGTTATCTGTGCCATCCAATTCACCAAAACAAACAAGCCCATGCCGCCTTCCTGAAGAGAAGGAGGAGAGCTCATCTGCATACAGAACCTCTGAGATGTGGCTCCTGGTGCTGGCGCGTCGCGGTAAGAGACGCTAGCCCGGGATCGCAGGCCGCCACGCGCACGGCTAAGCAGGCGGGCGACTCGACCGGTATGAGGCCTTAATGAAGAAGCGGAGACTGGAGAGGAAGTCTGGCCAATCAAGCAGAGCGGAGCTCTCGACCTGGCGACCATGAATATTCATGTAGGGGGAAGAGGTATAGATCTGGGATATCTGAGAGAGCACACACACACACACACCCCAGTGAGAGGTTAGGGACGAGGCCCAGACCTTGGTGGTGCTTAGCGCTCATTAACAACAATTAAGAGCAAGTCTGGGATGCTGGCATTCTTAATTGGCAATTATAGAGCCGTTAGATAGGGGTGACAGGGACAGAGCTATGTTTAGAAGGTAGATTGGGGTCTTGTGTTCATACGTCCTAAATAATAAAGGAATGAGGAGTCCCAAAGCACTCTGGAATCCACTTCTCCCACAGCGACCGTGGACGTGTCGCCCGGCCTAGAGCAGAACTTGTTACCTCCAGTCCTTTCATGCTGGCCAGCGGTGCGGTGCTTGGATAGTGGATAGGGGGCGCCCACGAGCTGGTGTGCACCTTAAATAAACTCCTAACCAACCAGTGTTTACCCAGGTGGTTGTTACAGACATGTTGCAGAAATCAAAGATGTCATTCTAGTTTGGTCACAGTGCTGTTAGACCGAGGTGGAGGAGGGCGGGTGTGTGTGTTTGTGTGTGTGTGTGTGGCCCAGGGGAGTAACTGGGGATGTGGAGTACAGGCACTCAGGTGGCACTACTCCCCCCCCCCTACCTTCCTACCCCCCCTCCCCTCCCCTCCCATCACCCCGCTACCTCCTGATGCGCCAACCCTGCGGTGTGGTAATTGACGTGACATATTGATGGGCACTCTCCCTCGGCCGGGGAGCCGCGCGCCTGCACACCCTTCCAGCTCACTAATAATCTCTGATTAAAAACTAGTTAAGAGCCCATGAAGACTAAAATGTGCATTAACCAAACGACCTTCTGGGACCGGGCGCACGGTCCATCTACCTGCTCCCGGGTGGTGAAGTGACCGTTCCCTCTGGCCCTGAGCCGCTGAGTACGTGGAGATAAGGAAGCAAACAGGAAGAAGAGCTGTTATTGCATATGACTTTATTTTTATTTGTCTCGAGAACATGTTCAGCCAATATCCTTTTTTGTCATTGAAATGTCCTATCTTTATTGAGTTCTTATCAGCTATTTATGAGCTTATATATTAAGAGAAAGCGTTGAGTCGGTCGTACATTGCTGCCATTAAAATGCCTTCAATTTCCAATAGGAAGTCATATTCACAATGCAGCTGATGCAATCGAGGGATTAAACTCATCCTTAGTTCAGTGACTGTAAGGTCATACGCGCTGATGAAACCACGCCGGTCTCAGATACCTGAAACTTCATCCAAGACAGAATAATTTTAATGATTAATGATTAATTAACACGATATTAAAACATTAGTCCGGTTCATTCTGGGTTTAAAATGAGCCCTTTATGTAACGTGTATGTACAATGAAGTGATGAAGTGGCTGTTACGATGCTGCTTTTCATATAAAGAGTGACATCTGTACCTGAAGCCTCTCTAGATTTGCAGTAATTATAGCAGCAGTAATTAAAAACGGTCCCCGGTGCTCCCGGTAGCGTACCACTCAGAATGCAGACAGAGGCCACTACGAGCCAACTGACACAGAAAACGCTGTGACTCTGTCCTGTCCTTCTCCTGTGCTCTCTGCTGAGATAAAGGGTTTGAAACCTCCAGAGAAGCCAGGCATGGGATCCTGCAGGCACACCATACAGCTGGTTATTATTCATCCTTATTATCTCCCTGAAAGATTGGACTCTCCTCAAATCAATAACTGCCTTAGAGAAAACTACTGAGCGGCCCTTCGAAGGAGCTTGGAAAAGGATCAGTCATTGTAGGCAAACAGTGGTGACTCCAGATCAACGGAGAAACAAATTCCTTAAAAATCTTTGTAGCAAACTCCCGTTATCATCGATACAACATCGGATGTCATGGCTGTTATAGTTTGTCACTGTAACCGGTGTGAACTGGTGAAACTCACGCCTCAGGTATGTAATGGGCCACCCGCGTCAATGAATAGCTAGCTTTTCTTTGGCGTAGCTGGTAGTGGTTGCGCTTGGCAGTCCAGAGGTGGCAGGTTCGACTCCCGATGGCAGCGAACGACGGCCCTGGTGGAGCAAGACCACGTCTGCTGCATACCCGTTACATCACTATATTCACAAAAAGCAGCGTGGTTTCTCTCAACCAGTGTGGGCTCACATATACTGTTACAGGAAAGGTAAACAGAAACACAGAGTGATGTCTGTGGCTATTTGTCCCTTATTCAACCTTCATGCAGGCTGTGAAAAATGCATTGGCAATTGTGCTAAGGCTATGGGTTTGGCTGTGGGCTTTGAAAGGAAACAAAAGCCTGCTGAAAATGACCCATCCACGCATTCAGATAAGCTCATTTCAACATTTCATCTACAGAAGCCAAGACTGTCCAGGGTCTGGTCTCCAGCCTTCTGCAGGCTGACCCAGCGCTTTCATTCAATTTTAATTTAAACATCTTAAAACCTATTTTTCATGCCTGTAAGTGAACAGGTTTTGATAAAATAAAAAAAGAAATACAATACTTGTCTCCCCTCATCTTTCAGTTTTCACTTAGGAAACACAATCAACCTCGAATATATCTTTGAGATGTATATTCCCCGGAGCTGGACTGAAGAGGCCACCGAGCAAGGAAAAACCCAACGAAAAAAAACACAAACTTTTTTCAATTCCAAAGACACAGAATCCATCAAACTCGGCACAGAAAGCAATTTGCTAACAAATGTTTTGACAATGCCTTTCTTTTTTTTCTCCTCTGCAAGCATTCAGAGATGTACGCACAATTTAATACCCACAAACAATCAGGGCCCTGAATGGATTCACAGATATTCTGTATTTTTCTCATTATTGTTCATGTGCTATGGAAAAGCAGTCAATGGCCCATATCACACAAAATACATTATCTCATGCTGTCATCCATTCCCCAAGCGCTCAAAGCTTAATTAATTCCATCTAGGACCAAACAATATTCACCAGCATGGTCAGGGGTTATTATGAAAGTCTGTAGCTAATTGTTTTTAAGACAAACTGAACCGCATACTAAACACATAGAAGCATGATTAGTGAGTGATACTGAAGCTTGTAAAAGCAATCTACTGTAAAGTGTAATTTGTGGCATAAGTCCAAGATCTGTTTGGCACCAGGCGAGTCTGTGTGTCCTATTCTGCACACCAGAACCATGGTTCCTCTCCTTCTCAGTGAATGCCATCTTTAAAACGGTCTTGTGCACGACAGGCTTGTTTTATAGTCGTTTCAGACATAAGACCTTTGTCTTAAAATCCCCAGTCCATTGTCACACCAGAGAATACAGTAAAAATGCAAACTGCTGACAAGATTGACATTAGTGAACCAGCTGTGAGTGGATGTTGAGATAAACTGTGTTTGACATTTAGGGCTACCAGTCTGCTAGCCCCCCCAGTCCCCCAGCTTGCTCCACCTGAGGCTGGGTCCCCCCCCCCCCATACTCCCTATGGGCTCTCAGCTATAGTTAGTATTCCACACACACTGAGCATAGAGTTGCAGTGTCACCGTTAATGAATTGCCTTTTGGACTAATCCAGCATCGCATCCTGAATGGAACCCCGGCCCATCTCTCTCCCTCTCCCTCTCCCTCTCCCTCTCCCTCTCCCTCTCCCTCTCCCTCTCCCTCTCCCTCTCCCTCTCCCTCTCTCCCTCTCCCTCTCTCTCTCTCTCTCTCTCTCTCTCTCTCTCTCTCTCTCTCTGTCTGTCTGTCTGTCTGTCTGTCTGTCTGTCTGTCTGTCTCTCTCTCTCTCTGTCTGTCTCTTTCATATCCTCCCTACTCTTTCTCTCTCTCTCTCTCTCTCTCTCTCATATCCTCCCTACTCTCTCTCTCTCTCTCTCTCATATCCTCCCTACTCTCTCTCTCCCTCTCTCCCTCTCTCCCTCTCTCCCTCTCTCCCTCTCTGTCTCTCTCTCTCTCTCCCTCTCTCTCTCTCTCTCTCTCTCTCTCTCTCTCTCTCATATCCTCCCTACTCTCTCTCTCTCTCTCTCTCTCTCTCTCTCTCTCTCTCTCTCTCTTCTATATCCTCCCTACTCTCTCTCTCCCTCTCTGTCTCTCCCTCTCCCTCTCGTATCCTCCCTCTCTCTCCCACTCGTTCGCCCAGGTTATTAATCATGATGGCATTTGATGGCGGAGCAGCGGGATGCTCAGAATCGGGCCTCTTGTTCTCAGCACGGAGCACAGGACAGGGTGTGGACTGAAAGTCTAGTCCTACGTAAGACTTCTCTAGAGGTGGATGAGCTCAGATTTAGCTTTGTCACTGTCAAGTTCAGTTTCATCTTTCAGTGTTCATGGTTGAGAAGTCGCCTTCTGATGGCCGAGGGAGAGAGAGGTGGACACGCCATTCATCTCCTCCACGCCTTCATGTCCTGGTCTGCACAGCCATGCAATCACCGACCCATCACACCTGCAATCTGGTTGCTGCCCCTTTTGTCCCTCTGTGCTCGCCGTTGTAGTCAGATAAGATTATCACGGACAACCTCGACTCTGCCTGAACACCCCTGGAGGAAGGGACCCCCACCTCTCTTTTCTCTCGTTCTTTATTTGATTTATACCCCAATCTCCAGAGGAAGACTCACTGTCTCATCAGTCTGGTGCTCCTGTTCTCAGCCTGCAGGAGGAATTGCCTTTCAGAACCCAATTTGTCAAGGGCAAGACATGGCCCTCCAAGCACCTGACAGCTGCTTTGAGATCAACTTTATCAGGCCACATATCGGAAGGATTTAAAACCCCACATCAATGGGGGAACTAAGGGCAGATACACACAACCGATAAACTAACAACGCATTAGACGTCTATTGTCCCGACGCCCTGAAGAAATAGTGCAGCAAATGGATCTGGAAAGCTTCTGTCAGAATTGTAATTACACAATCTTTGATATTTTATCAAAGGACAAATATTGAATGTATTGAAAAAGCTGTACCTGGGAATAAACCAATATACTACACCTGGAAGGAATTTCTCCGGCCGAAACAGGAAGAAACAGGAGGACAATGGACGAAAATGGGAGCTCAAACCAAAATCCTGTATTCTACATCATTTATTTAAAGCACAGATTAATAAGGTCAGATTCATCACAGTCTTCTTCCTGTAATAGTTTAAATGTTTTATTCTATTCAGGGGACCGAAAAAAGGATTTCTCTTGTTCATTCCATGGCTCCTGTAGCAGTCCATTACTCATGTGCCGCTCACTGTGTGAACCGGCCGGCTGCAGTATTCACAGGTGCTGTCGGTGCATCTACTTAAAGCAGCCAGGGCTGACCTTAATGTCCGGGCCCTGACTGCTTTAAAGGCTACAGGGTTTCTCCTGAAAGAGGAAAAGCTGTTACAGGCAAAGGCTGTTCACCAAACACTGAAGGACAGTTAGACTGTGGTAGTCAACATGCCGTGTGGAGCAGATCAGGACTCTGTCCTCCACGTCCTCACGTCTGGTAACTTCAGCTCCGCTTTTTCTTCCTCCCAGCTGGCGGTCGGCAGCGAATCATTATTTGAAAACACTCCTATGAACTGGTGGTTAAATAATGAATCCTGGGTAGGGTCCATGAAGAGACTGTGGGAGTTGCGTTGCTTCAGCCAATTACTGACAGCTCTGCAAGGCATGGAGGGAGAGACCTTGATGCTCAATGTGAGCCTGGTGTAATTGCATTATGTTGGACCAGCTCTCAGCATTGGTCAGGCAGATACCTTGCAACACTGATAACATGTTCCACCAACGTGGTGTTTGGAGAATACACCACGCTCCACATCTTATGACGATCTTTCAGACAGTACAGTCGAGCTTCTGCAGTGACTCAAGTCAAGATGCCTCACAGGGAAGGAGAACAGAGAGATGGTGTGTGGCTTAGCAGAGCAGCAACTCCTGTACTTTGCTGTAAAGAATGAGGGAAGGGATGGAGGGAGGGAGAGATAGAGGAAAGGATGGAGGGAGGGAGAGATAGAGGGAGGGATGGAGAGAGTGTGTCTGCTAGGAGGTTGAGAGGTCTGCATCCTTATTTATTTCCCAGCCAGACTGGAGGCAGCAGGTGTGCCCCTAACTTGTGGTTATGGCATCAATTTAAATGACAGATAATTACTTTTGCGACAATGTGCCAATTAGATTAGGCGCAAGCAAACAACATAACGGCAATTTGCTATGCTCTGGTGAGCAATAACACACCTATCATAATTAAGAGCTATGACCAAAATAGCATGCTGCTGTGAATTGCAAATACTATTACAAACCAAAACAAAGGGGACAGGTCTTGTACTGTGGAAAAGATCTGGTGGGTTTTCCTTCTCTGACCGGGTCAAAACATACATCAAGTTCGATAAACTTCCCCATCAGGCCTCACCAGTAACAGGGTGTCACCGTTGTCACGACAGTAACAGGGTGTCACCGTTGTCACGACAGCAGCTGTCAGCAAAGTTCCAAAGTCTCTTACAGCAACAACAACAGGTACAAGTGTGCGATTAGGAAAAGGAAAAAAAAGAGAAGAGTTGCTCTCTCCTGGGGGAAAGTAGGAGTGTAAAGTTGAAGTTCCAAGGTTAATTAAGGAGTTTTGTGAACCAGCAGGGGGGGGGGGGGTTCAGCCCACCACAGCTGAAAGGAGAAACAGCTGCCTCGTCCACAGTCACGGCTTCCACAGTCAACCCTGTTGGTGATTATGCTGATGTCATTTAGCACACAGTTCCACCGCACAGCAAACGGCACTCTCTCCTCTCTGCGTAGAGCTGAATGAGATGCACCAGCAGAGCCATATGTTTCTAATATTCAGTCTTCGTTTACAACCCGCTTATGACTGCCTACCAGGGGAGACTTCAGCATAATTCATTGTTATTATTATCTAATTGGTTTGCAAAAGGCTTAATCTTCCTTCAGGAATAGCAGGGTGGTGCTGGGGGGAGGGGGGTGCGAGGCTAGGGGTTTGGTGGTGGAGGTGGTGGAGGATTTGAATAACTAAAGCTCTCGGAAGAGGCACTTTCTCCTCTTGGTTTTCTGTGACGGAAACTTGGCAGCACCTCTGTGTCTCTCTTGGGGTGTCCCCCCAAGCGGAGAGCCTCGCTAACGAGAACTCAGTCATAGCAGCCAACCCCACGTTGTTTATCTGAAACAGACGTCGCTTCTTCCCCCAGACGCCGTCAAGCCTGAATGACCGCCATGAAAAACGCCAGGGGTCCACGACCACGCAGGGGGCACCATCCTCTATAAACGTTTCTTTTGAAATAGGATTTTTCCTTTTGAAAAAGGAGGATGAGGAGGAGAGGGGGGGGGGTACCTGTGTGAGGTGTTGTGGGGCAGGAGACAACACAGTCACACACACACAGGCACGGGGAACTTGCCCCAGCTTCCTGTCAATAGAGCTTGAGTGAGGCTCCATGAATAATATATCTTCTGGCATTTGCCGTCGGGGGCCTTAAGAGGGATGAAGGGACTGGGATGCCAGTCATCCACTACGCAGCGTGACAATTGTTCTCTCTCAGTTGTCATGGGGATTCTTATTTATTTATTGGTTCTCGGTTTTATCGGGGTATGGAGATGGGCTGAGAGCGTGGAAGGGTGGGCTGGTTTGTTTAGTGGTGGATAGCTCTGTAAAGGCTGATGTTAAATGTATTCATTTGCTCCGCTACGCTCCAAATGATAGTCACGCACTCCCAGATTTACCGCTCACAGCCCTGTTATTCCCAAATTCTGATTTACACCTGGCTTCTGTAGGCTTTCTGAACCGTCACCCTCAAACACACATGCATCAATAAACACACACACACACACACACACATTATATATATACATCTATATGTGAGATGTATAGAAACAGAGATAAGCTGGAATGTTATATATTTCATCGATATCAAACAATGCGCTCATGAAAGCAGCAGACTATTATCCGGCTGACAGGACGGACAGCAATCTCAAAGGTAATTTCAGCCAGGCTGTCTCCTCGTCTCTCTCTGTCTGAGGCCCTGATGGAGGAGTGACAGACCCGGACGGACACTTCCAGCTCCTCTGATTTCACGGAGGCCTAGGTTTTGTTTTGAGCTTTTTTAACACTATGCTTAACCGCTGATTCGAAAATAAAGAGCGAAAAAGGAATCCGAAATCAAAAGGCTCGTAAACATCCGGCGCTTCAGTCTGAAGTCGGCAGCGACAGCCAGCTGCCCTTCGATGTGCTCCAGGTGAAACAGAGCGGAGAGAGCGGCACAGAGCTGCTCTCTCTCCAGTCAGGCACAGAGCTGCTCTCTCTCCAGTCAGACACAGAGCTGCTCTCTCTCCAGTCAGACACAGAGCTGCTCTCTCTCCAGTCAGGCACAGAGCTGCTCTCTCTCCAGACACAGAGCTGCTCTCTCTCCAGTCAGGCACAGAGCTGCTCTCTCTCCAGTCAGGCACAGAGCTGCTCTCTCTCCAGTCAGGCACAGAGCTGCTCTCTCTCCAGTCAGGCACAGAGCTGCTCTCTCTCCAGTCAGGCACAGAGCTGCTCTCTCTCCAGTCAGACACAGAGCTGCTCTCTCTCCAGTCAGACACAGAGCTGCTCTCTCTCCAGTCAGGCACAGAGCTGCTCTCTCTCCAGTCAGGCACAGAGCTGCTCTCTCTCCAGTCAGGCACAGAGCTGCTCTCTCTCCAGTCAGGCACAGAGCTGCTCTCTCTCCAGTCAGACACAGGGCTGCTCTCTCTCCAGTCAGACACAGAGCTGCTCTCTCTCCTGTCAGGCACAGGGCTGCTCTCTCTCCAGTCAGACACAGAGCTGCTCTCTCTCCTGTCAGGCACAGAGCTGCTCTCTCTCCAGTCAGGCACAGAGCTGCTCTCTCTCCAGTCAGGCACAGAGCTGCTCTCTCTCCAGTCAGACACAGAGCTGCTCTCTCTCCAGTCAGGCACAGAGCTGCTCTCTCTCCAGTCAGGCACAGAGCTGCTCTCTCTCCAGTCAGACACAGAGCTGCTCTCTCTCCAGTCAGGCACAGAGCTGCTCTCTCTCCAGTCAGACACAGAGCTGCTCTCTCTCCTGTCAGACACAGAGCTGCTCTCTCTCCAGTCAGACACAGAGCTGCTCTCTCTCCTGTCAGGCAAAGAGCTGCTCTCTCTCCAGTCAGACACAGAGCTGCTCTCTCTCCTGTCAGGCACAGAGCTGCTCTCTCTCCAGTCAGACACAGAGCTGCTCTCTCTCCAGTCAGGCACAGAGCTGCTCTCTCTCCAGTCAGGCAGAGCTGCTCTCTCTCCAGTCAGGCACAGAGCTGCTCTCTCTCCAGACACAGAGCTGCTCTCTCTCCAGTCAGGCAGAGCTGCTCTCTCTCCAGTCAGGCACAGAGCTGCTCTCTCTCCAGTCAGGCAGAGCTGCTCTCTTTCCAGTCAGGCACAGAGCTGCTCTCTCTCCAGTCAGGCACAGAGCTGCTCTCTTTCCAGTCAGGCACAGAGCTGCTCTCTCTCCAGTCAGGCACAGAGCTGCTCTCTCTCCAGTCAGGCACAGAGCTGCTCTCTCTCCAGTCAGACACAGAGCTGCTCTCTCTCCAGTCAGACACAGAGCTGCTCTCTCTCCAGTCAGACACAGAGCTGCTCTCTCTCCAGTCAGACACAGAGCTGCTCTCTCTCCAGTCAGGCACAGAGCTGCTCTCTCTCCAGTCAGGCACAGAGCTGCTCTCTCTCCAGTCAGGCACAGAGCTGCTCTCTCTCCAGTCAGACACAGGGCTGCTCTCTCTCCAGTCAGGCACAGGGCTGCTCTCTCTCCTGTCAGGCATAGAGCTGCTCTCTCTCCAGTCAGACACAGAGCTGCTCTCTCTCCAGTCAGACACAGAGCTGCTCTCTCTCCAGTCAGGCACAGAGCTGCTCTCTCTCCAGTCACACAGCTTCTCCTCCATGCAACCCAGGCTGGGAGCTCACAGCCCCACCTAGTGGCAGCAGAGGAACACTGCACCTCCCCTCCGCCCCCCCCCACTCTCCTCTCCTGCCAGGGACATACTCATGACTCCAGGCTATAATTCAACAATGACATTTCCCGGCTAATCAATATCTCATCATTGGCAGTCAGCACAGGCTGAACTGGCTCCCTGGAAATGGTTTAAGCTCTAAGAGCACAGATAGCTACCATTGTGTGTGTACTATTCTGTGTTTGTACTGTAGTGTGTAGTACAGTGTACAGAGTGTGTGTGCGCCTGTGTGTGTGTGTGCACGTACGCCTGTGTGTGTGTGTGTGTGTGCCTGTTTGTGTGTGTGTGTCTGCGTGTGTGTGTGTGTGTGTGTGTGTGTGCGCCTGCTCACAGACTGCCAGTGCTTGTCAGATGTCTCGACTCACCCGTATGTCATTAAAGGATTACTAGACTCACAATACCTAATTCTCTCATTTGTCTCAGGTCACAACCTGCCAACACTGCCTCTATTGTTTTCTTTTTGTCCGCATGCAAACATCAAGGATCAACGTAAACACCTAAAAACAAAACACACTTCAAGCTGAAAACTGAACTGTCAGTCATAGTTCAGGAGCTAATCAGCTTTATGGCCCCCTGAGATTCCCACCCTTTCTTCTGGAAGACAAAGCAAGCGAGCGGGCGGATGATGGAGAGATAGGATGATGGAGAGATAGGATGATGGGGGTTTAATGGTAAATATGAGCAGAATATAAGTCAGCAGATAAAACAAGTCACTCAAAGCCATTTCCTCTCCATTTCACACACAGAGATACAGTTACATCTGGAGCTGTCCGTCAGGCTGACTGGCAGCCAGGCCCTCTTCACTGATAACGCTGGAAAGCCTCTGAGCGCTCAATAAGTTATATCCTGTTTTCTATGATAATTACACACACACCATGTGACTAAACTATTTCTGGAAAGTACCTCACATTGTGATGTGATGAATTTGAAAGAAAATATATGAATGACTTTAACTAATTCCTGTACATAGTGGTTCCTATAGGCTTGTGTGAAGCTGGACTCTGTGTGACCAGAGACTGAAAATGAGAGAGAAAGGAAAGAGAGACAGCGAGAGAGAGACAGAGAGAGAGAGACAGAGAGAGAGAGACCGAGAGAGAGAGACAGAGAGAGAGAGACAGCGAGAGAGACAGAGAGAGAGAGACAGAGAGAGAGAGACAGAGAGAGAGACCGAGAGAGAGAGACCGAGAGAGAGAGACAGAGAGAGAGAGACAGAGAGAGAGAGACAGAGAGAGAGAGAGACAGAGAGACAGAGAGAGAGAGACAGAGAGAGAGAGACAGAGAGAGAGAGACAGCGAGAGAGAGACAGCGAGAGAGAGACAGAGAGAGAGACAGAGAGAGAGAGACAGAGAGACAGCGAGAGAGAGACAGAGAGAGAGAGACAGAGAGAGAGAGAGACAGAGAGAGAGAGACAGAGAGACAGAGAGAGAGAGACAGAGAGAGAGAGACAGAGAGAGAGAGACAGAGAGAGAGAGACAGAGAGAGAGAGAGAGAGAGACAGAGAGAGAGAGACAGAGAGAGAGAGACAGAGAGAGAGAGTAAGGACTGGGAGGGACAGCAGTGACTGCAAAGTGAGATAAACAGCCTGAACCCTGTAGCTGTGAGGCAGCTTCCCTGCTTTCAGAAGCTTCTCCCAGACCGTGCCCATACATCAGTCGTTCCACAGTCACTGGACTGATCCCTCAGTAATGGGCCAGCCCCTCATTGATCACGATTGGAGGGCGGGATGACGGCGGAGGCAGGAATAGTGGGCGGTCCTTGTCGTCATCTACAGGTGACAGGTTACCTCCGACAGGCGGGTTTGGCTCGCTGTGTCACTTACGATATTAATTGGCCTGTTTGGCACCCCCTTCGCCTGGCTCCGTCTCTTCATCTGCCGCGCCAGACGCCATCAACTTCTCTAGTCTGCATTCATTGCACACAAGTCCACTTGAACGGCAGAGAAGGGGGCTATTTGATCAATTAAATTCCAGTCCACGCTCCATTGGAATCATTTATACTCCCAGATTCTTGCCAGGACGTTAACCGAAAACTTAATTACCTGACTGCGAAGACGTTTTCAAAGGAAATCTTGAGAGAGCCATTCAAACAGCACGTGGACACTGACATTGGTGCATGTGATATTGGGTTAACCAATGATATCGTTTTAAAGTGGCAGGAAGTCTCCCGGTCATTGCTACATGTTGGATGCATTCTAGGAAATTCTCAGCTCAGGGAATTGCTGGAACCACAATGACTTGTTGCGTCTCAGTACAGTTTACTAATCACAATAGACACCAATCCCAGACTCCATTTATTTTCCTTCACTGTAAAGCCGGTGAAGGCTCCTGTTTCCCCGATCACTTGAGCTTTAAAAGTATTTGAGATTGAGATTGTCTGTTGAGCCATGCTCTCATTGTTCGTGGTCTCTCAGGATTCACAGCACACATAGGCTAGATGTATGTTTCTGTATTTTACACTTTCAGATCTATCATTTTCATTGCAGTGTTTATAAGCTATCTCCACACCAAAAGGCCCCTCTTGCAGCCAGGATTGCTTTCCAGTCGATTGTGCCTGGACAATCACTGGTTCTATTATCATGAAGGCATTTCTTCATTTCTTCAGGTACAACAGGGTGAGACAGCAGCAGGAGATCTTTATTTATTTTCCAGGAAGAAAAAAAAAAAGGTTAACAAGAAGAGACATAGCCAAGGTCATTGCTTTCAGATTACAGTTAGCCTGATCTCAAATATCTCTTTTGTCAGCTGCAGGGGCAGGAAAAATAGAGGCAGAGAGAATACCGGGCTTTCGTGAGGCCAAACACCACAAAAGATCCTTTCATTGAACCCTGCAGTCTTCAGTCACTGGGTGCTTTCTGAATGGAGCTTGGCTGCTGAGCCTTCACTAAACAGCATCTTCATTCTGCTGGAAGAACTCAGAGAGCCGACCTATTATCATGACCAGGACCAAATCACAAAGGCCTCTATGTAAACCATGCTTGTGTCCAAAGCATCTGTAAGTGACCTGTATGTCCGGTCATTTTGAATTGAGTTTCTTTATCGTACAGCGGCACGCTACTAATGTGTTACCTGAGCAAGAGCACACAGGGCAGGACCACAGGCTGTTACAGTGGAAATAAGTACCGCTGTCACAACACTGCACATCGTTCCCTACAGTCATCTTATCACATAAGAACAAAACACTGTAAAACAAAGTGTAAGCAAAATTACTAAATATTGCATTCACATCTGGAGTGCCTTTGTAACGTGTCTGTGTTGCTGACAGTCATCCTTGTTTCAGACCCCCTGCTGAGGTTGGGATGGAGTAAATAATGGCGCTGGGCAGTGTGTGATGGGCTGGTTTAACAGCTGTTACCAAGCTGTTCCTCTCACAGTATCCCAGCTGTTACCAAGCTGTTCCTCTCACAGTATCCCAGCTGTTACCAAGCTGTTCCTCTCACAGTATCCCAGCTGTTACCAAGCTGTTCCTCTCACAGTATCCCAGCTGTTACCAAGCTGTTCCTCTCACAGTATCCCAGCTGTTACCAAGCTGTTCCTCTCACAGTATCCCAGCTGTTAGACTGAGAGGTGGACTGGAGCACTCACATCCTTCAGGGCCTCTCATTATTATTCTAGAGAAAGAGGGGGGAGAGAGAGAGAGGGGGAGAGAGAGGGAGGGAGGGAGGGAGAAATAGGTAAAGAGGAATGGGGGGAGAGTGAAAGAAAAAGACAGATCGCAGCAGTAAAACCACACTTCCTGTATTTGTGTTGTCCGTGTTCAGTGAGATCCATCAGCAGAGTGAACCCAGCCCTCTCTCCCTCCACAACACAATTACCTGAGGCTCTGTCAGCCACAAGGACACTCGCTGACACAAAGCCTCCGTCCCATCCATCCTGCCTCCATGCCAAGGGTAATCTTGTTCCCTGTTCGTCATATCGGACACCACAATGAGAGGCGTCATCACTCTCTCCTGGGCCGACAAAGGCAGACAGTGATGGCGGACCGCAAGGGCCCGTGTGGGAACACTGATATGCTCATCACCCCATCACCAAGTCCAGTTAAAGGTCTGGGCGGACAGGAACACAGTCCTGTTATCACTTTAATCCAGAGAGAAGAGAATGACAGCGTTTATCAGCAGTGCCTGACACCATCACAATCTCTGAAACAGCCCACTGGTTCCCCTGGATGTAACTTTCTGACCCTCTCTGCAACAATACATCATCTTTAACATCCTAGCTCTTCAGCTCCAACCTGACCTCACACAAGGTGCCATGTTTACTCTGATACGTACTGCCCTCTGCTGGTTGATCACAGAACGTCAGAACAGTTTGCAACGTTTAAGGTCACTTTGAAACTTTAGCGCATCGTGAGTTAGGTCCTCACACCAAATTAATAAACTGCAAATTATCAGTAGCAATGAGCAACCGTTCGAGGCGAACTATCTGTGACGTAAGATACATATTTATGAACCTGCTTAGCAGCCTCTAAGGCAAAGTTATATCCACCAAAAATGATCTCCCAACGCCATCTAGAGGGTGGTTTGCCCAAGTAAAAGTAAGTTACTGTATGTAATGTGAGTGAAACCTGGCTTTACACGCGGGGTAGAGGCGTCTTTCTATGACAACACGGAAGTATAACGGACATTGCCAAAGTAACAGAAAGTCGCTAGATTTGTGGCAAATTACTAGATGAAATTTTGGGTTGCTAGGAAAGGTGAAAAATCTAAATTGGCTCACGGATTAGGATTATGTGAGAGTGTTAACATGGGTTGATTTCATCAAATGCCACCATCTAGTGTCCGAAAGCTGACACTGCAATTGGATTTTAAAAAAAGCGTACAAACAAGACAAGCGAGACCAGTGAGGATTTTTAAAGAAAATTGAACATTTTAATGAAAACTGAAATCGTGAACACAAGTTTTTTTTATTAAATGTATTACATTGGTTTTGAATTTGGAGGGTTATCATGCTTAAAAAAAAGGACATTTAGCTATTTGTAATGAGATGCATTGGTTAAATTCAGAAAGAAAAAAAAATCCTGCTGCTGCCTTTGAAAATTCTGAGGGTGTCAACTGACCAGGAGCAGACTAGTAACGGCAGGCACAACAGCCACGAGAAACGAAGATGTACTTCATCTGTGCTTCTCAAAACACACCTCTCAGCTTCAGCACATAACCGCCAGACTCACATTTCCCTTGTCCCTATCACAGAGAGTGTGTGTTCACAGATCACTCATCGGTGCCATAAACCGTGAAGGCAACCCCCGCATACACACACACACACACATAATATGCTTTTACAACAGACATGGGCAACAACAAATACAAGAGAAGTCCAAAGGGAACACAAACAGTCCAGCTTTTCCCTGTTACAGTTAAACTGCATGAAGAAGCAGCACTTTCGGTATTTGTTATGTCTATTAATATTGGTTTTCTTTTAGTATTTGTCTACACTCATACCATCACACCCCACAGTGACATTCATCTGCTACAGTTGAGGCAACACTCACAGGAACACACGCCTGGCGTAACCCCATTAGGTACTCCCTCTGGCTGGCTCTCTCCTCCCTCCCCTGTCCTCCCTCCCCTCTCCTCCCTCCCCTCTCCTCCCTCCCCTCTCCTCCCTCCCCTCTCCTCTCCTCCCTCCCCTCTCCTCTCCTCCCTCCCCTCTCCTCTCCTCCCTCCCCTCTCCTCCCTCCCTTCTCACCCCCCCCCTCCCAGGGGAGTGAGAGTCACCGTACCCCAACATCTAGTGTACCTTTTGGCAAAAGTGTAAGAAGAGTTATGATACTGTACTTCAACATGCTCGCCCAACTTTAACACCAAAAAACCAAGAGCCTCACAAAAAAAAAAAAAAAAAAAACAGGGTCCGACTTTGGTACACACACACACACACACACACACACACACATCTTGACATGCTCATTACACGACCACAACTGTTGGAGGAAATGCATCAAAAACTCATTCACAAGAACTGAAGAATTTAAGGGTGTTGGGGGGGGGTTAACTAAGGAGTAACATTGCCATTGGCCACAAGATATAAACATTGAGGCTCTAAAATAAGAGTTATAATTCAGCCACAATAATAACTAAGTAGTCTAACAGATTTTTCAAACGGTATGACATCTTAACTCTCCCTATAATTTTATTTTGAAGCAAAGTAGTTTCGTTCTAATTGTGCATCTATGAATAAATTAAGTGACAATTCAAGAATAAACTCAGCTCCCCCCCTTCTTTTTTTCTTCTTCTTTTTTTTCTTTTTTAAACAAAAGACAAGTTAATACATTAATGCGTTAGAACAAATCAAACAAATCCATTGAAGGATGTGCTACCTCACACCTTGGACACAACTGAATTTCCCAGCAAACGGTTTCTCATTAACATGAAGACAACTTGAAGAATGATTGCAGGTAAATGATTTTCAAGCCATGACATTTGCATTAATAACTCCTAAATACAATAAGTCTTTCAGTTTCTTCCATTCCAGTGAAAGGAAGCAAAATTATAGCAGTCAGGAAATTTGAAGAGCAACTGTCTTAGAAATGTTTAAAAAAAGGAGCAAAGAGACACATGGCACAGATACAATTTGGAAGCAATTTAAAAAATAAACATTATCAAAAATCACTGGTATAAGTATACTTTTCCCACAGGCACCTGAACATGAATCATAAGAGGGGAACCTTGCATATTATTTGAAGAACACATTGTAGCGTGCATACTCCCCACCACATCCAGGCCACCAGGCTCCACTCATCTCTAACCCATGGTGGCCTCCAGCAACACCCTTAAAGGGTGGGTGGGTGGGGGGGGGGGGGGCAGGGGTAAAAGAGGTGAAAATACAGCCAGAATCCTCATGTTAATGCTTCTCTGTACCCACATGAAGTAAGCTAACACACTCACTCACATAATAAGTACTCCACTATCAAGAACCTGCTTTTGGTTTACAGATTGAAAGACTAAAGTAATAGGCGAAGCTATTATATTTAGATGCATATTCAAAAATACCCATTTTGATTTGATAAGTGCTTTAAAATATGGGGGTCCAAGTGGGGCACATTGTGATACTCCATGTCTGGAGCAAGAATCTGCTCAAATGCAATCGTTTATAACAGAAGAGAACACTTCTTATAAAATCTATACACAGAACTCTGTCAGGACAGTCCATAACACACACCTAACGCCTAACTGCTGACAGGTCACCTGTTGTACAGTAAGAGGCAAAAACAGGGATCCGCTCAGGAGCAGAGGATCCACTCAGGAGCAGAGGATCCACTCAGGAGCAGAGGAGACAAAGGGGTTTTGGCTTACTGATTCCCCTCGTGGGGGTTTCTGAATGTTGAACATTTCAAGGGAACTTGGTCAAGTTCTTTCATGAACTGCACATGGACAGACACCATTTAAGAGACAGAGACATAACCATAACCTCTGGTTATATAATCATAACCTCTGGTTGTATAAACTATGTCCAAACTGTTGAACTATGCAAAGCAGACCCAGTAGTAACATTTCCCACACAGCTGATAAGACAAATAAAAACACTCATACACTACTGCATGTGTGACTTCCACTGGCTTCCTCTGCAGCCAGAAGACATTTGACAGTTTGAACTAAACCACTTGGACACACACAGTGCTCGATGAATCTAAAACCAAGCCTTTTGAATCCAACAGGTCTACCCTCTGCAGGTGATTTCAGAGGGGGGAACACTTTGTGTAGCTCACAGCCGGTGTGTGTGTGTGTGTGTGTGTAGCAGTGGTGTGTGAGAGACTTCCTTGACGTTCCTCATCAGTCTGCACGCTGTGATGTGGAAACACAAGAGGACACAACAAGGAAGTGCAGATGAACTCCTGCCAGTTCATATTAACAGGCCTGACTCTTAGCTACTGGAAACCCAGAAGAAGCATTTCAACCCATGACTGACAGAGGTCCTCTGAACCGAACAAGGACCAAATTTTTCATTTAAGGGTTGACACCAGAGCACAACAGAATACTTAACTAAGGGAATCTGTGTGGACATACGGCTTCAGAGCTTCATAGCTCCAAAGCTTAGCGTTAAGGCCAGCTGCTTGCATGATGTGCCCCTCAGCAAGCTTAACATTTTGGTTTTTAGTCACAGCTCATTCGAGTGTTTATAAGTCTCATTCTGTGTGTGAGCTGTTCCACTAGACCGGCGGAAAACAACACGGCTTCACCAACACTACCTGAGTGACATTTTATATTTCTGTATTTATCTTTATTTTTTTGAAAAATATCAACAGCCCAAAGCCATCTCGAAAGGAGTATTCCATGTCCTCACATATCGGTTTGTAATTAAAAGATAAAAACAATTAGTTTACATAAAGTGCTATTAATCCACACATCTAAATCACTGAATACCATGGAAGAGGAACATGTGAGCCAGACTTCCTCCCATGGCTCAAACCACCCCAGTGGAACATGGTGGTTCCACTCCCACAGGTCTCCATCCACAACACAACGTGCAGCTCAAGGTCAGCCAGCACCAGCTCAGGTAGCGTGGAAACAAATCTTACAACAAGTGTGGAGAAAAGCATGTCAGCAAAACTCAAAACCATCACCTTAATCTCCTAAACGTTCATGACCCCCCAAGAGAGAGAACTAGGGACATTTTTACACACTGCCGAAGATTGGAAGTAGCAGTTACCTGCGAGTAACTGGTATCACAACTATTGTCATGGTCAGGGTCATCGGACAGTATTGCAATTGCTTTTTGTCTGTAATCTTTGCTTCGCGTTATAACAGTACTGTCAATTATCAACAACTCGTTTATCTACACCAGTAAAAGACGTGCAACAAAATCGTAATACCTATAAAAAGATTAAAGACCAACGTTGAGATGGCATGAAATATTAACATAACAGGAAATGAAAAAAAAAAAATGAAAACTAAGTCTCCGTGCTAAGATAACAAGCAACAAAAAGTGGTGTATGCAAATGTAGCCTAAATAATAACATAGGACTCAGGCCTCTACAGACTTAACACACCAAATACTCCCCCTGAGAGAACATAGCCCTTGCTCCATAACAAGTCAGATTATGGATCTTCCAGAACTAGTCTCATGAAAGTTCTTTGAAACTAATCTCAAGTTGAAGAGGAAATCAACCACTACAGTAAAATAACTGATGCCACCAAATATGTGGATTGATGAAATCACAAGGGCTTAAGAAAAATATACATAGGTTAATTTACCCAAATAAGGACTAGTTCTACCAATGTCCTGGTGTCAGGTTGCTAAGCACATGTATCACCAAATGACAACCTGGCTGAGTTAGTGCCCTGACGCTCTCCCAGCCCTGACGCTCTCCCAGCCCTGACGCTCTCCCAGCCCTGACGCTCTCCCAGCCCTGACGCTCTCCCAGCCCTGACGCTCTCCCAGCCCTGACGCTCTCCCAGGCCTGACGCTCTCCCAGCCCTGACGCTCTCCCAGCCCTGACGCTCTCCCAGCCCTGACGCTCTCCCAGGCCTGACGCTCTCCCAGGCCTGACGCTCTCCCAGCCCTGACGCTCTCCCAGCCCTGACGCTCTCCCAGCCCTGACGCTCTCCCAGCCCTGACGCTCTCCCAGCCCTGACGCTCTCCCAGCCCTGACGCTCTCCCAGCCCTGACGCTCTCCCAGCCCTGACGCTCTCCCAGGCCTGACGCTCTCCCAGGCCTGACGCTCTCCCAGCCCTGACGCTCTCCCTTGCCTGGTCCTTGTCTGTGCCCTGGGAACATCACACGGTGGTTCACATCTCATCGTACAGGGCAAACAAAAAGTGTCAAAACAAAAACACACCCTAGAGTCAATATTCTGGACGCACACTAAAGAAATGAAGACCAACGCTTTCAGTTGTCGTTCAACCCTAACCCTTGTCAAGCATCCTACCTGGTAGCACCAGCATCTCACACTCCAGGGGTTCTTCACCGATTCACTTCTCTCACAATGGATTCACAATTGTACATATTGATGTGTATGCATAAACTACGATATACGTTTGAACGCATAGAGAAATGAAATGATTGAGGCATCCTACTGTGAGACAAGTCACCACAGTTCGACAGGTTCAAGGCTGGAGAGGGGCTCAGTTCGCACCTTTCCATCGTGTTCCTTTCACGCCCAGAGAGGGACCAGACACCAAGGTCTGTCACAGCTGAAAGTGTCAAGAGTATGTTCAAGGTGGAGGCAACAGCCCTCTCACACCGAGGGTTCTGGGCCTTTCATAGTTCCAAACTCCGGCACACAATTTTCTTCCCAATACCTTGATTTATTTCACAAAGTTTTCAACCCCCCTCCTTGTCTTCAATTTGTCTTTCGATCAGATGACCCCCTTCCACCCCCAACCCCTCCCATCAACCCCCAAAAATGTGAGTCCATTATCCCACAGAAAGTCTGTCACTTAACGCGCGCACACACACACACACACACACACACGACCATCTCTCTCACTCCGTTTTGTTTTTGAAAGCAATCCCAACTGGCGTGGTTGTGACCGTAGCACTGAGTGAGAGGCTGCCTTAAGTGTGGACGTTCTCCCTCACTGGTCTGGTGCACGCTGGGGCTCATCGTAAATGACGACTCGATTTGGATCTGGGGATGGAAAAGAAAGACACATTGATAAGTCAGCGAGTTGATACTTGTTGTTGTTTGGTTTGTTAGCATAACATACAACAACATAATAAAATATAAAATGAGTAATAGTAAATGGGTTATGGTACCATACCTTGTTTTTGCAAACTTAAGATGCATCCCATTTCTGTAGGACAAAGACACAAACATGGATTATGAGAACTGACATGTCAACCTGTTTTACATCCAAGACCAGACCCATAAAAGTAGGTTGAAAGAGAGCTAGAATGAAATACGAACATTTAAGAGACTAATGAAATTTCACTTATAAACACAGACAACTAGACTCATAAATAATTTCAATTTCAAGCGAGTAGATTACAAATTACCTTTAGTGTGATAATTAACAGCAGCTTTAAGGTCAAACGACCCCCAGCTACACCTTCGATCCAGGCTCCTGGGCCGGGCCTGCTCCTTAGAGAGCCCCGACTCCGGGGTGGTCAACGACGACTGGACTGTCTCAGCAGCCTGTTTACAGGAAGCAGCCGGCGATGCAGCCGGACTCTTAGCCTCGCCCTTCGACTTCTCCAGGCCAGCATGATGAAGGCCGGCTCCTTCTTCCCTCGCCCCTGAAGCAGGGCACAGAACAGTAGACACACCACCAGGGGTACTAGTCCGTCTGTCCAGGTCTAGAGGAAGGCTGGCAGGCTCGGGGCTGGGGGAGCTTGTGTCAGGACATGGCTGGTCTGCAGCAACAGTACACTCCCCTTGAAAAGTGAGCGGCAGGGCCTTCCCCTCCCCGCGCTGCTGGCCGCCACCTCCCTCAGCTCCCATGTTGGGCTCGTTGATGAAGGAGAGCCCCCACTGATTGTGGAAGATTTCTCCCAGGGCCTTCTGATGTGTGTGAGACCCTGGGTTGTCCACTTGACGAGCACTGGGGAGCACAGGTTGCATATTTAAAGGGTTTAAGGGAATGAAAAGAGTACACTTCCTCATTTCAAAAGCTGCTGCGGGATTGATTGAGGAGCTACAGTTACTGTCCGAAGAAGATGCTACGTTCTCGCCGCAGGGGAGAGAGTGGGCTGGTGGGATACTACTAGCAGCAGAAGCAAAGAAGGTACCGCCAGCCGGGACGCCATCCCCAGAAATGGGTCCGTTAGTAAAGCTGGCTGAGGTGATGGTTTTCATAGCAGACATGGGGACCTGCGACAGTCTGACCGGTGCCTGAGGAGCCACCGACTCTCCTCCAGCCTGGGCTGGCTTGTTTAGGTTTTCCTTCACTTTACTTGCATAACTGATCTTGGGCACGATTTTAGCACTGCTATTGTCCACAGGAAACACTGGAGGGGGCTTGAACAGAGTCCAAGAATCCTCTTTAGTTGAGGAAGAGAGCTTGGCTTTGGTCCGGTCCTCAAACTTTTTACCAGAAGCACCCGTCTTACTGTCAGAGTCTTTCCTCTGCAGGTCTCCCCTCGTGTCCTCGGGAACCACTGTCCGTCTGGGTAGTGTGTGGACGTCTGCTTTATGGGCTGACTTGGTGCCGTAGGGTCTGGGGCCGGCCCCGGGCTCGGAGGACTCAGGGCTGGAGGCCTCAGATTCAGCCGAAGCGCAGCCATGCTGCATGTCTCTGTTCCCGTCTCTTGTCACATTCTCACAGTTCTTGATGCCGTTCCTTCCACCCCTGCGTCTCTTAGGAGTGGTGTATCCCCCTTCGGACCCGCTGCCATCGTGGTCAGGGGCGGGGTCGCCGGAAAAACCGTTGGTGATACAAACAGAGTTCACCTGCCCGTTCTGTAGCGACGCCGAGTCGTTATTTTCCGATTCCTGACCCTCACAGTGGTGGACGTCCAAGGTCCGGGCCTTGTCATCACTAGTCATTGTCTTAGTCTGGACCAAGCTGCTCGCGGGTGGAGCAGAGGAGTAAACCTTTTGTGTTGACTTCTGTCTCGCGTTGGCATTTGTCAAATGTCTGTTGCCATTGTTTGTGGTGGCGTGTGCGGTACCAGCTGAGTGATCTGCAGACTGGATCCTTTCGCCCCCAACATCCCTGGGGTTTATTTTGCCATTACCTAAGAATACAAAATATTACAAACAAGTGAGTTGAAATGACACAGCCCTCGTCTGTACATTTCTCAGTAGTATAGACACATTAAACAGGTCAGGAAAAGTCAACCATGTTTGAGTTGTCAAAATACAAACTATATTACTTTGATTGAAAAGTTTAGTTAATTAAGTAATGTAATTAAGTAATGTAATTAAGATGATCAATTCAAAATTAATGTTAGCCAACAAATCCCAATGGGAATTAAGTCATTATTGTTAAGGTACATTTGGTAACTGGCAAAGTGGTTGCCGTTTTAAGTCGTTTATTGTAATTAAACTAATTTAAACTAATAAACTTGTGCAGATGTGCAAAACAAAAAATACCCTTCGTGACATGGGGGCATGCATTTACAAAGTGTTCTTAGCAAACGTTGAATTGCTAGCTGACTCCTTGTTTCGTAAGGTTCATGCACATTCATGTTAACTATTTGTGTAAGATCGAAATGTTTGCGTGGCTTCAAGGTTGGTGGCCAGCCAAGATAAGACTAGGAGATGCAACAGGCCTACTGTACATAGCCTCAGCTAGCGAGGAAGCTACTGGTTGCAGGCAGCTAGCGCTGGATAGTTCACATTCGCTCGTATGTCTACCGTTTATCACAAAAAAACTCGCATAATAATTTATATTTAATGAAAACATGTAGTTGAGGATAAAGAATAGGCCGCTAAATAGATGAATTCCGACTTGAATCTTATAGACAAAGTGCACACTGTCAGCTAGCCAGCTAAATAACTGGGATTGGTAGTGAGCTAGCTAGCTAGCATACATGTTGTAACATGGCCGACAGGAAAAGGCAGCAGAACATTCCAGTGGAGCCGGCTTGTTAGCCAGCCGAACACGAACCCGTTTTAAAAGTAGTTCAAGGCATCTTTACATTCTTAGGACAGCCATATATAAACACGTGTAACAATTGTTAACATAGATATGGATAAATTAATACGTTGATGGAATTGTTAACGGGGTAAAATGGTAAAAACTGGGTGGCGAATACTCGGTGCACAAGGTCAATCCCCCATCTGTGAAATCACCAGTGACAGCTGTCACGCAATGTTCACCCCAACCATAACTAGCATCACCATGTCAGGTTTACTTTTATCTAACCACTTAAAAAAACTACGTGGTGTTATTTTACGCTAACAGCCATTACACTTTAACGTTTGTTACAACGATGACAGCTAGCTGGATAGCCATTTCGACTGGCTTAGTCATTGACATAGCAAGCTAGCCACTTGCTAAGTGTTAGAGCTAGATAGCTAGCCACAGCTAGCTGATCAGCCTGCTGACTGGCTGGCTAACTTTTCCGGATGGCCCAACCTGTTTTCTTCGTCTGCGTTTCCTGATGCTGGAAGTGGATCTGCTCATTTTTTATAGACGTCTTCAATTGAATGGGACTTCTTTCTTCTCCATGGGGGTGATATCGTCGCTCTTGTGCCCGGACTTTGGGCTGTTCCTCCATTGAAGTGTAATAGAATATCCGACTGCTTCCACCAGCAGTGTCTGCAGAGTAAGACTGCCGCTGGGAAACTAGAGTCGGCTGTAGAATCACCCAATCAACGACACTGTAAAACGGAAGCTATTTGAGGCCCATGAATACGTCAGCAGAATGTCTAAAAAGTATCAAAGCTACTATTTTGGGTGGACCCCACCCCTCTCTCGAAATCCAATGAGTTGGAACGTGTTTGGTTGTTCTCAGAAAACAGGCATGTTATAGACAACCGAATTCTGTAATCTGGGCGCAGTGTCGTGTTTCCACCAGTGTGAGTCAGAATGGTCTGGACTCTTAAGAAGCTTGTTGAATAGTTTAAGTCTAAAGTCTATTAAAGTCATCCTTTTTGTCGCACCCTGCTGAAAGGTGATTTGATGATTTGGCACAGATCTCTACGCGTTTGTTGGATACAAGCGAATGGTTGTTTTGCTCCTAAGTCACTAGATGGTGCCCTAGTTATGAGTCTTCCATCCCCCTACTTGGTGTGTAGTGTAGCGCCTCACATCTAAATAAAGCCGCCAACATGCACATCTCACACGGGGGTGGGTCTAAGATAGAAATAAGAGTAAGCAAACAACATTAGTCTAAAAACATACATCTGGATTTATTTGCATAATTTGCAACACACATTATCGGTTGTGACTCAGTAAATATATTGTATGTAACCTACAATACACCTATCCATAGAGGTGTTAATAGCTGATGATACAAGTTTAGACGTTAGCATAGAAGTTCGAATAACCTACTCCTATTTCCTCTCCTCAGAATCAGCTTCAGCTTTATTCACCAAGTGAGTTTACACACACAAGGAATTTACTGTGGCAGGAAGATGCATATGATAAACATATAAGAATATAAAATATAAAAAGTAGCACATTTACAAGTCGAAATAATCCTCTATCTCTTCTCCCATATATAGATATAGATATAAAGGAACAATTTCCTTGAGACAATGTTCTCGGTCTCTCTCGTCCTCTCTAAACAGACGACATCGGGGGAGAAGATGCGTGACTTTGCCATAACGCTGAAGAACAAGTTCAAGTCGAAGCAGTACTTCAGCCAGCACCCTCAGAGGGGCTACCTGGCTGTGCAGATTGTCCTGGGAGCAGGCGTCCTCCTGGGAGTGTGGACAGGTAGGCCCACACACCCTGGTGCTCCTGCACAGCTCAGCCAGCCACCTCCTCTTTCTCCACCTCTTCCTGTCTCCTCTTCTGACCAAAACCACAGAGGGCCGGGCTGGAGGCCTGTCTGGAGATCCTGGAGGAGCACAGCAGACCCAGCTGGGCCGCCTCAGGGAGCTGGTGCTGCAGGGGGAGGCAGGGCAGAGGGAGGCAGGGGGAGGCAGGGGCTGGGGAAAAGGGGTGTGGGCTGGGGCAGAAGCAGGGTAGGGGTGATTGGAGGGATGGTTGGTGAGGTCTTACTCATGGTACATCTCTATTGTTCCTGAGAGCAATTAGTGAAATTAGTTTTTTGTGGAGAGTGTAATGCAGATGAATGAACCTGTCTTTATTGAGAGCAAACACATCTCCAGTTTGAAAGAACATCCTCAAGTTCTTTACATCTTCTCTTCTTTACAATATCTGTAAAATGATTTCCCACAGCCTGAAGACGGTTCAGAGGACAGCAAGTCATAAGGAGCCTCCTCAACTGACAAGACAGCAGAGCACAGCCCTGTCTGACACAGGTAACACCGCACAGGTAACACCGCACAGGTAACACCGCACAGGTAACACCGCACAGGTAACACCACACAGGTAACACCGCACAGGTAACACGTGCAGAAATTATGTTTCTCTGATGTTCCTCCCACTGCTAACAGAAGCCTTGCGGGGGCGGAGACACAGAAGCACAACCTATCACCTGCAGTGGGTCAGAGAGCAGTTGAAGAACAGCTTCCCCACGGACACTCACGGGAACGGTGAGGAAAGTGGAGTTCTGGGTTCACAGCCGTTCTAGAACTTTCTCTTTCAAGAATGTTCAGCGCAACAGCTTCCCTTGGTGGGACAGATATGCAATTTTCGAACGTTTGTATAATGTCTGCATGTATAATGAAACGTATACATGTATTGCATGTGTAATGAAACCTGGTTCATGCTTCCATCTCATCTTTTGTTGTTGGGTGTTCCTCATCTCTGCTTCTCCCAGATGCAAGTTTTCTGCTTGGACACCAGGTAGTGCTGTTGTTTCAGAAGGCAGAGCTGATATCAGCGGACATTAGAAGTCCCTTCCTCCACACAGGGGTCTGGTCAGCAGCTGGTCGACCGGTCCCTCAGTCGATCAAGGACTGATCGCTGTACATTTTGAAATCCTGCAAATATAAATGCATTCTCACTCAGGTATACAGCACCTGTCACGTGCAAATGGTGATATTCGTTATTATTGTTATAAAACTGTTTTGGAGTCTTTGTGGCAGGAATACGTTGCATTTAGTTCTGCACTTGTGATATCTTACTTTGAATGAAAAGCAGTGCAGATAACACCAATAGTGTTATTGTCGTGAACGTTCAGTCAGAACCCTTATCAAACACACAGATCCATCCATATTTTAGGATGAATTATGAAATAGGCCTACTTATTAGAAGAGTAGCCTGGAGGTAACTTTATGACAAATCGACTAGTTGTTACAGTAAGTACAACTCAAGGAAAACAAACGTGATAATGGTCATGCAATATTAACAGTTTCTAATGGAACAGTCCATTTCACACACCCCCGACTCCTAGAGAATTAGAGAAGTGTTCACAGATATAACATGAACGTACGTTCCAGTTCAGTATGTGTTCACTCACTGACTCCTAAATTAACAATCAAACAAGGCGCAAGCTCACAAACATCAATCTTTAACTTTATTGTCAGTGCCAACAACAATTTAGATAACATGAATAAGTTAGTTCTCCTATATGTAACCCTTCCACTGTGTTAAACGGTCCAGGATCATTTTGTCACCTTTTTTCATTTGACCTGTACCTGCAGTCTCTTGCTGTTCAGACAGTTCTCTAACATGTTGGGTATTATCTGATATTTTGCCTTTTTGAATCTGGTGGCTACCTAGTCAATGAGTGCTGCCAGTCCACAGGAAAAAAAGGTTGTGAAATAGCCTACTTTAAAGATTTAGCATGCATTCCTGAATCAACTCCTGGCCTTGTGCCCTACCAGTTGTGACAGTAAAATGAGCTACAGCACAGAAATAACAGTGTAAGTCTGCAGTTTCACTCAAGTGTAAATCAATCAATAACATAAATTGATTTACAGCTTCCATAGGCACATCTGATTTGACCAAGAGTTCACCGTCGTCAGTTCAGCTGTGTCTTCTGGTGGTTGTCCGTAAATGCTAAATGTTTGTTCTTAAAAACGAGTCAAATGTCTTCGTGTCGCAGAACCTTGTACGTGAGCCAGTAGAAGACATTGAAGATCAGGAACGTGAGAGGGAACACCGCCCTGGAGATGGTGTCGATCCTCTTGGCCCGGTCCACAAAGCGCCGGCGGATCTGGTAGAAGGAGAAGCCGGGAGGGAAGTCAGCGAAGACAGGTGCCGCGTCCATCTCTGCTCCGTCCGACGACATCCCATAACCAGGGAAGTAGAAGTTCTGGTTCTGTTGGTCCAGCTCCTCCTCCTGCAGGTAAACACAAAGACTCCTATCGTCATTCAGACGCAACCCTAAGCTTAAGTGTAGGAGACGGTTTTAAGATATATGTTATGAGACATATGCTCATAACATATGTCCTTGAATCACACCATGAAAAACACAGACGTTTTTCAAAGTGTACAGACTGTAATAATGAATGCTCAGGTCTACTAGTAAACAGACACATGCAAACCTGTTGAGAGGACATGTTTACACACTATGTTCACATTAAACACACTCCCTGACATCTAACACATGAGGAATTCTCCAGCTAGTTAAGGGGCTGTTTTACCTTGGCGCACACGCTGCACGGCATGGGCGTGTTCCCCTGGGGGGCGCTGTTGCCTGGGTGGTGGTTCCCCTTGCTTTTGTTGTCACAACCACCCTGTGTGGTCAACAGCCAAGACACAAACAAACAAGTTCATCTGGCAAATGCAGACATGCTGTGATTTAAATAGCCTTAAATGATGTAGTTGTAGTTTTTTTTTCTCTCTCTCTCTCTCTCTCTCTCTCTCTCTCTCTCTCTCTCTCTCTCTCTCTCTCGAGATTAAATGAATAATTTAGTAAGAAGCATCAGAATTATAACCAGTGAGTGAGTACTCAAAATACAGCGAGATCTGGGACTAAAGGTAAATTACAGAACGTTCTTGAAGCATTATTCGATCGCAAATTCACATAGATTTGCATTTAAGGCGCTCTCTTTTTCACTAAAGCTACACAAGTGCAAACACCTTTCTGAGGATAGCTTATATCTTCATGAAAGTTTTCAGGTCTTTTTCTTACCCAGTTATATTCTTATTTTTTTCCTTTTCTATTTTTCTTCCTTTCAGTGAAGCAGAAAGCGAAGTGTCTAACCGGAGGAGGAGGGAGGAGACGGGTTGAATTTAGAACAGGTCAGTGCTCCTTGCATCCCAAGGCATGGATGCGACAAGCAGCTGAACTCTGCATCTCCTGCACAACTGGGCATGTGCAACGGTAGGTGACAGCAGGCCCTGGGGGTGTGGCGGCCGGCGCGGGGGCTTGTACTCACGGATCCCTGCCGCTGTTGTTCTTTCAGCTTTCTCCTCAGTCTGAAGAACTCTTTATGTTGCCGTGAGACAAAATTAACGGCTGCGTACTCGAGCAGCGCGGCGAAGACGAACAGGAGACAGACGGCCATCCAGATGTCTATGGCCTTCACATACGACACCTGCACACACAAACACACAAACAGGCTCGCCATTGAAACGGTTGTTTCAGTGGAACTAAAACATTACGTTGGTTAAACCCCACGTCTAATCGGTTCTGAAAATCAACTTTGGGGGGCACAGTTACGTCATTTTTTTCTTAAGAGGGGGGTAGACACACACTCACACAACAAAAGTTGTGCTGTAACACAAAGCGTGTGTTAAAGTGAATGTCTCTGACCTTGGGAAGCGAAGCCCTTGACCCAGAGCTCTGGGTGGTCATGGTGAGCACAGTGGTGATCCCCAGCCCCACTCTGGCGGGCGCGGCGTCCATGTTGATCCAGAAAGACACCCAGGACAGGATGACTGTGAGCAGCGAGGGGATGTACATCTGGATCAGGTAGTAGCCCATCTGACGCTCCAGGTGGAACTTGACCTCGATGCAGGTGAATTTACCTGACAGTGGGAGACAGATTCATCCATGTCACGTCTACACTCGTTCGGTGGTGAGCTGTTACCCGGCAGAATTACACTTGAAGTCATGCTACCTGTGTTGTAGTACTTGGTGCAGTAGCCCATGTCCTTGTCCTCTTTCAGTACAAACTGAGGTAGCATCAGGTCGTCAGCCACTTGTACAGCGCCCACGTCCAGCCACTGGAATATCAGGTCATTCATTGTGTAGCCAACTGTGAACGACAGGGACAGGGGTTGGAGAGGGAGGGCAGAGAAATGTTTCTGTCACACCGACAACAGAAGGCTGGACCGTGGGCAAGATTAGATTGGTGAAACCGACGACAGTGGCAGCAAGCAGCAAGCTGAGGCAGAGGACAGGCAACAGAATTAGACTCACAGCTCTCAAGCTGCATGGTGCAGATCTGACTGTCCATAGGGAAGTTCTTCAGATCCATGGGGCAGGACAGGATCAGCGTGAGCCTGGGAACATGTGCAGACAGTGAGAGGGGGAATCTGTGGAGATGGATGACACACTCCCGCTAGATTTCTTCTGTGTGACAGCGTTCCCGCCTTTGTGTAGTGGTGCCCCCCCCCCCCCCCCCCGTCAGGTTAGGGTGAGTAGAGCTGGCAGAGCCGTCAGTTTGTTTCAGATCTGAGGCCGAGGTTGGAGGCTGGAGGCTGGAGGTTTGGACCCCAAGCACCAAAAGCACAAGGCACTGTAGGTCATCGCCATCCATATGACCCTAATCTTCATCATCATCATCATCATCACTACCATCACCACCGTCAACATCATCATAACCTTATACCATCACCACCGTCAACATCATCATAACCTTATACCATCACCACCGTCAACATCATCATAACCTTATACCATCACCACCGTCAACATCATCATAACCTTATACCATCACCACCGTCAACATCATCATAACCTTATACCATCACCACCGTCAACATCATCATAACCTTATACCATCACCACCGTCAACATCATCATAACCTTTTACCATCAATATAACTCTAATCCTCATCACCATCATAACCGTAATCCTAATCATTATCTCCATCACCATCATCATCTCCATCACCACCATAGCTACTCTGGAGGGCCAGACCACTCTGTCAGCCTACATCAGACAAGCGATGCAGGAGCACCGGGTGTTCCCTGGCTGTTCCCCGGGTGTTCCCCAGGGCCTGACCATCCTTCCCAGTCACCTGATACTGTAGAGGACGTTTCCATTATGGAAGATGCGCAGCAGTTTGTTGTCCGTGGTGACCTCGTGAAAGTTGGCTCCCTTCTCGTTAGCGAAGAACAGGTCAGGCTTCCAGATGGAGTCCAGCATGGAGGGGTCCAGGTCCAGGGAGTCGTCGGGGTACTCCTTGTAGGCCAGGCGGGGGTCGTTCCACTGCTGCCGGAGAAACACGTTCAGGCGATAGTCCTGCAGGGATCCACAGGGCATGTTTAGGGATGTTCAGAGGAAACTGGATTCAAGGTCCGGATTTGTGGGGATGATGATGGTGGGGATGAAGGTGATGATGAAGGTGATGATGATGATGGTGGTGATGATGATGGTGGTGATGATGAAGGTGATGATGATGATGGTGATGATGATGATGATGATGATGATGGTGGTGGTGATGGTGATGATGAAGGTGATGATGAAGGTGATGATGAAGGTGATGATGGTGATGATGAAGGTGATGATGAAGGTAAGGATGGTGATGATGAAGGTGAGGATGATTCCTCACCATTGTGGTTTCAGTGATGGATCCAAAGCTGTTAATGAAGATGTTGCAGGTGACATTCACAGGAGGTCCTGAAAAAAATACATAATTCATCAAGTGAAAAGACCATGACATACACCATGACATAGACCATGACATACACCATGACATAGACCATGACATACACCATGACATAGACCATGACATAGACCATGACATAGACCATGACATACACCATGACATAGACCATGACATAGACCATGACATACACCATGACATAGACCATGACATAGACCATGACATACACCATGACATAGACCATGACATAGACCATGACATAGACCATGACATAGGGACGGTCTTGTTTGTGCTGAAGAATCGCTTGCTCTCTTATTCAGACATGGCAAGCTGCTGGATCCAGTCGTCCTTAGACAGACAGATGAAAATGGTTCTGTCATTTTCATTACATTCCGGTTATTATAGTGCTCCAACCAACACTGTAAATATTTCAGCGTCTCATTTTCTAAAAGGGTATGATTTATTGATTCTAGTTAAGTCACATTAGGGTATTTATAGATGATCAGATGGGATTTACCCAGTTTGCCTTGATACATTGCGGGGATGTAGAGCAAGTATGAAATATAAATGAAACGTGACCCCTGAGAAATAAGGAAGAACTATGTCAGAAGGAATCTTCTGGAATCTGCTACCGCGCAAGCTGGTTTAAATAGGTCTCTGGGTTAACATGAAAGCCAAATGATGTGTCTCTAACTCAAAACGAAGGCATGGGGGAATTTCTGTGTGAAGCAAAAAACAATCACAGGCAATAAGTATCACGCTGCCAAGTTCAACATCCTTTGATTAATTCAAAATGTCTCAGCTGAGATTTGCTCCGCAGAAGCACCTGTTCTGAGGGGGTGAGGGTTCTGACCCAAATCCAACCGGTCAACGTACCTTTGAAGTTGGGTCTGATGCGGGCGTCGTACCCTGACGTCCGACCCATGAGTTTGTCCAGGAAGTCTGAGGGGGACGGAGGCCTCACTGCTCTGCTAGGAAGCTTGGTCTCTTTACAGAACCCCAACCTGGCAGAGGAGGAGCCAGTTAGTCTGCTGGTACCACAGGACATGCAGTGTGCAGATGACAGCAATATGGACAGTGCGTACTCACTGGTTTTAACTAGAGGTTAGGAGGTTTGGGTTGTGAACTTATGAGAAGACATCATGACTGGATGATGTGTTGGATAACTGCTTGTTACTACATGAATTAGTCCCTTCTATTCATCCATAGTTATGTGGGCACAGTTCTGAGTTCTGTTTGTGAAATATCTAATACGTGGAGGAGTCAATTGTCTGTTGTTTTTCTTCTGAATTCTCCAGATCTCTCTGGCCCAGATCCAGCTCTGACCACTGCTCTCAAACTAACGTCATAATCGTCTCGAAATGTTGAGCTAAATTGAGATTTGTTGTATGATTTAAATATTTAATGCGATGTTGAAGACGGAAAACATTTAGACCAATAACTACATCAGAGTGATATCTCAGAAAGCCACACTAACCAAAACACTGACCATTTATTCTTAAATAAATTATATTAAAATAACATTGGCATGGAAAATACAGAATAATTATATGTTTTTCTTGCAATGGGAATTAATTAAATGATAACTTATGGAGACATAGAAATACATGAGATATATCATGAAAGTATAGGGTTAGGGTTAGTATTAGTAAAAACTAAAAAAACTGTAAAACTGTACAAACCTTTAGTTCTCAGTTATTTTTAAAGTGAGGAGAAAATACAATTGATTTGTATTACCTCCCCCCCTTCACTAAAATGGAATATGTCAGTTAAACAATAATAAACATAATACAGCAATGTATCTATCCTGTCGTCGTATCGCCTACCTGCCTTGGAGGAAGCAGAAAGACGGGACCCAGACCGCCCACAGCACATGCGAGAGCATTCTCCACAGACAAACTCTTTACAAAAACTAAATGAACAATGTTGCTATAAAGTCAGTGAGTGTCCAGTGACCCTGGACAGATGATCATGGTGCTGGTCCCGTAGCCTGGCAGCCCAGTAAACTTCGCTCTCCGCAGGTGGATGCTCCACGACACAGCCTCTCTATAATTCAGTCGCGGGGGAAGTTTTGCTGTTTCAGTGTTTGTGAGGATGGCTACAAGATGTGTCTCTCTCATGGCCACATGCTTCAGGAATTCCAGTAGGAATATTTAAAGAGACAGCTACCATTTTTAGACCTTGCTTTTTCCTCAAGGCTCAAGCTCTCATGCTTATGACAGCTTCTGATCTTGTTGAGCGGTTTAGATTCACAGCCAAAGCTGTGGTTGGCAGTGAAATAAATTATTTTAATTTGTATATAAAAGTACAAAACCAGAAAAATAGCCAAGTACATTTAAATTATTAGCTAAATCATACACTTTACTTTCTTAATTATATTACAATATATAAACTAGATTAAAACAAAAGGTAACATTTGAAAATTAGCCCATTCAATTTTTTCTTCTAAATCATGGTCATTTGATTTAAAATGGAAAAGAAACCAGTCACACACAGTTGAATCTCAGGCCAAGGACAGAGCGAAAATAAAGTGAAAGACATTTTGAACTTTGAACAGAGACTGAATATGTTTAATCTTGCATTATCAATGTTGAATTCAGTTCATTAAATTGACCCTCCCTTACTCTTTGCACTAATTGCTTCAGGCTTATTGAACAAGGCTAATATCTATGGAGCAACTGTCAGTAAATTAATCCATTTATGTATATATATGAAGAAAACGTTACGTGGCGTTTTCCTTCTACAGTAAATGGCCATGCAGACCACATTGTGAACTGTTACTGTACCATGAACTCTGAAGACAAACGTGAGACCACTCCTTACTCCCATGTGGGGTCTTTCTGAAAGGGAAAGTGTGTCCACGAATCAGAATATTGTAAAAAAACCCGCATGTGAAAGTGTTTCCATAAAGGATAAGTAGGCCAGCCTTAATTTTAATGTGGAAGTTCTCTTCAGAAACAAACTGGAGTCCTACTGGCTGAGTGCCTGTGATGGCGGTAGCAAGCACAGGTCGAGCACCCTTCTCCATGAGTCCACCTCCATCTCCTCTCACAACCACCGACCCAGATGAAACCTACCGTTTCCCCGCAAGACACACTCGCCCCTCGCCCCATCCTCCCACACCAGGATGAGGCTGGAGACGTGAAGTCACATGAAGGGAGGAACCAGATATTTAATTCAACCAAACAGTCTCTTCCACTCCGGTAAACTCTAGCAGAAATACTAACCATCTCATCTGGGTAGGGGAGTCACTGCAGAGATGACAGGCCTGCAGGCTGCTTCAGATTACAACACATCCAGCTACCAGGAACATCATACGCCTGAGTCATTCAATCCATCATTCAAATCATTTCACTTTAAAAATATCTTTATTGCGGCTGTTTCCATGATGAGCCGCTTTGATCACACTGAGGATTAACACCCATCTCCGAGGACATTGTCCCACGAGCAAAACTATTTAGAGGAGGGACAGTCTGCTGAATCACAGGACGCAACATGAAGGTTTTGGAGGCAGGGCAGCATTCTTGTGAGACGGATTGAATATCTATATCATGAATAGAAAACAAAACGAAAACAGCTGTACCTGAAAAAAAAAAAAAAAAAAAAACGAAAATAACCCTCCCCCCAAGCAGTGAAATGTACAAATAGCAGATGTCCTTAAAGATTCTTCTTTTTCTGAGTGCATCTTTGCAGATGTGTGTGTGGGAGCCAGGCGATGACTGACAAAGTTCAAAGCCTTCATGAGCAGAGACTGCGTCCTCTCATTGGCTCAGTGGCAGCCTCCATGGAGCACGCTCAGTCATCGTGAATGTTGAAGAGCTTGGCCACCTCGTTCAGATCCGTGTGCTCCTCGCCATCCTTGATTATCTGAGGAGACAAGACAGGCTTTCAGAAGACGACAAACAACTTGAAATACACATTTAAAAAAGATGAAATAACTTAAAAATAAATAACTAAAACACACAGAACTCATCTGAAATGTTCTCTTTCCCTTAGCAACATCGACAGCTCCCTCCCTCCCTCGCTCGCTCCCTCGCTGCCTCCCTCGCTCCCTCCCTCCCTCCCTCACCTTCCTGGCGATGGGCATCCTGTTGAAGACGTTCCACAGGATGATGCCGACCACCACCTTGTCCCTCAGGTAGAAGATCACCCCCTTCCCATAGTCGTCCTTCTGCTGCAGGGGGGCGGGGGGCGGAGTGGAGGACGCCACCGGGCTGCTGGCCACCGCCTCCGTCTCACTCTCAGACCTGATCCCGGTTCCTACACAACCACACACACACACAATGTTCCTCCCAAAACAGATATGGTTCCTCCGTACCTCATGTGAGGGCCTCTAAGAGCAGGGCTGAGTAACACAGGGCTAGCCAACACAAGACAACGTTCTCCAAGTTCCTACCTGACATCTCTGCGGCGGCTCTGGGCGTGTCTTTGGCGGTAGCCTTGGCGAACACGCCCACGGTGGGCAAGCTGCTGTCCACGATGCCAATGGCCTCGTAGCCCACGTCCGGCCCCAGGTCACTCCTGCAGAACATCACACTCTAACAGCTGCGCTGCCCCCTACCGTGCCTAGTGCACACACGTGTTTCACCTAGCACCAGAATCCAGGAGGAACGCAGTACAGTCTGTGTGTCCTGGTCTAGCTGTATGTGAAATAACATAAAGCCCACAACCCAGGGCCCCTCAGAGAGCAGCTCCTACCAGAACATGGACTGGTGCCAATAGGGCTTGTTAGCGCCGGTCATGTTCTCCCCAGCCAGCCGGCCGCTGACCACAGCGTGGTCGTGATGCTCCACCCTCCTGCGGCCCAGCCTGATGTCGTAGAAGCACGCGGCGTCGCCCGCCTGGAGACACACAGAACAGCACTGCAGCTCCGCCAGCCACACAGCAGACATACAGGACCCTGAGGAGTCTACCCTCCTGCCCCCACCAGGAGGAGGGACGGCCTAATGCTGCATTGCTCCTAAGATGTGGAACTCTTGTTTCCATTAGGAAATGCTGTACTGTACTGTACTGTGCTGTGCTGTGCTGTGCTCTACTGTGCTGTGCTGTGCTCTACTGTGCTGTGCTGTGCTCTACTGTGCTGTGCTGTGCTCTACTGTGCTGTGCTGTGCTCTACTGTGCTGTGCTCTACTGTGCTGCGCTCTACTGTGCTCTGCTCTACTGTGCTGTGCTGTGCTCTACTGTGCTGTGCTCTACTGTGCTGTGTTGTGCTGTGCTGTGTTGTGCTGTGCTCTACTGTGCTGTACTGTGCTGTACTGTGCTGTGCTTTACTGTGCTGTGCTGTGCTTTACTGTGCTGTGCTTACCACCCAGATGTTGGACCTGGCCTGCAGCTCTGCATTGACCCTGTAGCCCCCGAAGTCTGAGTCGACCTCCAGCCCTGCAGACTTGGCCAACTCCGTGCTGGGCTCCAGGCCCACGGCCGCCACCAGGTGATCCGTCCTCACCTACAGGCCGCACACACGCCCCCCACACACGCCCCCCACACACGCCCCCCACACACGCCCCGCACACACGCCCCGCACACACGCCCCGCACACACGCCCCGCACACACGCCACGCACACACGCACAGAGAGGTCATTATAGTGGGAATAACAGGCTTCTTTGAGTTGTGTTTTTCAGGGTTTGCGACGTACCACACGGCCATCTTTCAGTTTGATCTGGACCTTCCCATCATCGAAGCTCACGTTCTTCACCAGCGCCTCCGTGAGCACTCTCACCCCCTCTGAGGAACACATCCCAGAGCCAGTCAAGCAGGCTCCAGACACGCTGTGAACCAGCCCCCCCCCCCCCCCCCAACACAGCAGGAGATCAGCAGCAGGTGTTTACCACTCTTGACTTTCTCCGTGGTCCAGTTGCTCAGGTATTCCGGCAGCACCTTGCCCATGTTGCCCTTCTCAGGATACATCTGGACCACCTCCAGGCCGTCCGCACTGGCTGTGGGAAACATGAACAACACGAGAGACACGCTAAACACACGCTAACATGACCTGCTCAGAACACGGGCCGCCAGCACAGGCTGCTGTCAGAGGTTAACTCGCTGCTTGCTACCTCTGGAGCAATGACTTTCAATTGTGCACGGTTACTGCAAAAATACACACAAAAAAAAAAAAAAAGTATTTCGCCTCCAGGTCTTACATCTCCTGCCCAGGGCACAGGCCAGCTCACTTCCCAGGAACCCTCCTCCAATGATGGTTATGGATTTGATCTCTCTGGAAACCTTCTCCAGAGCCTTAAAGTCATCCACCTAGACATGGGAAAAAGTCCAGAACTGCTCAGTGCGGGAAAGACCACTTTGTCATTTATTGGATTTTCTAGTGTAACTGTCTTGTATTGTTGTCCGTACTGTTAAGAATGGTGAATTGGGAAAATTTGAACTGTGCCAGTTTTTCCTAGTCTAAGACGGAACACATTGTGGTTCATGCCAGCGTTCACAAACAACAGCTCCCCCTGCTGGTAGAAAGGAGAAATAAACCCCCTAAGTTGAACACGTACCTTTCTGAAAAGTGTGGTCCTCTTCGTCACTTCCTCTCCAGCTCTCTCTATTACCTGCAGGTTCCTGGGCACCCCACCTGGAGGACAGAACACCAGCAGCTCATTCACAACACACCTGTGCTTATTACTAATGAAACCTGAAACTTCAGCCGCTGGCTAGCAGGTGTGTTTATGTCTTACCTGTTGCAATCAAACACTTGTCGTAGGAGATCTCTGAGTTATCACTGAGCCTCACTTTGTTTCCTCTCACATCCATGTGCACCACCTAGGAAAGACAGATAACGAGAGAGAAAACCAAATATAATCTTTTTAACTTTTAAAATAAAAAAAGTCTGTGGAGATGTACAGAAAGGGCTAGTTTGACAGGAGATGTGATGACATGTTGTGATGAGAGTCTGACAGGAGATGTGATGACATGTTGTGATGAGAGTCTGACAGGAGATGTGATGACATGTTGTGATGAGAGTCTGACAGGAGATGTGATGACATGTTGTGATGAGAGTCTGACAGGAGATGTGATGACATGTTGTGATGAGAGTTTGACAGGAGATGTGATGACATGTTGTGATGAGAGTCTGACAGGAGATGTGATGACATGTTGTGATGAGAGTCTGACAGGAGATGTGATGACATGTTGTGATGAGAGTCTGACAGGAGATGTGATGACATGTTGTGATGAGAGTCTGACAGGAGATGTGATGACATGTTGTGATGAGAGTCTGACAGGAGATGTGATGACATGTTGTGATGAGAGTTTGACATGTTGTGATGAGAGTAAGCGACCTTCTTCCCAGTCATCACGGCCACTCCTCCATTCTCAGCCTTGTCCAGCTCCTCAGGGCTGACGTAGAACGAGGGCGGCTGGAAGTAAATACTGACCACACACACAAACACACACACACACAATCAGGTTGTTGTTCTTCAAGGCAGTCCCTCTCAGAACACAGCAGACATTCATTTCTGAACAACCTCTGAAAACCACATAAACCCCTGTGACCTGGGAATCACAGGGTGACCCCGTGTGGTCTTCAGCCCTGGTCCTCAGGGCCCACTGTCATGCACGTCCCAGGTGCTTCCCTGCTCTGTCCTGAACTAGGTGTGTTGAGAGAGAGAAACATCTACGACGTAAAGGACAGTGGGCCCTGAGGACCAGGGCTGAAGACCACTGCTGTAAACTACCAGGCTCCGTTCAAACAAGGAGGGGTTGGATCCCAGCAGCCCAGCGTGAACCCACCTCCTCTCCTTCCCGTTCCACTGTTTGAAGCGCAGGGTGTCGGTCACCCCTGGGTCGTCAGAGAACCACAGCTCCTTGGACAGTGGGGGTCTCATGTATGGGAGATCCCCCTCGTCAGTTACTATCAACACCTGGACACACACACACAGTACAAGTCATTAGGACGTTCCAATGTTAACAATAAAAAGGAGGAATCGCTTCCTTTCACAAGGTATTCTTCTAATTGAACTGGGGCCTGGTTCTTGACAGGGGCCCTGACAGGAGTGCTAACTGACCCTGGCTCCTGGGTCCCTGGCCCGGATCGACCTGGCGGCTGCGAAGGAGGCAGTGCCCCCTCCGATCAGGAGGTAGGGGGCGTGAGGGGGGACCGGGAGAGGGGCGGTCGCAGGGGGCTCAGGGACAGGGGCGGCGCTGGGTTCTTCTGCTGGAGCTGGGGGAGCAGAGAAGAGAGATCACTACACAACCTCCACCTGGGATAGGGACAGAGGCAGCCACCAACACCCCGCCTCACAGGACAGACAGACGGATGGACTGAACCATGTGTCTGGGATTATCGGTAGCCGTATGGATGAAATGTTTCAGCACGTATGAAGCGAGTAACCTTAAGAGGGATAAAAGGAAAGTGAAATGGGGTCAAAATGGTAAATAGGTTCATGTGAGAGCTTTTAGCATTACCAAGAAACAACACACAGAGCGATAACCTTAAACTTGGGGGGAGAAATTAAGACGAAACCATGACCGGGCGTCAGACGAAACGAAGAAGAGATGTGTTGGAAGTAACGTTATCGTGTTGGGTCTGCCCACTCCCACTCCAGCTGATCTGGAATCAGGTCTTACCACTCTCTGTCTCAGCTGCAGACTGAGGCTCTGAGCTCTCTGCAGGAGGGCTGTCAGCTGCAGACTGAGGCTCTGAGCTCTCTGCAGGAGGGCTGTCAGCTGCAGACTGAGGATCTGTCAGCACAAGCGGAGCATTAGGCAGGGTAGAGAAAACTCAACGTGCTTAACGAAAACGCAACGTGCTTAACGAAAACAAAGACTATCTTCATGCACCTGTCCGAGCGCTTACCGCTGTCCACTACATGAGACTGTTCTGTGGGCTCCGAGGAGGGCGGTTCTGCGGCCGTGTCTGGTTCGGGTTCTGGAGCACAACAGCAGCACTGAGAAACAGCTGGTTCCCTAACTGCTGAACTACAGGTGAACTCTTCATCAGAGTAGTCTTACCACTCTGTGCTGGGACAACCGGCGGCTCAGACAGATCCTCCGGGGGGGTTTCCAGTTCTGTCAGCATACGTTCATTTAGATTTTGAAGAAGTAAAGCCTGCTCCTTTCTCATGCAAACTAAGACGAGGTAGTCCTAGTGCTCTCTGTCTTACTGCTCTCTGTCCTAGTGCTCTCTGTCTTAGGGCTCTCTGTCCTAGCGCTCTCTGTCTTAGGGCTCTCTGTCCTAGCGTTCTCTGTCTTAGCGCTCTTTGTTTTACCGCTCCCTGTCCTAGTGCTCTCTGTCCTAGCGCTCTCTGTCTTACCGCTCCCTGTCTTAGTGCTCTCTGTCCTAGCGCTCTCTGTCTTAGGGCTTTGTCTTAGCGCTCCCTGTCCTAGCGCTCTCTGTCCTAGCGGTGTCTGTCTTAGAGCTCTTTGTCTTACCGCTCTCTACCACAGGAGCCGCTGGAGTCTGGCCTGCCTCTTCTGGGGCTGGTTCTACCACTGGCTCAGCGGCTGTTAAGGGGAATCCATAGTCCACAATTAGAATGGTTTCTTCTTTACACGTCTAAGGAGGGGCCTTCTCGGTCCGCCTTACCAATCTCCTCCTCTACTGTTGTGGCGGGATCGGGTGATTCCACAGCAATTTTTGGTGACGTTTCTGTGTGCGTTACCAAATAATAATTTTCTTTATCAAAAATAAAAAGACTTCACATCGACAGCGAAAGAGAATATGTCTTGATCTCTTGTCGGGTTTCAATCATCTTCAGCTGCAGGGATGTGCTGCCAAGGGGGGGTGTTGCAGACAGAACATGTATCCTGCTAAACAGAAGATGTTGTCTTCTCCATCAGTGTGTCACGCTCACCTTCAGGGGAAACTGCAGGAGTTTCTACAGGAGCAGCTTCAACATCAGGAGGAGGGTCTGTCCCAGAACGGTTCAAGAAAAAGGGAGAAAAGCTCAACGCTCCAGGAAAGCTCAACGCTCCAGGAAAGGGTGTTTGAGGAGTGAGTGCCAACCTGCCGTCCTCCCGTAGCGAACAGCCACATCACGGGAGAACGGAATCCACCAAGTCACAAGTTGAGTTTTGAGAAGCATGCATTTTAAAAAGCACATATTTTTGTGCTTGTGGAAAGTTTGTTCAATGGAAAGAATGGTGATAGTTGAGAACAAACTTTGAATACAGTTTGAAAGTTATCATAGAGAAGGACAACGTGTTGGAGAGAGAGGCAGACGTGCAACTAACAGACCACAGACAGCAGTCCACAAACTCCACAGACAGCACCACCACCATCCTGTGTTTAAAGGTTTCTTTGAGTGCTGTTCAATCTCTTTTCCGTAATCCTTCTGCATTCATCCCCAATCAACTACTTGAACATTTGCAGGCCAGGTTATGGTGGGGCGAGAACCGTAAGAGGAGTTTCAGAGATGCATGAGAGCAAAGTAGACGTAGAATCTTCCCATCAGTGCATGCAAGTTTGACAGGAAACAAACTTGCAGAAGAGGGATGTGTGAAAGTGTCCTCGAGGATGAGGATGCATGCCAGTGGGAAGAACAGAGGGCGGAAGACCCAACCCCCAGGAGCGTGACACATGCAGGGCTCAGGACAAGATGTTAATAAATGCTATATTTAAACATTATTAGATGTTAACTTGTGCCACGGATGCTATTCCCAGCAAATGCAGTGAGGACAGAAACAGCTACAGTACTGTGAAAAAGTATTGGACGCAAATGAAAAATTGACAAAAGCTAAATTGCTTTAAGATAAAGAAAATTAAAAGATTATTTCTCAATGTTGCACCAATACCGAAGACTAAAAAATACATATTACAGAAAATATTCATGTTGAAAATCTTTGGGGTACCTAAAACTTTTGCACAGTACTGAAATTCAGCCTGCAGGCTGACTGCCATTCCTGACACATCGTGAGGGTTAGAATGGATTAGGAATATCTGGCTGCCAGGAATCTATCCATACACATACACATCTATTGTCTATGTGCATGTCTGTACAGCTTATATATGTATCTATTGTTAGAACCTGAGGCCTGTTCCGTGGTTTCACTGGGGGGGTGTTCCTCTGGGGCGGGGGAAGGGAGGGTCTCCTCCTCGGTGGGGAGGGGGGAGTCGCTCTCAGAGTGTTCCTCTGGGGCGGGGGCCGGAGGGGACTCGCTCGCACCGGCTGGAGGTTCAGAGCCCAACACGAGGGGCTCTTGTCAGTGGAAGATCACACGCACATCATGTGTTAGCCTAGCACACAGGCCTACTGGTGAGCACAGATAGGTCCCTTAGGACAGGGCGGCCAGGCCAGACTTAGCTAACGCCAAGGCAGGGAGACTAGAGTATGAAGCCCATTAAAGGCCCCCATGGAGCAGTGCAAGCCAAATGTTTGTAAGTGTGGATGTATCTACCTGTCCTGTTGTACTCAGGAATCTTATGTACAGATGTATGTGTAGATTAACTGAGTCATTCAACAGCATCATTGCAACACTAGTGAACCCTGCAATGAATGCGGTTAGGTTCACTTCGAGATTGTGGAACCATTGGCGTTTTAGTCTATACATTAATATCTGAACATTCTTTTTGTGTATAGTGGAACTCTTGACTGTTGTAGTCCATTCTTATTGTATGTGTTTTATCTTGTATTTGTCTGTTGCTATGTTTTGTATTGTGCTATTGACATTTTTTGTGTGTCCGGAATAAAGAAATAATAATAAGAAAGGCTCGTTAATAAAGCAAAACCACACTAAATATTGATTTCTCAAGATTCACTTAGTAGTACATGTTATGATCAATAAATGGGTGTTTATTAATACATGGTTAACAGAGATTGCACTAGCAACTCTCTGAAGCAGGTGTCCCTGCATCGACCTCAGGAGATATTTGGGGGGTTTGGTGTCTGTCCTTATGGGAGGCCAGTCAGAGCTGCAACATCTCAGGATTCATCCAACGTCATAGATAAGATTATCAACTGTGGTTCAAGTTAGCTATATATAGAATTATTTGACATTGTTAAAAAGAGGACCGGTATTACCTTCTATAAATCAATAAAAACTCACCTTCAGTAGTTTCAGCAGCTGGTTCCGCTGTAAGATAAAATTTAAAAAAGGATCATCCTCTAAAACCCTCTTGTCTGACAGAACAATCTTCAACATGACAGGTTGGGAACGGTGCAACACATGTGGCTCCTCAGTCACATGAGTGCAGATAAGAACTGATTACCTGGTGACTCCGTTGACAGGTATGTTTCTGGCTGATCTGGGGCAGACTTATTTGGTCTGGAAGCTATTTCTTCAAGTCGATCATTATATCTATCTTTGTCTCCTTTGATGGTACGGTATGCCTGTGAAAACATGTGCATGACTTTGCATTAAACTTTTGACAGCTTGGTTTATGGTATTTGGCAGGGTAAATGTATAGTACAAATGGCAAATTAGACTGAAATGAAGCAGCATTGAGTTAAAACATAATTATTATGATAAACATAAAACAAAACAGGCAACTTCACTTGACAATCCAGATGTGTCTATTAAATTTGGCTCTTAGAGCTCGTCTGCACCGTCAACAACAAAACATACTCACACCTACAACTACAACAAATATGCCATTATTTACATATATTTATTGTCGGGGAACTTACATATATTCCTCCCCCGAGGCAGGCTGCTCCTACCAGGAGGAAATAGATTTTGTTTTCGTTGCCACCTGCTGGAGCTTCTGATGACATGCGTGCCAGAGGAAGCAGCGCCGGGCTTCTCTCGTTGTTCAACACTAATTCAACACATTATTTTAGGTTAGAATGCAGCATTAATTACGATGCAAGTGTATGATGATGTATTTAACGTGCAATATTTGTGAGCGTATTCTGAATACGAAATAAACAAATCTGTCCGTTAACCTAACGTAGCCTTAATATCAGTCATAATGCAACCGCTGGCCAAGTTTTGCATGTTCCAGTTGTCAAAATGCATTCAAAGCTAGCTAGCCCCCAGTTCAATCACATATTTACCTTTAGCGTTAGTTAGCAAATTGGCATTTATTTAATTTTATTAAAACGTAACACCATACTGACAACTCATTTCAGACTATACAGTGAGCCCGCGACGCTTAACCAGCACCACGTAGCTAACTTTGGCTTTGATGGTGGTCAGTGTGCACACATGACGAGAAACGACCTTGGGCTTGCAGGAAAGCCTGCAATATGACAGCGCCACGTTTATCTTACTATCTGAAAGTGAAATGTGTGTCAATCTTGTAGTTAACTGAATGTTTTGCTTATTCATTCATTGCTCAAATTGATAAAGCCGGTGTTTTATAATGGCCATGTGGATTGGTGGGTATAGAGTCCCTAGATAACTATAAGTTAGCTTGCTAGAGCTAGTTATGAGCTACGTTATTTATCTAGCTAGCTATTTAGCAAGTCGCCATACACCAACAAGCCAGGCCATGTCCAACTTTGTCATGCATTAAAATCAAATATCCCATTGACAATCTCTGTTCAATTGTTTCCTCTTATCCAGAGCAGTGACATTAGCTAGAGCTAGCTATGGTGTCTCAATGCTTCGTTAGCCAGGACTCGGAACAAGCTAGCGAGTGCAGACAGTACTTGCCTGCTCTCCTTGTGTTTTGCCGGCACAAAGTGGAGGAGGCTCTGGTGAGCGGGGCCAGCCTTCTCCACATCGTTCTACACTTCAGCATTGTACTAGTGGAATGGGGCTCTTTTTGGTAGAAACTTCGCTACCTAGCCAGCTACAACACTGCCTGCTCACTAGCTATTCTATGATCACTAAAGCGCTCCACGATAGCTGCCAGGCTAACTACCAGGCCAGAGACAGCAGGTCAAGTCAGCGACAACGGATTCAAGGACCCTAGGATTGGGCTTCGAGGTGAGCGAGTAGGAGGGGCTTCCGTTGTTGTGTCACCTCATTGGTTTACAAGAGCAGTCATTGCGCTGGTGTTAGCCGGTAGCCTAAAACGAGCATACTCTTTCAACTACAAGTTCCCACCCTTCTAACAATGTAATTGGTGATTCCGTTTACACATGCGTATTCGCTCAACTCCTATTGGCTATTTTGCTAAATGGATTATCCGTTCTTCCGAGGGCAACTTTCCTGCAGAGATTTCTCTTTATTGCCTAGTAGTCGATGTCCTTTGTCAAGTCAAAACATGGCCCAGTTTTCCAGACATGGATCCAGCCTAGTCCCCAAAAAATTAATTTAAACAGAGATCTTTATTGAATTTGTATCTTACTTTAAGACTAGGCTTAATCCGTGTCTGTGAAACTGGATTTACTGTATACGGTTTGGACTGGAATAAACCCCATTTCTTCTGAAAAAAATGCACTGAACCCATTCAATGACTTTTAGATTTTATTCAAAGTTCAGAAAGACTGACAATAAAAAAAAAAAAAAAAAAACGTTCACTATTTCTATATAAAAGTACATTGTTTTGAGGGATAGAAAAGTAAAGCCTGTACAGAAGCAATTTCCATTAGAAAATGCAACAAAAAAAAAAATTCTAAAAGAAACTCACAAAAATAAAAAATGAGTAGTGACAATGATATTACCTACATTAAAACAAAAAAGTCCCCAAAGATCCTGACAACTTCCATAGTGAATAAAAAGACACCTTTAACGCATGACCTTTAAAATGCAGCCAGGTACATGAAAAATGTATGATAAAGCGGACCCTTAGAACCTGCGTCGCTTGTTAAGACCAAAATCAGCCGGGCCAGGTGGGCCCCTTGGGAAGCCGGGCTGGACCCCCCCAGGCATGTTGGTGTTCCCCGGCCCCCCCGGCCCCTGGCCCTGAGGGAGACAGAGAGGGGGAGAGGGAGAAGGAGGGAGGGAGAAGGCACATCTCATCATTACTTTGCTTGGTCCAGTCACAGTCTCTCTAAGCTCAACGCTGCTGACTAAACTGGACGTTAATAGTTGAAAACAATGAAAACTGGTTGTGGTAATGTGAGAACTATCTTCTACTACTACTAACTAGAAAAATCTTCAGTAGTGCATGCCGCAAGGTGACCTTTTAAAAGGCAAGGTAGGTGAGTTCTGCGAACCAGCAAATCTAGCTGAATTAATTGATTGAATTAATGGGTTGCTATCAGGATGTGAAGTTAACTTCAGCAAATATGACCACCAAAAAAAGTGCATTTCAACATTACCAACTCAGCCTTTAATATGTTGCAATGAAGAAAAAAAAATATCTATATCTATATCTATCTATATATATATATATCTATATATATAAATAAAAGGTTATTTATTGGACAATACCATCAGTGGGGCGTTCTCAGCTGGCAGGTTAGCAGCTCCTGCAGGAACGGGGTTTCCGCCCAGTGAGTTTCTGTTTGGCATTCCCTGTCCTGCATCAGAGCCAGTGTGTCAGACCAGGGACATCCAAACTACACCACAACCCAAACAGCCCCACATGAAACACTGAGCCCTTACCAGCCATGTGCATCCTCATCTCCTGCTCCCTCTAGGTTCAATAGAAAACACAAGACATGAGACAGTGTTCCAGGCGAAGATTCAGGACATAAGTTTGAAAATTGCAAAATTGTCCCCCTAAAAGTTTACTAAGAAACTTCTATTTATAATGTCAGTATATAGCCACACCCTCAGTTAATAGGAAAAGCTGTCCCACCAACACCTGGAAAAAAACCCTATCCCCCTGTTGGGAAGAACCTAGAACATAGGGAATGGTATTCCCTCTGACTCACGCTTTCCGGAAAGTTCCCCTTGAAGCCCTCCTGTCTGCGCCGAACCTCCTCTCCGTGGAGCCTCATGTCCTCCTCCCGCCGGCGGCGCTCCTCCTCCTGGCGGATCTCCATCTGCTTCCTCTTCTGCAGCTCCTGGTTGTGCTGCTCCTCCATCCTCCTCAGCTCCTCCTGGCGCCTCAGGAGGTCTGCCGGACGGCGGGAAAAACATACATTCGGGCTTTGTTATCAAACTAAAAGTTTAAAGATTTTTGCAAATTGCACTTTTATAATACCGCACAAATGAAGACAAAATTAATTTATATATAAGGCATTTGTTAAAAAAACATGGGTACCCAACACTTATGCCAACACCAAAACATATTTCCTAGCCCAGAGTCTGCCCTGGTGTGACGGGCCCATACGCACCCTGCCTCATCAGCATGACCTGGTGTTCATGCCTGGCAGCCTCCATCTCGGCCTCCAGCTTCTCCTGGGCCTCCTTGATATTGCGGTCCACCTGCTCATACTGCTGCTTCTCCATCTCCATCAGGGCCTTCCAGCGCATGGCGTACTCAAACTCAAACGACCCCGGCTGGGCAAAACGCGGAGGTTGCTCTCTCTCCCTGGGAGTAAAGATTGAACTCGAGGTTAACACTGGGTTGCTTTCAACATAAAACGCACATCATAATTCACGTTTCTTATTTATAAAAATAAATATATATTTAAATCACAGCTGAGAAACACGGATTGACAAATAGTGGTGACGTACTTGTGAAACTGCTGGTTTTTGCTCACAAGCTTCTCTGGCAAGCCCTCATCCTCATCAAACTGATCCATTGGCTCCACTGTCACCGGTCTTGGAAATCTGCCAGGCAAACGTTTTAATGTTGTTAAAATTGACTTACTTCAGACAGTCAATTCAGCTGAAGGAACGTCATTAAATGCTACCATTCTAAACCCCATCCCAATACTCACGCAGTCAGGAGAAATGCCCCATCGGCACAGCGGTCAAGAGCCTTCCTTGCACCTGGCTTCCCAGTAAATTCCACAATCCCTTTTCCTGTGGGTCTTCCTCTATCGTCTACTATTACTATGGCCCTCTCCACCTGGCCGAAGACGGAGAACGCTTCTTCCAGGAGCTCGTTGGATACAAACTGTGGCAGGTTTTTCACTGTGAGAGCCGCACCGTGCGTCGCAAATCTCACTCGCAGCTGCCTACCTCTAAATTGGGTGTCATCAAGCTCGGCTTTGGCGATATCTGCCACCGTTTTGGTCTCCTGTTGGTAAGAAGATTGTCAATAACCTATGTACAAAATTTCTGAAAATGAAACCAAGACTTTAGCCTACCGTTGAGCAGTTTATCCTACCGTTGAGCAGTTAAATATTATTGTGCTATAAAATGGATGATAGGCCATAAAACAAAATTGATAATGATGATCTTACACATGATTACTCACCAGTCTAATAAACCCGAAGCCCCTGTCTTTATTGATGAAAATTTCAGAGGCCTTTCCGTACTTGGAAAACAACTTCTCCACCTCTTGTTCCGTAACCCCAGTCGGTAAATTCCCAACGAACAAACGACTGCGCTGAGTATAAGCCTTCTCCCCAGGTTTCCTGAAGTTCTGTAGATCTATAGTCAAGCCAGCATCTAGGAAGAAGCACAATGAAATCACATACTTAGTTCCTAGGCTTTAAGCTGTGGTACTAGTAGTGTCTTAATTAATATCCGTACAAACTTACTATGACTTCGCTCCTCGTTGGATAGTTCTGCATGCTGTCCATTACTATTTGAAGGTCCGGGTTTTTTCTGGTCTATAGGGCCGGACTGATCACCGCGCGGACCCCTGTTCCCTTGCATCTAGCAGGAATGAAACGAAAAATCGTCATTGGCATTTACAAGCAAATGCATTCATAGCACTTACAACCAACAGGGCCTTATTCTTTTTATATTACATGTAGCTCCTTATCGTACTGAAATTACATTAGATGTATCTTATGAAAATAAATACGTATATATATTCTTAACATTTTTCGAACGTTTTGCAGAAAAACGTTTTTGATTAGGTGAGCTAGCTAGCTACAGTAGTACCTAGCTTCGTCGGTACACATGCAATGATCTATGGCCTAAAACTGTAGATAGTCTTCTCATACAACACCAACAACGAAATTTAAGACAACTTACGTTAACTATTTAGGGTTGGGGACCAAGTAACGTTATTCGATATCTGACGAGAAGCTAATTTAGCCTAGCTAGCTAAGAAACCTACTTTGTTCTCAATTTTCCGTCTGAGCTATTGTGGCTACTTCTAATATTGGCTAGGCTAGCTACTTGTGCATCACCACATCTTACGTAATACATTCAATAACGCGATTTTTCTGATTAACTAGCTAGCTTGTAAGGTTTAAAATACAAACGTACCTTTGCGAAATCAAATTTTTTCAACAAGCTAGGAAGATCACTGAGGTTCCAAAACCGTCGCAGGTCCTTACAAAGGACTAGCAGTAGCAAGTAATTTCAGTCCGTACCACACACCCCCAGTAAACCAAGTGGTATGTTCGTTTTTTCAAAATTACTCGATGTGTCACCGGCGGTGGTCGGCGTGGGGTAATATAGCTCCCTAATAATATGTAGGCTACATTATCCCTAAATTTGATTGACCCTAAAACCAGTTTCTTGACAAATACGGTGATTACATTTATTTTGAAAAAGCAGTTACATCGAGATCACTGACATAAAAAAAAGTGTCTAAGGAATGTCCAGCTGGAAATTTAACACGTCATATCTTATTTGATGAAAATCAGTAGCTCTCCTACGCCTGAAAAGCAGAATCATTTAAATTCACTTCTCAATTTGGCTATTCTTCTAAACTTGTGTGATAGCCTAAGATATATTAGTTAACCCATAACCAAACAAAAATATGCGCATGTTGATATGTCGATGCAAAACTGCTTCACACGCGTTCTCGATTTACAATCTTGTTCGCCAACAGCGAAGACCGGGCGTCAAAAACGAACAACATTCAGCGATTTCGAAACCTATCCAATAGCAGGAGAAATACGAATGCGTTTTAAAGCTAACTTTTTTTCCCTTCACCACACTAGAGGGTGACCAAGTCGTATTTTTTGATGAAGCCAGTCTTGGAAATACTAGAACATAACCAATCTAGGTCTAATATCTTGGATTTAGCCTCGACCAGACCACATACGTGATAGTTCGTGGTGGTCATAGTGTACATTCAAAAATAAACATTTTGTAGTCAAATGCTTAAAATGTGTTTATTGTTTTGTCAAGTAAAAACAGACCACCACCCCATAAAAAGATGTGAACATATCTCAAAACTCATTGCTAGTTGGTACATAGAGGTTATGAGTACTGAAGTTATGAGGATTTTACTCGCTTTGCCCCCTCCACATAGTCCTCCTTCGTCAGCCGGTACCCCCAGTGTTGTAATGTCTGTCTGACCACTGGAGAGACTGCTAAATTGTCAAAGCCACTGCCCGACCGGACTATTTTAGTGATGAGATTATTCTTCCATCTGCCTCTCAGTCCTGTACATTTGGCCCATCGCCCCACCTGCCGTTCATCATCCTGGGTACGTCTGCCCTGGTAGAACCTGTCACAAATCAACATCAAAACTGGATTTTGATTGTGTTTCAGTCACCACATTATGGATATCATAGCTGCACGTTTCTGAAACAATTATTTGGCACCCTTACCCTTGATATTATTTTACGTATATTATTTGAAATAAAAATAAGTCTTTGATGTTATTCCTGAGCTGTTGCTTTCACACCTGCAGTACCACTGAAACCATCCATAGGGATCCTGGGTAACGATCCAGCCACTGCTCTCCCACATCCCCAGACTGCCACCACACTTCACTTTGTACGTGTTTACATCTTCCCTATATACAGAGGAGGCCACCTGTACAAGACAAACAATTACACTTCAACATAAAACATTTTAGAACAAATACATTTGAGTACCTCCTTAATTCCAAAGCAATGTATAATTATATTGGCACGGACACCAGTAACCAGTTGTTCAATATGTATCTGCAGGAAGTTTATTTCACAGAGAACATGTCATTATATTTATTAGACATTAAACATATTGTTTGGAGAAATCACCTGTTTGGGAATGTCTAAACTTTTCAGCCAGTCTTCAGGGAGCTCTTTCCAAACATCTTTGTAGTTTTGCTCTTAAAAACATTGGAAAAACAGACAATAGTTTGTAATTCAATTAAAATCTCACTCATCTAAGTTTAATAATTATAATAATACATTTTATTTATATAGTGCTTTTCAAGGTACTCAAAGTCTCTTTACAGAGTCCAGTAACCATTCAGACACAGTCAAACCGGTGGTGGAACGGAAGCGTGGCTGCCAATCAGCGCCTATGGCCCCTCCAACCACCACCAACATTGGTTACCAACATTCATTCAGTTTACAATGAAGTACAGGACTCACTTGTGACGCTGGAGTGTATTGGTCTGAAGTATGTTCCTCCAAAGCTTCCAGCCTGGAGCACCTCCTTTGGAGTCATATTAGGCCGGAACATTGGGAACCCTAAAATGATTTACAGATAATAGTACAGATAATAGAGTATACAGGATAGGTATTAAATAAATATGTCAGTACATCAAGCAATATGACAGTACATAGGTTATAAATATAGGCGTAGGCTACACTTCTAAGACCTTATGTTTTTCGTTCATCCCCACCAACTATACCTGTGAACACAAGTTCTCCTTTCCCATTTCTCTCGACCTCAGGGCCACCCTCCTGGGTCTTTATCTTGCTCGACTCTTTGGAGCTCTGTGAACCTGAGGTGTCCAAACGTTTTTGTTTCTTCCGAAGTGAGTCATCCATTACTTTCTTGTCTGTAGGTAGTTTTGTCACAAATATGTAAGCTGGTAGCGTGACCTTCACATTCTCTGAAATATTCAAGAGCAACTCTGTTGATTTTTGTATCCGCCTACCTTTGACGATAGTTTTCTTAGTTGAGAGTACTTTGCTTGACGTGGGAATCTTGTCATGGTTCGTTTTACCTGCATGTAAACAAGATTGCAGTTTCAGTTACCCATTTTCAGAACGCTACAAACCATTTGAAAACAACAATTAAAAATGTCCGGTTATTTCACTTGCCATCATCCTTGGATTTTAACTTCTTACATGCAACACTTTCATCAACAGAAGATGGTGCCTTTCTTTTAGCTCTTTCAGTGATCTTTTTGTTTTTCCCTTTCTCCATTTCCCGTTTGAATCCAAAAGATGAATTTAAATACTCTAAGCAAACAGCCAAAGTGGCCTTTGAAATCTTTCAGTCAATTCCAAACGATTACAATAAATGCGTATGGTTTATGCCGTTAATCTGTAGTTAACTAGGCATAGAAACCATTGGAGAAGTATGTTGGTTTTGTAACAGCAAAATGCCACTTCCTGTGTGTAAAATAGTAACCAATCAGATCTCTGATCGCCGCACAGACAAGCACACAACATCGATGTCGGCTGATCAGCCGATGAAAAATATATTTCTCACCACATTGGAACCAACGCCTAATTAGTTTTGTTGACCCTGTTGCCGATCTTAACGTCACCAAATTATTTAAACCTACCCGCGAACAAATGTTTAACACATACATTTACATATAGATCATTATAGATCATTTGTATGCCATTTAATGCTTGTGGTATTACATCTTATTGTTGACAATACAGCCAAAAAATCCAACGTATTTACATTATTATCTCGTCAAATGTAGGAAATCTTTTGAACATCTTTGTTTTCTTTAACGCAGTCTGTCAGTGGCGGGTATGGCTACTACCCCCTGGTGCGTCCAATACCCCCTAGAACTTCTGGACAAAATCCACAATAGTTGGCCAGTTGGAGTTATGCGTTGCCAGCTGCTTTGTATCATAGTGGATGTAAGACAAATGGCCTCTTATTTTCATGCTATTAGAGAAAAGATGGCTTGCCATTCTAACCCTAACCCCATAAAACAATTCGATTGATTTGATTTCTGGTCAAATACCTTCTCGGTGATTTTACAGGCAAATACTCATTAGTATAATGTCATACATGACTATTTTCTACATTTAAGAGGCCATTAATTCACCTTGATCAGCAATCAAGACCGTATATTTAACTTGGCTATTTTTATTTCGTTGTTTGTGTCCTTTCCTTTTAAATATCTCCGCCACCATCACGTGGTACAAACCCGGAAACGACCGTTTATTTACAACGCCACAGAGCATGACCTGACCATCGTCATCTGTCAGTAAGATATATTTATAAGCCATTCAAACACTTTCTCGCAATCAAAATGGAAAACTACGACAAACAGTCATTGAACGCAATGCCTGGTCCTGTTCCTGATTTCAGGGGGTAAGTAGCTGCAGTGTTGGCTGGCTAGCTAGCTAGATTAGATATAGCTACTGTGATATAGCTAGAGATATAGCTACTGTGCAGTATTTGGCAGTCTAGTAGAAAGACCCTGACCTAATTGCAATAGGCAAAACAAGTCTCGGTAGCCAAACCGCTGTTTTCAACGTAGATAATGCTGGATGTGGTCCAATATGGATGGTCACGCATGTCTTTCCAATTTGTTTTCTTCCAGAAATGATGGGTCGTTGGTGTCAGTACTGAGGACGTTGCTGATCTTTACTATTATGATGATTACCTTGCCAATAGGTTTATACTTTGCCACAAAAGCTTATTTGTTTGAAGGTAAAATCTATTATTTCAAAGTCGTTTGAATTAGGAAAATTAAATGACATGCATACTATACACCTTTAAAAGGAGCTAACGATCCACTAATATATTTATGAAAAATTAGGAACTGTAGTGATGTGACTATTCTTTTGTCTGATTTCCAGCCTCCATGGGATATTCCAGCAATGACAGCTATTTCTATGCTGCCATAGTGGCAGTTGTGGCCGTCCATGTGATCTTGGGTCTCTTTGTGTACGTTGCCTGGAACGAAGGCTCCCGCCAAACCAGAGAGGGCAAGCAAGACTAGACGAGTCAAATATTTGTGTAACTGTGGTTCAGCAGGAGAAAAGCACAGAAGACACAGGGCTTCTCAGGGGCCTGGAGCCCACAGACCACAAATGCATTGACCTGGTTGATATGAAATGGTTGATATTTGCAGGGTTGTCATGGTGATGTCAGTGTCTGAAGTGGCAGAAAGTGGCCAGTGAGAAGAGCAACTGCAGAATCTGCTTGTCCAAGTATGGAAGTTGGGGACACAAGTTGTTAATAAATCAGTCCCTATTGCAGCCATTATTTGTCTTGTTGGTTAATCAGATACAGCCCCGTGCTTACATAGTCATCAGGTCAGTAGATGAGAGGCACAACAAACATTGTATAATGTATGCTAATGGTCACTTCATGTATCATAACATGATCTTATTTTTTAAATGGTCATGATCCAGTCTTTAGTAAATTACAGCATATTCTATTGTGAAAATATTTTCCTACAAACCTCTTCTGAATTCTGAATTAAAACATGTTCCCAACGGGTTTATTCCCATTTTTTCTTATGAAGATGCTCGTATTTAAAATGTGTGTCCTCCAAATGTGAAGGGTCAGTATCACAACACCTGAAAATACAAAAACATTTTCCAAGTCAGGCCAAAAAAAAACAAACAAGTAATGTATTCTCGTGCCAGTATTACTACCAGACTTCATTAACTGTGAAGAAAGGCCCTTCTAAATCTGCCCTTTTCCATCTATTTTCCATCCATCTTATATCACAACCATTTAAGGAGCATCACTGGGCTAAGGAAGATGCCAGAAATGGCACATAAAGAAAATATGAAACAGATGAGTTCACAGCAGGAGACTGGCAGTCATGTGTCTGAGGTCAGGACTTGAGAATTGTATAACTGTCCCAGTGGATTGACAGAAATATGGGAATATTTTTACGCCAGCAAGATGGTCTGTTACATTAGCACTATTTGTAGGTTGAATGTAATTATTACCCTTCAATAGAAGTTTAGACACTTGTGTTGACTAGCTGATACACATTGGACTTAGTATTTATAGAGTTTCAACTGTACCTTGTTTGTTCATGTGGAAAATCATGCAGGCTGTTTCAAACATGTTTTTTAGAGCAAGGTCATTTGTGTGTGTTTTATCCCTTTACTAACTCGGATTATATAGATTGTTCGGTGTGTTTTTCACAAGGTTAATTTCCATTAGCCTGTGTTGCTCCCTGAATCCCTGACTGTATGTGCTGTACGATAATGACTTATTAAGGAAGTGCATCAAAGTTTTTATTTTGTTATTCATTTTTAAAGATCTTTATCGAACATAATTAACACATTATACATGTATGATGACATTCGCAATGTCAATTGACAAGTATCATTGCAAGGCCCATGGTGTAATTTTTTTTACAAGATTCATTTTTACTTTCAAAAAACAATTACAAATAAATAAAGGAGGGGTCTCTTTGCTCTCTTCTAATAAACCCATTTTATTGAATTTGTTTTCTAGATTCAATCAAAGAGTAGGCCTATCGAAGAATATAATCAATATAAGTTTTTTGATTCAATCCACTATGCACGTAGCCTATCACATCCGCATATTGCATAACCTACGTCAACAACTTCCGGTAGCGAGCAGTTACCTACATTTTCAAACACAAAATGCCAGATTTCGGGTCGCCTTCCCAAAATCCTATGTATATTCTATGTCGGTGCCCTTTCAAACAAGAGGGAAAAGGGGTTCCAATTGTATGTTTTGAGCTACATCGACAATTACAAAGGTAAGGTTTATCTAACTCACACAGTAAAAGTAACTAGCTTAGCTAGGCTAGCTCTAGGCTAGCTATCTAGGATTTAAGCAGTAACGTTAGCTTGGCTAGCTAGATAACAATGTTGAGCTACATTATTATGTAGCCTACTCAAATGTCTGTCAGCTTGCTCGGTCGATCAAAGTCGCACAATCTGAGTGTAGGGTTATTAAGAGAGCAATAGCTAAGGGTTAATATCACTTGTGTGCTGGTTATCAAAAGAAGCCTAACTAACTTCACCGGAAGTTTTACAGTTCTGTGGTAGTTGGGCAACACAGTTTCCTTTCTTTACTATGTGTGTTTACTGTGGTGCTGATGGACACCGTCTCCTTTTATCGCTCAAATAAATGTTGATGTGAAAGCAAACTGTTTGGCCCCTGTACTGTTAACGATTTGTGATTAGCGCAAATGATGAACGGGATGGCTGCTCTATGACAATTAAGTTGACAAATTGTGCTTGGTGTTAATATCCATCTTATCTTGATATGTGTATTTCCATTGTTTACTGAGAATAATCTTAATTGACAGTTTGACAATGCTAAAAAAAAAAGGAAAAAAAAATGTTCATCAAAGTCTTTTATTTTACAAATCACCCACAGGCTTTCCATTTGTTTACAAATTCCAGATCTAATAAAACAACTAATCATAAGGGTTAGTCGATGACTAATCTGCATGGTATGATTGTGCTGACAAACCTCTAATTATTACATCCAAGCATGTCGGTGAGGATTAAATAATATTAGGGAGAGCGTTTCTGTCTTCCAAAATATAAATATTCCCCCTGTCGCCATGGACACATGCCCTCATATCCTGTGGGCCTATAATTATTGTGCAATAGTAACACAGGGTGAATCATCAAGTACCCACACATTTCCAGAAGAGAGAATAGGCTACTGCCCGAACCTGAATTTAAAATAAAACTTTATTAAAACGAATGGTGGAGCCTTTGTTTTTTCCCCGTTTTTAATTTTTAATTTTATTTACTGATAAGCCTATGAATTTGGCAATTACAATTAATTGGCAATCATCAGTTTTCCTGTTTATTAGCCTTTTGAAATGTTCACAATGCTCACAGTGTCACTCATCAAAAGGGAAGTCCGCCCGCTATGTTCTCCCAGATAGCCAAGTCATGTTAATTAGAAGTAGCCTATAGAACCAAACATATATCTGTGCAATCTTAAATCCACATACAAACATTTAGATGTTTTAGGCAGCAATAGGTTTTTGCCAACACGTTTTTTTAACCGTTTATGTTTGCCTGATTTTCTAAAATGACATGCCACATTTCAACTTGGCCACAGGGATCTCAGCTAGGATTGAGGCCTGCCTCACAGACATCTCCGCCTGGATGACCGATCACCACCTCCAGCTGAACCTCGCCAAAACAGAACTTCTCATCATCCCTCCATCTCCCACGAGCTGTCAATCACCCTGGTATCTGCGACGGTGACCCCTTCATCCTCTGCCAGGAACCTTGGGGTTACCATGAGATCTCCCTCACGGCCCACATTGCTGCAGTCTCCCGGTTGTGTAGATTCACCCTCTACAGCATCCGGAAGATCAGGAGATACCTGTCTGAGCATTCCACCCAGCTGCTAGTCCAAGCACCTGTCCTCTCCAAGTTGGACTACTGCAACTCCCTGCTCGCTGGTCTCCCAGCATGTGCAACCCGCCCTCTTCAGAGGATTCAGAACGCAGCGGCCCGCCTGGTCTACAATCTACCCAGACACTCCCATGTTACCCTGCTCCTCATCTCTCTCCACTGGCCACCCATCAACGCCCGTATCAGATTCAAGACCATGGTACTGACCTTCCGAGCAGTTAACGGGACTGCACCCGAATACATCAAGTCTCTCCTGCAGTCTTACACCACCACCCGTCACCTATGGTCTTCTTCAGACAACCGCCTGGTGGTCCCACCGCTCAAAACTGCCCGGTCCCAACTCAAGCTCTTCTCCTGCCTGGCCCCCCAATGGTGGAACCAGCTCCCCACCTCCATCAGGGACACTGACTGTCTTCCCAAGTTCAAGAAAAGGCTCAAGACGCACTTGTTCCGGGAGTACAACGTCACTTAGGAATGCTTGATTGGACCTGATGTTAGTTTCCTCACAATGAGTCTTATTGAGAGACTTGTTGTTCTTGTAGGTTAGTTATAACAAAGTTAACTCTTGAACTCTTGTACTTGCTGTGATATATTTTACTGTTGATTGTTCTTCTACAGGTAGGCCTACAGTCTTGCACTTTTTGGGGTTCATGTTGTTTTAATTTGTAACTTGTATAACTGCATGCTCTTATGGGTCTTCCCTTGGCACTTGTTTCGTTTTTCACAATGTATGCTTCATGTTTTGGCTGCTTGCAATGTTTGGGACTACCTCATTGTTATGATCAGTGACCTATGCTCTTTTGTAAAGCTTTCTCTTGGAAGTCGCTTTGGACAAAAGCGTCTGCTAAATGTATAAATGTAAATGTAAGTTTACAATCCAATTTGTCATATAGACATTTGGTTGAGAATTACCATAATATTGTGACATAGGCTAGCCCTACAGTAACTACCTATAATATGCCGCAATCTGCCGACTGCACATACTATTACGTTGTCTAAACAAAAAGGACGGGCCAATATTCGATCAGCCCCCATTATAAAACGGCAAGTGTAGCCTTAAGGAGGTTATGTCAATGAAGTTAGTTATTCCGGTTACGACTCCGATTTTCTTTGGTCACTCCCTTTAACTCCTTTTATGGTATGACGCAGACTGACGCTGTTCACTGTGAGTGTGTGGGTTGGAAAATGATCATCATAGCAGAAAGAACTTCGTAGTTATTCATTGCTGACTGAAACGGAGCCAGTTGCATAACGCTTTTCTGCGTGTCTAAGAACAGGACAGGACTCGGAAAAACTCTTATTTGCTGACTATTGTTAAGAGGTGGTCCACTTATTCATGAATCTTTGACTAAGGTACGTTCATATAGTGTTACTTGTTTTAACTTAGTTTAAGTTGTAGCCTACATTGACCCGGTTAGGCTAGATGACATAAGTAGCCTACCAACTGTTGGAATATTCTGACATAAAGCTTACTTGTCTACTGGACATAGAATATGCGTAAACTATACAACAAGGTGGAACTTGTTGCGTAGTGACTTGTGATTACAATTCGCGATTGATTTTCCTCGATTATCTTATTTTGGTTCTTGTTGGAACACCTGAATGAAAGCTTGTTGTGCAGCTACGTTACGCTTCTTGCAGGCGCGTTTTATGACAGAAATCATAAATAGCATACAGTCTCAGGGAGACAAGGAGAGTAAGCTGGTTGGTTATCCATGATAGAACCGCTACTGTTTTTTGAGGGACGAATCATGTGAAATGGCATCTTCGCCAATTTGACTGAAATAAATAAATAATCAAAGTAGTGTAGTTGACATACATCATGTATTGTTACGTAATGTAGTGATTCAAGACGAATAATGAGCCGGTATGTGACGTCAGGGCATGGAATATAGTGTTCAGACTGTACCATTAAGAATTTTGGCGTGAGCTTCTGACGTAGGCTACATCCTTGCATATTGCATCATAGAAAAGTATATATTGTTGAGGTAAAGGTTTTCACTAGGCCTATATGATTTTTGTAAAATTTGGCCTCCACTTCCGCTCCTTAAATTGGAAGCAACTCAGGGAATAGACTACAATTGACTAATCTATCATATCCGTACACTCACCTGAAAACATATCTGTCAGTCCCAGGTTAAGATATAGTGACAGTGTCTCTATCTATTCTCGTGCAGCACATTTTTATTCATGCACAGTTTCTGTTTTGTGTTGGAAATATTTTTTAAATAATGTTTTTCTTTATGGCTCGTGGACATATGAATTTGTAGCCTCTTTGTGTGGAGCAAAGTGTTTAGTTCCACGAGTTCAGACGTCTAATTCTGAGTGAAGGGCGAAAGGATGATCAAGTGAGATAAGTAGTAGGTCAAGTGCCAAGATCTCTGTAGAAATTAGGTCTTATCTTTAAACACTGACTGCCCCCTACTGGAAGCATTATTTTCTGCTCTTAAAGTCACATTCAGAATCTGTCACTACACTCACGAATACCTGCACACTTTCATTCTCTCACCAAGTCTAGTATAAACATCTGAAGCAAATATCCCAGATAACATAGACAACCTTTCTTGGTTATAAAAAGGGAGTGTTTACTATATGATTAAACATATATATTGTAAGACGATTTGATAGGCCTTCATGGGACATCAACCTTTTTTGTCCCAAAGATTGTTCCCAAATGTAGCCTTTCTTTTTGTGTGGTTCAAAAGGAAATGAGGTCTTTGCCCCACTTCAGAGTGGAAAGGGTTTTTGCTTCTCTTTGCCTGAAAAGATGCTGTGTTAACGTTAGGTAACTGATGACACGCAGCCTCTGATGTCGAGCCTGCTGGAGGGAAAGTAGGTCAGTAGGCCATGTCCTGCATGCGGAACGCTAGTCAGAATAACACTGGAGCTGCTTAGTGTGACTGGTCATGCACAAATGGTGCTGGTCTGCGCGAGTCAAAGGCATCTCAAACGTGCGCTGTCCCTTTAAGACAGAAGAGCCTCTCCGCAAAGCTATGATGAATGTTCAATCCGTGTTGATTCAATACAGCCACATAAGAAACGGCAGGTTTATTTGGCATATAAGATGAGCTGTGTCACCTTTTTTCATACCTGAAGCATCATCTTTAATAATCTTTCATGCCTTCTCAGGGGAATCAACCTAGTAGGATAAAAATATAGGCAGATATTTGATTTGTTTACTTCTAATGTATTTGTTTTGCGTTTTGCATTTATATATGCAATTATTCTTAACAGTAGCATACTTCTGGGATGTGAAATTGTTCATGTCTTGAACATGAACCCATAGGATTTTGACACCCAGGTGGACTTTTCTAACAATTAAGGCATTCTGGGAAATCTGTAAGAATTTAGTGTGCGTGTGAATACAAAGAAGTCATCTGCCTCTCTCTTCCTAGGATCTCTGTCTGTCTCTCTGTCTGTCTGTTTGTCTCTCTCTGTCTGTCTCTCTCTGTCTGTCTCTGTCTCTCGCTCTGTCTCTCGCTCTGTCTCTCTCTCTCTCATGCCTGCTTTCAAGGTGCTCTTTTTCTCTCAAAATTCGAAAGTTACTTCTAAAAGTGTTGACAATTTACTCATTAAGTGATCTCTTAAACCAGCCAGGGCCTGCTTGAACCCTCCTTTTGGTTTATACTACATAATAGTTTTATTTAAAAGCAATGCATTACTGAGACCACTTGAAAATAATGTAGAAATGAAATTACTCTGGCAGTGCACAAAAGTTATATTTATATATATAATACATATATAAAAGAGATTCCTCCATTCAGCTCCATCCCTCTGTTCAGATGTGCAATGTCACATGTGGATGAGCTGTGCTTAACTTGCCTCATCACTGACACCATGCAGCGTGGCTAGAGTCCTGCCTTGGGCATGGCCAGAGCCAATATCATTCACAAAACTCCTCTGTGGCACTGATTCCTGGGTCTTTATTTTCAAGATGTGTTCATGGCTTTTGTGTTTTGGAGACAGGTTATCAATAGGAAGCTAATCTTATGATGTGAGGTTTAACCTAACTTGGGTTAGGGTTAGATTGCGGTGCATGAATTAAACGTGAAAAACTAGGTCCATTTCCCCATTCATTGATTCCCTTATGCAACACTGATTTCACAACCAGTCAATCTTGAGTGGAATGTCAATCAGTTTGACATTGTTGGTGTGGAAATGTGCATGTTCAGCTCAAAGGATGGGTTATGTCACGCCTCCCGACCCTCATGGCCTACAGACCTGAAATGGTGCTGTTGTTACCTAGGAGACAACGGAGCATCTGATCTAATACACGAGAGACTCTGGAGAAATCTAACCAAAAGCCAGAGCCAGAATTTCAGAACATGATTGGCTCATACGTCAAACAGCTTTTAGTTTAGCTAGTAGTTTATTGTCATTAAAAAAAGACACTCTACAGTATCTGGAACTACATTCCTTGTGCTTGGCAAGTGCTTCCTCTGCCCATTGGAACCATGTTGCACATGACTCTTTAGAGTATGTCTGGCATTCATGTCACCCGCTTTAACCTTCTAACTGTGACAGACCAAATGTTCAGCTCCGGTTATATAACTGCCGGTACAGACGTCATTGGCCTCTGCTGATGTCGCTCATCTCCTGCTCCCCAGCAAACACTCTTTGTATTCAGTAGCTACGGGCGCAGACCTACTAGGGCATGATTAAGACACTTAATTGCTTTTTCCTTTTATGTTTCTTCCTGTGTTTAATAATGGGATTCATGTTACGTGAATCGGCACGTAACTTCAGAGTCAATAAAATGCAAAAATGTCAAATACCATGATGTTTCCTGTACAGTGAGTAGTGATGTCTGAGTGACAGTCTTGAAACACATCACCACTGTGTACTCTAGTTTTTCCATCTCGCTGAGAGACAAGTGTTTAACCTGAGAGACCTAAAGAGTGGATTCGCTCATGGCTTTTCATTCACTAGGTAGATCATCCCTCCCACACAAATGAGCACTGTTAGCAGAGAGGTGAAAATACGCCAGGCAGGGCTTGCTCCGTTCACCAGACAGGGTTTCCCTCAATGCGTGTGCTATTCCCGCTCTCTGTCTTGATGAACCTGGTTTTCGTTTGGCTGCCAGTTCATACTGGCGGTTGACGCGTTATCAGCACCTCCCAAGGCAAAAGGTCACAGTCAAGGATTGGGTGTGGCCACTCTAGTTGTTTCCTATGAAGGAAGACTATCTGGGCTGGCCCTGCCCTCGTGTGTGAATGACCTAGATGTTGGACTCATGGTGTCATCTGTGTGTTACTGAGGCAGTCACTGGATTTGTGTTGTGAAACAGCTTGGAAGAAACGGCTTTCTGAAGCTTCCTCCAAAGTCAGAACGTACGTCTGCCAAAGAAATAGATTGAGTAGTAGAAAGGGATATTTTTTACGAAAGCATGTTGAATTTGACCACTTCTTGAATTCAAATGTTTCTACAAACTGTCATCGACAGTCATTGTGAACAAAAGTTATTTAATAATATTTAGTTTACACGTGCCTTCAGATCCCAACACACTAAAGTAGTTCATGCCCATGCGTGACCACCAGCTAAACCCGGCTGTAGTTAGTCATGCTTGTGTCCCTTGAGTCTCCGCTACATGTTTGTATGAGTTTTTCCATTTGAACAGTATCTCCAGCACACACACACACTCAGACCAGCCTCTGTGTACACATGTCAAGAGGGAGACACATGGATCTGAGTTTCAAGCAGTAAACACTTACGTGGCTTTTCCCAGACTACACGGAGGGCAGGAGATGGTTTTTGTCTTGAACAATTAGAGCAAAATGAGGTTGTAATTGAGGGGGAATGAGACATAGGATCATATTTCCAGACCAGTGTGCTTCACTTGAGGGCAGAGTGGACTTACGCTTCAGTGCAAGTTTAAATACTTATGTTATGATCATGATCATGTTTTTTCAGCCCAATATGTTCCTTCAGGGTAACATAACAGAATCTTGAGCGTTCTTCAGCCAAGAATTCAATTAAAGATGGAGTCTTCTCTGATCCTGTGCACAGAGAGCACTGAGAGGGCCTTTCCGCTCCTGCCCTAGAATCCTGACCCACATAGCTGCTGACACACTGCTTTAGGTAACTGTCATAACGCAGGAAGCAAGGATTGGGTCTTTTACTCTGGTGCACACACTTTGATGACTCATGAATTCATCTGTGCTTTTGATGTTTTTCGACACTTCTGTCCATTATTATACTCTTAAGATTTAGATTCACCAAGAAAAACGTAACCATGAAATATCCTCCTTGTTAAAGTAATGGTCCAAAGTCAAGGAGCTATTTCATGTTTTGTCAAGGGAAATCCCAGTCATATTATCTTACTGTAGTATGTACTTAATACTTTCATTTAACTGAATTATTCAAGAAATTACCAGTCACCTCCACATTATTTTGTCAATGCCTTCAAAGAGCAAACTCCATCAGTCAGGGTATTCAAAGTCTATTACATGTTGAAATACATTATTTACACTGTTTATGCCTCTGGTACAGTACTTTTGGACCCATGTGTAATTTATCATTTATCAGAGTCAGACACTTGCTTCATAGCAGGTGCATTTCTAACACAGCCTCTATGATTAGATGATTAACCTGGTGTGTATTCCCACAGTAATTGGCAGAGTAATTTGATGGGAGTTTGTGTTAAAGCTCTCTGATTGATAAATTCATAGGAACAGTGTATTCATCACATCTGTATAAATCTGAACAAATCATGAATCAGTAATACTAATGAATAAAATACATTTTCTACAGACTAATAAACTCACTTTTTTAGATCCTTAGTGGCAAAAGATGAAAAACTTCCTGCTTCAGTTTGGATGTTGCTTGCATACAGAAAGGTCCATTGATTTGACATGAATAATTTCTTATATAATCTTTTTGTTGAAGCTATTCTGTCTGCATGTGACACCAACTCAACAGCATCAGATATTAGCATCTGGAATGTTTGTGAGTGCATGGCAATGTCAGCCTACTCCCTGTCATGGCAATGTCAGCCTACTCCCTGTCATGGCAATGTCAGCCTACTCCCTGTCATGGCAATGTCAGCCTACTCCCTGTCATGGCAATGTCAGCCTACTCCCTGTCATGGCAATGTCAGCCTACTCCCTGTCATGGCAATGTCAGCCTACTCCCTGTCATGGCATGAAATGAATTCAGAGAGAGCCTGCAGTCAAATCATGATCATTTGATATGGACTTGTCAGCTGCTCCCAACTCACATGATGTCTCCTGTGCGTGTTGTGGAAGGTGTCACTTCTCAGAAGCTGATGCTTGTGCCTTCGTTGTTGCTGTGATTAGGGAATGCATTTCACTCATGCTATCTTCATAGCATCAGAGGAGGTATGTTCACATGTTGCAGCAGACTGGTGATGGTTGGAAGACGGGATGTTCATTAAAACTGTTTGGGTTTTTTCTTTCCGGGTATCTCCATCTGCAGATCTCCAAAGGTTTTTTTTCTTTCCGGATATCTCTATCCGAAGATCTTATAGTTTTAGTTGATGGGTTGGTCAGGTGAGTAAGTCTGAAATAAGTCTGGAATGCTATATGTTGCAATTGCCAATGATTGCGAATTTTGATATTTGTGTCCAAAAAGAGAAGTCATTCTGAAAATAGATCATACTTCTATACATACTACTACATATATTTTTATATGTGTTTGGATGTACCTTTCTCATACACAGATTTAGCAGTTTAAAATCTAAACTGTAATCTGAAAAGTACACCAAAGCAAATTCTTGTCACGGCTCCAAACATTCCTCAGCAAGATTACCTTGTGAATTATTCCAGAATTGACACTGTTTACTTTCCACCTACTGTTCAATGAGGTGAGAAGTAGAGCTGTCTTGGGTGATGGAAAACAGAAGACCATTATGAATCTCTACCACATAACGTTTCCATGGGAACACAGAGCGAACAGCATCACCCACGGTCTGATTAATGACAGTCAGTTGCTTCAGAGGCGGACGGTGATGACATCATAGACATCAGCATCACAGATACCAACAAGAGGCAGTATGCCTCAGCATGTTCTTAGTATAAACGTTTTCTATTCTATTTATTTATTTATTTGGGCTTTTAATTTCTCTGTATTCTAGAAACAAGATGTCCTTGTCGTTAGGGGGGCATACAACAAGCCCCAGTCCATCCATTTGTTATGTCAAGTAGACCATTTATCAACTCTCACTGTCATCCCATTATCCAATTGCCTGACCTACATAACAGAAAGGAACTAATCTGTAGGTAGGCGGATGGTGAATAATACAGTGAAATGTGGGAGATCTTTATGAATCATATATATGGCTCAGACCTCCTGGCATGAGTACAATTCTGTTTGCATGATGCAGCATCCTTCTCGTAGAATAGTTCAGTTTGTCATTACCGTCTTAATATTCCCATGTTTGATCAGCTTTATAGCCAAAGCAGTATTTTCCATCAGTGACAGATCTCCATGTTTAGTTTTCTGTGCACACCAGTGACATGGGATTTGATTTAAGGTCAGATATAATTAAACACTTCCATCATGTATATTGTAGGAGCACTTAGGTAACATAATTATGAACAAAACATTGCTTATTAACAACTCACATGCCTTAGAGAAGGGTGACACTTAACGTACAACCTGCATGACTAGCGGAACAATATTCAACACTTAGATTATCTGAGTGCTTCCAGAAAGAGTTTTTCCAAATCGTCCCAATATCTTCATGCATTCATGCTTAATGACTGCAATGCTGAGAACAGGCCCATTGGTCCTGTAGTCCTCGACTGAACAGTTTTTGTAGTTTTGTTTACTCTTAACCACAAGTACTAAACACATTCATAAAGGACCAGTAAAGTGAAATAACAAATATTTTGTAATAATGTTTCATTGGTTGAAATCTTGGCTGTACTTCTAATGTTGTTGTGGGAGCAACTACTTTTGGCCTACAACAAGGCCTATAGGTAAATAATTGATTCTGTTTCCTGAAATTGAAGTCAACTTCTAAATCCCATTAGAGGAAGTTTCTGTTCATAAATGGGATATTTATTAACTCACAAGGTTTAAAGTTGAAACGTGCACAAGGTATGTGTCAGCAATTTAGACTAGATTTCTCATGTAAACAGAGTAATATTATTTTATTGCTTTGCATTGGATATCCACTTCACTGAAATCTTTTCCTTGTAGCAGTTGAAAGCTGTGTTGCGGACTAGCTGACATCGGACTCAGGTGACAAATGCAATTTGTAAGTTATAGCATAGCATACACTTACTGTGAAGATCTATTTGCACAGACATGACATTTGCCTTTTGGTCTTTTTAATTAATTTCAACTAATCAAATACATGTTGAAGCATGTGTCAATTAAATACTGTATGATATAATGTGGATGACAAGGTTGTTTGCGTTAGTGTTCTCAAGGAATTAAAATGTGTTGCTATGTGAAAATATGTACAAAAGCATAAACATGAGGTTGAGATCGGTAACTAAAAAACTAAGAAGAATAGTCAGATAAGAGTGTGTTTTCATACAGGTTTATGATTCACTGTTTTCAACTGAGCACATATTCACTGTGTTCAACTGAGCACATATTCTTGGCCTTCTGTCATTGGCGTGGACAGCCTAGCATAGTGCTAGAGCTAGGGGTTTTGGGGCCCCAGTCAAAATGCCATTGAGGGGTCCTCCTAGCTGTTAACCCCAAACAACAGTTCCTGTAGGTTCCTTGTGACCAGGTGGGGTCCCCTGCTGGACATGCGGCCCATAACAAACTTGTGACAGCTAAATCTGAGTCTGTCTAGCCTGTGTGGCAGGATTCAAATCTAAGTCTGTACAAACTATCCCCTGACTCTGAAGTCTGACTTTAGTTGTTTGGAGACTTAACTCAGCCCCGGGTGACTTGATAATGTTCTCATACACAACCTCTCATCTACTGCATATGCACTCTGTAGGCTACAGTCCCTGCTAAGGAGATGGGTCAGTCTTAACTCAAGTTATCATCAGGGTCAACAATGGAAGTAGCTGGGCAATAATAATGAAAGGGGATTGCTAATTGCCTGACACCTTGAATCAATCTGGTGTGGTAAACACCTATTAAAAAACGCATTTGGTTAAGGATGTTTTTAGTGATATGCCTACAGTGTTTGTGTTTCCCTACTACAATATTTTATAGCGATCAAACAAACTGCGACTGATCAACGCGCCTTGCTTTGAGTGAACCATCCGCTACAAACCGGAATTTAGATACCTCAATATGACTTTAATTGTGCCGTATGCCTATAGTATCGTCTTCGCGTAATTTTTTTTCTGACTGAGTGTACTTCAGTGGTGTTGCACAGCCGGTTGCTAATGATGTCGTTTGCCAAGTATTGAGCTACCGGCTGACCTACTTTCCCGTTCTCAGCGACTCAGTGCTGTTTACAAGAGACTGCCAACGGAGTAGCCTATGTTGAGTGGGAGGGAAGGACTGAGGAAAAAGCCAACAAGCACTACTCATGGAATTGTTTAGTGATAGTCTTTTATAATAAGTATTTCGGGCTATTTCGAATTTGTATTTATAATATACCCTCGCACAGCTAGGTTATCTCTTCGTAATTATTTGCGGTGAGCTGGCTAACCTACTTGGCTCTGAGCGAATTACATCGGCAATGTTGTAAAACGAGTAGGCAACCTTTCAAAGTATGTATCTGTAAGTCAAAGAAAGTCCAGTCTTCAAGGTATGTAATGTACTCTGTCGATTTATTACATTTAAACGTGATGTTATACAGCTATTTCAATTGCATGCGTGTTGACATGTCATACTCGTAAATGTCGCAATTTAAGTGTCAAAACATGAATATGACATTTTCCTTTTAAAAGCGTTCGGTTTTCGCAACCAAAATAGAGAAGCGCTCATGTTTCTATTAGCACATTCCGGATATAGGTTAATAATTGCCTTAAAGGCCACACGTAAGCTCACTGTAAGCAAAGCAACCGTGGTGTGAAATATTTCTCGTAATGTTGATCATTAGCCTAAGGTTTTCACTTGACATTAATTGAGCATAATAACCAAATAAATTGGAGATTTGAATCTAGTTCCAATACTCCTGTGTGTTCAATATTGAATATTGTAATCAATTATCTGACTGTCACAAACGGTGCACCCTGAATGCCGAGGTTTTTGGTCCTGGCATGGTTGTGAATCATAGTGCGAGTAGACCTACATGTCCAGTTTATCTGACTTGACTACCCATTTGATGTTTTATCCTCAACGATCAAACATACGATTGGTTTGTTTCTAGTATGGTTGGATATGGAATTGTGAAACTGTGAAAGGCAAACTGACGAGTTACCTCTTGATGTAGCGTACAGGAGAAAATATTTGACATCTCACTGGATCATGGTTCCGGGAGGTTGTTGAGTGTGTAAATATCCCTCCACAATGTGATGCCCCAAGGGATCGTTGAAGGTGGAGCTGGGGTTAGAGGTCACTTCCTATTCACTGCAGTTTGACACTGAGGACCACCGTCTCGCTGCACAAGATGTTCCGTTTCCATTGCAACAAGACAGGTTTCATTACCTATCTTACACTCCAAATGTGAGGTACTAATATGGATTATTCCTGCTATCACACGCCTCCATGATGGAGCTGGTTTGTTTAATCATCCGCAATCCGCATTAATATAGCCCTCATTCACCCATGTCTTGTGCTTCAGCGCCTTAGAAAACCCTTGGAGGAACAGCTGCTGGGTTTATGATTGAATTTTGATGTAGAAAATGTTCAAGTTAAGATCATAAAAAAAAATATATTGTTATTTTTACCTGCAACCAAAACAGTTGTTTCCACAAGGTTCCTGCAGGTTAGGACAGTTTTGTTTCTCAAAGAGAAGTTCACGTTGCACTCAAATGATTGCGCGGAGCCACCTGTGTGTAATTTTAGTTATTTTATCCTCGCTCTGTATCCAGGGTCAACCAGAGAAAGAGGTTTGGCAGATTATTCAAGACAGTGCATAAAATACAAACAAATCGGTAATTTGGTCCAATTAAATTTGTGCACATTATCAATCTCAAGGGGAAGACATTTACATTGACTTTATTGACAGTAGTCTATTCAACACTGCTGGATATCCATCTGTCCCAGTGTACAGCTCCTTACTGGACATCCCAGTAGAACATATGAGTTTCATTTAGAGGAAGAAGACTGAAATGTAATATCTCAGCATGTTCCATCAAAGGCCACGTGTGTGTTCCTGTATGTTAGTGATGTGGAATAAACCCTGTGTTCCAGCCCAGTGGAAATGGGCACAGGTTTGCCGTTCTCAGATGCACAGAAAAACTAGGAACAATAAACAGCCACCTACTGTCCCAGCAACGTAAACATTACACTCTTCAAAACATGTCCATCCTTTGAAGCATGAGTATTTCGTTTCACTGGATCCTAAAGATTTAAGTGCGTACGTGGTGCAAGAAAAAGGGGATGGTTGTCTCAATATCTGGGTAGAATGACTACGAGAAAGACCTGGCAAGCAGTAACTTTGCTGTAGATTCAAGTTGTTTTGATTTAGAGTTTGTGTTAAGTACTATTGGAAACTCTCTGTACACAATCTTGCGATGTGGATGTGGAATATGGATGTCCATCCATATTCCCCTCTTGAGTGCAGGAGATGGATTCACATGATCTCGTCTGCTGCAAGACCCCGTTGGGTTTTTTGTTTAGTTAAGACACCTAAGGAGTAGGATCTGATGTTGGTGAAGGCTGTTCCCCTCCCCAGAGTAGATGCCCTGCGTTCAGAGGCTGCCTGTGTGTTTGGGTCCTGTGGGAAGGAGCTGAATGAGGTGGCTCTCTCTGTCTCTCTGTTATTACTGATTATCCAAAGAGGTGTCAGCCTCACAGGTTTCTAGGTCAGATCACCTCCTTATGCTGGAACCAGGTGCTAACTGAAGATGTTAAACACACTTCCCTTACTGTTATCACGAGTGATATGCCAGACTACAAGATTACAAACTAGTAACATGCTGTTTAGTCAGACTGCTATACGCTCATCATTGCTAATGATATTTCTGTATTCATATTTATGATAGGATGTACTCTGTAAAAAAAATACAAGGGTTCTTTGAATTCCTGTCTGCCCGACAACAGAGACGGTAGATCTGTCATCATTATATAAAATATGTTGGTGTGAATCATGAGTATGATGGGTTAGTGGAACTATACACCCCCCCCCCACACACACACACACACACACACAGCAGCAGAACCAACCACACTTCTTCTAACATCTGTCAGATCATTATAATCTCACGCCCAGTGTACGGTGTACTGTGTATGACTTACAGATTGCCTACAGGAATCTGTGCTATACCTTAAATATCTTACTCTTCTTTTCTGACAGGTCTGGGTGTTTTAGCGTGCGACTCCAGGCTAGAGCAGGGGATCAGTTTGTTCAGAGGTGTTTCAGTGAAGCCGACGCGGATGGGCTACGTCAGACGCCAGCGAGGGCCTGGATGGGAGAGGGAGTGAGAATGGACAACCTGTTAGACTTTGGAGGCCTCTGTCCGTCCAGCCGGAGAGAATGGGAGTGAGTGTTTTTCATTTTTATTATAACTGTGTAATTGTGTTCTGTGAACCACTGTAGTACCACTGTACCTGTAAGGAAACACTGTGTCAATGATGATGTGTGTGTGGTGTGTGTTAGTGAGATGTGTTTAGTGAGATGAGTGTTAGTGTGGTGTGTGTGTGAGGTGTGTTAGTGTGGTGTGTGTGTGAGGTGTGTTAGTGTGGTGGTGATGCTGGTAGTCAGTAGAGCAACATTCCAACCTGTTTCCCTCCTTCTGACCTGCAGCACGAGCAGCTGTGTGGACGAGCTGATGGATGAAGATGAGAAAGACAGAGCAAAAAGGTATTTACGTGGGTGTGGGTGTGGGTGTGTGTGTGTGTGTGTGGGTGTGGGTGTGGGTGTGTGGGGGAGGGTGTGAGGGAGGGAGGGTCGGAGAGAGAGAGAGAGAGAGAGAGAGAGAGAGAGAGATGGGGAGAGGGAACAGAGGATGGGTCAGGGGAGTGGAAAGTAGGGAGTAGCTTACATTGGTTATAACACTGAGCTATGAGCTCCAAGTCATCCACATGATAGTAATCATAGCCAGAAGTTCCAAGCACCTCAAAGGGCAAGTAGGCTATGATTGGAGGAAGGGAGAGGGGAAGAGGGAAGATAGGGTATAGAGACAGAGATTGTTCCCCTTGTTCAGCATGAGTGTAAGAGTATATGGTATGGGACTCTTATTGGACATAACAGCTTTTACTGTCGGCCATGACACTGTTGCCATGACACTGTTGCCATGACAATTTCAAGCCTTCCCCAAGTTGTCAGTGTCCAGAAATCACTTTTCACCTGGCCACATCTAGCACAGTGACAAGTGTTTAGTAAAGCTATTCTTTGCCAGACAGCTTACAGAAATGTCTCTGGAACGCGTGAAGAGCCTGTTCATCTAGGTCAAGACACTTTGGACTCATCTGTAATGATGTACATAAGTCACCGAAAGTAGACTTTTGAATCACAAATGACCTTGTGTTCTCACAGGAAAGTAGAGTGCACATTTATGAGGCTTGTGTGGGGTAAATGATCTAGCACTACTGAACTGAATTTACAGGTTATAAGATTTTAACGTGTGCAATTGCCCATAGGTTTATAAATGTGATCTGTTTACCGATCTGTTGACAACATGTTTACTAGTTGCTATGCTGGGGTGTCAATGATCATCCATATTTTTAAATATGCCCCCTGTATTGTGTGAACATTCATTAACATTTGTGTTATTGACTCTCCTGCCACCTTAAGCAACATGCAGGATGTCGTAGTGTGGGAGGAATTCACACATCCAGATAACGATGGGATTGTTTCTACAACGATACCACATCAACCTATCCTGTTTGACCCCCTTAAACATCAACCTAACCTGTTTGACCCCCTTAAACATCAACCTATCCTGTTTGACCCCCTTAAACATCAACGTATCCTGTTTGACCCCCTTAAACATCAACCTATCCTGTTTGACCCCCTTAAAGTGTCTGGCCTTGTTGACCTACTAAACATTCACCCCCATCTCTCATTGAGACTGTCTGCTGCATTACTTAACAGGCTAGCTGTTAGCGGTCTGTCCATGGTCACGCTGGCTAGCTGTTAGCGGTCTGTCCATGGTCACGCTGGCTAGCTGTTAGCGGTCTGTCCATGGTCACGCTGGCTAGCTGTTAGCGGTCTGTCCATGGTCACGCTGGCTAGCTGTTAGCGGTCTGTCCATGGTCACGCTGGCTAGCTGTTAGCGGTCTGTCCATGGTCACGCTGGCTAGCTGTTAGCGGTCTGTCCATGGTCACGCTGGCTAGCTGTTAGCGGTCTGTCCATGGTCACGCTGGCTAGCTGTTAGCGGTCTGTCCATGGTCACGCTGGCTAGCTGTTAGCGGTCTGTCCATGGTCACGCTGGCTAGCTGTTAGCGGTCTGTCCATGGTCACGCTGGTTGGTAGTTGTGGGTTGAGAGGATTGGCCAGGATTTGAGACCAGTCATGTTGACCTGTCTTCTTTGTTGGTTCTTCTATTTTAAGGGCTTCGCGTAACAAATCAGAGAAGAAGAGAAGAGACCAATTCAATGTGCTCATCAAGGAGCTGTGTACCATGCTTCAGGGCCAGGGCCACCCTCGCAAGATGGACAAGTCCACCATCCTGCAGAGAACCATCGATTTCCTGCAGAAACAGAAAGGTAGGAGGTTATTGTGACTGGACGGTTGTGGATTATTACAGAAAAAAACCCTCAACTGACTAGTTGTGTGTGTGTGTACAGTGTGTGTGTGTGTGTACAGTGTGTGTGTACAGTGTGTGTACAGTGTGTGTGTACAGTGTGTGTGCATGATGTGTGTCTGAGCGTAGAGTGTAAGGATTGTGAAGAGAGAGAGAGAGTGCTCACTGTCCTGGTAAAAGCCCCAAGAAAGCGTGGGATGCAGGGGCAGAACCTGAGAGGGTAGAGGGTGAGCCGCTCGCTGGACAGAGAGATAAACGAGAAGAGTAGTTTACCGCTGGAGCGGACTCAAGAGCCTCAGCAGTGTTCTGTCAGAATCAAGGGCACAGCTGTCGGTGTTTACCAGATGGCAGTCAGACTGAAACATTCCTGATCTTTCATGTTCCATCAACTCTCTTCCTCCTCCGTTCCGTCCGTGGCCGCAGTGAGAGAGGCTGGTCTGAGGTTTTGCTCGCCCACCTTTGGCAGCTTCCTGGAGGCGTGGCCTAAGCTGATTCTCTTCCTGTCCTCTCTTCCAGAAATCACGGCCCAGACAGAGATGTGTGAGATCAGGCAGGACTGGAAGCCTTCCTTCCTCAGTAATGAGGAGTTCACCCAGTTGATGCTCGAGGTAAACACCCTGGGGGTCAGATGGCTGAGCGGTTAGGGAATCAGGCTATTAATCAGAAGGTTGCCGGTTTGATTCCGGCCGTGCAAATGACGTTGTGTCCTTGGGCAAGGCACTTCACTCTACTTGCCTTGGAGGGTATGTTCCTGTACTTACTGTAAGTCGCTGTCTGCTTAATGACTAAATGTAAACGTAAAAACCCTGGCACCCCGTTGACCCTGGACTTCCCAAGTACGGTGGGGGGATTTGAAGTTCTTGTTCCACAGGCAAAAGCTCTAACCGCTGATATATACCCATGACCAATATGGAATTACAGTGAGTCCAATATGTATTTGATCCCTTGCTGATTTTGCCGGTTTGCCCACTAATAAAGACATGATCAGTCTATAAATTTATGATAATATGTATTCAAACATGGAGAGACAGAATATCAAAAAAAATATCCAGAAAATGAACCTAAGGAATATATATTAATTGATTTGTATTTCATTGAGGGAAATAAGTATTTGATCCCTTAGTATTCATTAGGAGTTCTGGCTTTTACAGACCAGGTAGACACTCCCAATCGACTTGTTACCTGAACTGAAGCCACCTGTTCTCACTAATCACTCGTGTGAAAAACACCTGTTCACAGAATCAGACAATCAGACAGATTCCAAACTGTTCACCATGGGGAAGACCAAAGAGCTGTCTCAGGACCTCAGAGTCAGGATTGTTGATCTCCACAAAGCTGGAATGGGGTACAAAAAGATTAGCAAGGTGTTGGATTTGAAGGTAACAACCATTGGTGCAATTGTAAGAAAATTTAAAAAGCATAACATGATCATCAACAGACCTCGGTCCGGTGCTCCTAAGAAGATTCCACCTCGTGGGGTAGCAATGATTCTGAGAACGGTCAAAAATCATCCTGCAACCACTCGGCAGGAGTTGGCAAATGACCTGAAGGCAGCTGGGACCACAGTTTGCAAGGAAACAATAGGCAACACTTTGCGCAGCAATGGGTTAACATCCCGCAGTGCCCGAAAGGTACCCCTTCTCAAAAAGGCACATGTGGACGCGCGCCTTAAGTACGCCAATGATCACCTGAAAGATGAACCAAGTTATTGGGAGAAAGTTATGTGGTCGGACGAGACCAAAATTGAGCTTTTTGGCCTCAATTCTACCCGTCATGTGTGGAGGAAAAAAAATGCTGCTTATGACCCCAAGAACACTGTGCCCACCGTCAAGCATGGAGGTGGAAGCATAATGTTTTGGGGGTGTTTCTCCGCCAAGGGTACAGGGCCACTTCACCGCATCACTGGGAAGATGGATGGAGCCATGTACCGTACAATCCTGAAGGACAACCTCCTCCCCTCTGCCAGGAAGCTGAAAATTGGCCGTGGTTGGGTCTTCCAACATGATAATGACCCGAAGCACACAGCAAAGGCAACAAAGGATTGGCTCAAGAAACATCACATCAAGGTCATGGAATGGCCCAGCCAGTCACCGGACCTCAATCCGATCGAAAATCTATGGAGGGAGCTGAAGGTCAGAGTGGCCAGGCGACAGCCCACCAACCTTCATGATTTAGAGAGGATCTGCAAAGAAGAGTGGGCCAAAATTCCACCTGGTGTGTGTGCTAAACTTGTGGTTAACTACAAAAAACGTCTCACTGCTGTGCTTGCAAACAAAGGCTTTGCCACTAAGTATTGAGTGTGTTTGGCCAGAGGGATCAAATACTTATTTCCCTCAATGATATACAAATTAATTAAAATATATTCTTTAAAGTTATTTTCTGGAATTTCTTTTTGATATTTTGTCTCTCCATGTTTGAATACATATTATCATAAATTTATAGACTGATCATGTCTTTATTAGTGGGCAAACCGGCAAAATCAGCAAGGGATCAAATACATATTGGACTCACTGTATGTAAGACGGTTTCTCAGTGTTGATTAAGTCAAGCTCCAGAACTTTCTAGCTGAAACCAATTAATTATCGATGATTATACCTGAGTGACAACAAGTGTGTTTGGTTCTAGGCTCTCGATGGGTTCCTCATCGCGCTGACGACAGACGGTAACATCATCTACGTGTCGGACAGCGTGTCCTCGCTCATCGGACATTTACCGGTAAGTGACGGAGCTGATCCAGCACTTGTGATTTTTTTGTTGTTGTAAAAATAGACATGATGTTATTAGGTGTGCTTGCCTTTGGTAACACAACCTATTGTTCTCTCTCATATATATTTATTATTATTTATTTAATAAGCTAATCAGTTGAAGGGTGTACAAAAATACAGGAGCACACACCACAATTTCCCCAGAAATTGTACCCTCTCTCTTGCCACGGTTATGTAATTGGTATAATGAATTATGTTTATAGTGTCCTGTGATTATCATTATTTCCTCATACTGAAGGCTACACTGTTGAGATATAATAAGTAGGCTACTGTTGCTAGGAAACGTGAGCAAAGTATGACAGTATTTCCTAGGTTCAACAGCTGTTTTGTAAAACATGATGAGTTAATGAGTGACGGTGTCCATGTTCTTGTGTTGTATCAGTCAGATATGGTGGACCAGAATATCTTGAACTTCCTTCCTGAGCGGGAGCACGGGGAGGTTTATAAGCTGCTGTCGTCTCACATGCTGGTGACGGATCCCCTTGCTGCCGACTTCCTAGACGGTGAGTCTCCGTTCGTCTTCGTCTTCGCTGGGACGGGGTGTACGTCTAGGGTGTGATCGCCATTCTTATTGACTCAAGACTGTTTAATGTATCAATAGGTTACAGGGTACTGAGGTTGAGGAAACTCAACCATAAAATCCAAATTTTTAGCACTTTACTTTGTGATTGTGTCAACACCAGGAATAATGAATTCTATTGTGCGTACTGCGATGGTGACGGCCAATTTTCTGTTGTACTCGATAACACGGCTCCGAGCAAGTCTAAGGTGACCTTTCCTGTTTCTTTTGAAGTTTGACGTTTGTCTTCTTTTGTGAATTATACATCAAACAGACCAATGACCCAGTTGCATCCTGTATTCTGACAGGCAAGCCAGCATTTGATTCCAGCATTGAGCTTGAACACAAGTGTGTAGGGTAAATACTAAAAAGGCTCTGGTTGAACTGAGTCCTCTGGTCTGTATGCATCAGGAAACATTTACATTTAGTCATTTAGCAGACGCTCTTATCCAGAGCGACTTACAGTGAGTACAGGGACATTCCCTCCGAGGCAAGTAGGGTGAAGTGCCTTGCCCAATGACACAACGTCATTTTGACGTTCCGGCAACCTTCTGATCACTATCCCGACTCCCTCACCGCTCAGCCATTTCACCCCCCCTAACCAGGACACCCTGGTGTATCGCTGACATTATTCTGAGAGTTGACACTTAACCTTCCACAATCTGTTCTCCTCTTGTCCAGAGCTGACTTTAAATATAGAGCAGGCTGCTGAGTCTGGCATGGTACTTTATTGGATTTCTGGATGGTGTGGTCCTATGATTAGACCTTCACAGCTAATAATAGCAGCTACCCTGCTAGTATGGTTCAGAGTTTTAAGCACTGTTATGGTTGCTTGGGTAATCCAGAGCAGCACTGCGCAGTATCTGGGACTCGAGACACTGACCTTAATCCCATCATACAATCGTGTTCTGAGAAAGAGAGCGCAGTTGCAACTGTATCAGTCTATGTGTAGATCTCCTACTACAATGCACACTGCTGCCAGAGAGATGAGTCTGGGGAAAATAACCATCGTCCTCACTCACAAAGACATGTCATCCATCGAGCTCTCATCTCCTTTCTTTTATGTGAAAAGGCTCTAACCAAACTCCCGGAGGCAATTTCTCCTGTCGTTCTGCTAATGCGTTTCCTGCTTCTATGTTTGATGGGTAGTTATACCTGATAACATGCACTGCTGTGTGATCGATCTTCAAGTGATGTATCACAGTCAGAGGAGACCAGGAGTGCATCTGTGGACTTTACTTCCAGTTAACCTTTTGGAAAATCCTCTCCTCTTCTGACTGCTTTGGATATTACTGTTATGGCTTGCTAGAGAACAGACTTTTTTCAATTTCCCTTAGATGGAAAAACTCTTATCTGTTACGATATCACTGTGTCTCATCTTTCTAAAAGGCAGTCGGCTATCCAGACTCCTGTCTTGATACTTTCATCCTATTGAAGACACACACACACACACACACACATTTGTTTCCTACAAAATGACTCATCATTCATTTCAGTGAGAACACTGCAGATCCATTCGTTCTCTTTAGCAAAGGTTACATGATAATTACAAAAAAAGGTAAACGTTCCATACCCTGAAACAGGCCTCTGTTCTCAAACATCTCCAGCGAGCCACGGTGTTTTAAGACCCCTATGTGGAGCACAGCGATCCCAACGTCAGTGCGCAGTTTGTGAGAGAGTGGTTGGCACGGCGACATGATCCCCCTGGTCCTCCCTCTGGTTGCAGGCTAGTGCCAAGTAGAGTCTCATCTGCAGAAGTAGCACTGCAGATCCACCCTGGCATCATCCTGACCTTCCGCTGGATCCCCTGCCACTTGTGCTGTTTCCCAACAGTAGATTGCAGGCCAAGCTGTGTCTGCAGAGGTTGTCTGTAGTGAAGGGAGGACTTGTAACGGCCATATAATTACCGCCATCATTCTTTTTCCTTTAGATTTAGTGTTGCTGTCAGATTCTCATCCAAAAGACATTCACAAATGATGTGAGACGTGTCTGAAAGTGTGGTTATGTGATTCAGCCAGACGATCTCAGCATGCTGCCTTTCAGAACGTGTGGAACACTAGCCATGCAACGTTTTCTTAGGTGTATTTCATCTGGCAGGAGTTCTTTTGAACAAATGTGTGTTGGGGATGGGAAAGGCTGTGGCTTGAGTCTGTGTCAGCTGACAGCCATCTGGTGTGTTGCTAGGTGAGAGCCATGTGGAATTCTGCTGTCATCTAGCCCGAGGAAACATCGACCCAAAACAACCCTCTACATATGAGTATGTGAAATTTGTCGGAGATTTCAAGTTTCACAACAATGGTAAGTGTTGTGTTGTCGTCATGTTCGGTGTCTTACTTGTTGTGTTAAAGCTAATGTTGCCCGAAAGATTTGACTGGTGAAGTCATTTTCTATTTGTCTTTGTTCACAATCAAACCAACCACTGTGCAATACCTGTTAGGATTGTTGTTGATAATACATTTTCAGAAAAATTATCTGTTACAAAAACATACGTAAGAGAGATACAGCCAAACAAGTTGTTCATTTCCATAACTGCTTATCTGAGTAGTGAATGGCTATTTAAATGTCAGGTTCATTGCTTGGGACACCAATGAGGAAATGCCTCCCTTCTCTTCTGTCGGTCAGATATTTCCATAGTTTTCAGCGCCAGGGACTTCCAGTCATTTGAATAAGACCATAATGTCACAGTCTGGTCAGAGAGTTCAGCTGGAAGTGTTATTTCAGGTTCTGTGATACTACTGTCGACCCCATCCCTGAGTTAAAACAGAACAAAATTAAGTTACACAACTCCTGTTTCCACATCTTCTAACCGTAGAGGAAGGAACTGAGACTCAACAGTGTTAGAATGACACCTGGTCCCTTTTTAATGGCGTGTTCATGGCCGTGCTATTGATTGTGGGAGGATTGACTGGGTTCAATGAGGGGATGTGGAGGAGGGTATTGAGAGTGATTGTTGTGTCATCCTCAGTGCCTACATCCTCTTGTAATGGGTTTGAACTGGCGTTACCTGTGTTACCACGAACACTGCAGTCATCTCTGGAGGAGCAGGCCTGCCTTGTTGCCACTGTACGATTAGTCACTCCACAGTTTTTAAAGGTATGGCAATCTTTACTGACTTTTGGGCATGTAAACATAATCATTTCTTAAATATTTTACATGTAAACGTTCTTTTTTGAATAAAAGAACCATTTTATTTTACGTTTAAATATATATTTTATTTGTGTTTCTGCAAGAACACATTTCTCTGGACACTTATCGTTTTGCTGTTTTGCTTTGTTTGAAACAGGACTTATGTAATGTGGAAGATCCCCGTGATGAGTTCACATCCAGACACAGTCTGGAGTGGAAGTTCTTATTTTTAGATCACAGGTACAAGAACTGAAAAATAACATGACAAGTTAATACAGAACTGTTGTTCTATCAGCTGTTAGATCGAGCACAGCTTCTTCTGAGTGGAATGTCAAACCATAGAAGAAAAAGCAATTGTGTGACTGCGAATAGACTGAAATATAGATAAATTGGCAAGGAGCTCAGAACAGCGAAGGAAACAGTGTGTCCCGACCTCACAGAGCTATAATTGGACTCTAACAGCTCCTCGCCAAACTGCCCTGTGGTGGGTCCTGAGCATGGCTCCCTCCATAATGTGACCTGCATGCCGTTCTGAATACAGCTTATGGGGGTCCTGGCTAAGTGGATTTAGCACACCATTGCTGGATTAAATGCATCGAGCCAAATGCATGTCATAATCATAGTTGTAATTATACCACAAGCAGCCCTTTCATGGCTGAGTTTAGAAGGGATGAATAACTTGTTTTAATTGCGGAGCCGTATCCAAAGTTGTTAGGCAAATGTTTTAGTTACCTATTTGTTTTGTCTGAATGGAAATGGTATGACACTTCATTTAGTTGTCAGCCAGAACAATAGAGTTTTACATCTTGTAAAAAGTCTGTCAACTATTGACTGTGATCTGTGTTTGTTTCAACAGTGTGTTTATTGCACCTACTGATTTTGTTTTTACAGAGCGTCACCAATCATAGGCTACTTGCCCTTTGAGGTGCTTGGAACTTCTGGCTATGATTACTATCATGTGGATGACTTGGAGCTCATAGCTCAGTGTCATAAGCAATGTAAGCTACTCCCTACTTTCCACTCCCCTGACCCATCCTCTGTTCCCTCTCTCTTTCTGTCCCTCCCTCACCCTCTCTCTCTTGCCCTCACTTGCTCTTTGTATCTCCCCCCCCTTTCTACCTCCCCCCCTCTCTCTCTCCCCCTCCCTACCACAGGATCCAGGCAGCCATTTCAGAAAAATAGGTCATCCCACTGTAGTTACATTTCTATTTCCACTTCACCAGGGTGCTTAAAACGTCTCAAGCTATGAGGCTGGCCCTCACTTCTTGTTTTGGTTGCTGAAAACATCTCGTACCACGTTTAGAAACTAGGCCAGCATTATGTTTTTCATAGTTCTTGAAACCTTTCCCTCCCTCTGTCTGTCCTGTTAGTGATGCAGTTTGGAAAGGGCAAATCCTGCTACTATCGTTTCCTGACCAAGGGCCAGCAGTGGATCTGGCTGCAGACACACTACTACATAACCTACCACCAGTGGAATTCCAAGCCAGAGTTCATCGTGTGTACCCACACGGTGGTGAGGTAAGCCCGCTCACTCCAGCCCCGGTGCTCCTCAGTGCCCCGAGGGGCAGAAAGGATGCCTAAAAGCATCCATCCATCCACTCGTGTTATTTTAAAACATGTATTTTGTTGCCCGGTGACCCTGTAGTTACGCTGAGGTGCGAGCGGAGAGGAGGAGGGAGTTTGGGCTGGAAGAGACATCACCTCCTGAGATTGCTGCCTCTGTTAAGGTAGGAGGATTGGACCCGCTCTGAGGAAGAGGAGGAGACCTGCTCCTGGGAGGAGGAGGAGACCTGCTCCTGGGAGGAGACCTGCTCCTGGGAGGAGACCTGCTCCTGGGAGGAGACCTGCTCCTAGGAGGAGACCTGCTCCTAGGAGGAGACCTGCTCCTAGGAGGAGACCTGCTCCTAGGAGGAGACCTGCTCCTAGGAGGAGACCTGCTCCTAGGAGGAGACCTGCTCCTGGGAGGAGGGGGGAGGCACAGGGAAAAGGAGGCAATACAATAAGTAAAACAATCATATATATATAATAACAGTATACTGAGGCAATGTACCGAGGCAGTACTGAGGCAGTGTACTGAGGCAGTGTACCGAGGCAGTGCTGAGGCAGTGCTGAGGCAGTGCTGAGGCAGTGTACTGAGGCAGTGCTGAGGCAGTGTACTGAGGCAGTGTACTGAGGCAGTGTACTGAGGCAGTGCTGAGGCAGTGTACTGAGGCAGTGCTGAGGCAGTGTACTGAGGCAGTGCTGAGGCAATGTACCGAGGCAGTACTGAGGCAGTGCTGAGGCAGTGTACTGAGGCAGTGCTGAGGCAGTGTACTGAGGCAGTGCTGAGGCAGTGTACTGAGGCAGTGTATTGAGGCAGTGCTGAGGCAGTGTATTGAGGCAGTGCTGAGGCAGTGTACTGAGGCAGTGCTGAGGCAGTGCTGAGGCAGTGTGGTGTCACCCCAGGGTCAGGAGGTGTATCTGGACGTGTGCCCCATCCTGGAGCCTCCGAGGGACAGGACCAGTGGAGCATGCTCAGTGTCCTCTCACAGCTCCAGGAAGTCCTCCCACACTGCCCTGTCAGACTCTGCCTGTGAGTCCCCTCACCGCCCTCCTCCACACCCACACCACCGCACCCATGTCCACTCAACACTGAACTCGTACAATGTAAAGATTGTAAATATTCTTGTCCTTCTTGTGTTCAGCCAACTCCTCAGTCAGGTACTCGGAGGCCTGCACACCATCCAGGCAGTCTGCATCCGTCGGCCCAGAGAAGACCTCCACCAGAAGACTCCAACCCAGCACTTCCAAGGTCAGTACACACTTAAACAATCCGTCTCCAGAAATCCCAAAACACACAGAACTCCCTTAGCTTGACTTGGATGTCCCCCCCCCCCCCCCCCGCTAAACTCCCCGATGTGTGTTCTGTTGTTCCTCTCCTTGTAGACGTTGGTTCAGAGACAAAACTCTTTTGATGTTCCCCAGCTGAGCCTCCCTCTGTCTCCTGCCTGCAGTCAGCACTCCGCAGTGGTGGGTGTCTCCTGTTCTTCCTCGGGCTGCCTGTTCCCCTCTGCACTCGGAGGCATGGGCTTCAGTCTCCCAGCTCCTCCTGTGATCTGTGTCGTTTCTTTCCAGGTTTTGTTGTTGTTTATGAGAGCCCTCTGCTCCCATCTGAAATGAGATCCACCCTTTTGTTGATGCAAATACGTCGTAATTTAACTGGTTCTAATTGGACTGAAAAAATTCAAAAACGAAGGGGAGAATTAAATATTTCTTTGTGGAAAACAGAAATTTTCATAGAATCATTACTAATAAGATCTGTTGTGCAAGCAATTTTTTGCATGAGTGCCGATCTGGCTACAATCACGATGCCAGCTGTGGTCCGTCAAACATTGTGTTTTTCTCACAGCTTAAGTGCCTCTCTCAGTTGTTGAATAATTACTGAAGTATAGTTTCTCTAGTGTCCTCCCCGGCTCAGTAGACACTGTGAAGCAGCCCTGGTTCTGTGAAGCAGCCCTGGTTCTGTGAAGCAGCCCTGGCTCTGTGAAGCAGACGTAGTTCTGTGGAGCAGCTGTCTGTTGCTCGTTACCTGTACCAGGTGTTGTCGCGTTGCTCACTTTCCTCCCTGATCTGATCCCTGATGAAGTTGAGACCTCTGACTTGCCAACGCGACATAAACATCTCTTTAACCAGCTACGCTTTTCAATGGCGTGGGTGGGTGGTATTTATTCCGAGGAGTGAGTTTAACCAGGTCAACTGGGTTCCACTTGCAGCAGCAGCAGCAGCAGCAGCAGCCCCTCTGCCAGCCCCAGCCGCCCCAGCTAGGGGTGATGCACCAGCTGAAGGAGCCCCAGCTAGGGGTGATGCACCAGCTGAAGGAGCCCCAGCTAGGGGTTATACACCAGCTGAAGGAGCAGCTGGAGGAGAGGACCCGCGTGCTGCAGGCCGACATCAAGACCCAGCAACAGGAGCTTTACGACATCAAGGAGAAGCTGCAGCTGGCCAACCTGCAGGTAACCCCCTGGGCCGCCCCAGGAGAGACGCATCGCAGGATCAACTGAATGTTGGTGACGTAAATGTGTTTGTCTGCTCTCTCCACTCACTGCGTCTCTCGGTGTGATTGTGTGTAGATGTTCTTACAGCAGCCCATCCACACTGACTTCGGCCAGGTCCAGCAGACCCAGCAGCAAGGCCCAGGAAGGCCGGCCCAGCAGACCCAGAGTCAGACCCAGAGTCAGACCCAGAGTCAGACCCAGAGTCAGACCCAGAGTCAGACCCAGAGTCAGACACAGACACAGAGTCAGAGTCAGACACAGAACCAGAGCAAGTCTGGGGTCATCCGACAGGCCTCTGGTCACTCCAAACAGCCCATCTGTGGAGGCCACAGTTCCTCACCACAATCCCTGCTGAGAGAGCACAGCTCTCCATCCCCTCAGGTACCTCTCCTCCTCCTCCCCCCTCTCCTCCTCCTTCCCCCTCTCCTCCTCCTTCCCCCCTCCCCTCCTCCTCCCCCCTCTCCTCCTCCTTCCCCCCTCTCCTCCTCCTTCCCCCTCTCCTTCTCTTCCCCATCACCAAACAGTCTTAGAGTTCATTTCTGAGGAACAGTAGCTCTAACGTGCTGCTCTGTATGGAGCTTGACCATGTGCTGTGTGTGACTGCAGGTGCAGCAGAGGCAGGTGTCCAGGGGCCAGACGGTCAGCCTGCCAGTCCAGACTCACACCAGCCTGACCCTGCCCTTCTACAGCAACCCCATGATGTTCTCCCAAACCAACGCACGGACGCTGCAGGACACGAACCAAAGACACTCAGACAACGAGTTCAGCCAAGACGGACAGATACGGTGAGGAGCACCAGGAAACGCCTCCCATCTCAGGGACATGGTGGGGGGTGGTGGTGTAGGGGTGGGGGGGCTTTACTGGAATCAAATCTGGAATTTAGAATCGGAGAAACATTTCAAAGGTGGAGGAAACATTACACTGTGGACTCCATGACCTGTGCTCTCTGTCGATATACCAAGACAAACCCATCATCTCACACACCTGTTGTTCTGTCTCTGGCAGGATGCTGCTGAACCAGCAGATGCAAACTCTGCTTCCTGACAGCACACAGGCGTCACAGTGCACTTCAGGCATCCAACAAACCAAGTGAGTGGTATTCACAATCGCACACAACCTTTTCATGTTGTTTCGTATTGCTAAAATATCTCCTTGTCTCACCCAGATACACCTTGGAACAGCAGATGATGACCCCCTCGTTCCCCATGCAGCAGGTCAACTGCAACGCTGTCCTTGTTCCCTCTCCTGTCTTCACCTCCCCCATCATGATCCCCCACAACGGCTTCCTCACCCACCAGGCCCAGCCTGCCTACCATGCCCAGGCCCAGGGCTCTCAGCACTCCCTGCAGCTGCAACAACCACAGCAGTTCTTTCAGGTACCCTGAACACCCTCCCCTAGACGCCCTCTCTAAGACAACGTTCTTGGTCAAAAACAGACCGTTCCTAGACTCCAACCACTGAAATACTGATCGAACAATGCACTTCTGATCCTTGGTTTTGCTGCTGTACTTTGTACGTATCCTGTGTCAGTTTGTTTGAAAGCATCTGCTAAGTGAAGGGAGTGTAAACGTAAAGGAATCACTCACCCGTCCTCTGTCATCCTGGTCCTAGATGCAGCCTCAAGGACTCTTGCACAGCGGGGGGCCCCAGGCTTTCTTCCACACCACCAACGTCCAGCAGCAAAGCACTGTGGGATACATCCAACAACAACAGCAGCAACAGCAACCACAACAACAACCGCGCCACCATTCCCAAAACCAGACTGGCAGCCTTTCAGACTTCCGGAACATGCTGACCCGGTAGCCCTCCAGTCCCAGAGAGAGAGAGAGCAGTGTGATCAGTGTCATGTTGCTGGTACAGATCCAGTAACACAAATTAAGGTATTAAAAGAGACTGAGCGGCATATATGTGGCAAACAGATTCTGCCATGTTCTTTGCTGTAAGCCAAATTGGCTTTGTCTCCACAGTAAAAACAAAAAAATCTTTGAAGAGAAAGATAATATGCCTGTGGTGACCTTACTTTTGATAAGGAGCCATCTTTACAGACAAAGCAGTTTTTTTACGAGGACACGCCACACACACTGAGGCTGCTTGGACTAGGGACCTCTGGGAAATTGAGTTTTCTAAGACACCAGGCCTCAATGTACTGGGCCACAATCACTGCTGCACCACGGACACCATCACACAAATCAACAAGAAAACAGTGCTTTTCACAGGATGCGTTTACATGCAAACATATTTCAACAGACGGGGTCAGTACTGTTCACGTCTGCCTGGTGTTCTCCACCAGCTGCCTGGTGTTCTCCACCAGCTGCCTGGTGTTCTCCACCAGCTGCCTGGCGTTCTCCACCAGCTGCCTGGCGTTCTCCACCAGCTGCCTGGTGTTCTCCACCAGCTGCCTGGCGTTCTCCACCAGCTCCTGTTCTTCTTCTCTAAGACAAACATACAGGGTGACTTGAATACTTTGAAGCTGGAATTGCTATTTACTTTTAATTTCACAAAATCCGTAAGCATGATTAAGAATCCCATTGTTATACATAGGAATGCTTTTATTCAACACTAGTTCTATCAACCTTTAAACCAAAAATATTCCCTACTGAGTCATTTCAATTCTGTTTAAGTCCAGTGTAATCTAGAGCACTTGACCTCAACACCACCACATACAACTTCATTAAATACAGTCGAATATTTCTCAGGTCATTTCTGGAAAACTAAAATATTTCACTCAGTATGACATGAATTTTTTTTTTTTTTTTACCATAACCAGTTTTATTAATACAGTATATTTGCTGACCAGCAGAATGATTTATATTGGTAATGAACGAACTGAATGAATTGTTGTGTATGAACAAACTATTATAAGTAAACAAAACTGTATTCTCATGGAAATGACAATCAAACTGTCGACTTGTACTCTTGTAAATTCCCCTGATGCCCCAGACACAGCAGCACTGCCAGACTACCCTGCCATCTTACCCCACAATCGTTTGCGGAGCTTCAAAGACTTTCAATTTTAAATCAGAAGTTGCTACTGTGAAAACAATGTTATCCTACAAAACCCTTTTACACAGCTTTGCCCAATAACCAAAATTAATTTATGTTCAAACATGTTTCAAATCAAACTAAAATCAAGACTTTTTGTAATGTAGTGGCTGCTAAAGGGATTTGAGGATTATCTGAAATTGAAGACGGTCTATGGAGGAAGAAGTTTTTGTCTGATGTCATGCAGTGTTGTGGTCAGATGCTGTTCCTACCCGTAAGTCATTCTAAGAATGGTGCTGTTATACTGGTTCAAAAGATGCTCAAATTAAGTTATGGACTCTCAGTATGTGCCCTTCACCCTTTAACTATGTGCAATGTCAATTTTGAAAATGAGAATGTTAATTTATACTGTTTTAATTGTCTATATATAACCTATATATACTGTGTACACAGTATATACATTAACGGTATTTATATACAAGATATAGAGAAATAGCTGTATAAGCCAATTTACTATGTGAATTAAATGGAATTATTTTTGTATGAATCTATCTTTAACATTCCTTCAACCATGAATATCAACAGTATCTTTCTTTGGGTTCATCTAATCTCCACTAAAGACTCAGGCTGGTCTGACGCGTTGGGATTTGGAAAAAGGGGTCAGTTCTGTGTAACATATTTCAAAAGAATCTTAGATGCTAAATCTTTGAACAACACACGTGTTTGTTTTTTATTCTTATTGCAGTAAAAACACAACAATGACCTCTTTCAAGATCCCTCGTACTATTTTATTCTCATCATTGTATGTTTTTCAAAATATTTTTTGATGTCAGCAAATTGGCAGTTAAGTTTGGCCCTCCATTACAATGTGTCATTTACAAAAATGATTCTTTGTCCATGTCTCAATGTGCACAATGGATACATATGGTTAACTGCCTTGTGAAGCTGGTTGAAGGAACATGTTTTTGTATTTGAATAACAGAAACTTCAAATTCTCCATTTGTTCTGTGCTCTCTGAGGTGGTCCTGTTTGATATAAAACATTACTTATGACAAACAAGAAGTCGACTTAACGGTCCTTGAGGAGCAGATGTTGTTCTTTTTCTTTTTTAAAGTTTGAAATGCTGAGTCACTTTGTGTAGCTGTGTTTTGCTCCAGTTTATACAAATGTTTATTTGTAAACTGTGTTTTGGTTGTACTTGCTACACTAGCTCAAACGGTACTGTTTCTCTGTTGAAATTGTCCCAAGGAGCGATGATGCACAGTTTTAAACAGTTTTTTTTTGTTCTCATGGATTTCCCATCCTTTGCTTTTATTTCTGAAGATATCCTCGACTTAAGCATTTACGATCTTTAAAGTTGACTGTGCATCCCGGGTGTAAGAGGGCCAGTCAGTGCATTCTATACAGAACTACCTGGGGCACAAATTTATAAAAAATCTGATACACAACAGACATTTCTGCTATTGCATTAAAGATAATGCATACTGTATTATAGAATGTACAAAGACATTTAGATAATATAGTTGTTTATTTTATATTTAAAATAGATTGAATATATTGTAACACACACATTATATATATATATATATATATATATATATATATATATATATATGATTTAAAAAGTTAAACAAACAGAAGTATTTTGTAACAGATTATTGAAGTGTCTTATTGGGGAGGTGAAGCTTTTTCTGAGTTCTGCCAGTTGGTGTTGCACAGTCAGTTATATAGTACGGCTTGTTTTCTTTCTGTATATACCATCAAAATAAGCTTTAACATATTGTTGATATTGTTTAAAAAAGAAATTAATAAAAAAGTTTACATTCTGAAACAGCTTGGATATTAATTATATGATAGTGATATTTAATTATTTATAAATCAGTATGGATAATGTGATATTTTAAAATAAATATTTTCAAAAATGATCAATGGACGTTGACTTTTTTCCATGCTGCGTATCCCTATATTGAAATGTTCCAATACATTCGATTTTTTTGCTTTATTTTTTATGGTACCAAGATAATGTGTTAATTAACAGATACTGTTCCGTCCAAATCTTTGTCTACAATATTTTGATCTGTTATCAATAACTGAGTTACTCTTTCAGTTCATGGGATACGAACCTGCTTCTTTAATCTGGTTCACTGATTTCTTTACAAAATAAAAACGAGATTAGGACGCTCGTATGATTTTACCGTTCTTGCAGAGCAGGTGGGCCATAGAGTATGGAAGCAAATTAGTGACAATGTTTTCATTTTAAAAGGCATTTCATACTTAATACTTAATATTTGAATTTAAACACCACAAAATGTGTTGGTTTTGAATTCACAATATGAAATGTCGAACCGAACAGTTTCAAGGCGAATAATGTTTTGTTAGAATGTTTTGCATCTGAATTTCACCATTTGAATTTGAGCAGCCTGAGTTCTATTTGAATTTCTGAAACTTGAATTTTGGGGGGGGGGAATTTGAGCAAAATCTGAATTTCCAAACCTTGAATTTTTGGATCAGATATTTTTTTTTACATTGAAATAAATTCATATTTCTAAAGAGGTTCATTCAAAACCAACACATTCGGTGTTATATTATTATAATATTAAGTCTTCAATGCCTTTTCAAATGTTCAAAACAGTTTGTCACTGATTTGCTTCCATAGACGTGTACTGAAGATGGTTGACGACGTTCTCTTGGCAGATGGGATCTAAAAATCTTTGCGATGTAACTTCGTGTCAGGAAGTTCCGGAGTTCAAATCCCGACCGCGTAAAAAGCAAAGCTAGTTTGTGTAGTAGTTAGCGAGCTGTCTTGTTACGTGACTGGCTACTGAAAACAGCCATTTCTATTTAAATATATGTATTTGATTCCTAATACTCCAATCACAAACGATTCGCTTATCGTTTCTCACTCTGTGAGACAAGCTATGTAGTTAGCTACTACTTGCTAACAATGTTAGCTAGCTAGCCATAGTAGTAATGCGATAGCCAAATGCCAGTTGTGCTTTCCGAGGACACAAAGTGAACATATATTTTCTGGAGTGGGGTCCAGTTGGCTTGCTCAATAAGTTAGCTCCCGTGTAGTATGTAAAATAAGTTAGCTTAACGATAGACCGTCTAGTTATCTAGACTAGCATTAGCAGCGAAGATTTTGACTTTTAAAATGAGCGTTTGCAGTCATACTATTACTAACGCTAAGATCAGCCATGGCATGTAGTGGGGTTTTAGAGTCACTAACTGAAGACCCTCAGGTGTCTGTCTTACATTCGACGTTGGAACCGTTTTTTGCTGGTAAAACGCTGACACTAAAATGTCATGCCCCTGTGGCTGTCATCGCACTCCAGAGACATTTGTCTGCGCAGCAAAATACTGGATCTCAGCAGGCACCCGATAGTTATAACTTTGACATAATTGTAACAGACGGAGTCTGCCAGGCGAAATGCCTTCTTGATCAAGGGTTAAATCATTTGGTCCACAAAAACGTCCTTCGGAGTGGAATCGATATCCATATAAACAACTGCTCTTTTATTCACAACGAGAAGAGACTGGGTCAAAGTTTTGTTTGCATCAACAGGATCGAATGTGGTTCACCGTTACGGGAGTCTGATATTTTACTTAAGATAAACGACCTTGATTCTATCCCTATGCTGTCTAAGAACGGCTTGGGTGACATTTCACTGCAGAACGATGCACCCCTTCAAATTGGTCGCAAGCATTACCTGGCCCTGTGGAACAACGAGGATCCCGAGGGCGCGGTGTGGGTCCCAAATGTCAATCCGCCAGATGTAGTCCTGGATGGTGAGAGGAGTTTCCTGATTATGATTGCGGAGATCCATAAATCCATATCACGTGACAGTCATAATGTATAGCTACGGTTCCTCGACAGTTTCCAAGATTCTGTTCCTCCGGGATCTGGAGTCGTCACTTGGAAACGCACCGCGACCCATCCCTATCATAGTGAGGATAATTCACAAATCCAGGCTACGGTATTATGGAAAATTTGGACTCAAGATTGACTATCCATTCCAGGTGAACATGTTCATGTCATCGACAGAACCAATGCTGTATTTTGCTGAAGCCTAGCGCTTAATCCTTTCTCTAACACTGACCCTGAGGATGATGGTTTTCAGGCATACTTTGAGGTTGCTGACCAGAGCGGAACAATGTCCCTTGTCCTCTGGAACGAGCTGTGTCTGGAGTGGTACCACAGATTAAACGTAGGAACTGTGCTCTACCTCCAGAACTACACCCTCAAGCCAGGCTATCCCAACAGGTCACGCCCCCACATCAACAGCACAATGAAACCCTTCCACTCCGTAGGTAGGAACAGTATCAGTAACTCTACTTTGAAAATCATGGATTTCTGTTGTAATGTGAGTACTTGAAAGTTTTTTTGCATGTCGATGTGTTGCAGAAGTCTGTCTGAATGCTCGTAATCCAACTGCCAGTGTAACTGTTGTCCCACCCAAAAGTGTGTCCTTCCAGTGGGGTCTGCCGGAGGCGGTCTATAACTTCACTCCCAGGTAGGCTGCGTTGTTTGAAGGGATGTTTCCTGGTAAAAGCTGTATTGTATTCATCTCACAGTCCTCTGCTATGTTTCTTACCTAAACCAAGTGCTAATTTACAAGGAAAAATAAGCGACACATCAGGTCAAATGGTTGTGTTCTCTTTTGGCAGTAAGATGAATGATCTTGTTATAAAATTTCATTTCTGCATCTTTGAGCTGCACAGAAATGGTTTCTTCTTTATTCTCTACATCTCTTAGATCCGAGTTGGATAATTTGTCTGACAATTCTGCCTGTGATGTCATTGGCCTGGTAACATTCGTTGGTCGAGCAGAGAGAGTGAAGCATTCTGGGACCACTGGTGAGAAGGCCGAGTGTCACTGTCACTGGAATGACACTTTTCTGTAGTCGAGGCATTATTATTATTATTATTATTGTGTCTCTAAGAGACATTAAACTGACTGTCCATGTTTTAGGACCGGAGAAATACTGGACTTACCGCTGGGTACATGCAATCGATGGAACGTCAAACCTCCCATTCATTTTGGAGATATTTGCTTCTTCGCAACCAGAAATGTTCAATGGAATATGTCCAAGTAAATCCACTTTGCTGTCGCCACATTTGTCCCCAGCAGTTTTCTTTCGTTTATTCAACACCTGTTGTGATATGAAGTTGACTGAACATCATGGGCTGGTAGTGTTTGTTGTATGCTTGGACTCTGCCCTTAACTCTTCCTCCTCTCATCCTGCCCTGCCTCTACTCTCCCTCTATTCTCCTTCCTCTCATCCTGCCCTGCCTCATCCTGCCCTGCCTCATCCTGCCCTGCCTCATCCTGCCCTGCCTCATCCTGCCCTGCCTCTGGCAGTGAGGTACGTGGTTTGTACTCAGATGAGAATGTGCCGTGTGGAAGGCTGTCTTCCCTACCTCACCAGCAGCTGTGAGACACAGATCTTCATCACGGGTGGGTGCACATGTCTTGCTCTCTACATACCAGAAACAAAAACCTGTTCTTTGGCAAGAAACTTGTGCAACGGGAAGTAAACTGTCATGTTGTTTTGTGTTTTTGTGCGGGGGGTCCTTAGGGTGTCACAAAGGCCAGCCTTACGTGGGTGACCCCTGTGTCCGGAGCTTCATCCAGTGGACCAAGACACAGAGGGACAGCGTCGTTCTGAGAAGATCTGCTGTGGGCGGCCATTATTGCTACCCTCCAGCCCCCCGCATCTTTACTCAGTCTGTCACAGACGGCTCTGGTGAGGAAGATCTCTAGCAGTATGTCTTTAATGCATACAGTGTTCACAAAAGTGGGGTTTGTGAAAACCTGTTTGTGTTTCTCAGCTGAAGTACCTCTGGTAGCAGCTGATGAGCTGAAGAGAGAGTTGGGGTCACTTCAGTATCGGGAGCACAAAAGACTGGCAATTCAAGGCCGGATCATGGCTGTGCAGTACCGTAACCTGCCAGCGGGGGCACAGACAGACCAGGGACAGGTGAGCATTCAGCCCACACAGCATCACAAGTTGACCTATTAAGATATGGATGTCCTCATGTCTCATGCTCTCCACTGCAGACAGTCCAGTGTGTTGGTGGGAGCGAGGCAGCTGCAGCTGAGCCAGAAACACAGATGAACAGGGAAACACTGCCCTCTGGTGGCAGGAACTGGAATGTCGGGCAGAAAAGAAAACTACCCAGGAGGCAAGTCCTCCAGTCAGTCTGAACCAATGTTTTTTTTCTGCATATTTGATATCTTGATTAGCCTGGCTGCCTGCCCAACTTCGCCCCGCCCACAAAAAAATGTGGTCGGGAAGTTGGGTCTGGAGGGTCTCGTATTGGGAACAACGATATGAAACCAGGATCTGGGTGGACCAATGAAATTGTCAGGGCGGGCTTTATACGATGATGGACAGATGATGAACAGTAACGTAATCACCCACGTCACGAAAGAGCCCTTGAGTTGAATTCGTTTTCAACAAACAACATATTAAGTTGCTCTGATTGGTTGTAGGTCTATCCAATTGAGCGAAGAGGCATTTGTTTTACGAGTTCGGTTGAAACACGCCCCATAGTCACAGCCCAACGGATAGTTTTCAGACTCATATTCTGACTAGAATTATGAGTATGACAACGTCAGGCTATATCTTGATGTTATTTTACCTGTCTTAGAGATGCGAGGAGATTCTACACCACTCGTTCACGGACGAAGGCAGGAAGGTAAAAATGAGTTTAACTGAAAGTCTTTTCTCAGAGGGATTGGGAACCTCTACTTTAACATTTTGGTATCAAACTTTGCTAAACCTACTAATGATGAACATGATGAACATTGAACATGACTAGTTAGCCAGTAGCTCAGAGAGCTTGTGATGAGCTCTGTGCTGTAAATATGTTCATAGTGTGACTGGACATGGTTCTGCAGTGGAGCCAATGGATCATGAGGAGGAGGAAGAGGAGGAGGAGGAGGAGGAGGAAGGTCCAGCAGAGGGTGGCACTGACCCCACCAGTCATCTGGTCTCAACTGGTAACCATGGCAACCTTCCAGTAACAATAAGTCATCGCCACGCACCAACATTACAAGCGTGTCAAAGTCCCCGCTCTCTCTCCAGAGGGGGACGTGCCGTCCTGGGAGAGCCCCTCCTGGTCATCTCTGAAGACAGACGTGGCCGACCACCTGCAGCCTGCTGGACTGGACGCTGACAGCTTCAGTCACAAGTTCAGAGTTCACGACCAGCAGCTCCTCCTGCAGCTGGTCAACCTCCACCCTGGCCGGTGGAAGCGGGGGCAGACCCCAGACACGCGGCCCCCGCGGAGCCACCATGGATACTACCACCTCACCATACTAGGTGAGGATTGTTTTTAATTTTATCATCAGCAACTCCTCTCGCTTACAGGTAAATCAGGAGCTTGTGACCCTCCCGGTAACCGTTTTTCTGCGGTGTTGTGCAGGTATAAACCAGCAGGTTGCCGTGGACGCAGCCTTCCTCCCTGTGATGTCTTCGGAGGATCCCAGGGCTGTGGGTTTACCTCAGGATCCCCATGACAACAGGTTGTTGTCCTGTCTGAGTGCGGGCTTCCTCTGCCCGCTCGGTGACCCCCACAGCCTGAGCGAGACCCCGACACCTGACCCAGGTAGCCACGACGACAGGGATGCAGGGTAGCCATGACGACAGGGATGCAGTGGAGTCACACCCCCGGGGAAGCAGTTGCCAGGCACTGTTATTCAGCTGTGGCGCAAGAGCCAGATGATGGATCGTCATGGGGACGGGAGGGTGGGGGCCTTTGGAACAGTTTGGGGTTTTGATCGGTTGTCTCGCCAAAGTTTTCTCCAGAGTTGGGACTAAAGGGTCTACTGAAGATGCACTTAATTGAACCAACAAATTACATGAAATATTTGTTGTCTTTGTGTTCTTACAGAGGAGATTTTATCAACTGCAGAGGAGCTCCAGGAGACTCCTGTGTTGTGCATCCTGGACCTCTGCCATCTCGGAGAAGACAGGATGGAAGTCGTCATCAACAAGGTGTATAGGATGACAGATGTGGCTTTGATCTAGGAAATGGTGTTCACATCACAAATGATCACCTGTGTGTATATGCAAAATACAGACTTTTTAGTATTTAAAGCTCATTTTACAACTAATAAAAGTTGTATTTTTAAGGAATATTCCTACATTAAATGGTAGGAGATTGTCTTTTTTTTCTACTGGTTCACTAGGATGGAAACGACCTAAACTCTTACTACTTGTAATACAGACAAATCTACAAATGAACTGTAAGGGGGGAAACAAAAGTTGGCTTTTGTTACTCTTGATACTGAAATGAAGGTGGATGTTCTAGTTGTAAAATAGCATTTACATAACCAATATCTGCTTTCACACCCTTTTATAACTCTTCCTCAAACATAGTGAAAATAGCGCCTAACTGAGGATGACAAACACCAATCCTATTACAGCACCTGCATACACATGACTTTTCAAGCTTACTCATGCAGACATGTGGTAAATACATATACTGGCCAATGAGCAAGGTTCACAGATAACAGTGGTGTGATGTGGGCTTGGTTAAGGTTCCTGGGAGGTGGTGTCAGTTTCTCCCCTGAGGCCTCTTCTTAACCAGGAAGCAGAAGATTGTCTGAGCCACAGTAACCACACGGAGCGCTTCTGAAAGAAGGACAAAATGAATAAACTCCAAAGCTTCCTCCCAGCTCTCCTCTGTCTTGCGGCTGCCCAACATGCAGCGGCGATCATGTTGTTTTGGACTACCACGATCACGATCGTCTACTGGGACTCGAGTGCAAATAGAACCGTGCTGCAGAGTTGCTCAGACTGTGGGCTGTTTGGGCTCCAGTCGCCCGTCACCGCGGTGAAGGGGAAGCTGACTGTGCCTGAGCTCCAGCCCCAGGCTTGTGACCCTCACACCAGCTTTAACGGCACGTCCAGGTCCTGGATAGCCCTGATCGAGAGGGGGAACTGCACCTTCTCAGAGAAGATCAGGGCTGCTTCTGCCCAGGGGGCTTCGGGGGTGGTGATTTATAACCTCCCTGGTACAGGCGATGAGGTGACCCCTATGGTCCACCATGGTAAGTTGTGGCTTTATTCAGTCTTTACATTATCATCTTGTTTTCTCTCTGTCTCATGGAGGGGACATGCTGGAAAATCTAGATGGAAAACTTTTGTTCATATTTCCATGTAATGCAAAGTGGTCATGTGATATTGACTGAAAAAACAATATAACACTTTGTTCATAGAGCCTCATAAAGGAAGAGTCATTTAGCACTACCAATATCTCTCCCTGTGTTACAAAATTCGCTAACATTTGACATGATGTTTTGGACTGATATATAACTACCAAGGCAACTGCTGGCCTAATGGATACATTCAGTCCTGTTTGCTGGGAATACAAGTCACGTCGGTACCTTTTCCAAAAAGTTGGCGGAATGAGATTGCCCCCAAGCTTTCCAGTTGATGTGTTTATACACGTTTCTGTGACTGTGATCCATATCGTCCCTGCCCCGATTCATTCTTAGTTTAAGTTTGTACACGTCTTCCCTTTGATATGAAATGAAACCTTGACGTGTGAAGAAACGGGATGGAATATAACATCATTCAAATTAGTCGAGTATTTAGGACGTTGTGTTTCACATTCAGACGGCATTCATTTGTATTATGTAAAGCAGTAGGCAGACCTGTGTTTTGATGTTTTTAGTATCAAGCCGATTGTGCTATTAATGATGTACGTGTCCTTTAAGAAGTAGGTGGGCGTATACTATACATTTTGACCTCATTGAAAAGAGGAGTGTGTCGCTGAACTGGTTCACCTGTCAACACCGAGCAGCACTTCAGCTCAACGTGAATTTTACAAAAGGCATCAACTATCGTTTTCCTGATTTTTGTAATACCTCAATACGTCGAGAAGCAATAGCAAACTGTGGTAACCCGGATTATGGAACGGTTAGCAAAACGGTATTTTTTTTCATGGCTGTTTGTGGCTTCAAGTATCCAGGTATCGAGTTTACATTTTGCGCAGGCGACTTATATATGCACAGCTTACCTTAATGTATCTTCTGTTGATGTTGAAAGCAACGAAACTGTTTGGCGGTATGAAGAAAGCGGACTTTATGGACTAGATTCTCCCAAAATGACAGTGACGGGGGAAGTTTATGTACCTCATCCGATGTACGGCTGCCAGTCTGATGATGCATTTTATGATGTACCAAATGAGTCAAAGGGATGGATCGCGTTGATTCAGCGCGGTCATGGATGCAGTTTTTCCGAGAAGATCAATGTCGCCGTCAGCGAGGGGGCAATTGCTGTCGTGATTTTTAACGATCTTGGTACAGATAGAGTAATCCAAATGTCGCACCCAGGTATGTAGTTTATTGCTCTCGCAAAGTCACTGTTGCAGCAGTCCAGGACATTTTCCTAGGTCGTTGAGGAAATGCAGCGTAGGTTACTTTGACCCTCTACCACAGTGAGGGAGACATTGTCTCAAATTATGTTACGACTGAAAGTGTAGCTCCTCCATCAGATGTCCTCTGCCAAAACTGCCGGAACGTTGTCACTGTTAATAATACATGTTCTCTAGTTAGTTTTAAATCATCTTGAGATCTCATTAAGGCCTATTGCTTTCCCTGACTGTTTCAGTTGGTTTTTAAGACACAAATCCAACAAAAGTTAGTTGATTAGATTACCAATTGACAATATTGCCTAATGTCTTTATTCAACAAAATGGTTATGGATGTTTAACCTCTTACACGATCAAACCAATGACCTGAAAATAACAAATGTTAAACAGTTTCTTCTCTTGAATTGTATTGAATACATGCATTTTGCATGGCACATTAGCTTTTCACATCTATATAATTATCTTCTTTAAAAAACTATCAAACATTACTTTGTGTATTTGTCCTCACCAATGGCAGTATGCCTTAACAACAATAAAATGTCATTTTCTGTCCTTCACAGGGACTGGAGACACTGTCTCCATCATGATCGGCCACGTCAGAGGCCTGGAGATCTATAACCTGGTCAAGAAGGGTTACCCCGTCAACATGACCATTGAGGTGGGCAAGCAGCACGGGCCCTGGATGAGTCACTACTCTGTGTTCTTCGTGTCCATCTCCTTCTTCGTGGTGACTGCTGCCACAGTGGGGTACTTCATCTTCTACTCAGCACGTCGCCTCAACAACGTCCGTCAGCAAAACAACAAACAGGTCAAACCGCTCCACGCTAAACAATTAGGAACAGGAATGATTCGGTTTCTTTTTGTGAAGGAACTGTATTTGGGTATAATACAGTCCTGTATGTCTTTTACTTTAGATAGGGGTGGTGTGTGATGTCAGGAAGTTTAGGGAGGGGGGAAAGGGTAAAATGACAACTGTTTACTCTTAAGACAATACGTGTCAAACCAGTCTAACTCCTTCTGTACCAAATGTTTAGTTTGGGCCATTGAGAGTGGCTGACAAAGACTTGACCTTGATTGGAGGTTGGGATTCTTCAAAGTTACATTATCCATGAAACCTGATACAGAACTCTGCTGCCAAGTAGCTTTGGCAAAATCGGAACTCCAGTGACAATTGTTCTTCTGAACAAAAGTCAAAGAATGCTGTGCCATATCTCTCTCTGTGGAACAGCAGGTCTGGCTTGATCTGTCACCCAACACCAGAGACCGACACTTCTGTTCCCCTCAGACTACAGCATTAAACCTGTGTTTACGTGTCCACATTCATGTGTGTTATAGTTGGTTTGAATGGAATCATTTGAAACCTTCTCACTAGTGTGGTGTGGTATTGCATAGCAGGCTGGATGATACTAACCACACAGAAACAACGTCTCTCTGCCTCTGTACTTCACAGTATATTATTTGGTCACATCACTTAATCATTTGTTGGGGGAAGTTATATTTTATTCAGGTAGCAGGTGTTTTTAATCAAATACCAAATTGTGCCTATGGAAAGTACAGCAGGAAATCAAGGATCAGAAGTGCATAGTTTGAACAGAATTTCAGTGGTCAGTGAGGGTTCTGTGTTTACCAGTACAGTGTACAGTACCAATGTTTTATATTATTAATCTGTCCATTAAGGACATAATGTGTTACAGTAAAGTACTGGCCTGTTGGTCTAGTTAGCGTGAGTAATGTTCTTTTAAATGACAAACGCCCTGACAGGTGGACAGTGTTTCTGTCACTGGGACAATGTTTTCCACAGTATGCATTCCAAAGGTGTTTGTCCCTTAAACTGTTTTAAGTGTGTTTATTCTAGAAGTTTCTGAATAGGATTTTCAGGTTGGTAAACACTGTCAAGCAGACGCACACTTCACCATATAGGGTTTGGTTAAAGAATGTTAGTTATGTAGTATTATCTTTTTCAAAGATTAAAGCAAGCCTCTTTGTTAAACCTTTGAATCTTTTGCTGTGGTACCAGAATTTCCTCTTCAGCTGATTGTATCTCTGGTATGTTACGCAAGACTAATCCACTGTCACATGGAGAGATCCACAGTTTCAAGCTCAGTCGTTTTCAACTTGCTGTCATCTGTGGCTGCATGAGAGGTAACCTTGAGCACAGGAGTGAGCTGAGTGTGTGTTCTCTGTAAACATGGGTGCAGAGTACCCTTGTCGTAACTCCAGACCTCTTCATGGTATCTTTTGGTGTGGGGGCTCTGTTTCCAGGTAGCCGTGTCATGCACCACAGCACAAGCAGACACAACAGCTCACTGCACAAGCAGACACACAACAGCTCCCAGGCAGGCAGAGCTTGTGTTTCTGAGTGGGCAGCTGGACAGTGCGAGCAGCACTAAGTGCGCCCACAGCGGGGTGACATTGCGCTCAGGGTTACAGGGCACCATTGTTCAGCCTGTAATCTTATGCAAAACTCCACAGCTCTGCTCCTCCTGTCAGATAGCATGATGACCGTATTCTGCTGCCAGTAGGAATCTCCCACTGTACCTAAAGAGACCTACACATGTGCATCTGAATCTGAACCCTTTCAGGACATGGGGAAAGCCCTTGTTCAAGTCGATTTAAACATTGGTTTATCTTTCTAGTATATACGTGTGTTGCGTTTGACTGTATCCTGTTCTCAGAAAGTATTATCCTTCTTTCATTCTTCATTTTCAGAGAATCACCAAAGTAAATGTTATCTACTTCTGAGGCCTCACTGTGTGCATCCTTAACATGTTATGTAACGTGTCTTCCTGTGTGCCTTTGTGCATGTTATTTAGCACTGTTGCCATGGGGAAAGTTGTACTAGGAAGTCCAGGGCATCACCTTACCCAAACACAATGGTTATATTCCAAATTGTAGCTTTTGTGTGCAATCTTTAAGGATAATGTTTGTTACCAAAGGCCCCAATGTAAGTCTTCTGTTTTGACATAATGTAAGCTGATGCAACGTTTCCAGTGTATACCCTCAGAGGACAGGCGTAACGACAAACAGTAGGGTGTCGTTAATGAAGGCTGTCCCAGTTCGCAAGTGTCCATGGGGGGAATACTAGTCTCTAACATGACATCAGTGCATGAGATTTTCCTGCTCCCTGTGATGTAAAGACATTAGGTCATTGAAGGTGTTTTCTTTTACGAAAGATCTTCATCCGTGCCTTCTGGTGTTGGTGTGTTCTGAAACCTTAAAGTGCTGGGGAGGAGAAGCAGGTGGCTCGATCCTGTCTGATCTTCCTCTCTCCTCTCTCCTCTCTTTCTCTCTTCTTCTCCTCTCTCTATCCTCTCTTCCCCTCTCCTCTGCTCTCTTCCTCTCTCTCTCCTCCCAACAGAAACAACTCAAGGCTGAAGCAAAAAAAGCCATTGGTCAGCTTCAGGTGCGGACCCTAAAACAGGGAGATGAGGTAAATAAAAATGAGCCTTTCCCTGTCTGACTGGACGTGTGTTTACCTTGCTTGGCCTCTATTTTGTGTTCAGGCACATCCTGTATGGTTGTAGCCCAGATAATTCAGTTAACTTTTGGGTTGGAGTATTTTCTAAATCTAATTTCCTAAATCTGGCCAGATACCCTTTAAACAGCGTAGGGAATACATTCAAAGAGGGTTTTGGTACGGATGGCCCTTTTTGAATCTATTTGAAAGATTCTTGGCGACTTCATGGTGGCTTACCGGTTAAAGATGCGTAGTAAACTTCACAAATATTCTTGTGATCCTGTTGTTTTGCATGCGAAAATGCATGACTGCCTAGCGATAATTGCCACAAGAATACATTGTCAGTTGGCTTCATTTGTTTCTCCTGCAGGAGACCGGCCCAGATGCTGACACGTGCGCTGTGTGCATCGACGCTTACAGACCTGGAGATGTGCTCTCCATTCTCACATGCAAGTATGCAGTGTTCCCACCAGTACAACAACTTGTTTCCCTGTTTGACGTCAGTTCAACTTCCTCATAGCGGCCTGACTCTGATCTTGTTTGGGTGTCTGTCTCCTGTCAGTCACTTGTTTCATAAGAGCTGTATCGAGCCCTGGCTGCTGGAGCACAGGACGTGTCCCATGTGCAAATGTGACATCCTGAAGACTCTCGGGGTGGCGGTAGGTGCCCACAGCACTTGCAGTATATTGCACAGCACCCATATCCACACACTTGTTGATATGTTTGGTGAGTGAAGCAGTGACTCACCTGTGTGCTTGTGTTTGGTGAGTGAAGCAGTGACTCACCTGTGTGCTTGTGTTTGGTGAGTGAAGCAGTGACTCACCTGTGTGCTTGTGTTTGGTGAGTGAAGCAGTGACTCACCTGTGTGCTTGTGTTTGGTGAGTGAAGCAGTGACTCACCTGTGTGCTTGTGTTTGGTGAGTGAAGCAGTGACTCACCTGTGTGCTTGTGTTTGGTGAGTGAAGCAGTGACTCACCTGTGTGCTTGTGTTTGGTGAGTGAAGCAGTGACTCACCTCTGTTTTTGTCATCAGCACCCTGATGACGAGGAGTCCATCCCTCCAGACTTCCAGTCCTTCCCCAGCGCCCCCGAGGACGCCCAGAGCGAGACGGCCTCCTCGGGGTACGCCTCCGTCCAGGATGGTGAGGAACACGGCAGCCCGCCTCAGAGAACCCCCATATTTGAAGGTAAGACTCGTCTCTCGTAGCCTGGCCTGGCCTGTTTTTACTTATTGCGGAGATTGAACTGTGAGGCTTTTTGTTTATGGCCCCTGCCTGACGAAGAGGTTGTTGGGAATGCCTAAGCATGGTCCTTCAGCATGTGCAGAGTCAGGTGGCTGAGCGGTTAGGGAATCAGGCTAGTAATCTGAAGGTTGCAAGTTTGATTCCCGGCCGTGCCGAATAACGTTGTGCACTTCACCCTACTTTCTTCGGGGGAATGTCCCTGTACTTGTTGTATGTCACTCTGGATAAGAGCGTCTGCTAAATGTAAATGTGCAGGTCTAAAGATTCTTTCCTTCACATGAACTTGATAATGTGTACTGAAGCCGTAGCTGCACCAGGTAGCACCACATCAGTGTTGTCAGTCCAGTTCCAAATCTTGTAATTTGATATTCCTATTACTACTTTGTCTTGTTCTGGTTGTCTTGGTCAATACTCTTTCTGTAAATGTAGGACATCTGCATCATATTTTGTCTGTTACAACATGTTATAGTTTCAGGAAACAACCTAATTGCCTAATAATCTTCTTGTGAGATTTTGACTGATGGCTCTTTATTTTTATTTTTTTAGTTATTCAGGACCAGCCTGATCCTGTTTCGGTCCACATTGAGATCCAGCCCCAGTACGACAACCTGGCATTTGAGGGCGACCTCCAAAACCAACAGGCGCCCAGGATATGAACAGCATGCTTAGCACTGCACTGGACCCTGGCTAATGGGACGCGCGCCACACTCGATTACATTCAAAGATGTTGTTCTTAGTGGTTGTGAAACAAGCAGAACCTGTAAAGTGAGTTTGAGGTTTTTCTAGGAAAAGAGAATGTAGCCTATGCATATCATTGGAATCGATGCAATAATAATGTCTGAACTGGTACTATCTCACAGGTTTTAATGATCATTTTACATGTCGATTTCATTTGTGTTTGTTTACTGTGTACAAAAGGTCATTAGATCACCTAATGTTTTTGATTTCTGTGCACTAATAGAACAGGACTGATCTGTTTTTAAGAGACTTAATGCAGTAATATATCAGCAGAAATGATGCCTTCTATGATCGTATTTGCGATCTTTCAATCAATATGAGATTTGATGATATTGTATAAGTACATTTGGTAGAAGTGTTCGCTGCATGGCAAGCTGAACACAGTTTGATCTCAGTAAATCTCCTTATTATGGTTTCTACTTATCTTATCACACAGGGTGTCGGTGACTGCACAGGCACCTTTTTTTCTTTCTCAGTTGTAAGGAACAACAAAAATATTCAAAATGTAAATATTCTTGTTGTCCTCAAATTCTATCTCACTTTCATGCCATGTCTGCAGTACTTTTTTCCTTCTATGGACTAAGAGATGCAAGTTAGAAGTTGGACTTTCACTTAGGAAAGACTCAGATTTTGAAAGTATGCAAGTTAACATATCCTTTTGCCTCTACACCTTGTAACATTTTCTAGGTATTTTTGGTTGCCTCGTGAAAATGATTTTACTGAATAGTTTGTTTAGGACACATCGTGCATGCACTTTAAGATGAATACTATTTTAAAACTTTTTTTTTAATATAGTGCGCAGCCTTTCCAATGTAAAGATTTATAACATATTTTGATTAAATGGGGGACAAAAGGTTTTCATCGTTTTCTCTTTTGACAGTAATGTAGGGGAATTGATGTATGAAAGAAGTTGAAATGTTGTAAATAAATTTGTTTTATCAAAACGATTGTTATGTCATGCATTCTTATTTACAGTGTTCAGAGTGGATTTTCAGATGTTTTTTGGTTTTCTTAACTTGCGGAGATGCTAAACACTTAGGCTACTATCTTACTTGATGGGAGAATGAATTGCGCCAGTGCAAACAAAGGCTTAAATCACTGGAGCAAGGATAGTAGCCTACACCATACGTTTAGAGTATGATCAGGGTCAAATAATGTTAGCATTTATTTATATTAATTTGTTAAAGAAGTTGGGTGTAACTTAAAATGAATTGTAGATGTGGAGTGACTAGGCTATGTATTAATAATTTACACAGATATAACATCTGTCTGTTACAGATCAGTCTAATTCTTTGTCATCGGAACGTATCTCCTGGCTTCAACGTCCTGTCTGTTGGAATATTGTCTTTGATACATACAACACATTGATTGTAAAGCACTATGGGACACCAAGTGCGCATACTGAAGGATACCCGTTCTCTTCCTAACGTTTCTAAGGTAGAAAAACTGCAATCCCAGAAGCCCTTGCGACAGTGTCTTTGGCAACATTTAACTTGTCGACGTGGGCAAGGGTGCTTGCCTCGCTTCATACAAACAAATGTTGATGGGTGTAGTGCACGATGGAATGAGCATTGTGTCATGTTTTGGATTTAATAGATATACATGTACACATATATGACTTGAATTATGTGGCTTAAACCTGAAGAAGTACTGCTGAAAAATGCATTCAAGCTATGGGTGACGGAAAAGAGCAATGATTATTTCGTTTTACAGAGGAGACGAGGATATGGAGAAGGTGGGGGCGGGTTGACAGGTAGGCTATGCGAACAATACTTTGCTTCCAAGTCTAAACTATAACCTTAGTTTGCATAAAACCTCAATTATACTTCAATTTGACATCTTATGTTTGTGTGTCGGTTCTTTCCGGGATTCTGTGTAAATATGACCATGGGTGTGGTGCAGACAGCTGTGTTGGTCAAAACAGCTGACCAAATGACAACATTACATTGCAACAGGTATACAGTTTAACAGCTGCTGTATGCCTGCACCAGTGTTGTTACCATCTATGTGCTTGTTACTTGTTAACCAGTGGCGTGGGCTGTCTGCTACAATTCCCCGTAACGGCATGGTATCAAATTCCTTGCTGCCTTGGTTTGCATCATAACACACGGCTGCGCATTCGTTTTGTAATTCCGTAAAATTCTAGTGCTACTGCGGCTTGTGATTATATTATGTAGCTTGCGGGTAAAGAGATGAGTTCACACAAGTGTGACAACGCAGTAGGCTATGATCTCAACATTGTCAGTGGTCGGTTTTTCTACGATAACGATACCAATCAAATATTTTACCACGGCACTTAAAATTCACTGTACACTGGTGCCAGAATGTCGCCTCTTGGAAACACGTTTTGAATAAATGAGAAGCACAGCAATAGAGGCGATCCATTTAAATTTTTAGAAGTTGCATTATTAATCAGCTGGCCTGCAGATTCAACAGTGTAATCCGTTGTATTAATACCCTCATCGGATGACTCAAAGGCGGTAAAGTCTAATGGTCCCACTAATTCATCTAAATATAAATAGGCCTATAAGAAAACTCCCAAGCAGTGGTTTAATTGATGTTAATGAAAGGGTGCCTGGATGAAGTGGAACACAATGTCTCGTCTGAGTGGTCTAATGATGGTGGAAGTCCGACGCTTTTAGCGACTCTGTTAATTGCGGCCCCTTAAAACCCTCTTCAACTCAAGGACCTTTATACTCGGAAGTATCTCTTTAAATCACTAGTCAGAGTTCAGGGTATTTGATCATTACCTGCTTGATTACTTTGACTCGATGCTGTAAATAAACAGGTTGAAGAATCACAGATTGTTTTCAGTCTATTGGACTATTTACTACGACACCTTAAGTAATCACTGTTATGTTCAGTCAGCAACGCCTGTAGTGATGCAACCTCTGAAAGCAGTATGGCCATCAAACCTTGTTAATTATTAATGAAGGGCAATTCACTGATAGGTAATGTTACACAGCTAGTTTTAGCCAGGGGTAAGTTACTTGTGCATGTCCATATAAAGGACATTTGACGGTATGTAAGAGCCTTTTTCTAATTAAAGTATGTCAAATTTAAGGAAGTTGAAATAAGACTTTCACAAGCACGCACTGAAATATGCTTCTTTGTGGTTTTATAATTTTCAGATTATGTTAAATGTGCAGACACATGCCACGTTTCTACCTGTGAATTAATCAGTGGCAAAAATCTAACAATTTTGGAGGGGGACGATTATATGACATCTTCTCAAGAGCAATTCCTGAGGGGGACACCAAAATTACTGCTGTAACACATAGACTACATTGTAATATGTCAAATGTATATCATTAATATGATTTAAATCACCTTATGTTTACAGTGATTTATTGGGGGTGACAAACCTATTTTCCCCAGGATGGGGGGGTCGTGTCCCCCTATCCCCCCTGGGATTTCCCCTTATGGATTTCATACGTCCAGTTATATAATTTGTTTATAGAAATTGCATGATATCTTAATTGTTTTAACAGGCCTTCTGGTAGGAACCTTGGACACAGTGTTGGACTCTACATCCAAGGTTGCCCCCTTCCGCATCTTACACCAGACACCAGACTCACAAGTCTACTGGTCTGTAGCATGTGGCAAGTACTTTCCTTCCCCACTTAAAATCCTATTTGGACAAAGACTGTTTTGGTTGGCTGTGAAAGTGCTCTCAGCACAGTTCCCATTGAGTCTGGTGGATTCCATTGTTTCTGAGTGTGTTTTGTCTGGGTTAGGTGCCACCAAAGAGGAGATCAGTCTGCACTGGGAGTGGCTGCAGCAGAACATCATGAGGACCCTGTCTGTGTTCGACTCCAGCGATGACATCACCAGCTTTGTCCAAGGAAAAATAAGAGTAAGAAATCAAAGCCAAATCACACCGGGGGGGGGGGTGGGGGGGTGGGGGGGGGGTAGATAGATACAGTCCCTAGTATCACTGTCCATCTCTCAGACTGTGAGAGGCACAGAGAGTGAACGGTTTCGTCAGCTTGAATGATTCATTAAGCTCTCGGTGAACACTGGCTGTTCACATGACTCATTCTGAATGCTTGCTTCATGATGATATGGAAAAGTATAACATGCAACCAACATAATCTGAAGTGATTCACTCAGAGGAACAAATTATATATAATATTATATACAGTACATATACTCTGAATCCAGAATACAGTATATTTGGATAACTCAACCTGTACAAAATATACATCATCGCTCTTCCCTGCTCTCCCCTGCTCTCTCCTGCTCTCCCCTGCTCTCCCCTGCTCTCTCCTGCCCTCTCCTGCTCTCCCCTGCTCTCTCCTGCTCTCTCCTGCTCTCTCCTGCTCTCCCCTGCTCTCCCCTGCTCTCCCCTGCTCTCCCCTGCTCTCTCCTGCTCTCTCCTGCTCTCTCCTGCTCTCTCCTGCTCTCCCCTGCTCTCCCCTGCTCTCTCCTGCTCTCTCCTGCCCTCTCCTGCTCTCTCCTGCTCTCTCCTGCTCTCTCCTGCTCTCTCCCCTGCTCTCCCCTGCTCTCTCCTGCTCTCTCCTGCTCTCCCCTGCTCTCCCCTGCTCTCTCCTGCTCTCTCCTGCTCTCTCCTGCTCTTTCCTGCTCTCCCCTGCTCTCCCCTGCTCTCCCCTGCTCTCCCCTGCTCTCTCCTGCTCTCTCCTGCTCTCTCCTGCTCTCTCCTGCTCTCCCCTGCTCTCTCCTGCTCTCTCCTGCTCTCCCCTGCTCTCCCCTGCTCTCTCCTGCTCTCTCCTGCTCTCCCCTGCTCTCTCCTGCTCTCCTTCCTCCAGGGCCTGATTGCGGAGGAGGGGAAAGTGTCTCATGTGCAGGAGGACGACCCGGAGAAGTTCCGCGAGGCGCTGCTGAGGTTTGAGAAGTGGTTTGAGCTGCCTCCGAGGGAGAAGCTGGTGACCTACTACTCCTGCAGCTACTGGAAGGGCCGGGTGCCCTGCCAGGGCTGGCTGTACCTCAGCACTAACTTCCTGAGTTTCTACTCGTACCTCCTGGGAGCAGAAGGTGAGCAGCCGGCACACCGGCCAGCAACCCTCTCGGCTCGAGATATTATTTTCTGTATTTTTGTCTAAGGGTTAAAGTTGGTTATTTGTGTGCTCTGTGGGAGACCCCGGAGCCCTTTGTCGTTGCTTACCAAAAACAGCGATGCAAATCAATTTGAATTAGATTACGTACTATAGTTGTAAACCTGACCTTCCTTTCCGTGTCAGATACTTAACATAAACAATCATCTCCACAGTGAAGCTGGTGATCTCCTGGGATGAGGTCTGGAGGCTGGAGAAGACGTCCAACGTGATCCTCACGGAGAGCATCCATGTGCAGGCCCACGGAGACCATCACTACTTCTCCATGTTCATGCACCTCAGCGAGACGTTCGTCATCATGGAGCAACTGGCTGACTACTCCATCAAACGCCTGTTTGATAAGGAGACCTTTCAGGGAGAGCATGCCCTGTGTGACCCTTTGCAAATCACCAAGAGGTACCACCTGTCTGTCTTGTGTTTGCTCTCTGTCACGTGACTCGTCAGTCGTTGTTATTGGAAACGTATCCTCAGGCTACTGACTGTGCAGCTACGGAGGCTATCACAGTATTTAGGTTATTTCCTGTGTGCTCTAAAACTGTCTTTGCTCAGTTGCACTGCTCCTTTCCAGAGGCCTGGAAACTCATGCCAGGAACGAGCAGTTCAGGGCGTTCTTCCGGCTACCCAGGGAGGAAAACCTGCTGGAGGTGTACGAGAGTTTCCTGTGGGTACCCTTCAGCCACTTCAATACTCTTGGCAAGATCTGTCTGTCTGAGGGCTACCTGTGCTTTGCCAGCCAAGATGGCAGCCAGTGCCATGTTATCGTCCCCATCCGAGAGGCAAGGAAGACGCAAAGCTTCTCCCAACAACAAATATTTGCTGTTTGATCCTGTCCCCGGCTGATAGCTGGTGTTTGTTTTAAAAACGGTCGATCCTGGCAGGTGATTGGTGTGGAGAACCCAGACAGGAGCAGCAGAGCGTTGACGGTGTGTGTGCGGGGCAAGAAGGCTCTTCGCTTCTCAGAGGTCCGGGACTACGAGCGTCTCGCCAGCGCCATCCGCAGGAGGTGTGGGATGACAGCCAGCCCTCTGCACTCCACGCAACCTGAGGTGGTGACCTTCTGTCTAAAGCACCACACCCACACCCACACACACACACACACACCCCTCCACACACACCTCCACACACACACCCCTCTCCTTACACACACCCCTCTCCTTACACACACCCCTCTCCTTACACACACACCTGTCCTTACACACACACCTGTCCTTACACACACACCTGTCCTTACACACACACCTGTCCTTACACACACACCTGTCCTTACACACACACCTGTCCTTACACACACACCTGTCCTTACATACACACACCAGATCCCAGCTCAGAGGCACTGCAGCACTATACAGGACAGTGCACTCGTATGTCCTGGGCTTAAAACAGCCGACGGTCTGCACCTTTCTGTCACTGACCATGTCTGTCACCAACTGTCTCTGTCACTGACGAGCCCTCACTGATCTGCTCCTCCCAAGGTTTCTTTCACTTTTCTCTCTGAATTTTCCTGGGAGTTTATCCTTGTTTTCTTTGAAGGTCTAGGTTGGTTAAAGTGCAGTTCTACGGGTTTGCGTGACACCCTTGTAAAAAGGAATTTGATTTGAAAACATAAAACCACTCTCCTCCCCTTGCAGGTCATACGAGGGGAATGTCAGTCACTGATCAACCACTTTGAGGACAACCCAGAGGACGTGACTCTGATGGTGGGGCAGAAGGACACCAGCAAAGCCGTGAGCACCGAAGCTCTCATGACCGTGTTCCACCCGCAAGACGCCGAGAACCTCGACCCCAAAATGGTAGGCAGCCCTCTCCTCGCTTCAACATCCTCTCGTTCAGTATGAGGAAACAAAGTGCTTCAGAGACAAGAGGAAACCATAGCGCTGACACGCAGGAAGCGGTCATAGCTCTCTGACCACTGTGTTTTTCTTTTTCTGCCCGACAGCTAAAGGAGAAGATGAAGGAGCAGTCGTGGAACATCCACTTCTCAGAGTACGGCCGCGGCACCAGCATGTTCTGCACCAAGAAGACCCGCGACCTGATAGTTCGTGGAGTTCCTGAGTCCTTAAGAGGAGAACTGTGGATGCTGTTTTCAGGTTCTCATCTATATATGCGTCTCAACATTTCTTTTTAGCAGAACTTATGAGTTTTAATTAACCTCAAATAAAATAACCTTTACAAATAAAATCTATTATTATTATTAACTAGGGCTGGAAATTAACCGACTTATGTAGAGACTGTCCAGTGCTTTGGGTTAGAACCTGGCGGTGTGGTGTTCCGTGTTTTGACCGTGCGGGGGTTGCGTCTTGGCAGGTGCAGTGAACGACATGGCCACTCACCCCGGTTACTACACCGAGCTGGTGGAACAGTCGCTGGGAACGAGCACCCTGGCCACCGACGAGATAGAGCGGGACCTCCACCGCTCGCTCCCGGAGCACCCCGCCTTCCAGAGCGAGACGGGGATCTCCGCCCTGCGACGCGTCCTCACCGCCTACGCTTACAGGAACCCTAAGATTGGCTACTGCCAGGTAGGAGACTGACCCTAACCTTAACCAGGTAGGAGGCTGACTCTAACCTTAACCAGGTAGGAGACTGACCCTAACCATAACCAGGTAGGAGGCTGACTCTAACCTTAACCAGGTAGGAGGCTGACTCTAACCTTAACCAGGGAGGAGGCTGACCCTAACCTTAACCAGGTAGGAGGTTGACGGACGTCCTGTTACCGGCCCTGGGCGGCTTCACCCGTTAACGGGATCTAAGCCGCTCTGCCCTCCCTCTCTCCTGTGAAGGCCATGAACATCCTGACGTCGGTCCTCCTCCTTTACGCCAAAGAGGAGGAGGCTTTCTGGCTGCTGGTGGCTGTGTGTGAGAGGATGCTGCCTGACTACTTCAACCGCAGGATAATTGGTAAGAAATTCTGCTGCTTTACCCTTCACTTAGAACGATGTTTGAAGATTTCCTTCTAAAGGATCAAGCACAGTTCACCATTTTAGGTGAACCCAGGTGAACTTTTGGTCAACTGACTTTTTGGCCACAAAGGAAAATGGATTGAGTTTGAAATCCGACATTTAGATCTGATTAGCTCAGTTTAAGTTTATTGACAAGAGTCAAAGGTCAAATTAGACGTGCAGTTTTAAACATAACTAGGAGGTAATGGTTATGTTTAGTTATATTAACTGGACAGTTAAGGTCAAGTGAGCCATATAAAGGCTAAAGATGAAATGGCTCCTTCCTCCTCCTGATGTAAGTGGCATGTGGCATCTCACTGTGTAACACAGTCTATGTTGCTGTAACCGGGGGTGATAGACCATGTTACCGGGGTGATAGACCATGTTACCGGGGTGATAGACCATGCTACCGCTGGTGATAGACCATGTTACCGCTGGTGATAGACCATGTTACCGCTGGTGATAGACCATGTTACCGCTGGTGATAGACCATGTTACCGGGGGTGATAGACCATGTTACCGGGGGTGATAGACCATGTTACCGGGGGTGGTAGACCATGTTACCAGGGTGGTAGACCATGTTACCGGGGGTGATAGACCATGTTACCGGGGGTGATAGACCATGTTACCGGGGGTGATAGACCATGTTACCGGGGGTGATAGACCATGTTACCGGGGGTGATAGACCATGTTACCGGGGGTGATAGACCATGTAACCGGGGGTGATAGACCATGTTACCGGGGGTGATAGACCATGTTACCGGGGGTGATAGACCATGTTACCGGGGGTGATAGACCATGTTACCGGGGGTGATAGACCATGTTACCGGGGTGATAGACCATGTTACCGGGGGTGATAGACCATGTTACCGGGGGTGATAGACCATGTTACCGGGGGTGATAGACCATGTTACCGGGGGTGATAGACCATGTTACCGGGGGTGATAGACCATGTTACCGGGGGTGATAGACCATGTTACCGGGGGTGATAGACCATGTTACCGGGGGTGATAGACCATGTTACCGGGGGTGATAGACCATGTTACCGGGGGTGATAGACCATGTTACCGGGGGTGATAGACCATGTTACCGGGGTGATAGACCATGTTACCGGGGGTGATAGACCATGTTACCGGGGGTGATAGACCATGTTACCGGGGGTGATAGACCATGTTACCGGGGGTGATAGACCATGTTACCGGGGGTGATAGACCATGTTACCGGGGGTGATAGACCATGTTACCGGGGGTGATAGACCATGTTAACGGGGGTGATAGACCATGTTACCGGGGGTGACTGAGACATGCGTCCCCAGGAGCGCTGGTGGACCAGGCGGTGTTTGAGGAGCTCATCAGGGAGCATCAGTCCCAGCTGACAGAGCACATGACAGACCTCAGCTTCTTCTCCTCCGTGTCTCTGTCCTGGTTCCTCACGCTGTTCATCAGCGTCCTGCCCATCGAGAGCGCCGTCAACGTGGTGGACTGCTTCTTCTACGACGGCATCAAAGCCATCCTGCAGCTGGGTCTGGCTGTCCTCAACTGCAACATGGAGGCTCTTATCAGCTGCCATGACGACGCAGAGGCAGTGACCGTCCTCAACAAGTCAGTGTTGACGTCGGAACTCCGGTCAACGGAACCAAAACGCAGAACAACGTTCAGTGTGTTCAGTGTGTGTTGGGAGAAAAGGGGGGTGAATATCATGGGACTGAAACGCGTGTTCCTCTTAGGTTTTTCGACAGCGTGACGAACAAGGACAGCCCCCTGCCCTCCACCGTGCAACAGGCGTCACTCTGCAACAACGACAAGTCCTCTCACTCCAGGATGGACATCAGTGACCTCATCAAAGACGCCTACGAGGTATGGCATGTTGCTAATGAAAACTAGCGTCACCTGCTAGCACTGTGAGTGACAGGAACCGAGGGTGAATATAACAGATCTTTTTTGTCCTGATCTAAAGTGCTCCTTTTCTTTCAGAAATTCGGAGACATTCGATCGGAGGAAGTGGAGAGCATGCGTAAACGAAACAAACTCTATGTCATCCAAACCTTGGAAGATACAACCAAGCACAATGTTGTGAGTGGGAGATTGAGTTAAGAGATTTGTCATCTCGCTTTTTAAAAGTAGGATTGTGCTGTTTAGGATGAATTGACACGGTTTTGTTCCAGCTTCGGGTCGTGTCTCAGGAGGTGAAGCTGAGTGCTCCTCAGCTTGAGGATCTGTATGCACTGTTCAAGGTAGGTCCAGTCTTCATTGTCTGCTTTAGAATTAATCATCTCCAGCTTGAAATAGCTTCCTCTGCAGAGTCCTGAAAATGGTCGATGTGTTTCAAATAGCCCAGAGGATAATCTCTCAGCGGTCACAATTCTTCTCGTCGTTCCAGAGGCAGCATTTCCTCAGTTGCTACTGGACGATGAACAGCCCAGCCCTGCTCCACCACGACCCCAGCCTGGCCTACCTGGAGCAGTACCAGCTGGGCCTCCAGCAGTTCCGCCTGCTCTTCTCCCTCCTGCTGCCCTGGTCCCTCAGTAGCAGCACAGACACGCTGGGCCTCTGGGCCTTCCGCCTCATAGACGAGAACCAGGACGGCCTTGTCAACTTTAAGGAGTTCTGCTTGGCCCTGGGTGAGATCCGCGCTCTCGCCTTCGCACTACTCTGTTGACACCCATCTTACCTGGTCAGTGTTCTACTCTGATTCGGGGAAACTGGCGTAGACCTTGTGTTAACCTCCCTCCCTCCCTCACAGACATCCTGTACAGTGGCTCTTTCACCAATAAACTGAAGTTCCTGTTTAAGCTTCATCTGCCTCCAGGTAAGGACAGACCCTTTCTCACTGACCAAGTTGTATGATGTACATCGTCTTTGACCATGTCGTACCGTTTGTCAGTCATAATTCCTCTGTTGATGTGCTTTCTTGAGAGAAAATCGTATTCCTCTTCACTCCATGAAAACTTTGCCCCTTAATAAGCTTTGCTACTTAAGCTTAGTGTTTTGATTTGTTTTCTTTTTACTAATTTCCTCAAGCCTTTGTTTACTGCGCTATAAGACCTGCTTGCACATACTTACACAGCATATCTTCCAGCTTTCACAGGCAGTCCTTTCCACTCAAAGGGTCAACAGTTTCCTCACTTTGTTCCAGTGACTGAAGACATCTCTCATCTCAGTAGACTGACTGGTCAGCCTGCTCTTTCCTCTCTCGACACCTTCACTTCCTGTTGTACCTCACTTTCTGCTCCTCTCTTTTAACAAGGCCTTATCATTGTTTTCTCTTACTTAAAATCTGTGTGCAATACTCTCACCTGCACCTTAGTATGCTAGCCTGTTGCACTTATAAACTGTTTGGTGTTAGTTCTTTTGATTTTCTTCGTTAAGAAGTGTTACACTTGCTCATATTGCAGTGTCAGATCTTCCAGAGGATGGTGTAATACGAAAGAGCCCAGAAAGAGGTGAAGTCGTTTTCTTTTTGGTGTCTTTTGACTGCCATGTTCACTCGAGGTAATCCAGTTAGCAAGTTGCTGGTTAATGTTTTCACTTCCACAGGCAGAGGAAAGGTAGATCTACAAGCCTACCTGAAGCAATGGCAAGATGAGATCCTTAAGAAAGAGGAGAGCATTAAGGATCTTCCCAGAATTAACCAGGTAACAAGCACTGTCCAAGTCATAGTTTCCTCCGTGGTTAATGAATTGGTCATTAAATAAGTACCTTTTTTCCTAATTTCATGGCCACAAACACGTATCAGTGTATCATAATAACTATACATTATCAAAGTCTCGCTTTGTTTCCTTCCTTCGCGGGTATTGGCACTAGGCTCAGTTCATCCAGTTCTCCAAGACCATGTACAGTTTGTTCCACGGTGACCCAGAGGAGGAGCCTCTGTACCGGGCCGTGGCCAGAGTGACCAGCCTGCTGCTGAGGATGGAGGAGGCGGGACGTCGGCTGCAAGAGACCAGCAGCCCTCGGGAGACCCCCAGCCCCCCTCCAGCTCCAGCGGAGACCCCCAGCCCCCCTCCAGCTCCAGTAGAGACCCCCAGCCCCCCTCCAGCTCCAGCAGAGACCCCCAGCCCGCCTCCAGCTCCTGCGAAGGGGGAGGCCTCCACCCCCGTGGAGAGCTCCCAGACCACCAGCCCCCCAGGCCCCCTGGTGGGTGCGGCTGCCAGCCCTCAGGAGATGCAGTGGTCCTTCTCCTTTGAGCAGGTGCTTGCATCCCTCCTTAACGAGCCTGTTGTGGTGCGCTTCTTTGAAAAGCCTGTGGACATTCAAGCTCGTCTGGACAATGCCAAGACCGCCCAGGTGAAGGCCAAGGCAAACAAGTAGAACGACACGTTACGGGTCGAGACGACTTTTCAAAGCCATCAAGTCATCGTGACCCTGCCTCACTGCTGTCCTCTTTTGTGTCATTGCTTGGTCAGGTAGCACAGGGTGAGTCAACACCATGGATATAAAGCACACTTTGCAGAGAAAGCAGTCACGTCCTGTGAAGTCAGTCTGTTCTGTAGTGTTGTACTGTACGTCCTATCTTAGACTCGTAATTTGCACACCAGCGAAACTCATCTGGCATTTTGCTTTTACTGTATGTAACAGTGATTTTTTCCCATGCAGCCTTAAGTCATATTATTTTTTCAGAAACACCAGCTTTTCAAAGTGAGGTTGGCAGGAATGATGTAGGGAAGGACAAAGCGCTCCAGTGGAGTCAAAAGAAGCCATAGCATCCAGTCCCAGTCACACCTTATACCATACAGTGGCTAAAGCCAGAGGACATGCAGTTGACTGAGTAAAAACGATGTAACTTCTACTTCAAACCAAAAAGGGGAAGATTGGATTTTCTTGGTTTGAGTTCAGTTTATTTGTTTTGTGACACAATGAAGGTACATAATCAGGTTCAGCTTGGTTATTGTTTGTGGAGATTCTTCTTCATGCAAGTGAAAACACAAAGGGAACATAGAAAAGGTTCCTAGCTAATTATACATTTAGTTGACTTCCGTAAAACATTTCTTACATACTGAAATGCAATGGTTTTGTTAAGAATATTATGACTGAAATAACAAAAGCCTTTTGTCGTTGCCAAGTTTAAGGCCTTTCAGGGCAAAAGACACTAGCTAAATGTAAAGGTAGTTGGTAGCAGATGAATCAGGTTCAAACTCCAGAACTGGTGAACTGAGTATTTTAATATCAATCAACAAATCAAATATATGCAGAATAGAGAGACTTTGACATGTATTTGCTTCACCCACACTTTAGATGTAACTTGATATTTGCTCAAATAGACAAAGAAAACATATGTAGCACCTTAAACTCTGGTCTTTCTTTAGGCACTACTTAATGAGTACAATATGAAAGTAATGTTACAATCTGAAAGTAATGTTACGATATGAAAGTAATGTTACAATCTGAAAGTAATGTTACAATATGAAAGTAATGTGTTTATTCTAGTAATTAGGTTCAAAAGTAGAGGAAATTGATGAGATATTTAAGATTAGATTATCCTTTGTTAGATATTCTATAATTTCATTCAGTTATAAAGGGAATACTGTGTATCATGTAATTCATGATAACTATCATCAAGGTATATAAAATAATTGTGGTATATTTTGATAGTTGGATTTTTGAGACTGCAAGTTAAATACGTTGTTAGTGTCTAACTGTTATACATTCCCTTTATTATTTTATTAGATGTTTTTTTAATTGCAGTTAAGCATGAAGTGGGTGCATGGGCATGGATACATGATGGAAACAGAACCCAAATGCAATGGATAGTTTGCTCTGTTCGACGTACTGTTCTGTACAAAATCGTCTTTTTGTTTTTTCAATTGACATAATTCAAAGATCTGTATGTAGGATAGATATGTCTATTTTACACGACCAGTGATAAATGTTTATTTTCAAAGGCAAGAGACGTGGTATGTGCAGTTGTATATGGTCTGTGTTTTCCTTGTTTGAATGTCCTGACTTGGTGCCAACTGTGTAAAATCTAACTTTGCAGTTTGATTCAGTAGTCTCAAGTTCATAAAGCACTCATTACACATCAAGTACGTACCTCTCAGCTGCTAGGGCCTTTTAAAAATAGTTACTAAACTAGCCTCACTTAACGCAATAGCACAATATCATGAAGCATTTATGATGAACTGGCTGTTTTTTGTGTTATAGTTAATTGATATGGAGTTAATATTTGTCAAGTTCATTAATATGCTAAGTTTATTTCGAAAGTAAATGTATTCCCTATATTGCAAAACTTGAAGATGTGACCTGTAGTTAGCAATGTCTGTATGTACCTGTCACGGTTGTTAATGTGGCTGGCTTACATTACAGCCTCATACAGCAGACGTTTCAAGATCGTATCCAAGTTGAGGATATATAAGCTGAATATGCCAACTGTCTTTATTGTCTCATGATAAGACCAAACCTGCAAGAGACATGGTTCAAATGTTTAAATTGCACTGTAGGCCTATATGCACTATAAACATGCAGTCAGATTAATTTGGCTGCAATACCATATTATCATTAGTGAAATAGAATACTGTATTGTGACATATGTATTACACTTACTTTAGATAAGACAAATCTCATAGCACAAATAGTACTAGAAATCTGTCGGTTTTTATCCATGACCCTAATTATTCAAGTTGGCCTACCCATCAAAACGTATATGAATGGTTTCCTAAATTGATGAGTCTACTTGTGTAACCTGATGTACTGCCTCTTTATTGATTTTCTGTTATTGAGGGTTGTGGTTATGTTTGAATACAGACCATGAATATGGAACAGGCTTGCTGAGGAAGTCATTATGCCTGTGCCTATCACACGTGACACTTTATGTGAATGTCAGATGTCTTCAAAATAAATGAAAATGTTTTCATAGAAATATGTCAACTTAGGAGCCGTCATTTTACGTGGTTAAATATGAGCTTTTAATAATAGATAACTGCCGTTCTGCAGACAACACAACGTGCTGAATGTTCGTTCCTTCCCCGCAGGACTCGCGAGACTTGGAGTGATGTTGCTTCTGCAGATAGCTATCCAGCTAGTAGCCGAGTTAGCTGCATGAAACCCCAGACCTTTACACTCAGGTAATCTCACAATGCTTCACAGAAGGTTACGCTATTGATCACCGATCATTTTAGCATGCGTTTTGTAAGGCTTGCAATTCCCCAAGCTAAGCTTAGCTAGCGAAATGCCTAACCTAGCAACTTAGCAGCTATCTGGCTAGTTCAGCAGTTGTCTTGCTATAGCTTTTAGCTAGCTACAAGGTAAATCAAATAACGTTAGCCACGTTTTCGTCTGTGTTGTCCACACTTGAAATCGAAATGAAAGCATAATTTATGTCCAAAGCACTATCATTACAGGTTAGCTTGGCAGTGCTTTCATCTGACGTTTCAACTCGTGGAATTGAAACCTTGTTTATTCTTTTGTTTACCTTGAAGTGCCCAATAGTATGGATCCCTCGAGGCTGACAGGATCGCTAAACTCTTTTCAGATGGCAAATGACGAGGATTTATGCCTAGACCTGCTATCTGCGGACGCAGTTGTTGGGGACCCTCTGTCTATGGAATCCGGGATCAACTTGCTGTCTGCACAGGTCGCTATGGTGCCTCTGCCTGTAGAACCTGGTACGGGCCTTCTCTCTACACACGCCGGGGTGAACTCCCTGTCTAACGACGCTGAGATGGACCGACTGTCTTCGCACTCGGACTTGGACCCTCTTTCTACTGAAGCGGGAATGGGCCTTTTATCGTTACAGGCAGGTGTTAGCATTCTGACCGCTCACGCCGATATGGACCTCCTGAGTTCGCATTCTAATATAGAACCTCTAACGGATCTGGGTGCGCCCGCTAGTGTCGGTGGTCTGCCGGAGACGAACTCGGCGGGAACCGGGGACTACTGTATGGAGCGTGAGGCCCGTGGTGGACCGGTCCTGACCCAGTCGGAGAGGGAGAGGCTGAAAACGCAGGATAGCTTGAGCATCTTGGGAGATCCAGACTCCCTCGAGCTTTCCAAGGCTCAGGTGGAGGAGTTCTACAGCCACAAGCATCCAGAGCCTTCAGGTCCATCCACTAGCTTCAGTGAGGATAAGTGCCAGTGGTTTTCTGAGGCTATGTCAGACAAGGTAGACCCTGATAGAGATAGACTAGAGGAGACTCAGGAAACCAGAGTCGGTAGTGTCCGTGGGAAAGACCCCGGCGAGGCGCTAAAGCAGGGCTATTCTGTTTCCCAAAGTTCAACTTTAAACACGTCATGCGGAACGTCCCAGTTTGAAAACGGCACAGGGAAGGAACACGCTTTTTCAGAACTTGGAATGGAGGTGGACGGGGTCAAAAGAGTGTCCAGCCCACACGAGCCCATCGTGATCACGGATGTGAGAGCCCTGCCGGTGAGCGAGCTGCACGGCCAGGAGGACGTGAACATGGCTAGCGGTGGAGAACTACCAGGTGAGGGCAGCCTGTCCTCACAAACCTTCACCACCGAACCACACACAGCCGTGAACGGTATGTTTGATCATGGTACCTTCAGGTTGTTGGTTCTGAAAGAAAAAGCTTTATTTTCATTTTGTTTCAGTTGATTAAAACATTTTGGGTTGTGTTGACCTCCTTGCTTTCAATGGCATACATGTTGATTCTGATGCTGCAGAAACAGTAAATTAGTTATGTTAATATTATAGTTATTGGAGGGAGGGGGGCTTTTACCTTCATTGTACATCCACTGGTTACTCTTCAATTATCCAGCCTGTCAGAGCAGTCATCATCTTGTGTCTCACTAGAGGGCCATGCTGGGGCTAATGACACAACAGTCATTGAAGATTCTCCAACCCTGCATAAGAGGCCTGGAGTGGAAAGCCAGGACTCGTCTAACGATGGTTAAGAATGATCTTCTTTATAAAGCAACAAACATGACACGCTTATGTTACCCCGTCTGTATGCTATAAGACATCCAGTTCTGGAGATGGTAGTCTGGTCTAAACATGGTTGTGTGTCTCCCCCTACAGCAGTGCAGCTGGTGGAGGACGATGCTCCAGGGGACGTAGTGGAAGTTTCCAAAGACGTGACCTCCGACCGGCCCACTGGCCTCCGTCGCTCCTCCAGGACGGTGAAGCCCATCCTGCCCAGTGCCCCCCCAGCCCCCCCCCGCCCCCCAGCCAGCCAGCCCCCAGGCTCCGCCCGAAGGCTTCCACACAGGCCTGGGGCCCCTCCGGCAGAGCAGTCTGATCCGTCCTCTTCCTTCACCTGTGCCAACTGCTCCGAGTCTCTGAAGAGCGGTCAGACGGCTTACCAGCGGCGGGGTCTGCCCCAGCTCTTCTGCAGCTCCGTGTGCCTGTCCTCCTTCGGCAGGAAACCCCCTCGGAAAACCCCCTGTGCTCACTGTCGAAGGTCAGCCCCGCCCCCCCCCGCCCCCCCCCCCCCCCCCGTGCTCACTGTCGAAGGTCAGCCCCCCCCCCCCCCCCCGTGCTCACTGTCGAAGGTCAGCCCCCCCCCCCCCTGTGCTCACGGTCGAAGGTCAGCCCCGCCCCCCCCCCCGCCCCCTGTGTTCGGGTCGTTTTGTTTAATCAATGCTGACGCCGGACGTCTTTTCCTTTTGTGATTTGTTTCAGCGATATGACGAATAACAAGAACTCCACGATAGCGCAGATCGGCCAGTCCTTCCATGAGTTCTGCAGCGGTGCGTGCCTGGCCCAGTACGAGGCGCGGGCGCAGGAGACGCCCCCCCACGACCCCGCGCCCCTCTCCAGGCGCTGCAGCGTGTGCAGCCGGGCCAGGGAGGTACGCAGCGTTCCCCTCACACACACGGGACGGGTACAGCTCAGCACAGATCACTAGATGTACAGATCAGGTAGATGATAGAATAGATGGATAGTATGTACCTAGAGTAGGTAGAGAGCGTTTAACTTCACATATCCCCTCCAGGGATTCATGAACGTATTGACAGGGAGTTTGAAAAGTCTTACATTGGAAAGATGATTTTTTATATGGCAACATGTGGGTCAACGATTTCATTTCTCAATTATGAAATGCATCATGTGAATATCTGAATCTGTGTTGGTCGTTAGAAGTGAGTCCAATGTTTCATCAGTCACTGCTCTGCAGGTCGACAGGCTTTCACTCCTGCAACAATGCATTTGCAAACATTTTATGTTTACCTCTCAAAGCTGGCACCAGCTCGACCTATTCTGGTTTGAGTTTCCCTCGCCATCTGGAAGTCATTTGTAAATGAGTACAATAAAATTTATTAAAAATAAGTAAGCACTTTTTTATGCCAAGTCCAGAAAAAACACACAATGATGTGATTATGGTATACATTCTTTAAAGTTGTTGGAAATGCAGCTCCAAAATCTGGTAGTCAGCGCGCTTCTCTCCATTCTCCGTTTTCCTACAAACAGACTCCAAACACCTGCAATTAGTCACGTCTCCGAAGGGTCAATGTAAAACCTCACAGTGCTGTTTTTAGGACGTATAGACCAACTGTGAGGGTCTGCTCATCACAGAGTGATAAGGTGGATCGTTCTCCCGGGTAGATCATCCACGAGGTTAGCACCGGGAACGTGGTGCATCATCTGTGCAGCAACGCCTGTTTCAACACCTTCCGGGCGTCCAAGGGGCTGAAGACCAACTGCTGCGACGCCTGTGGTACCTACATCAACATGTCGGCCTGCAGACCGGAGTACCTGCTCCACGACGGCGTACAGAGGAGGTTCTGCAACTCCTCCTGCGTCAAGCTCTATAAGATGGTGGGTGTGCTGGTTGGTTAAATCGGTCGATTCAAGGTTTATTACGGTTCTGCGGTTGGTGTTTGATAATCATGGGGGGGGGGGGTTGAGAGCTTTGTGAAGGGGGAGACATTGAATGGACAAGTTGATTTTAAAACGTTTGCTTTTCCTGTGCTTGTTTTGATCTTTTTTAGAAGAACACCAAGGTGTTGTCGTGCCAGTGGTGTAAGACTCTTGGTCAGAAGTTTGAAATGCTGTCGAACGTGGATGCTGGTGGGAAGATCCAACACTTCTGCTCAACCTGCTGTATCACGTCATACAAAGTGAAAACGTCTGTCAACGCCGGTACTGGGAGAACTTTCTTGTTGCACGGACGTTGTTGTTATTTTAATGACCCTGTGTTCGAGGAAGCTAATGATGCGTCTTCTCTGCTAGTTCCTCAGTATCCTTGCGTCTTCTGCAAAAGATCTCTCCGTGAACCTGCATACTTCTGCAAGGAAAACAAGACAGTATACGCGTTCTGCAGCCCTGGGTGTTGGATCAAATTTCAGGTAAGGCAACCCCATACACCCAGGGGAACAGGGCAGGGGGAACATAGCTAAATGTTGCTTTATTATTTAAACATACGTTCCAGAAGCTTATATAACAGTCTGTCTTTAGGTGGATTTGTTTTAAACATGCGTTATTGATGCTTAAGTTCAAAAGCACTTGAATGAGCTTTTGGGGTGTGGGTTTCTGAAAGCGATAAAAAAAAACCTGTTAATATTTACAGTGTGATGTACATGCTTGGCTGTGGGTACCAGTAAAGCAGAAGAATGCTTGTTAAACTGGCACTAAACTGCTGCATTGAGGAGCCCAACCTCACTTCTGGAGGCATAAAAAGCTTAGCTTGTCATAAAGAGCCTTGGTATGGATAGGGTCACTGTTTGAACACCTTCTCTTTTATTCTCCATGAAATTTATGAACCAGGGCATGTTTTGATTATGCAAAACTCTTGTAATTTGAAGCTCTTGTCTGTGAAAGTTACCTTTTTTGATATAAACATTTTGAGATGCCCTGTATAATGGATAGATAATGTGTAGATCATGTTTGAAATGTGTGCTGCTTCTTTTCAGAGCCACAATCCAGATGGTGTCATCCATTTAAACTGCCAGTCCTGCCACGACATGTTCACATGGAAACCAGAAGTCTTAGAATGGCAGGTAATCAAACGATTTTGAATAATCAAAATCACAATGTCTAGTATTTACATAAAAAGCCTCAAAATATATATGTTAGCAGTGGCAGATATTCTCTCCTGGAGAATAACTCCTTGCTTGTCATCACATTTCAGAACTCCATGTATCAGTTCTGCAGCAAAGACTGCTGTAGGGTCTACAAGGCCCTGAATGGTGTGATCACGTCATGTGCGCAGTGCAAGCAGGAGAAAGTTCTACACAAGAAGATGATGTTTTCAGGGGTGGAGAAGGCTTTCTGCAGTAACGGTTAGCACCGGGCTTGTCCTCCTACCATTCATGTGTCTGGCTTTACAAAGCAGATGAAGGTGATCCATGTTGCGTGCTCACAGTGAAACTGTTTGTTCCCCCAGCCTGCGGCGTTCTGTACAAACAGGACGTCACCAGACGGCTGGGAGCCGTGTCTGTGGACTGCTCCTACTGCTCCCAGACCTGCGTCCCCACCGTCACGGACGAACAAGGGGACAAGAAGTGGACCTTCTGCTCCCTGGACTGCAAGAGAAAATACCTCCGCCTGCACCTGAACGTACGTCAGATAAATCATATACACGCTTGTGCCCAGAGGCCACACATCGACCTTGAGCTGTTCTGGATGCTTCTCCGTACACGGCCAAGGTCCATCCACTGTAAATCTGGGTTGACATGTTCAGCGTAGCACGCCATATACCTTTACATTACTGGTCCTGAATGTGTCGCGTGAGACCGGGGTGGATTCATATCTGTTTATATTTGTATGCAATGTAATGTGTGCCGGACTTTTGACGGTGTCTCCTTCACCTGTCCAGATGTCTTTCTGCCACTTGTGTCAACGCCAAGGGAAACTCCATGAGAGTCTGCTCTGGAAGGGCGACCAAAAACACTTCTGCAACCACCAGTGCCTGCTCTACTTCTGCAGCCAGCACAACCAGCCCCTCCCCCAAGGTACTGATACACCGGCAACATGTCAAAATAACCGTCTGATTTTGCCTGACACTTTGGGTCCCGATCAGCTCCATTCGTATGAAACACCGGTGCAATCCGACACGCGTATCTACCTGAAACATTTGAATGATATGTCACTCAGGGATTGGTCGTTTGAGTTGCAGGGTTTTGACGTCGTCTCTGTCAGGTTACTGGGAGGACTGCTCATCTCCCACAGACCTGGAAAGTGGAAACATATGTTAGGCTCCCTCACTAATTGGCTGTTAAATTTCTATATGTTTACTGGCGCTACAGGCCTCTCCCAAGGGCCCAAGTCCCCCCCTGCTGCGACCAGGAAAAGTGAAGTGAGTCTTTTTCTATTTTATTTTTTTTTAGTTCCTGTTCCACAACACCAACAGTGAACAGCACTGTTAGCACGGATTCTCAACATACGCCACATACACGGTCCTTTACCCTGCTGTGTTTTCCTGGGACTATTTCAGTCGCAGGCTCCTGCCAGGCTGAGGTCTACATCCAGGCCTGAATCTGCAGCTGTTTCTGCCCTCGCTCCTCCTTCCACGTCCCAGAAGAACAAGTCATCCATGTGCAAGCCCATGGTGGAAACCATCGCCATCACCTGTAAACCTGAGAGCAAGACCCAGAGCAGCCAGACAGGTCAGCAGGATGCTCAGTGTTTCTCTGTCAGCCTGTTTCAGTTAGTCGTGGAGTGACAGTGGGTTTCCAGACCGTGCTGAACCTCACCTGATTGTATCCGTTGTTGTCTATGTTTCAGATGACTACCTGCTGGCTCCGCCCCTGGTGTTGCCCATCCCTGTGCCTGTGTACGTGCCCCTGCCTCTGCAGATGTACTGTCAGTCCACTCCAATCACCCTGGCCTGGCCCCTGCCCGTGAGTGTCCTTCATATAGACTGAAGGTGTTACTGTGACCTCCTGAAGCCGCTTGGACGTCCTGACTGTGTGCCCTGCTCCTTCAGCTCCCCGTGCCTGTGTTCCTGCCCAGCACGCTGGACCACATCATGGAGACCATCAAGGAGCTCAAGCTCAGCCTGCCCTACGAGCCGGCGGAGGCTGACATCACCGCTGAGGGCGAGGCTGAGGGCGAGGCTGAGGGCGAGGCTGAGGGCGAGGCTGAGGGCGAGGCTGAGGGCGAGGCTGAAGGCGAGGCTGAGGGCGAGAACGAGGCTCAGCGAGAGGCTACGTGCGAGGCTGACATCACCAGCGAGGCTGAAGGCAAGGCTGACATCACCAGCGAGGGCGAGGCTGAGGTCGAGGCTGAGGACGAGGCTGACATCACCAGTGAGGCTGAGGATGAGGGCGAAGGCGAGGCTGGGGACGAGGGAGAGGAAGAGGCTCAGGGAGAGGCTGAGGGTGAGGCCGGGCCCTGTCCCGACCCCAGTGGTGAGGCCCTCTCTGTCTCTCCTCCTAGGGGCAAGCTGCAGGCCCTCTCTGTCTCTCCTCCTAGGGGCAAGCTGCAGGCCCTCTCTGTCTCTCCTCCTAGGGGCAAGCTGCAGGCCCTCTCTGTCTCTCCTCCTAGGGGCAAGCTGCAGTCCCTCTCTGTCTCTCCTCCTAGGGGCAAGCTGCAGGCCCTCTCTGTCTCTCCTCCTAGGGGCAAGCTGCAGTCCCTCTCTGTCTCTCCTCCTAGGGGCAAGCTGCAGTCCCTCTCTGTCTCTCCTCCTAGGGGCAAGCTGCAGTCCCTCTCTGTCTCTCCTCCTAGGGGCAAGCTGCAGGCCCTCTCTGTCTCTCCTCCTAGGGGCAAGCTGCAGGCCCTCTCTGTCTCTCCTCCTAGGGGCAAGCTGCAGTCCCTCTCTGTCTCTCCTCCTAGGGGCAAGCTGCAGGCCCTCTCTGTCTCTCCTCCTAGGGGCAAGCTGCAGGCCCTCTCTGTCTCTCCTCCTAGGGGCAAGCTGCAGGCCCTCTCTGTCTCTCCTCCTAGGGGCAAGCTGCAGGCCCTCTCTGTCTCTCCTCCTAGGGGCAAGCTGCAGGCCCTCTCTGTCTCTCCTCCTAGGGGCAAGCTGCAGTCCCTCTCTGTCTCTCCTCCTAGGGGCAAGCTGCAGGCCCTCTCTGTCTCTCCTCCTAGGGGCAAGCTGCAGGCCCTCTCTGTCTCTCCTCCTAGGGGCAAGCTGCAGGCCCTCTCTGTCTCTCCTCCTAGGGGCAAGCTGCAGGCCCTCTCTGTCTCTCCTCCTAGGGGCAAGCTGCAGGCCCTCTCTGTCTCTCCTCCTAGGGGCAAGCTGCAGGCCCTCTCTGTCTCTCCTCCTAGGGGCAAGCTGCAGGCCCTCTCTGTCTCTCCTCCTAGGGGCAAGCTGCAGTCCCTCTCTGTCTCTCCTCCTAGGGGCAAGCTGCAGGCCCTCTCTGTCTCTCCTCCTAGGGGCAAGCTGCAGTCCCTCTCTGTCTCTCCTCCTAGGGGCAAGCTGCAGGCCCTCTCTGTCTCTCCTCCTAGGGGCAAGCTGCAGGCCCTCTCTGTCTCTCCTCCTAGGGGCAAGCTGCAGTCCCTCTCTGTCTCTCCTCCTAGGGGCAAGCTGCAGGCCCTCTCTGTCTCTCCTCCTAGGGGCAAGCTGCAGGCCCTCTCTGTCTCTCCTCCTAGGGGCAAGCTGCAGTCCCTCTCTGTCTCTCCTCCTAGGGGCAAGCTGCAGGCCCTCTCTGTCTCTCCTCCTAGGGGCAAGCTGCAGGCCCTCTCTGTCTCTCCTCCTAGGGGCAAGCTGCAGTCCCTCTCTGTCTCTCCTCCTAGGGGCAAGCTGCAGTCCCTCTCTGTCTCTCCTCCTAGGGGCAAGCTGCAGTCCCTCTCTGTCTCTCCTCCTAGGGGCAAGCTGCAGGCCCTCTCTGTCTCTCCTCCTAGGGGCAAGCTGCAGGCCCTCTCTGTCTCTCCTCCTAGGGGCAAGCTGCAGTCCCTCTCTGTCTCTCCTCCTAGGGGCAAGCTGCAGTCCCTCTCTGTCTCTCCTCCTAGGGGCAAGCTGCAGTCCCTCTCTGTCTCTCCTCCTAGGGGCAAGCTGCAGGCCCTCTCTGTCTCTCCTCCTAGGGGCAAGCTGCAGGCCCTCTCTGTCTCTCCTCCTAGGGGCAAGCTGCAGTCCCTCTCTGTCTCTCCTCCTAGGGGCAAGCTGCAGGCCCTCTCTGTCTCTCCTCCTAGGGGCAAGCTGCAGGCCCTCTCTGTCTCTCCTCCTAGGGGCAAGCTGCAGTCCCTCTCTGTCTCTCCTCCTAGGGGCAAGCTGCAGTCCCTCTCTGTCTCTCCTCCTAGGGGCAAGCTGCAGTCCCTCTCTGTCTCTCCTCCTAGGGGCAAGCTGCAGGCCCTCTCTGTCTCTCCTCCTAGGGGCAAGCTGCAGGCCCTCTCTGTCTCTCCTCCTAGGGGCAAGCTGCAGGCCCTCTCTGTCTCTCCTCCTAGGGGCAAGCTGCAGGCCCTCTCTGTCTCTCCTCCTAGGGGCAAGCTGCAGTCCCTCTCTGTCTCTCCTCCTAGGGGCAAGCTGCAGGCCCTCTCTGTCTCTCCTCCTAGGGGCAAGCTGCAGTCCCTCTCTGTCTCTCCTCCTAGGGGCAAGCTGCAGTCCCTCTCTGTCTCTCCTCCTAGGGGCAAGCTGCAGGCCCTCTCTGTCTCTCCTCCTAGGGGCAAGCTGCAGTCCCTCTCTGTCTCTCCTCCTAGGGGCAAGCTGCAGTCCCTCTCTGTCTCTCCTCCTAGGGGCAAGCTGCAGGCAAGCTAGGCTAACCTTGGACAACCACTACAGGACCGTTGATCTTGTGGTGTTTGTGTTCCTAGGTGGGAGCCGTGATACGGAGCAGGGAGAGGAGCCTGTGCCGCCCGCCCAGACCCTCCAGACCTCTGACCTGGACGTGGAGGACATGTTGTCTGAGCCAGGCTCTGCCGACCAGCTCCTCACAGGCATGTTCCTGCAGCTGCTCACCACCAGGAATGGGAAATACGTAAACGTCGGGCCGCCAAGTGCCAAACGGGTCTTGACCCCGATACCAGGGATGTTGTGAGGTGGCGGTGATGTCTATTCTTACCCCTCTCTCTCTCTCTCTCTCTCTCTCTCTCTCTCTCTCTCTCTCTCTCTCTGTCTCTCTCTGTCTCTCTCTGTCTCTCTCTGTCTCTCTCTCTGTCTCTCTCTCTGTCTCTCTCTCTGTCTCTCTCCCAGCTCCCCAGGAGGGGCATGCTAGCTCTGACGGTCCCTCTGACGGGGGAGCAGCAGAGCTCCCATCAAGCACACCAGAGGAGAGCCCTAATGTCGTGGCCCTCAAGGTATTCACTCTGACCACCAGTGTGTTCTGGTGTCTAACTTCATCCTCCAGTGTTAAATGAGCTTCCCTTTCCCTACAGTGTGTGAAGAGGGACTGTTTAGACCCGTGGTGTTCCTCAGGGCCACCTCTCCTGCATGTTTGACATGTTCTCCTGCTTCAACACACCTCATTCAGATGAATGGGTGGTCTTTGAGATCACCTAACCACAGCTTCCCTGTGTGACAGGGTTCGAAGAGGCAGGCGATGTCGGGCGTGGTTGTCCGGGACCCCCTGGACAGCCAGGCTCCGGGCCCCAGGCTGAACAGCTCCTGTGGGGTCCGGGCCTGGAGGGCCTGGGTGGAGAGCCAGCGCTCTGGAGGTGAGCACAGAAAAGATTACGTGTTTTTGGTCAATGCTTGGAAAATAGTCATAATACAAATAAAAAATAAATGTTGTTTTTTGTTGTTTTTAGTACAGGCCCAACAGGCCTTGGAAAAAAAACAGAAAAAAAAACAAAACGTAAATATTTCTTTTTGGGGGGGACAGGCCCAAACAGGCCTTGGAGGAAGAAAAAAAAAAAAAGCAGGGCAAATTTTAGTTTATAACATATTTTTTTTCTTTCACAGGTCCAACAGGCCTTTAAAAAAGTCCATATTTTTTAATATATATATTAGATATAAAATGCCATTTTATCATTTGTGTGTTCAGAGAACCCCGTTGATCTGAAGGAGGATCTCTTGTCCTGCTCTCCGGCAGAGCTCAACCAAGGCCTGTCCCAGTTTGTCCAGGACGTGGTGAGCCCCAGAGGGCCGTGCTTTCAGCCTGCCAGCGTGTTCTATCTGTGTCTGGGCATCCAGCAGGTACCACCAGTCACCCTAACCAGTCACCAGCCACACAGCCACCAGCCCCACATCAACATACGCACTTATTCAAACGTAGCTCAGATCAAGCTGCTTGTATGTTTGTTTGTTTGTTTTTGAGTGAACTTCTCGGTCGTGAGTTGAGGTGTACGTTTATTTTCAACCCAAACTTTTCAGTCAAGGGTTATTGTATGTTTTGCAGTTTCTCCTTGAAAACAACCGCATGGTGAACATCTTCACAGACCAGCTGTACAGCAGCTTTGTCAGGCAGCTGGATGGGGTCCTCAGTGGCTGGGTTCCTCTGCTCAACACAGACGGTATCAGGACACACGCCCACATGGACACATCCTCATGTACCATGTTGTACCACCTGTTAGGCATCTAACATACCTTTAGCAGACTTTAGCACAGTACTGTATTTCAGGCTCATAAAAATATGACACCTATATGTGTTTCAGTTATAAGTCTGCCTGTCTGTCTGTCTGTCTGTGTCTCTGCCTATCTTACCTGTCTGTCTGTCTGTGTCTCTGCCTATCTTACCTGTCTGTCTGTCTGTGTCTCTGCCTATCTTACCTGTCTGTCTGTCTGTGTCTCTGCCTATCTTACCTGTCTGTCTGTCTGTGTCTCTGCCTATCTTGTCTGTCTGTCTGTCTGTGTCTCTGCCTATCTTACCTGTCTGTCTGTGTCTCTGCCTATCTTACCTGTCTGTCTGTCTGCCTGTCTGTGTCTCTGCCTATCTTACCTGTCTGTCTATCTGTCTGTCTGTGTCTCTGCCTATCTTACCTGTCTGTCTGTCTGTGTCTCTGCCTATCTTACCTGTCTGCCTGTCTGTCTGTGTCTCTGCCTATCTTACCTGTCTGTCTGTCTGTCTGTGTCTCTGCCTATCTTACCTGTCTGTGTCTCTGCCTATCTTACCTGTCTGTCTGTCTGTCTGTCTGTCTGTCTGTGTCTCTGCCTATCTTACCTGTCTGTCTGTCTGTCTGTCTGTGTCTCTGCCTATCTTACCTGTCTGTCTGTCTGTCTGTCTGTGTCTCTGCCTGTCTTACCTGTCTGCCTGCCTGTCTTACCTGTCTGCCTGCCTGTTGTCTCCAGGTGAACACGTGTCTCGTGTTGTGGAGGAGCACCTGTGGGACTGTAAGCAGCTGGGTGTGTACTCTCCCTTTGTGCTGCTCAACACGCTCATGTTCTTCAACACCAAGTTCTTCCACCTGCGCACGGTGGAGCAGCACCTGCAGCTGTCCTTCGACAACGTCGTCCGCCGGACCAAGAAGGGCCCCGCCGCCACCAAGCTGGCCAGCGTGTGTTACCGCCCCCGCACACGCTACAAGAAACACACCAGCAGAGGTGAGGGGGGGGGTGTGAGGAGGGAGGGGGGGGGGGTAAAGCTGTTCCGTTTTAACCCCTGCTAGCTGAGTAGAAGTCTTTCTCCCCGACCTCTGACCCGGGCCTGGGGGGTCATGACCCCTGACCCCGCCCACGAGGACCAGCAGGTCACCTGTCCTCTCAGATGTGTACCAGGAAGGGACGATGACACACGGCTGGTGTCACAGCAGTTATTGGATCATAACTGCGGCCCCAACAACCCTGAACATAAATGGCTTAAAGCAAATGTTTAGCTGTTAACACCACAGGTTCCTCTGTAAATGAGGAACCCTAACCCTAACGTGGTGCTAATGAGCTGTGCAGCCTAGTTGACAGTGCTGCAGCGCTTGTGAAATGTTCACGGTGCCAGACGTTTATTTAAAACCTATACGTTGGAATCCCTGAAATGTCTGGATGTTTACGGACAGGCTCCTACTGGAGCAGAACCCGGGTCTATTCTAGAGTCAGGCTGGGCCTGACTGGATATCAGTGTCTCTACTAGATTGTTTGGAGTTTTTTCCAGGTCAGGTTGAAACGGTTGGAGAAAGGATATGGCTGGACTGGGGTGTACTGTCTACGAGGTGTTGGGGGGGTGAGAGAGGCCTTGGGCCTGCCAGCTGTAAACCTCTTCTTCCCTCGTGTTAGTCTCTGTGTCGTGTTAGTCTCTGTGTCGTGTTAGTCTCTGTGTCGTGTTAGTCTCTGTGTCGTGTTAGTCTCTGTGTTGTGTTAGTCTCTGTGTCGTGTTAGTGTCTGTGTTGCTGCTTGTCTGACCCTTACAAACACGACCTGGAGCTGTTGATGCAGGAGATGGACGTTTTGGTTGCCTTCCCCTGGTTTAGTCACCGTTCTATTCTGAACGTGTCGGAGAGCTATTAATACACCAGCAGGGAAGGGCTGTTTGATGGGCTGCCCTCAGACAGAGAGATGCATGGCGGTGCGTCTCCCCTCACTGCACACTCACACCCCGACCTCGTGCTGCCGGCTGGAGAAGCCCCAAGGCTGGGAGAGACCGTGGAAGGAAACGGACACTTTCACGGCACTCGCAGATCTGTGCCCTGCCTCAGTCCTCCACCAGCCCCATTTACCGCCTGTTTAGAACCTCCATCTGGAGGAAAAGGAACAATTGTCTTGGAACGTGTTAAAAGTCGACAACGAAGCCTCTTTTAGCTTGTTGTGTTTTTCTTGAACAGAGTGCACCCTGGGTAAAAGGAAACGAGAAGACGAGGAGGAACTGGAACAGGAGGAGAACAGCCTGAACCCCCTCAGATGTCCCGTCAAGTTCTTCGAGTTCTACCTCTCTAAATGGTGAGAACCAAGCCAACCCTGCTGACAGGAAGAACACACACATAAAGTAACCCCAAGGTGTTACTTGTTGTGTACTTCAATGCCGACTAAATTCCCGGTGCGTGTTCTATTCCCGCAGCCCCAACGCCGTGCTCAGCAGTTCCACCTCCATCTACCTGCTTCCGGAGAGAACCTGCACCGTCGACAGCGACCTGTGGTACTCGGAGACACCCATGTCCAGGGGAATGCTCGGAGTTCTGCTAAACCGCATCCTGGCTGTGAGGGACATTTCTGGGGAGCCCTCAGGACAGCACAGCACGGACTGAACAGGGGATACGCTTGTGGTACAAAAAGTGCCAGACTTCTTTTTCCGTTACCTTGGCAAGATACAGTACTAACACCCTTTGTAGTAACTTGGTAAATGTAATGACACCGTGTTATGGTTTAGTCACTTGAGTTTATTTTAATCAGGGCAGTGAGGAGGGAAGTGTTTCCCGGATGCTAGTTTGGTAATTAGTGGCATCCTGTGTTGCCCCTGTAAGCCACATGCTTACCTGAGAAGCTTCCTGATCCTCCTCTAGGTTATCACTAGTGAATAATGTCACACTAAGGTAGTTTAACCACATTTTATGTTTTTACAAGAAAACTGTACTTTATACTTTGTATGTCAAATGCCACCATGTTCTACCTGAATAACAAACAGACAAGTTGTTTTGGTGACAGTTTGGAACAGCACGTGTTGTGTGTGCCGTGGTTTGGAAGAGAAGGAATGCAAACCTTCTAGAATTGGATCATTTGTTTATATTGTATTGGAGATCTATTTTTATTACACATTTTTATAGAGAACTGCATTTTACTTAAAATTCATTTATTTAAAATGAAAATTAAATGCAATACTGGTTTCCTTTTCATTCCAAAGCAGATTTGTAACTATATAATTGATGGCACTGTATATTATCAAACAGTTAAGTTTCGAATCTGCACTGAGAAAGGACAGTCTATGGAAATGAATACCTGTACAGTAATAACAACCTTTCACCTGCATTAGTTGTTGTTTTATTTAATCATAAAACAGATGTTGCCATTCATTAAACCACATCAACCTTGAATAGCCTTTTAAACACGTTTTATTGTTCATTGTCATGTTTTTCAAATGTGTTAACCAAAGGTTTAATGTCTTTACAACTGAGTTTATATTGTTTTGAGATGTGAGAAGATTAAGAAATCCATACATTTTATAGTTTTGTTTATAACAATCCACAAAGCCTTTATTAAATCAGTCCAATCTGTACTGTTGCATACAAGAAAATGTAAAAATGTTGTTATGCAGACTTGATTCCGGACAAAGTATTAACCTATACACAGATACAAATTGGATTTCATGTGATTCATTTGATGTTGAACCAATCACGTTGGACAGTTTGGACAACAGCGTGCAGATTCTGTTCTGTATTCCGACATTAGGGGCTACCTAATCAAGTAAACAATATAAAACCAGGCAGTTATAGACAAGCCTGTGTTGACAACTGATTCTAGCTGCTTTTATAGGTTAATTCCTCAAACATTTGCTTTAGAATGCTTCAAGTAAATTATGTACAAAATGAACTAATCTTGAAACAAGTCTACACCATGCATCATAATCTGGGTAAGATTTTCATGAGAGAAGTTAAGGCACAGACTATTTAAACATGTCACTTTGAGGAACCTTTTGAGGAACCACTCTTTAGACCTTAAGATCATCGAGTCTGGTCTTGTTGTTGCTGTGCTTGCTTGATCGACTCGTTCGTCGTTGATTCTCTTCGGGTACTCCCAGAACAGGGCTGGACCTGGCCTCCTTCATGTCACCCCCTTCCGGTTTACTGTTCCTCTCCACGGCTAGGTTATCTCTGTTCTGCTTGTAAGCCACCTTGCTGTTGTAGGGGTGGTAGTTAGAGTCGGGTTCAGTCAGGCTGTATTTGTCAGAGTGGTACGGCTCAGGAGCCTGGTGATGACTGAGGAAGTAATTATACCTGGGAACAAATGGTGCAACAGTCTCGCTAACGGTCTTGGATGCCGCTTCCGACGCGGCCTGAGACCGTTTGTAGCGGAGGCCCTGCCGGCACTTCGTGAAACCCAGATGGTAAATCTCCACCAGATTAAGCAGCAGTGAGACGCAGGCCACCGCTAACATGAAGATGATGAAAATTGTCTTTTCCGTCGGACGGGAAATGTAACAGTTGACCACGTTAGGGCAGGGGGAGCGGTTGCATGTGTACAGCGGCTTCAGCTCAAAGCCATACAGTAAGTACTGAGCTACGATAAAGCCCACCTCAAACAGAGTCTTGAAGATGATGTTGAAGACGTAGGTGCGGAGCAGGACCCCTTGCAGACGGATCCGGCCCTGCTCGTCCCTAACAGGAGCCTTCTTGGCCTTTGTCCCCGGCAGCAGTGGTTGCTTGTCGTTGCTAATTGTCAGATTGGGTTGTTCCTTCTGCTTGTGCTTCTCTTCCATGCGCACGAGGTGCAGTATGTGTCCCAGGTAGATGAGCGTGGGCGTAGACACGAAGATGATCTGCAGCACCCAGAAACGAATGTGAGAGATGGGAAAAGTTTTGTCGTAGCAGACGTTCTGACAACCGGGCTGCTTGGTGTCGCAGGTGAATCCGGACTGTTCGTCACCCCACACCTTCTCCGCCGCGGTCCCGAGAACCAGGATGCGGAAGATGAACAGCACGGTCAGCCAGACTTTGCCCACGACTGTGGAGTGTTCCTGTGCACTCTCCAGCAACTTCCCCAGCAAGTTCCAGTCCCCCATGGTGACGCACACATAAGCTCAGTCTTCTAGAGAGATCCACCACAGGAACCTACAACCAGAGAGATGAAGTTCACTGTAAACTATGTAAACAGAAACGAAGTAGGCTATGTTTTTTGGATTGAAAACCAGATGGCAGAGAAAAAAAGGATTTGGTCTCGAACATTAATGGATGGCAGTTTGGAGGGCTTGTTCACAGTTTCTCAGTCATTAAACCTGGGGTGGTGTATAACGCTCAGCTTCGGACATGATGATTTTCCTCTAGAACGGATTTTGTTGCACACTTCAGCACGCGGAGATGAAAGCCAACATTTTTTACTGACCTCTCCAGAGCCTTCATTTGTTTTGTCGTTTTTGGCACGTAAATGCAAGAGTTTTTATTTGCTGGAGTGCTTTTCTTTGATTAACCAGATTCCTTCATGGGGATGCTTCGCTCCAAGTCTCTCTTGTTAGGTTTCTTTTTGTTCGAAAACATTTTGTTTCATGCAGAGACGAACATTAAGGTATTTTCTTTTACCCACAGAAAATCCTGAACATGGCCATATTGGCATGTTCCTACTTCCTAGATAGTTTCAATATGCTTGAAACCATTGGAAAAAAACTAGTTTGTAATTGAAGCATTTTTATTGAAGCTTGTGCTTTATAGAAGCACCGTAGACAACAACAGGATGTTCAGTCCACTCTCGCATATTCCTCAATGAGAAAAGTCATATCAAACAGAACTATTACTCTGCTATGATATATAACACCATGTGTGAACATGAGCACATTCATAGGTTTATTCTTTGGTTTCAGTCCTTGACTCATAATTCACATTATTTATTGTGCTGACCAAACCAACCAAACCAACCAAATGTAAAAAAAAGACTAACTGTAAACCAAGACTTTTATGGATGTTTCATATTATGGCTGGGCGATATATCGAATATTTGCGATAATATAGCAATAATTTTTACGACAATGTAAAATGTGAAAATATTGTGAATATTGAATATTATTATTATTTTATTTTTTTGCTGGTCCTTGTGTTGCTTGTGTTTTAAGATCACCGTCTGGCTCCTCTGTGTTCAGACACACAGACACACACAGACACACACACAGACACACACACACAGACACACACACAGACACAGACACACACAGACACACACAGACAGACACACACAGACACACACACAGACACCGTTTTGGCACATGCTCACTGAAAATGGCACGCACACAGGCACTCTCTTGCTCTCTTATTGTCCTGTCACTTCTGGACTTCTGCATGAATTGTTCCATGTGAGATCCATTTTGTCAAGTTGCAAGTACCATGTTATGGCAACTGCTTAAATGTGCAGTACGCATTTTATACTTTGTAACAATAGTTCTATCAAAATGCCTTTTGTTGTTTTATAATGGGGGCAAATGTTTCAAATGTTTTTTTAATTTATTTTATCATTATTATTGACAATGCAAATGCAAACATATCAAGATATATATAGAATATTGTAAACATTGTTACAATATTGAGATATCAATTTTTTTTATATATCGCCCATCCCTATTCCTGTCAATGCGGGGGCTAAATATTTATCTATTTCCATCAAAAAAATATATCTATATCCATTGCCTAGATAAAACATCCAGTCATTGGTTCATGTCTGTAAATTGTTTTCTGATTTATTTGATTCCAATTTATCATCACAGTTTCACAACTACTTGAGGTAATCTAGACTTCTGCATTTCTCCTCACTGCTCTCTTCATAATCAATCACATGGCACCATGACATGAAATCATCACTGCTGTAGTTATCCTTTGAGTCACGGTGACTTAAACCAGCAGCTACTGAGACTCATGCTGTTGGATGTCATTACAGGGAGCAACAGTAAGTTTAAAAAAAGAACTTGACTCCTCTCTCAGTTTTCCATTTTGAAACATAATCTAATGGAAAGGAGTCTGTGACATCTAAGAAAGACTTGATGGTCTGATGACTGGTACGGTGGAACATGTTCTTCTTGCAGAGCTTTTCCTACAGGAGTAAACCCTAGCCTTTTCAACAGTTCTGGCTAACACCAGAGTTGTTTGTGTGTACTTACAACAATCTATATCACACATACGAAAAAGAAAAGAAAATTCTAACACCAGTATATTTCTTGAAATCTTCACTGAAACCAGTGACAGGACCCACCTTATTGTGTTGGTATTTCATTCGAGTTGGGAGACAGATGCAGAGTGCTGGCTGTGTCTCTCCTCCCCCACAGAGAGACACATGTCCTCTGGCCGTGTCACACCACTCAGCTGATGTTCAGCTCTCTCTGGACTCCAGCCTCTATGTTCAGCTTCTCTTCTTGAATCCCAGTCGTATAGACCACATACGACTCTCGTATAAGAAGTAAACTGAAGTTGGGGCCCCTGCTAGCGCCCCCTTTCCCCGTGCCGTGAAAACTTCTTCCCCAAGGAGAATTATCAAGCTCACTGCATAAGTGGTGTGTCTGTACATCTGACTAATGGTTAAATAGTCCATGGGGGGTGGGCTTTAGTCTGTGTTGCTTTAAATATACTTCAAGTAAAAAGGGAGTGGTTTGGTTATCTCCCTCCGGGGACTGGGGGGGGGGGGGGGGGCTGGTGAGATGGGAGCTGGAGGTGGAGGGTCAGGCAGCCTGTGACTGCGTGGGAGAACGTGTGAGATGGGACAGGCGAGACCTCCCCTCATTGTCATGTTGTGACTGACTGGCACGTACGAGTAATTGTTTAATGGGCTGGTGGGAAACTCAAAGTTTGTGGTGGTTATAAACTCAACAGAGGACATCCTTCTGAAGAACACTGCAGTATTTGTTTAACCTGAGGAAGGAGACAAACGATCCTGAACAGTCAAAATGACCCTGCTGTAACCTTTCATTTGAGAGACAGTCTGACTCATTAAAGCGGCTGTGATAGCTCTTAAAGCAGGGAGGGTTTATTAGTAAACTAATAAGCTATTGTTAAATGTCCAAAACTTGAATCAAGCTATCAAAAAATAGTTTTTAAAATATCACTGAGTGGCTACACCAGATTCCAAGCTTTAAATGTGGTGTTACTGTATGTACAGTCTCACAGACAGAAGAAGTTCATTGTTAGTAACTATCTCCTGGCATAGCGGACCTCACACCTGATACAGCGTCCATATATGGGTTGTTCTGACGGGATCCAGAAAAAGACAAGTGCCCTCGCACTTGGTCCCCACAGGGCCAGCTGCCTGCAGGGGGAATACTTTGTACTTTGAGTCTGACCTCTCGCTAGACTATGCTATTGATAACCTGGTAGCACGCCCTCTGCCCTCCTGTGTGAGTCTCTGCTCATGGGGACTGAGATGAGCTGTCACAGGTGCTTAAACAGCCTGCAGGACCTCCTTGGATGTTAGAAGAGAGACAACACAGTTTGTGATTAGGATTTTATTTAATACAGTTTATTCATTTTGATCCCATTCTGAGATGATATGTCAAGGAACCATAAAATGGTCATGCTCCCTGTATGCTAAGTTTCTGGTGCCACCATGTGGTATGTTAAGGTATTACATGGATGGACATTACTTGACACTTGACAATGTGGCGGTATTATTGTTTAGATTCATTAAATATATATTTTTTTTTACATTAATAACAATCGCATTGAGACTATACCTTGTATCAACTACAGGTGTGTCATAATGTAAATGACCATTTATTTGGCATGAAACAATTAATTTACTAGCTATTTTCAGTACACAACAAGGTACTGTTCTGCTTTTTGCACGTTTTAATTTTGGACATATATATATGACAAACTTGTTCAAGCCTTTTCTTCATATAATATCTTAAGATACACAGCATTAAAATAAACTACCTATAACTAAAATGCCACAAACATGATGAAGTATTCACTCACAGTGCCACAATGTATTTAGTGCCACATATCTCACCCACTTTCCCACACAGACATTTTTTATAAATAGAGTGGAAGGGAGGATATTCTGTAGTGAACTGAGAAGGAACAGCCAAGATAACGAGGGGCTGTGAAAACTGCCATTTGTGATCATTTAAGAAAACGGAGAAAAAAATGTTTCAAAGAATATTCTGTTCTATCGTCATTAGCAGGTCAACTTGAGAGAAAATCCCTTTCAAATATGACCTGGGAGGATCCATGTTTATTAGTGTCTAACGCTCTGGTTGTTAATTATAATCAGAAGACTAGAAACGTTTAAATCTCTGTAGAAATATACCACTCTCACTCTCAACGGAACAAGCTTGTTCCATGTGAACTAAAATAGTCCTTACAGTACGTTTTGGTGAATAAATTCAACACAAATACAAAACATAAGTCTGTGCATTTCCTGCTTGAAGGCTTAATGACTGGAAAGCCGTGGTACTTCAACAAACAGGTCTCAAAACAAAGCAGACAGCAGAACCGTCAGTGTTATTATCTAAAGCTTCCCTTTGTCACCGCTAACTGGCCTGCCTCGTCCTGGCTGGGCACTTCTCTGTTTGCTCTAGTAGGAACAGAGCTTTTGTGTGATCCAGGCTCCCATGGAAGAGTCTCCAGCATTGCTTATCAAGTGGCGTCCACAGGCCTTCCCTACCAGGAAGACCACCTCTGCCATGTTCAGCAGGATGCAGATCCCAGACACCGCCAGCATGAACACCGTGAACACCGTCTTCTCCGTGGGCCGCGACACAAAACAGTCCACGATGTTGGGACACGGGTACGAGTCGCACTTCACCAGCCGAATCATCTTGTAGCCTGGGTATATCATGTAGAAGATGTACATGAAGGCCGACTCGAAGACGATCCTGAAGAACAGGCTGATGATGTACGTCCACCACAGAGCCCCGGTGATCTTCATCTTCTGGGTCTTGATCTGCTCCAGCTCCTTGGGACTGGCCCGGCCAGACAGCTTGTAGAGCTTCTTGTCGATGTGGCGGCGGTGGGCCACGTGCATGGCCACCAGCAGGGCTGGGGTGGACACCAGGATGAGCTGGAGAGCCCACAGGCGGATGTGGGAGATGGGGAAGAAGTGGTCGTAACAGACGCTGTTGCAGCCAGGCTGCTGGGTGTTGCAGGTGAAGCCGGACTTCTCGTCGCCCCACACGCTCTCGGCTGCCACCACCAGGACCAGGATACGGAAGATAAACAGCACGGAGAGCCAGATGCGACCGATTCCAGTGGAGTGTCTGTTTACACCGCTGACGACGGCATAAAAGGACGCCCAGTTCATTTTCGGTTCCGGGTCTGAAACAAAATTGAAAGTTAGTTAGGAATAACCTTACACATTTTGACCATTTTTACTTTCTTCAGCTTTTCCTTAAGTCCATTGGGAGTAACCTAGAAACATAAAAACTGTGTTTTACCAAAGAAAACCTCATAATCCACTTTCCAGCTTCAATAGACAGTTCTACCCTACCACAGTTCAGTAATCAGGGCAATAAAACACAGCCTTTAAAGACCAGGTGACATGAGACTCTCCAGACACAAAGATGGAAAAGAAAAAAGAATAGAAATAGCTTTCAAAATGTTCCTTTCTTAAACGTCCTGTTGTTTCTGCTCGACAGGGAGCCTAGTTACCAGGCTCAGCTGGAGGGGTTAGAGGCATATGCGGCTCCCAGGGTTGAGCACAGCGACGACCCGCCGGTGAAGAGAGGACATGGATGTGAGTCCAGAGGAAGAGAGCCTCTCTGCCCAGCTCCAGGCTGGCAGGCCTCTTAAGAGGGCATGGCTACGTTCTGGCACTACGCGTCACATGACCTGCTTTCCCCAAATCCACCAGCATTGCTGGGTGGAGCGTTCGACCTCTGTGCCGAGGTCACAGTGCCACCAAACTGGCCAGTAAACCACTCACTTACTGTTGTGTTTGAATCATGTTACGAATCGCATATATATATTATCATATAGTCATATAGTTAGTGCTGTTCTGGCTACAGTTTGCATGTGTCAGTATTGTCTATGGGTCACAGAGCAGACTGATGCAGGATAATAAAAATACATTGCATTTATATTGCACTCTGTATTTAAGCAAACTCCGATTGCTACAAAGTATATAGTAATACAAATGAAAAATACTCAAAGTTTAATCATTACAATTTAAAAAAAGATCAAGGTCAATAAATAATTAAGAGCAAAAGCTATAAAACATATGTAGTGAAAAGCTTTAAAAAATATATGTTTTTAGTTTTTTTGGGGGGTGGCCATACTTTGCAACCAGGATTGGTTAATACCTAAACAACTAACACATTTCATAATATAACAAATATTGGAGTGGAATCAATGTCGAATTCAAATGCCTAACCTACAGCGTGTACATAACATCAAGTTTAAATATGTCAAACTTTATATAAAGTAGCCAATTGTCACATTTTCTATGTAAACCATTAGCAACAATTATTATGTAGGGTCCATGTTATATAAGCAGAAAAGTAATAGGACAAATTATTCCATAATTCATACAAATGAAGAGTAAATCATCTAAAGAGGAACATATATAAATGTCCTTTTCTTTACTGTTGCTTAATAACCAAAACCATTCCTTACTGAAACATGAAAAAATATCTATTTACCTTTAGATGAAATAGTGCACGAACACGCCCATCAACTATTGAATTAGTTTAGCAATTTGTTTCCCCCATTGGTGAATCTGTGAACCATGAGTTTGCATTGCTAATGATTCCTCACACTAGCCACGGCCCTGCACAGTAGAAGTCATATGCCCTTGTGTGAATAATTTACATACAATAGATGCTTTTACTAGCCCCAACAAGCCCCTTTAGAATTCAGATCAAACGCCTCAATTTCCGCCTACCCTGACAGGGAAAGAATCTGTGTGGACAGCAAGTCTGGCCCTTATTCTTCATTGTGCTGTGTGCTGGCAGGGAAGTGGAGGCCGATTTTGACGCAGTACAGAGTAAAAAAATACACCAGCACAAAGACAGTCTTAGCAGAGGATGTGGATCTTAAAGATAACAGACGGCAGCTTAGATGACTGCCTGAACTTTGAAGAATGACGTCTGTGGTTGTAGTCTACTTCTATAGCTAGCAAAATATAAAATATACTTAAAACATTCCATTGGGCTTTTCTGTAATTGTAGTTGCATATACTGTGTGAAACGGAGACAACTGTCAGAAAGCCCTTTCTTAACCATTACTCGTTTATTCAGGAAGTAAGCATATATGGGGAAATGGGGTGGGGGGGGGGTTGTGGCATGTCATTACAAAGCAGCAACAAAAAGTTACAGTTTGGGGCCATGCAATTCCCTGGTGGTTTAAAATATACCAGCCCCAAATCTGAATCTGAGAAAGTGCTTTTTAAAACAGCAACTGTGAAGAAATGGGAAATGTGTTTCTTTAATACATGTTGAAAAGTCAAATACATAAAAAAAAATGTTTTACCTACAATTAAGTAAGTAGGATGAAATGCATCATACTAACATATATGAATCACAATTCGGTAACCCAAGGAACATCTACACCAATAGGAACGCACGTTTTGAGTAATTTTCTATTGCTTACACACCGTCAACGCCATTCCATGACAACAGTCAACATAGGTCTTGAATTTTGACTTTCAGAAAAAATGACAGAATTAAATTACCGATGTACTTCATATTAGACCCAGCTAGACCAATGACTCATGGTCTTTGTGTTAAATCTTGCTTCCAATGCAGGTGAGATCATACCAACGGACACAAATTAATAAAGATGGACCACTGATACTACCACACTGGAAGAAATCCAGGGTTTGCAGACTCATAACCAAAGACAGATAGTGATAAGCCTGTCCTCATGTTGTGGAAACCTCCCCTTTAAGGCCATCCTTTCACACACAGCTGCTGTGTCACTGTTTCTTTAATATTGGGGTAAAAGAGATGTGGGGACCACTGTGGGCGGGGCCTGGCACTGTGGCTGCTTGTGGGAGGAGCCCGGCTTGTCAGCCCATGTTCTTGCGGTTCCCGTAGCCTCTGCGATGCGTGTCCTTCCAGTTGTCCCAGTCCTTGGCCTTCTGCAAAGCCTCTTCGTCATCATTCTCCACCAGCATCTCCTTCTCTTCTCTGGCCCGCTCCTCGGCATCGAAGTCGGCTACAAACAAACAGAAACGACGGAACATTTTAACGAGACGTAAATAAACACCATCTTTCGAAAGGGCATCGTGTGGATTAGTGCCCACTACAGTAGGTTGGAGAACAGCTGAACATCTTACCAGCGCTGCGGGGGATGCCTTGATCAGGAAGAGCTCCCTTCTTTCTGTGCTGCTCGTACCAGTCATCCACCGTCATGGTGGGGAGGCTGGGGTAGCCGGCTCCAAACACTCTGAACACCAAGCAGAGACAAGGGACAGGACACAGGGTCTCTTAATGCTGCATGTCAATTCATGTTAGTTGATTATTGGTACATTTAGGGGGAAACTTCAGTGGCCAACACATTGTAGGAGCACTTAGTGGACGCGTACCGTGCTTGTGCAGCATCTTTGGTGAGGATGAAAGGCTTCATGGGTGGCTTGTGTTTGGTTTGTGAGGGCTCTGTTGAAGTCTAGACAACAGATCATGGGTTAGGTTCTCAATGATACACCTGCTTGTTAATTTAACATTCTGTACACAACTGGTGTAAATATCAAACTGGGCCTACCTGTTTCAGAAAATCCATCCTTTTCAGAATCTCCATTTCCTGGTCAATACTCTCGATTTCCTCCAGAGATATGGAAATCCATTTCCTGACATTGAGAAGGTAGAAGTCTCTTACAATCTCATCGTCTGCCGTTCCACTGTCGACAGCTGCCTTGATCTCTGATAGCTTTGCTTCCGTGTCTTTCTTCTGCTTGTATCTAAACCGTTTCAAAACATGGAAGGTTACTCAAGGTCCAGTTCTAACATCAGTTATAAACTGTACTTACATTATTTAAATTCATTCATATATATAAATGGGTGAGTAAAGAAGCACTTCATAGTTCACATAAGTGACACGAGTATCCATATTGAAACAAACAAACACTGTCTGTGTCAACGTAAAACATAAAGGCCGTACTAGCTAAATGTAAACAGTTATTTTGTGACCTTTCGATCTTTGCTTGTCTCTGAGTTGCCATTGCAACAAGGTCTGGCGGTTTGGGGGAGGTGGCGGCCCCGTGTTCTGAATCTTCCGATGTGCCTGGCAAGTCTTCGCTTGTCTTGGGTAGTTCAAATTTTGAGAGGTCATACTCCTTACACCTTCTCAAAAAGTCTAAGAAGTACACCCTGGCAATCTGAACTTGCTCCAGTCGTTTGGCCAAGTTCACTTGCTTCATAGTAAGCGCTCCTAGAAACGCAGGTAACAGCAAGTACTTCAAATCAGCAGTTGCCATCTCCTCCAACTCTTCATTGCGACTGAAACATACATTCAAATGATTAGCACAAGGAACAATGGAGAGAAACTAAGTGGTCCTTTAGCAATGGCTGCTAGCTGTCCAAACCGCAGTACCGTTAAAGCTAGCTAGCAAATTAGCCTACAAAGGAAAGCTACCATCATGAACATGCTAAAGTTTTGTGAATTGTCATGAGCTAACTTCCAAGCCTAGCCTATTGCGACGCGTTAGCTTGTCTACAAATTAGTGTAATATATAACTAGTTATGTGTTGGAAATGTGTTGATGTGTGACACTACGTTTAATATCGACAGCTGTGACAATCAATATTGTTAGCAATATTTTACCATCAAAAGCTAACGACGTTGGACAACAGGGCTAGCGTTGCGTACCATAGCAAGGCTAGCTAGCTTTGTACACTACCTGAACAAATCGAGCTGGGCAACCATTCGCGACGCCTCTTCAAGTTGCGTTATTCCGCGCTTTATTTTAACTTGTATGTGGGTTGCTGCAATGGGTTCATTGGTACAATCCACTTCCTCAAATAATTTCCACCCATGATCTAATAATTCTGATAATTTAAGGGGTTCATCTAACACACCAGTGATTTCGGCGGCTGCCATCTTTGCAGCAATGTTTTCCTTGATGAAGACCTATCGGCTTCCGTAAACATTCGTCCTTGTCCAAACGCGAAACAGAAAAAAATCTGATGTGACTTGGAGAGAGATCAAACTGATGCCAGAGACTGCAAGGGAACACGCATCCTTCACTCAAGTAGAAGTACAGTAAATCATGTTTAAAAAGACTTAATGAATAAAAGTTGAAGGACTGACAACACTTTTTCACTCAAGTTAAAGTAAAAAAAAAGCATATTTTTTTTCAATACTTATACCAGAAAAAAAGCTATATCCTTCTCCCCAAAATGTCCCCATATCTGCAACAAAGTGACAACGGTGTAATCACAGTGTATCAACAGTGTAATAACAATGTAACAGTGTAACAAAAGCGTAATAACATGATAACAGTGTAACAACAGTGCAGAGACACACAGGAGAGAAAGTAAAAAGTAGTTCGAGAAATCTACTTGACTTAACAACGTTTTTGTACTTTGTTACTTCCCATCTCTGTCTGATACTGTGAACAGTGCTGGTCACAGATATCAAGCAAACCTCTCAACACACGTCTTGTTTAGTTGTGGCAATCTGGACTGTTTAGTTTCTCCACCTTTCAACACTGTGTGGCACTATGATTGTAGCACCCACCCACTGGTAATGTGTTCTTCCCAGTGCTTACAGAAACAAAAGTCGGTCTTTCTCAGAGCAACCACAAGATGGCCTTCGTACTGGTCTTACCCCTGGGGGTGTTTAATAAGTGATAAACACGTGAATCATATTATCATGTGACCTCCTGAAGCTTTTCTCCCAATGAGAAGATTGATGACTGCGCAGTTCGAATACAATTCAAAAGGAAAACAGGGTTTTTTTAAATTTTGGAACCAAGAATTTTGTCACCTGTCCCCTTTTTTAATTAGTCTCAAGATAGATTTGCAAACACGTCCAAGACGAATTGTTTACAACAGTTGTTCAACCAAAATAAGTGGACGGTTCATGGGCTTGTAGGCATCAATCATACCCTTAACCCCCCACGCACGCCTATTCCTGTGCCCTGAAGCTGAACATATCAAATGCACTTTGTGTTGGTGATGTAGCTTCTGGTCATTTAGAATTAGCACTTATGCAGCAGTGCCTCCTGTTAAGTGGGATTGCCGGCATTCCGAGCATAGTCTCACCAAGTCCTGAGTCAACAGGAGGGCTCTTTACAGCTGGGTGTCATCTCTGTGGTCATCTTTGGCTCTCCGGTGTGGAGTCTCAGACACATTGAGAAAACATTGAGTTTGAGGGTCCTTAATTAAGCGGCGTAAGATAGTGTGTTTCCAAAATGGGTTCATAGAAATGTCATGTTAAAAAAGGACATGTTTGACTCATTTTAGCTGTACGTTTTGTAATACGGGATCTACATTTTATTGTTAAAATGTACCTACAGTTTCATATAAATGGTTTTGTGTATAGGATATTTATCTGTTAAATTGTGTCAGCTTCCTGTCCCCAGCCTTAATAAATATTTAAATAACTTTCCAAAATATTTGGAAAATATTAGCCATTTCCAATAGAAACTATTTTCAAGCAAAAGAAATGTCTAAAACTCAGAAGTATTTTGTACCTTTTTAATATAATAAATATACCCTTAAATAGTCCTTGACGTCCAGAAAAAAAAAGCATTAAACTTGTCTTTTGCAGGCTAATATTCATAAAGTGAGGTGTTCCATTCAGATCAAGCATCGTCTGTCTAAGGGAATTTAGACAGTTAAATGTGACATTATTACGTTTCTTTGATTCGCTTAACAACGTAACCCTATAGCACACGAGGCAGGTTTTCTTTTGAAAAGTATTTTTTCTATGAGCCTTGTCCATTATATTCTTCTCCAGTTATCCACTGTGGAATTCTTCACCAATCAAACATTTAATACTCCCAATCACGTTTACCCATCAGATATCAGTCGTCTTTCCTGTGACCTCACATCCTGTTCACGGGCCTTGGAGCAGCATGACTGTCCTTACAGTGTCTCTTGCCGTTCTCCAACACTTCATTTCCCAGAGTCTGAAGGGAGTCTGGAGTCCTCTGGGTTGGCGAACTTATCGAGATGTGATGAAAATAGTGCTTCGTGTCAGCAGCTCAAATGTCTTTGAAGAGTTTACTTACATACATATCTCTCCACCGTGTGTTCACATTTCTTGCAGGTGACGTAGCAGCACCAGTGGTATTTGCACTGACATCTTTCCACAGTCCTCTCTGAGTAGGCATTGTAGCCACGGCCACAGCACATCAGGTTGCAACTCCCGCTGTCATTGGATGTCTTGTTGCACTGTCTGGAGACGACAATAAAAACATGTTGAAGATCCAACACATGTCAGGTAATCAACACTTAATAGCAAAATGCGTTATTCTGTTTCAGGTGAGGTGTTTAGGTATATTATAAACTACCTGTCCTGTGTGCCGGGAGATCCATGCTTGTCGTTGTGTGTGCAGTAATCTGGAGAACTGATCAGGTAGACCAGCTCGCTCTCTCTCACTGGTCTCACGTCCAGCTCTCTTGGCACTAGCAGTTTCCTCTGCCCCACATAGCGATGCATCACTTTAGTGGCTGCCAGGTACCTGGATTTGAGCTCAGTGGCGATGTAGCCAATATCACGGAGGCCTTTCCAACATGTTTTGACGGAACATGATCCAGACACCCCATGGCACTTGCATTTGGTATCCTGGGATTCAATCAGTGCCTAGAAGTAGAGCACAAAACATATTTTGTGAATTACAAGAACAGTACAGATAAGCATCCCAATCCAATTGTTTTGGTAATGCAAGGACAGTTTGGGATGGGTTTAATGAGTTTGGACGCCTGTGGGCTGATATTGGAAGCCGTGCGTGAAAGACTGAATGACGAACATGTGGGTTTAAACAACGAAAACAGCCTTACCTGTCTGCCAACAGCGTTGTTGTGCAAGTGCATCAGCCTGAACGCCTGTGAGCCGGATCTGCTGTTTCTCATCGGTGCATCCGAGAAAGCGGAACCCATTTGAAGACCGTAGCGAAGATTATCGCCACATCCTCCCCATCTGAAGTCGGGCCCTGCCTGTTCCGCAGGTGCCGGGGCGCACGAGCAACTCGGAAGCTCTCCAGATGAGCAGGCTCTGGAGATAGAGTGACTAACTACGGCTGCCGCGAGCGAGAACACAAACGCAGATTCTCTGGTACCTGCAAATATACAGACCGAATAAACATACCGAGAGAAGCTTACGTAAAAGACTAACACTGAAGCCATGATACTTTAAGGTCATTATTCAACACTGAAATATATATATTTACCTTTAGCTAAATCTGGCGTAAAACGAGGTGCATTTTCAATGGACGAGCAATTCCATCGCATGTCACTTAAAGTGTTCTGACAGGTCGTTTTGGTCAACTTTGCCGCGTGGACAATACTGTGCATGAGCTCGAGGTTCCTGCGGCATAGTTGCAGCTGATCGGGGGCAAGTCCGTCTAACAGCTTGCAGTGATGAGTTTGATTCCAACCAACAGAGCTACCATTAACAGTAAGGCCCCTGCAAAAAGAAATCTTCCATTAGGTCACCAGACAGCCCTAGACTACCAAATGGTTACTCCATGTAAATATTATCAAACATTTATAGGATTTTACAGTGGTATTGTAGTTGTAAAAATACATTAAACGACAAAATCGCGTCAGTATACTTACAGCCAGATTATGCCAGTACAGCAGTGCGTGTTCACCATAAAGGTCAATAGAAATAAGTCCACGTGGTATTTCATTTTGAAAATTAAATAAATCTCGTTAACTCTTCCAGAGTCGTTATAGTTCCAGTCTGATAGTTTCTTCTGGTACTCCAAACGGTAAAATCCGATTCACGTCGCCTACCGCCTGTTGTCCTGCCAAGTGGTAGGTCATCTGTGTGACCGCCCCAACACACTCCTCTGATGTGACTTTACCTTAACCACGCCCCTTTCAATTGGCTACTCGACTATGAACCCAAATGGGCCTTAGGGATTTTATTTGGGGTAAAATTACTTTTAGTAATTTCAACAGTTTCAACTACTTAACCATGTGTTATCGTCGGGTCATTGTGACCCTTAAGTCATTGTGCCCCCCCCCCACACACACACACACACACACACACACACACACACACAAACACACGCATACACACGTGTTGTGACAACTTTACCTCATACAAAAATTAAGTGAAGCATTTTCTTTTAACCGTTAGGCTGTCTCACAACCCCCAGAGCACGAAGGTTAAAAGAAAATGCATTTTGTTTGTTTTTGTATTGGTTAAAGTTGTCGCAGCACAACGATGGGTCTTGTGGTCATTGTGTCTCGAAGGCAGCACAAGGGTTAAATGCAGTGATCTAATTTTTAGGTCACCAACTTCTGATAGACTAACATAGCATGTTCCAATATGAGTGTTGCGAGAAGCGAGAAGCATAATGATGTCATATAGGGTACTGTATTTCCAATATTTTCACCATTCTCCCTTTTTAATAGGCTTACTCCGTCCCATTCAGCAGTGTGCGTCATTAATCATCACAGATGAGACGTCGCCAATGTGCGAGACCCAGTGACGCACTATCGAAACCACGGATCCTTAATCTTTGAAGATTTCCTTTGAGGATTTGCAACACTCTAGAAAATTCAAGCAATACAGACTACTGAATAACCAACACTTTAACAATTGAGCTCTAAATACTAACTTAGTCCTACTCAAAGCCAGGAAGCATCAATGTGTATTTAAGATAAGATAAGACCCTTATTGATTTAGGATTATTAAAACCTACTAAACATTGATCCCACTACGGGATAAAAGCTAACTTGTTCAATAAATGTTTTGGTTTCGACCAACAAATGTAGTTTTCCTCAGAAAATAATAATTGTCCTTTATTTCAACACTCCTTCCTTACACTGTGTGTTGTGTTGTGTGTGCTGGCATCATTTGTGTCCTGATGAACCCTTCTGGGTCACCTCATAATGCCGTCAAATCTTAATCTACAAAGAAAACAGGGAGCCAGAAACAGGCCTTTCAGTAGCATGGCCAAAAAGGAGTAGAAATGGTTAATTATCTCCAGGCAGTTGGAGCAGCAGATTAGCGATTGAAAGAGAAGCTTCCAGGGGACATCAGTATGTCTTAGTGAGAGGATTATTCAAACTTGTGTTTATCCAACCCTTATTATATTCCCACCGTGAGAGAGGCTAGTCTTTTCCTCAGAAGTCATTTTAAGACAAGGTTTTGGAGGAACACCTTATTAGTGTCTTTATTTCCAACAATAGTAACTCGGTAGGTGGTAATGTTAAACCATGATTTAGAACTCATAGAGGGATCTTCCCACAGCATTAAACCCTCACTAAGGTGACTATTACAGATCTCATTCCACAAGAGCACATTGGGTGAGGCAGTCTCTTCATTAGGTTAGACGACATATCTTGGTGTTGAGAATATATATTACAGCATACTGCTCCATGAGCAATTTAGCTGACTGTCAACAGTGAGTTATTCTGAAAAGGAACTTCCCTAAGCCTAGTCACCTCACATTGCTCCACCCCCTCCCCCCAGAACATGCTGTCTGTGGTGGAAGACACTTTACCCCAAGAAAATCCTTCCTTTTGTTGGGATCTCTGCTTGAAGATTCTGGTGTTAAGAGCCTCGAGAGGTGAGGAAACATTCATGTAAATGAAAGGTCGGGGTGTGAGCTTGCATGCGAAGCTTCGCCTTTCCTGTTTTGCCTTTCAGTTCTATGAGAATGCTTATTAGTGGAATCTACACTGAAGGTATTCCCTCAAAGGAATGGAAGTACACATGTGACATTGCAAATAATGTGTATTGAATGTTGGAGATGCAGACGTTTGAAGTCTGTGCTGTAAGGGTATTCTTACAGCACAGACCCTCTAAGGTCACCTAAGCTACCGTGAAGAAGGTAAGAAAAAAGTAACAAATTCTTTCACAACTGAAAGGGAAGGATTTATCTCTTACGAAAACAGAATAAAGCTATTCATGTTGCCATAACAACAGTTTTACATTTTATTTACCAGAGCTGAGCCTAAAATGTGTTCATCATGACACTAAATATAAAAGGATTCCTTCAGTGCAATTTTACCTTAGAGATCAATAAAGAATTAACTTATATTATATATGTCATCGATAAGTATTGTAGCTCATATAGGCTAGACTAATTTCTTATAGGTTTAGGTTATTTACTATAGTTTGAGATAGGCTGCAGGGGATTATCAAGAGGAGCAGAGCAGCACTGAAGATGTACCTGTGCTTGTTACAAATGGGAAGAAACTTGAAACGTACCACTCCGAAAGAAGCCTGCCATAACTGCTTTGCTGGCCTGAGTGGTTATCATCCGACCACTAGGGGTCACTGTATATCAACACAACAGACAGCAGATGTCTCACATCTGGCCTCAAACTGGAGTCCCACTGCTCCTCTGAATCAGAGCCAACAGAGCTGAATAAAACAGCATGATCATCAGGCTGGATTAATGAGTAGGTTTTTTAAAAATCTTAAAGTAAATGGGAAAGCAGTTAATCTTTTTCCAGGGATTCATGTTTGGAAAAAATGGCTTGGATTGGTCACCATCTTGAGTAGGAGAAAGTAGTATCTACAATAAACTTCAAAACGTGTCCCATAGCATAGATGTGCTAGTGTTAAAACAGTTTAATATTATAAATCAATTAAATTTACAAAAACGGAAATTCTATTTTATCTACATATGTACAATCACAACAGAGTATACAAATGTACATTATATTCAACAAAGTCAGGGAAAATATACCCTATTTACCTACAAACAATCAGAATAATGAGTTACACATAAATTCCTACTCATCATCTGAACAGGTTAGATTCTGCGGTGAGGGGGCGGTGAGGGGGCAGGGAAGTATTGCATGAATATGGCCGGGAAAAGAAAATGTTAAAATTCGAATTTTATCATTCTAATGTTGATACCTTTCCTAACTTTGTTCCACGGAATGAAATCATTCAAAACAACTGAACTAGATTCTGATACTGTAATACCCACATATGTTCTAGAGGGCTGATTGCATTGAGATGGACCTGACCCTGTAACACTTACAGTTTATGCACAGTGCAGAGAATATTCATAAAGAACCATAAACTGCAGCCTACTTGGAAGCTTAATATGTGCCCATAAATGCTATTTTAAAGACTATTGTGTTCTTTCACATAGAAACATGATCATGAGACAGAATATGGTAAGAAACATTCTGACTGTGTGATATTTACAAAAGCTTCAAGCTGCCTATTTATGCAAAAAAAAGACTGTTTTGAGAAACGCGTTGAAAAATAGAAACACATTCTACTTTTCAGGAAACAAGACATGGCTGGTTTGGCTCAAACAGAATGACAAGTAAATTTGTCATTTCAAACAATCCGAAGAACTACAGCAAGAAAAATACTAAATTCTGAGTTCTGCATCGTTTGTGTTATTGAGAGCAGACAAAGAAATGCTATCATGGAATTCAGGAGATTCAGTCTTGGCAAGCAACTTCATTTCAATTATCAAACACTAAAACATTCATACTGACCTTACAAGAAAGATTGAGAGAGAGAGAGAGAGAGAGAGAGAGAGAGAGAGAAATCCATAATTTGCTTCAATCAGTGCACATATTATCTGTGAATTTATTGTGCTTGAACATAGTGTGTTAATTTAATCACAGAAAAGCACAATCTTTATTTGCCTCAATAAATTCAAAAGCTAATAATTATGTGCCCATGTTTTCATAATGGCATACGTGAACCAATCACATTCAGGACCACAAATACAGTTTTGTGTGAAAAGTAAAAAAGTATTCTACACTCACAGAGACAAAAAAAAGAACTTGGAATGGAAACATGACATGAGGTTTTTATCAACCTTGCTTTCCATGTCCTCGCTCACCTAAAAGTCGAGACAAACAGACACATTTTATTAAAAACATCAAGACCAAAGATGCCTATCATCGTGGATGTATAAGGTACGTTTGCGGTCCACCATCACCACAGCCAGACTCTAACTGTAGGAAGCGTTCCACCCCAAAGAGAACAAAGTAATGGATTACTCCAGGGTGGGTGTAGCCTGAAGGCGTATGTGACTTCCTGCTCACGAGTGACTGGCTGGGGGGCCTCTCCCAGGCGGATGCTTCCCAGGAAGGTGGTGTGATTGGTCATGCTGATGGAGGTGTCCTCATACACCATACGGATGGAGATCTTCTGGCGCGCACGCAGTAGACACACCCCCGCCGTGTAGCAGGTGTTGAACTTGCGTTGTCCCGTCTCAATGCTTCTGGTGCAGCGCAGGAACGGAGTCTTGTCCACCATCACCTCGTAGCTCGCGATGTCGGTGAAGTTAAGGTAGTAAACCTGACGAAAAAGGTGGGTTTAGAAAACGAGCTGTGAAAAGGTTCGAGCATGCAGGGCATATCAGTCAAAAAAATAGGAACACTCTTAGAAGACCAAATCCATCTATTTTACTCATGCTTCTCATATGCTGGTAAAAATCTACTTACAAAAATGTAAATGGAATGCTGTACATTCCCTTCACTCATTCAGACGTTTGCCTCTGCAGTTAAGAGATCAGCCATAAGTAAACCCTGCTTCCACATTCATATATTTGAACAGCTTGAAACGGATACTATGACTAAACAGTTAGAGTCCTGTTGAGATGATTTGGTCATATATATATAACAGTGAAAATCTAAAGTTCTGCGCATAAAAATTGATAAACAGGGTATTCATTAAATCCGTACTCTACAGTATTCTACAAATCAGAGCCACTACCTCAACAATACTCCTCTGACCCTGCTGGCAGTGGGAAAGGGCATGGACCTCAAGGACTGCAGAGTAAAGGCATGAGTGGCTAGTGCAGGCTACAGGAAAAGTTAGGCCCGAGGACGTACTCACTTCTACCTGACTATAGATGAAGTAGGTGCCATCAACCAGAACCTCCAGCTCTCCTGAACGGGAGTGCATCTTGAACACCTTGTGGTGAATGGAGATCATTTTCCAGTTTCTTAACACGCCTTCTGAAAGATCTCAGCGTGAGAAAAGGGCAGCCACTCAAAATCCGTAATTACCACAAAACAACACGTGGTTAAACAACATCAAGCACTGACAAAATACCCCCTCCCCCCAACATATTCATGATTGCATCATATCAATCTATCAGAGCTGCTCGAGCAGTCTATTAGAGCGTTTGTTTTTCATTGACCACTTTTCTACTGAAGTTCCATACTGTGTGCAGCCTGTCAGGGCTTTATGTCCGGTAGAGATGAGACGCTTACCTTCCTTGACCTGTATGGTCGTCTCCTGGCCTTGAAGATGAACCACGGCCGGCTGGAACACAATCACACCGAATTTACAGTCTTCCTCAGAGAAATGCAACTTTAACGTGGTGTCGTAAACTTTGATATGTATTCAGGAATTGTGGCGTTTTGTTTCATGAAACCACCGTCAGCTGACAAGAACAAGGCGATCTCAAAACGCTCATACCTGACTGTCTCTCAGTCTGACCTTGTCCACGCCTCCTGCACAAGTTATAAAACAAATCACATAGTTAGTTTGACAACCTCACACAGCGCTTAACATAATTTGCAGTATATGAAAACACAACATCCTACAGTGTGACATAATCCAACTAACATCAGTTTGTGTTAAGAAACACAAAAATATTAAACACCAAAGTACATCCACGTCCTTTGAAAGGTTTTTCTAGGTTGTTCAGCCAAAGATAAGCAAACTTTAGGGGCACCTGCAGGTCCTTGAGGGCCAGGGGGCCCCTGTGGCCCTGGGGGGCCGGCCGGGCCAGGGGGTCCTGGGGGGCCGGAGGGGCCCATGGCATTGCTCCCAGGGATGCCAGGGATCCCAGGGATGCCAGGGGGGCCTTGGGGCCCTGGAGGCCCCGGGGGCCCTGGAGCACCAGGAGGGCCCTTCTTACCTGGAGACGATAACCATAGAAACCAGCCTTTGAGACACACCAACATCAGCCAAAAGCAAACAGATGAATGTTGAATCGGGCGAATGCCCACTTAACCTGGTAGGGGTAAATCTGCATGATCTCACAAGCTTGTGTTCTGCTTTACTTTAAACATTCAGTGTTAGAGATTTTGTGTATGTATTGATGAATGTGACAGATTAACGAGCAGCAATATGAGATGAGGTTGGGCCAGAACATTGACAACAGTTGCTAGGAGATATGTAATTGTTTCTGTTTCTGCTGATCAGATTGATTGGAGGTCAATCCCATAATCCAATCGTCCCTGATAACATTTGGGCAACACCTTTTGACAACCCCTTCAATCACAGAGGGCGTGTCCACATTCATAAGGAGAAATCTACCTTTTTTCTTCTCTTTCCGTCTTCCAATTGACTCTGAGAAAGAGAAAACACAATCAGATAAACAGTGTTGGTGACACATTCATATTCTGCTGTATTGTTCAGCTGAGCCGTTTTACAGTTAGAACTACAAAATCCATCTGCCATCGCGCCAGATTCCAGTTGGCATCTCCCACACTGTCCCGCTGAAAGCACTGTTCCCTTCAAGACCCTGGAAGCTCAGGGAAATGACTAACACACAAATCATCTGACAGAAGGCGTGGTTTCCAATGAGACACCTGGGAGAAACACAAGTATAGGTGGGTATGCGGCTAAGGTGGCCAATACACAGGTTAGAACAGAGAGATACCTGCCTTTCCCACCACAGAGCGGATCAGAATGTCTGTATCTTTACAACATCCAGGCTGGCTTCTCCTTGTCTCTATTTGCTAATGTTAAGATAAGCCATGAGTCATACAGTAAGGATTCAGACAGGGAACATGTGGAGCCAACGATCGGATTTAGCTTCAGGGTCTCTGCCCTGAAACAAAGAAAGCTTTCGCCTTGAATTAAACTAAATTGAACAGTGCGCTTCGAGAGCAGACTGTCCGTAAAATAAGATGGCTCACTTGGTGATAACATCTCTCTTGTAGATGGATCCAGATTGTTCTCCCAGATAAAGTTTCTCCCTGGACACATTAGTGGATGCACTTACATTGTTTTTTCTTAATGAGTGAAATCAAATCTGGAACATGTTAGTGAAAGATGTGAAATGCCAAGTCCTGAGTGATTATAGACACAGAGTGTGTGTCTGTATCATGGGTAGGCAGGAGGTGGGCTGGGAGTAATTAGCATTTAAAAGACTCAGGAATTTTACAGATTTGAGGAAAATCTCTCTAAAGGTGGTTCGCGTTCTTTACAGGCTGTATGTTGCAGTAGCTTTTTCAAAGTTTAAAAGCAGCCAGGAAGACAGTTATTTGAAAAGGTATTTGGTAATGGAATCATAGAAACATGCCACAAGCAGTATTTCAAGAGCAAGCAAGACAATAAATTATGACAACCGTCCATCTCTCCCTCCCTAAATGTTTGAAGCACCCCACATTCCAAAAATTGCAAGAATGTTTCGGAGGCAAACTAGAAAATCCCGATAGCTGTGGCTGCAATGTCAGCAAGCTGAAACACTTAGTGATGAATGAACACTGGGAGATGGCGTAGCACAATGTGCACGTGTGTGCTTTGGGGTCTGTAGCGGAGTGGTTTCTTCACATAAAGAGAGTTGGGAGTTCCGGAAAACAACTTCCTTTACCACAGCTCTCTCTGCTGCCAGGTATTGCACAAAACTGGCTGAACGATACGTCATCAACGCTGGGATTCAAACACAACAAGACATCTGTGTTACTAGACCCAAAGAGCAGATGGACGTTGAAAGGAAAATTGCCTTTAATGAGAGAACAGCTAGCATCGTTTCTTGTTGTGACGTTGGATCTGCGGCTGTAACAGTCACTGCTGGAAAAATAATATCGTCATTGACTCATTGAGCAATATGTGTTTGTTAACTGGTTGTGTGTGGAAGTGTGTGATGAGCCAAGGATACCTTTTAATGAAAAACCTGTCACATCTTCTGGCTACTCCCTCATCTGCTCCAGTTTGAACTGGCTGAAAAGTAGTTTTTTCAATGGATGTAATAATGTAATTTTTCTTTATTAAAGTTGTTTCTCAATGTTGTTTTGCATGTCATCTCACGCAATAATTCATTTTTTCTCTCAAAAACAGAATATTAAAAGCAAATAGAACAATCAGCCAAAAGCTTTAGCTTAAAAATTGTATATTTTCCAGATGACTTTCATTCAAAATGAATTCAACAGTCTCTCTGATGTAAAACAGTAAACATCACTTGGCTAGCTAAGCTGCAGCTCCGTGAACAACGCTACAGTCGGGAACACTTCAACAGGAAACACTCTTCCAATTTGTTGATTTGTTTTCACTTGGTTTGAATTTCATGGTCTGTTCCTGAAGGTCTAACACTTAAGAGATGAAAACAGCCGTGTAAACTAAATGGACTCTGTCCACCTCACGTCTGTCCTCTGGCCTGCCTTCCCCGGGGAACTGCCTCGTGGCAGGATGAGTTGAGAGCTGAGGGGAGTTTAACTCATTAAACAATCTACTTATCTGTTGAATCAATGATCATTCTTCATTTGTTTTCATTGGCTTAAGTCTGATGAAATGTGTTTTTACTGGAAACAGGACTACAGCAGTGCACAACTGTAGGAAAAATAAATAACTAAAACCTCCAGCGAAGCCATGACTCTGCGGATCAGATATTTTCTTGTTTTTTCGGAAACTTGCATTCACATAATACACATCCATACTTAGGTGAGAAATCTTGTTGTTAGCTGACAGTATGATGAGAATGTCCTCTCTAAGACATTGTGCAGTCAGGAGGAATGGTCACTCCTGTGGGTTCTCTGGCTATAAAATCTGCTGTAATTGGACAGTATTGGACAGCTATGGGGAAGGCCTCTCTGGTCTGAATTTGGCTGAATAAACACTTGTCCGTGATTGTTATGACGAAAAGGCACCTTGAACAAATCTAGCCTGACAGGAGATTTAAATAGATATAACAAACACTTTAATCACAATTTCCACATCATGACAGCAATTCTGCTTTCTCTCATTGTCACACTAAGATATCACCTAACGAGGACAAATTGTTCAACTGGACAAGCTCTTCTACAGTTTAAACAGTATAGACACTGTTGTAGTAGTGCAGATAGTAGTGTTTCATGTTCTGCATCTCAATCTCATAAAAAATCCTCCAGTCCACAATACATCATTGGACAAACATCTTAAGAATGGTATGTCTATATTTCGACATAAGGCTTCTGAAGTGTCTTCAGAAAACGAAAGAGAATGTTTCATTAAACCAAGCCAGAGAGATGTTGGCCCACACAGGGACAGATGGGTGGTGCGTTCAGATAAGCTTCCATGCAGAAACAAGAGCTCATCGTCAGCTGTTCCTCTGCAGGTGTCCCCCAGTGCTCCAGATAGTCAGCACAGCCTCCAGGAATTCATGATCTGAACCAGGATTGATCTGAACCAGGATTGATCTGAACCAGGGTCATAAATACTGGTCAATGTGTTATGGTGCGAGCAATTTGACAACAAAGGGAGAGATTCTTCTACATGTGACACGGCACTAATGGACGCACACTTGCAAGGATCGGTTTCTTGAAAGAATACCCATAATGCATCTGTAAACAGATTGTGACAAAAAGTGGTAAAACGCTTTAATGAATGGAACAAATTAGCATCAAAGAAGGGCAACATTGAAAACACATTTTCACAACACATACTACAAAAACACATCTGCTACGAAATGGCTTGTGAAGGCAAACTGCATATTTATGAAGGCAAAGTGCATCTGACATGAAAGAGAAATTATTATTTTGGCAATGGCTTCAGTACCAGCCCCCTTTGGTCTGATAACACAGAGGGTTCTTTTAAGTGTTCTCCCAGGGTCGGCTGATTGACTTCCATCATGAACACATCCGTGAACCGAACACTGGGGCCGGGAAGCAAACACTGGGGCCGATCTAACAGTTGCAGGTTAACTGGTGACTCTTGGAAGATACAGATGGTAGGTATACCATTTGGAATCGATACAACATCGTTGCACTGGGTTAACTGCCGCTGTGGTAAAGGCATGATACGAACATGACTGATGGCTTTGCATGGCTTGTCACATCTCAGATATCGCACTACCAGCGTTTTATAATGCTCACATGCGATAATATAATTATTGATAATAGACTTGACTGATTTCAGCGTTAGTAGAGGGGGAATCAAAGGCGCACTTGTGTAACGAGACACACTTTCACAGAGAACATATCTTCTTAGTGTCTATCCAGATGTGAAAGTAAAGCATTATTTAATATACACTTTGCAAATTCAGTGAACAACGTGAAGGGTGATCCAATAAACAGTGTTGGTGAGAACTAAAAGAGAAATCCAGGTTTTGATCTCCTCCAGCAAGCCCAAAACAGGGTTGTACCCATAATCTCATTTTTTAAGGATATAATCTTCAGACATATTTCAGTTTCACATTTCCTCTAATTCATACTACCACATGGCAACATACCTTTCCCTACAAAAAAAATCAAATTAAAAGGCACAAAGTAAACCTTGGCATGGCACAAAAATCCCTGCGACTGCCAAAAAACTCTCACCAGTTGTCCAAAAGGAATGGGATATTCTTTTGTGAAACCTCATCCTGTACCGGGCCCTAAAAGTGCTGTTTCAAGCTTAAGGTTTGTGATTCATGGCAGTGTGTTCCAATACAGCATTTCTTCCTTTTAATCCATTTACAAAGGTGCACAGACCTGACAGGAACCAGGTGGGAAACACTGTCCATCCGTACCTTTTAAAAAATGGGTCCTTATTGTTTTGTCAGATCAATCATACTCAACCAGAGTTGCCTTGAATTAAACATAAATCATATTTCACAATCCACCAGTACAGATATTCTAAGCATGTCCTCTAACATCTGTCTAGGTTAATCAACTGGATTGACTTTTAGATCGGGTCTGCTGTTTTTTAGAAAAGCATGTCAAAGAAATAAAATGGATATTAAGTTAAAATTCAATTGAATTGTGCAACGAAATGGCTGTTATTCAAGGCATTGAGTCAGCCAATGGTCATATCTAGGAATTAAGTCTGCTATCCCATGCTCCACACTAGGGAGGACAGCATTATCCAACACTCTGTGATGCTGCTCGCAGCCCTGTCAAGGTCCTTGTCAAGAAACAATTTGTGTTTAAGTGGCCGGCCTTGGGGATCGTAACACAAGCAGAGGAGCGAAGGCAAAAGGGAGGTTAGCCAACTGGCCCATCTGTCATCTTCTTCCCTAATTAGATTTAAAAAGAGCTGCAATAGCCAGCAACTTCATTGCTGCAAATTGGAAATGTTTCTCAGTAGGAAACTTAATTGCCCGTGGTTCATTACACACACGTATTCAAATTCATAAGTATGTTTATTGTTTTTTTTGAGCCTGCCTTAGTTGTTGTAACATTGACAAAACATCCTTGTATTTCACCTTGCTGTAAATATTCTTCAGGCGATATCTGTTTTCCAAGTGTTCACCGAGTCACATGCTGCAGGTGTAAGCTGAGCAAGAGGGGAGCTATGCTGAAGACCATGACAGAAAACTAGTGCCAAAACAGCGTGAGATTTATGTGACATAACGGCCTTTGATTTAGTAATCCTGCTGACCATACCTTCAGATCCATGAGAGCAGAACCTCAGGGAGTCAGGAGACAGGCCTTCTCAAATGGACCTCTCCACTTAGCAGTGAGGGATGGCTTCAAGAGGAGCACAGAACTCAACAGGAAGCAGAGAACCCCTCTGGTCCTGATCCAGGGTCTCTGCTCACGCCAGGGTCACGTGAGTGCACCAGGGCGCCAGCTCTCCGTTCAACCCCCCTCCATTTCAAACCACATATTTACACTACAGCATGCCGAAGAAGCATCATTAACGTTCCTTTTCCATTCAGACCTTGATTGCAGATTCACTTCTCCATTGAGAAGAAGGACCGAAGACAGATGGGTTTTTCGAGGTTTCAACACGTCTTTTAATGTGAGTTCACTGACGCATGCAGGTGAAGATGAGGAGAGGAACTACATGTCAGGTGAACATTAAACCCTTCCTCTGAGAACCACAGACACCCGTCAGGGCTTGTCTCAAGGTGCTTGTCTCTCTAGCTGCTTCTCATAACTGTGACCGCAGCCTTTGACGAACAGGTGAAAGTCACCACCATTTTGAACACGGAGGAGAGAATCCTACCTTTAATACAGGTCTCAATCTATTTGGGGAGGGAACACAGAACAAGTTTTGGTTTCCTCTCTCCGCCTATGTTGTCTCTTCAACCAACCATCAAAACAGATCCGATGTCGCTGAAGGTTTGTATACACACAAGCTTCTCATTTGTGGAAGTGGACTGAACAGTGATCCACACAAGCTGGTGGTGTGTCGTTTTTCCAGCTATATCTAGATGGTTTATTGTTCTTGTATACATACTGTCTAGATTCATGAATTGTATAAATACCGTCTGTGACCAAAACAATGCTGGCTATTACAAGTTTTTAACAATTCTTTTGTTTTTGTTGTCATTGGCTCTCCCTATCTTTCTACCTTCTTTTTCCTTTCAGTACATCTTTCTCTCTTTCTCTTTCCCTCCCCCTCCTCTTTCTGTTTCTCTCTTTCTCCATCTCCCCCTCTCTCTTTCTCTCATCCTCCCTCCACTCTCCCCCCTATCAAAAGCATGTTTATGGCCGTCTCTGAAGGAGACATTTCTCCAGGATCTTGAGAATGTGAGCATCTCCAGGCCAGACAGCCATCACAGTCAAATCCCTGGCAGGCCCAAGCCCCAGGCCCCAAGCCCCAGGCTCCAGGCTCCAGGCCCCAGGCTACAGGCCCCAGGCTACAGGCCCCAGGCCCCAGGCTCCAGGCCCCAGGCCCCAGGCCCCAGGCTCCAGGCTCCAGGCTCCAGGCTCCAGGCTCCAGGCTCCAGGCTCCAGGCTCCAGGCTCCAGGCCCAGGCTCCAGGCCCAGCCTCCAGGCCCCAGGCCCCAGGCTCCAGGCCCCAGGCCCCAGGCCCCAGGCTCCAGGCCCCAGGCCCAGCCTCCAGGCCCCAGGTTCCAGGCCCAGGCTCCAGGCCCCAGCCTCCAGGCCCCAGCCTCCAGGCCCCAGCCTCCAGGCCCCAGGCTCCAGGCCCAGGCTCCAGGCTCCAGGCTCCAGGCTCCAGGCTCCAGGCTCCAGGCTCCAGGCCCCAGGCCCAGGCCCCAGGCTCCAGGCCCCAGCCACCAGGCCCCAGGCTCCAGGCCCAGCCTCCAGGCTCCAGGCCCCAGCCTCCAGGCCCCAGGCTCCAGGCCCCAGGCTCCAGGCCCCAGGCCCCAGGCCCCAGGCCCCAGGCCCCAGGCCCCAGGCCCCAGGCCCCAGGCCCCAGGCCCCAGGCCCCAGGCCCCAGGCCCCAGGCCCCAGGCCCCAGGCCCCAGGCTCCAGGCCCCACCTTTTACGACTTGATCCTATTCTCTAAACACGCTTTGTGACTGACACATCGTTACTAAATCTATCGATCTATATTTCACAGAGGATTTTCAGCGTTGGCCAGGACAGTAACCATCTGCTCCCGTATGGAGACCACCATAGAAAGAATCAGACCTGCGTGTTTATGTGTAAATCAATCCTCCAGGAAGCAAAGACATTCAAAACTTGGAGGTAATCAGAGAAACAATACGTTGTACAACTGACAGGAACATTCCAGCGTGTTGTTGAAGAGCCTGTGGTATGTACACTCCCTTCTACTGACACCTAAGCAGAGGCCCACAAGGGAATGAAAGAGAGAGAGACAGAGAGGTAAGGAGAGAGAGAAAAAGAGAGACAAAGAGAAAGTGAGTGAGAGAAAGAGAGAGGGAGGGAGAGAGAGGGAGAGGGAGAGAGAGAGAGAGAGAGAGAGAGAGAGAGAGAGTGAGAGAGAGAGAGAGAGAGAGAGAGAGGGAGAGGGAGAAAAAGAGAGACAAAGAGAAAGTGAGTGAGAGAAAGAGAGAGGGAGAGTGAGGGAGAGAAAGGGAGTGACACAGAGAGAGAGAGAGAGAGAGAGAGAGAGAGAGAGAGAGAGAGAGAGAGAGAGAGAGAGAGAGAGAGAGAGAGAGAGAGAGAGAGAGAGAGAGAGAGAGAGAGAGAGAGAGAGTGCAGGCTAATGATAGAGAGCCCAAACAAATTACTGTGTTGTAAATGTACACATGCAATGCATCTCCAGCTTTGAACAAAACACCACATCAAAACGTTCTGTGTTCACCCCTGTCAAACCAGAAAACCGTGAGGATGGCCTCAAAAATGTAATTACTAACGTTTTGGTTTCTTACCAAGTGAATAGGAGAGGGAAACATTCTCAACAGCACAGACTCAACCTCTGTAAACATGGGTCAGCTCAGCTAGCTAGCTTTACCAAACACATTCCCATCAACACACAGATCCAAGTTCACGGGATTTCTGCTGTTTGAGTTCATGAATGTTTTCAAGGACAACGTCTATCCACCGAGCAAATGAAAGCAGAGTTCACGACACTCCCTGAACAAGTAGAAATTCAGACATACCTGATTCAGGTCGCTTTTGACTCCTTTTGGAGCGAAGGACGACATGTTCGCTGTCCTGTTTTAGGTGAGAGTTTTCCTCTTCGGCCCTGAGGGACAAGGCCTGCTATGAAGAGAGGGAGAGAGTGGGAGGGGAAGATTTGGCATGAACATGTTAGCAATTTTGATTAGTTTAGGTAATCTCTGCAACAACTCTAAATGGCTGTTATGACAATTTGAAAAACAAATCTACAGTAAATTCAGAGTTCAGAGTAAATAAGAGTTTCTGAGTATTTTCTGAAATAGGGAGGTGAGAGAGAACATCTTGATGTTCTTTCAAGGCTAAAACGGGGAAAAAAAGACAGATATTTCAACCACAGATTGAAACCCTTCTGGAATGGGTTAGATTGTCTCTGTGTTTTGGCCTTTGTTGACACAGGATTGAATTACTTGGCTGTAATTTTTTGTATTTATGAGACCTGCACTTGTGGAACATAAATTAAAGCAAACTGCAATGCGATTGTCAGAGTTCCTCTCCTCAGATACCATGAAGAGAGCTGGCAAACCGGGAGACTGAGAGAGGCTGGAATAGGGTGAGGGAGGCTGGGGGAGGCTGGGGGAGGCTGAGGGAGGCTGTGGGAGCCTGGAGGAGAGTGAGGGAGGCTGTGGGAGGCTGGGGGAGGCTGAGTATGATACCGGTAAGTATGATTTGAAAAGCAAGCATAAGTATGAGAAAGCCCACTCTTTACTTCCTTTGACCTGCATGTAAAGCACCTCTTCTAAGATCCAGAAGGAAAGCTGATGGATGCAAAACTGTACCTGTAAAATGTGAACATTGGCAAGGAAGGCTGGGCTTGCCAAACATGAACAATGAACATTACCTCATATGACTCCCAGCCAAAAGATTCATTTTATGGCCCCTCTGCATTCCTGTGGAGTCCACTTCCACCAACTGTGATTATACAGCGCTGAAGTGATTCTGAGAAACTGATATATTTACAGCATTTAAAATGCTGTAAATATCAGTTTCTCAGAATCACTTATTTTACTAATGTAACTAACGTCAATTTTACAGGATAGTCTTGGTTCACTGCAATTCCCTAACGGTGATACCTTGTCTTGCTTCACGGATGTGGCATTAACTACTTACTCTCTCTCCGGTGTTGAAGCAGAAGGGTTTGTTCATTGGGGGGACTCAAACAAAAGGGTGGTGGTGCCTTCCTGTAGAAGAGACTCTATCAGGGTTATCTCTCTCTCTCTATCAGGGTTAGGGTTATCTCTATCAGGGTTAGGGTTATCTCTCTCTCTATCAGGGTTAGGGTTATCTCTCTCTATATATATCAGGGTTAGGGTTATCTCTATAAGGGTTATCTCTCTATCAGGGTTGTGGTTATCTTTATCGCTCAATCAGGGTATCTCTCTCTATCAGGGTTAGGGTTATCTCTCTATCAGGGTTAGGGTTATCTCTCTCTCTTTATCAGTCTGGGGAAACCAACAGGCCTGGCTCCTGTGGACGCTGCTGCTTTGAAACATGCCAGAGTTTGTGCTTAACTCTGCACCTGGCCGACATTAAAACCGGGCAGGACAATAAAGGGTGAAAGCAGCGCTGGGAGTTTATTTTGTTTATCAGCGGCTCCTTTGATATCCCAGCCAGCCTGAGAAGACGGAGGACGGCCAAGACTCCAGCAGACCTGACAGGCGCTCATTACAGAGACCGCTGAAACTCAGCTCCACGGAAAGCTGATTCTCGGCATGTTCGTTTCCACTGAAAGGGGATGCTGCTCAGCTATGAGCAGGGATGTCAATCATCACGACAGGAACTCTATACATCACAGCCTTCTGATAGGCCTGGGTGTTCTACTGTCTTCACATCAGAGGGTTTTTTATTTATCAGACTTGTGACCGTGTGCTGTGTACTTAGATAACGTCAATCCAATCTGTGGTTTACATTCATGACTGGAGGGGGAGATATCTCAACATAAAAGATACACAAAGTTAAGAGTGGGATGACAAGCACAATGATGTCATCTTAAATGATTCTTTCCAACAGGCAGCTGATCATTACATGCTGTCAATCCCTGAGCGTTATCGTTACGTCACCCAGACACACACACAAACCCACACCTCAGAAAAACTGAATCAGCTAAGGCAGCCAATGGCAGGGGGAGGAGAGGGGGGGGAATAGAGTTGTACAATATTATTAATGAAAAGGAATTTGAGGTCTTTGAGCAATCATACCAACAGAGTTCTTAAAAGTATAGTGTTTCACACTTACTGGATTAAGAATTAGGTTTTCAGGATTAGACAGGATCATATTGTATGTGGGCAGATATTATCTTTCAGTGGAATGGGTAGAACACACTAGTAAGGTAACCTGTGTTCGTACAACACTGGTCGGTAGCAGTTGTCAAAAACGTGCACAATAAATTAACAAACACAACGTAATACCTCTCTACAACAACTCTACACCTGATGGCCCAAGGCATAGAGAAAATGAAGACTGCGAGACTGAGAGATAGACTAACTATGCACGGCATAGCACCAAACTGAAATGAGTCCAGTGAATAAATGATCCCAATGAGCCCTGATGAGACAGGTGCAAAGGAAGCTACCATTCTGAACCAAGAGGTTAGAGGAACAGGAGAAGCTGTCAGACAGGAACCAAGAGTAGAACACATGGGTAGAACACACAGAAGAGAGAGAGAGAAGGAGAGAGAGAAGGAGAGAGAGAGAGAGAGAGAGAGAGAGAGAGAGAGAGAGAGAGAGAGAGAGAGAGAGAGAGAGAGAGAGAGAGAGAGAGAGAGAGAGAGAGAGAGAGAGAGAAGAGAGAAGGCGAGAGATGGGGAGAGAAGGAAAGAGAGAAGGAGAGAGAGAGAGAGCTAGAAAGAAAGAGCGAGTGCCCCTGGGGAGAGGGGAACATCCAATATTAGAGGAGCCCAGTGTTGGGGTAGAGCGGGTTATCACCGGAACAGACGCTGACCTGCCAAATCCTAACCTAACGCGCCGGGGCTTTGAAAGCCTGAACAGACATGTTGTCTAGACTGTGCAACATGACCCTGCAAGGAGACCAGGAGCATTTCTATGCAGGTGGCGTTTCAAGGTGCGTTTTAAATTGCACCTTTTCTTCCAACGGCCAACATGGCCGTCTCATTCATCAGCTGAAACAGAGGAGACCCGAGAACAACTCTTTCACCCCGTCTGCGGGGGTTCACTCTGCAGCCGGGGCTTGAACAGGGCTGGGCTGGGGCTGGGCCGGGGCTGGGCCAGGGCTGGGGCTGGGCCGGGGCTGGGGCTGGGCTGGGGCTGACGCCATGACCTCCACTGATCCCTGTTCACTAGGCCGGCATGGCCAGGAACGGGGACCCTCGGGTCAGAGTGGGATTTGAAGGCTCAACTGGAGAGCCGAGGGCTGGGCAGGGACAGGGGGTGATGGAGAGAGACCAGCGTGACTCAGGGGGTGATGGAGAAAGACCAGCGTGACTCAGGGGGAGATGGAGAGAGACCAGCGTGACTCTGGGAGATGGAGAGAGACCAGCGTGACTCAGGGGGAGATGGAGAGAGACCAGCGTGACTCAGGGGGTGATGGAGAGAGACCAGCGTGACTCAGGGGGAGATGGAGAAAGACCAGCGTGACTCAGGGGGAGATGGAGAGAGACCAGCGTGACTCTGGGAGATGGAGAGAGACCAGCGTGACTCAGGGGGAGATGGAGAGAGACCAGCGTGACTCAGGGGGTGATGGAGAGAGACCAGCGTGACTCGGGGAGATGGAGAGAGACCAGCGTGACTCAGGGGGAGATGGAGAGTGACCAGCGTGACTCAGGGGGAGATGGAGAAAGACCAGCGTGACTCAGGGGGAGATGGAGAGAGACCAGCGTGACTCTGGGAGATGGAGAGAGACCAGCGTGACTCAGGGGGAGATGGAGAGAGACCAGCGTGACTCAGGGGGTGATGGAGAGAGACCAGCGTGACTCGGGGAGATGGAGAGAGACCAGCGTGACTCAGGGGGAGATGGAGAGAGACCAGCGTGACTCAGGGGGAGATGGAGGGAGGCCAGCGTGACTCTGGGAGATGGAGAGAGACCAGCGTGACTCAGGGGGTGATGGAGAGAGACCAGCGTGACTCAGGGGGAGATGGAGGGAGGCCAGCGTGACTCAGGGGAGGCCAGCGTGACTCAGGGGGTGATGGAGAGACCAGGGTGACTTATTCCAGACCGCCACAAACAGACCACCCAGTTTATTCTCCCATAACCAAGGCCAACAGGGCTGTGTGTGTGTACGTGCGTGTGCGAATATGAGAAATTGTCTTCTCTTTCTGTCTAAACAGAATGGGATGTTGTCGGGGGGTCAGACTGAATGATGTGACATGCACAATTTACTTCCTGGAAATGTAGAACTGGTAAAGAAAGACAAGAAAAGAAGACAAAAAGCGCACGACTGATTGCTAAATCCTTCAATTCAGTCCTGCAGTGACATGTAGAGCAGTTTTGGCACATACAGCGTGGTAGTTCTGTTCTTATGGGAATATGCCAGGGAAAGAGAAGCCACAGGGAGGAACACAATAGCCTGCAGCTACTGGGTTATTGATTTGTTTTGTGGGTCACGCTGGTCCAAAAGATCTAAAATGAGTTATCAAATGTATCTTGGATTGCAAGCCCCATTCATAACACATAGAAAAACTTAAGACAGATATTTTGGCTCATCCTACCCATATCTACAGCGTGCTGTTTAGCTATCCTCTACCTCAGCGGTCCCCAACCTTTTTTGTGGTCCGCGGCCCGGGGGTTGGGGACCGCTGCTCTACCTCAATAACCTATCAGCCCAGGCTTCGCACACCTCCTCCGGCCCACACAGGGAACGTCTTGACAGCAAACACAGTACCCTCTCCACAAACACATCTTCAATCAACTACTTCACAGAAAAGTTATCTTTTCGCGTGGGGTCAATTACGTTTTATTCAATCGCAGGTGGCTGTCCTCACCCCCAGGTGGTGAGAGACCCCAGCTGTTCAGGGTTAGGCTGGGTATCAGGTGTTGACCCAGGTGACAGCACCACACTCACTGTAGTCACGGCTAACTACACCTCAACTGGAAAAGGTTTGATGTGAAACGCACATGATGGCCTGTGGAAACACAGATTTAGCTGCTCTATAGAGATCCTGAGGTTCAGGAAAACTGCTTCTCTTTTAGTGACAAGCCATGTAAACACTAAAGTCCTGCTTGCGGTGGGGACTTCCCCTTCGCAAGGTAGCATCTAAACTACTACAAAATATCTTGCTTCAGTCTGCAAGTCAGTTATAATTAGGCAAGCTGTAGTGAACTCAACTGATCACTGAGGTGGAGATGAAGAGTAATGAGTGTGGTGGATGTGTTTCACAGTAGCTTCCTCTCCTTTCCTGTTTATTTTCACTTGTCACAGAAACCTTCTCGTGCTTGCATGAGCACTGTTTTTATTTCATGAAAGATGTAGCTGGTCATTACGTCGTAAACAGCCCATAAGAAATTGCATCCTGCAATGGATGTGTGGAACATTTTTATGCCCTTCCCCATGAATCACTTAAAGAATAAACACCAGTTACTGTTTATACAGGCCCAAATGTATTGTATATATACAAAATGTGGAGAAGAAAATGGCTGACTGTTCAATGGGAATCAAATGTGTCCCATCCTTGCTCAGTGTTTGGTAGGAAACAGCCAGCACACTGTGGAGCTGGTCCATTCAGCCTTGAAAGTTGAAGTGTGGACAACTCACTTCAACGACCAAGCCCACTCATGTAAACCGTCAATCAAAAAATGTCCTTGCTAAAACTCTTGACAGTTATACATGAATGGCGGTTGGGTGTTGAACTTCTAACCAAATCTTTGATTTGTCTGGTTAATAGTTTCCATCCAAATAAGCCATGCAGACAAGTATTAGAAGAACTACGAACCAGCCAAGACTTGTGTTATATACACCAGCGGTTCTCAAACTTTTCCCCTGGCGACCCCCCAAAATTCCGTGGTGACGTTTGGCGACCCCCTATTCTCGTGACTAGTGGAAACATGGGGGAAACCGGAATTCTCCTCCCCCAAAAGTAGCTAGCCCTATGGCTGGATACTCCTCTCGATAACAAAAAAACGTTCGAGTTTCTTCCACAATCGACCGAATTGGCCAAACAAGGCATGTGCATTTACCTTACAGTGTACATAATCTAGCTAGTTAATGTTGTTTTTCCAAGTTTTCTAGAAATCTGCTCAAATCGAGGCTTAACAGTGCTACTACTACCGTCATAGCTGCCTGTCCTGTCGGACACGTAATTCTTTCCTAAAAAACTCGCGTCAATCCCACAAACAAATTCTTCGTAAGTAAAAAGTTTAGACATTTAATTTACAATATTGACAACACATATGAAGAAATTTGTCTTTACTCATAATATCGTTTCCAATTTCAATTCGAAGCTGTAAATCTACTGTAGGCAATCTTCCATGGTCTCCGCTCTGGCTCCGTCTCGGAAAACAACGGCTGCCGTTGCTGACGATACATTTATTTTCCCCTCCCATTAACCCCTTAACCAATGATATGTGCTTTGAGCTCAAGTTGTCATGAGTATCTGGCAGTATTCAGAATTAAAATCGGTGATTGGACGGCAAAGATATTAAGGCAGGAAACATGGGAATTTCATTTCCCATATTTGAATTGTCCGGCAGGAATCATCTCGCCCCCGAACATTTTTAACGACCTCCCGAAAAACCTTCGCGACCCGTTTACCGCTGATATACACAACATGTATATAATATTAGACTGTTTATATGCTGTGTGTATATATATGTGACATATGTGTAAAAGGCAAGCATGACCCTTGGCCACCAGCTTCATTACATGTTTCCATGTTTCCAGGGGCAATCGCTCTCTATTCCATGTTTTTAATCAAATACATTTGGATAAAAGCGTCTGCTAAATGAATAAATGTAAATGTCATGTTGTGAACATTAGTTTTTAATCCAGTCCAGGCAAACTCCAGTTCCATGTTTTACCACTGACATTGATCACGAGTACGGTGTCACGGACGATGTGTGTAAACTCAGAAGATCTGTAGCCAAACGTGCTTCATGACGGGCCCTGACCTGGGATCTTAAAAGCCTGACAAGCCCCACATCAGCAGGGACTGTTCCCTAAGAGAGGCTGCCCAGGTCAGCTACAGCCAGGGACTGTTTCCTTCACAGCAGATGGAAAGAGTTGGAGCAATATTTAAAGTACAGTTTATTAATAAGACGCCATCCCTCAACATCCAGTCTATTATCAGAGCCTTGCATCACTTTGGGGCCTGATGGTCATGCGTCGAGTCAAGTTTTACCCCAAAATATTCACACAAAAAACAACAATTCAAAGATTTGGACGGGAACTACTTTTTTTCCTCCTCCAGGACATCGACTGACTCCAGTCACTTTTAATCGTATGCAGATTTCTGTTCAGCCTCGCAGCCAAGCTGAGTAAATTGAAACTCTCCACAGAGCTGAGATTACCGTGAAGACAGCTAAGTCACTGATACTGGAGATGCACACAGTGATTCAATTTCCTTTATTTGATATAATCGTTTGAGCATTTTTTGGGGCCTAATCTTTATTTGTCACTATAAAGAAACTGACAATCACACCAGCCAGCATCAAGATAGCGGCGCTTGTCACTCCAATGTCTACGCCAAAACATAAATCTACCAATAGATTGTTTGTACCAATTAAATACCCCTTGTGTGTACAGTATGTTTTCATTGTGTACATTCCCTCTGTTCACACGAAACCATGGATCTGTAATGAACAGTTGGATAGATATGCTGCCCAACCCTGAGTAGCACGCTCCCTACCAAGCTGCGCACACATCCCTCACGTGGCCAGCCTCCACACAACCCCTCCCCACAGACCCAGACGAGACCCAGACGAGACCCAGAGGTCATGTCCTGACCACCTCCATGACAGTCCTGCCACACGCCCAGCTCACGGCGTCTGAGGAGGGTCAGGGCCCAGACGTGAGCGTGTTCTCACCTCGTCAGGCTTCCCTCCAGGAGGGTCCGGTGGAGGGAGAGTGGCCTGCCGCTCCACAGGCCTCCACATGCGAGGCAGCTGTCGCCTCTCAGTCACACAGCACAGACCTGACACAGCCAACCACCCGGCCTGCATTACTCACAGAAACACACCCAGCACACTGGCCTCATCAGGCTGTGGCACCTGCCTGTTCACCCGCCGGAACACATCTGTACGCTGCACGCTGAGGACACTGACAGAAACTGACTGTCCAGTCACCCAGAAACAGAACTGATCTGAGAGACTTTATCTCAGGACATCCCTTTTGAACTCAAGAGGGAGGGCCAACCGAGCACCAGTAATCAACGATGTTTGACATTGCCATCTGTGCTGAGAAACTCCTGCACGTGACACTTTCAAGAACTGCCATTCTCCACAAAGCACACCAACGCTTGATCAGTATTTTCCTACAGACAAACTGAAATGAGATCATTTGTCATTACCCATGTCATTAATAGTCCAGAACATTAACACTGCATCAATGTCTGTCAGTGTATACGGTGCAGCTCATTACTCCTTCAACACATCCGCTAGATCTGAACGGTAAACTGTTCTGTATTACAACTCAGAGGCCACACAGAGTCAGTTTAAATCACAGACATGAAAACATGTGACAGCGCTGGTGTGCTGTTTCTGACCTCATAGGGTTCTGGTGACAGAAGCCAGCATCAACCCACACGGCAGCCCTCTGAGCCCTCTGAGCCCCACACGGCAGCCCTCTGAGCCCTCTCAGCCCCACACGGCTGCCCTCTGAGCCCCACACGGCAGCCCTCTGAGCCCCACACAGCAGCCCTCTGAGCCCCACACTGCAGCCCTCTGAGCCCCACACGGCAGCCCTCTGAGCCCTCTGAGCCCCACACGGCAGCCCTCTGAGCCCCACACGGCAGCCCTCTGAGCCCTCTGAGCCCCACACGGCAGCCCTCTGAGCCCTCTGAGCCCCACACGGCAGCCCTCTGAGCCCTCTGAGCCCTCTGAGCCCCACACAGCAGCCCTCTGAGCCCCACACAGCAGCCCTCTGAGCCCCACACGGCAGCCCTCTGAGCCCCACACGGCAGCCCTCTGAGCCCTCTGAGCCCTCTGAGCCCCACACGGCAGCCCTCTCAGCCCCACACAGCAGCCCTCTCAGCCCCACACGGCAGCCCTCTGAGCCCTCTGAGCCCCACACGGCAGCCCTCTGAGCCCCACACGGCAGCCCTCTGAGCCCCACACGGCAGCCCTCTGAACCCTATGAGCCCTCTCAGCCCCACACGGCAGCCCTCTGAGCCCCACACGGCAGCCCTCTGAGCCCTCTGAGCCCCACACGGCAGCCCTCTGAGCCCCACACGGCAGCCCTCTGAGCCCTCTGAGCCCTCTGAGCTCTCTCAGCCTCACACGGCAGCCCTCTGAGCCCTCTCAGCCCTCTCAGCCCCACACGGCAGCCCTTTCAGCCCCACACGGCAGCCCTCTGAGCCCTCTGAGCCCCACACAGCAGCCCTCTGAGCCCCACACGGTAGCCCTCTGAGCCCCAAACGGCAGCCCTCTGAGCCCCACACGGCAGGCAAACTCTGGAGCACAGTGACGACGTCTCAATAACGTCTGAGGAGAGAGAGAATCCCTGCAGGAGGACAGACAAGTCTCCTGACTGTGGCAGCGCCAGGGGAAACACCGTTTCACGTCTCGTCGTTTCAGATTCACACGAGGCACATGAAGAAGAGGAGTTTCCTCTCCTCACGGTAGCAAAGCCGCAGCTTTTGAATGTGTTTGTGAGTCATGTGGATTTGCCCCCTTTGTATTCTTTTCGTCCACATACAGGACTCGTTACACACTTAGTAAACAAGCTTGGTGTTGTGCCGTGAAAAGTTAAGAGTTGTTTTTTCGTCATTGAAAATGAATAGGATGTGATTGAAACCATGTGGTGTTTCAGCAGAACTTGGCTAAGCCACGGCAGCTGTGAGGGGGAACTGGCTTTACATGACAAATACTCTCAATAAAAAGACTGACAATGAGAGGATGGTGGACGAGTCAGAACTACATTGGTTGTACCCGGTGCTCCCTATACTGGATAACATCTCTGATAACCAGGTGCTCACTATACTGATAACATCTCTGATAACCAGGTGCTCCCTATACTGATAACATCTCTGATAACCAGGTGCTCCCTATACTGATAACATCTCTGATAACCAGGTGCTCACTATACTGGATAACATCTCTGATAACCAGGTGCTCCCTACACTGATAACATCTCTGATAACCTGGTGCTCCCTATACTGATAACATCTCTGATCACCATGATAAGGTTTTTGACAGATTACTCCAAAATGTAAAATATTTTAAACACACAGCCTAACTATTTCCCCTCTGCAGATGAGAACTGAAGCATAAGGCTGTGTGTGTGAGTGTATGTGTGTGTATGCATGTGTGCCTGTGTTTGTCTGTGTGTTGGGGAGGGGGTGTCCACTAGAGGTTAGGAAGTGTTCCCCTAGAGATGCCATCTGACAACAGTGTCACAGAATACATTCACATCCCAGAGTGTTCAAAAGCAGTCAGATGGAGTGGGAAAATGTAGGACAACCGAGGGAATCAGTGTTTCTACGGAGACAACTTGGGTCATGTCAACACAGAGCACACTGCATGAAGACTTCAAACAAACACTGGGTACTTTCAACAATAGTTATGAGAAGAAAAGTTCTAAAGTTCTGGGTTTTCCTTAGTTTGAACACAACAAACACTATCAAGCTTCTTTATACAACAGCCAAGACATGCTTAGTGAATGACTCACTGGTCTCTTTCTCTAAACTATGAAAATGAATATGGCAAAAATGTTATTCTAACTGCTCCCAAGCTAAAAATGTTCCCACAAAAGGCTAGAAAACTGATTTTCCTTATTAACAAAGCAATTGGGTGAACCTATAATAACTTTAGTACTCGCAATCAACCTTCTTTTTTCTGGAGATGGTTTGATAACGGTGTTCAGACGTGGGCCACAGGACACAGGCCACACGGGAGACGTTCAGACAGTCTCTGAGTGAGTTGGATAAGGGATAAATCTAATCAAATACACACTCAATGCTCTAGTAATGAAGCCAGACCTTCCATGTCTTACACAAAAAAATCAAACAAAAATTATTGCTTAAGACTAGGAATAACAAACTACGATTATGTGTCATCCACTTTAAGAGCCTATTAATATATCAGGGGAACGCTGCATTGAAACATGTTCACATGTTTCCCACAGATTTCACCTCTGGGCTCCAAACATTTTTATCTGAATTTCCTGCTCATCAAATTGAAAAACTCTCCAGTGAAACGATAACACTAGTCTGATTCCCAAAGCTGTCATATTTTCTTAAGTAATACCAGATAATTTGGTTAAACTTTCTAAATTTGAAATCTGCAAGTCCGTAAATGTGTTGAATGATCACAGCACTTAGAGCTCACACAAGAAAGAAAGAGGCCTAGTTGACGCTCTCTTTTGAAATTAAATATCAGTTGAAATAATACAGAATCTGTTTGTGCTATATTTTCTTCAGATTACGTGCTACGTCATCCACAACATCTGCACGTAATTAAGTATTCAATAACACTGGCGAAGTAGTTAATTGGGTAAACCTCAATTAGGAACTCAAGAAATAAAACAGTTCATAACTCTTGACAAGTCAGATTATCTGCCATCTCGTAAATCCGAGCCACACACTTCAGTGATGTCACATTTGACAATGTGTGGTCCGCGAGAACACTACTTCTTCATGGCAATCTCAACACACACGACCCAAACTGTGTTTGTATCATTGAGTGCAAACCGCAGATCCAGTGCACTCTGTACCAACAACTGCATACAACGGTTGGTCGTGTTGAGTACATTTGTAAAATGAATTAAATCAAATGAAAGACATTTTAGGCAAGTGTACAAGGTATGCTAGCTCATATGGCCTCTGGGTTACGGAATACAGTGCTGGGCAGGCATATCTCTATTCGCTGAAACAGCCCGGTACATCATCGTTCCTCAACTCCCCCCATCTCCAGAAGAATGATGATCTTTACATCTGTGGATGTTACAAACGAGAGAAGGAACCCCCGACCCCTTTCATTGAGTTTTATAGCTCTCTGGAATTGGTCTAAATTACAACGAAAGACAAACGGGGATGCGTTCACCGCGTAAGGCTTTCCGACATGACAAATGAGTTTTTGTTTTTTTTCATAAACCAAACTGCGCCGAAACTGACATCAAACACTTTGCATATCAACAAAAAGCCTGGGATGTCTCCGACACGCCTTATCTCATCTAGCCTCAGTAATGCCCCACAGCTGCTCCCAGTAAGGCAGTCACGAAGGCCTTTGGACGTCGCTCTGCTCCAAATGAACATCCTGGCTCATCACAAATGGCACTGTCTTTTGAATCTGCTAATCCCCTGGGTTCTAAGCAAAAGCAAGGCATTCACAAAATTGGAGCCATTTACTTTATTCTTAGGAACTTAACACCAAAGATGAATTCAAGTTTAATAAATATTCATTTACTATCATTATTCCATTCACAGGATATTAAGAAATATGTTTTTGACGCAATTTTGCGGCCCCTTGTTGAAGACTTGAAAGTCCTTGAAAGTTCAGGAATTCAAGTACCTTTCTCCAGAGAGTCCTTGTTTGGCACTATTGGTTTAGTAGACAAGAAAACATCACAGTCAATTTTCAGTGAAGATGACACTAAAATGATATTACGAAACCAAGCTTCACAAGAACAGCACTATGCAGACTTGTTAGCTGATCCTACCATCACTGCTTCTTTTGGCATTAAACACAGCTCATTGACTTACAGTATTTTCATATTTCTGACAATTATGCGCCAGAAAGAATGCATGATATCCTTGAGGGTGTTGGACAATATGAGATAAAGTTACTTCTTGAATATCTCTCTGGCATTATATTGAGACAAGAGATTTGTAAGAGAATTTATTCTTTCAATTATGGCTACTTGGAAAGAAAAAATCGGCCTACTAGATTCAATCTACAGCAGGGTATAGTATTGGACTGAATACCATTCAGACATTCTGTTTAATTCGTAATGTTCCTCTGATATTTGGAGACAATGTTGATGAGGGAAATCAACTCTGGTATTTACTACTTTTGTTATTGCAGATCATTAACATAGTGTTTTCTCCTGTAGTAACAGAAGGTATGACTTACTATCTAAAACATCTTATTGTGGATCATCATAGTCTCTTTAAAGAGTTATATCCAAACAAGAATTTCATTACAAAACATCATCACATGTTACATTAAAATACAGAAAAAAGTAATTGTCAAAAGACTACCACATTTCAGGTGTGTATTTAACTCTACAAGAGTGTATATCAGAATGGGTTTTATTTGCCATGAAAGTTTTCACAGACATGGAATTTGCTTTGGCAGGAAGGTGCGTACATTAAACATAAAGGTATCTAAAATGTAAATATGAGGACTAACTATACTAAGGGTACATAACTAGCAATACTAAGTGGAATTAGAATAAAAATAAACTATACAATAACATTTTAAATAAAATATAAGTTGCAGGGATTTACAATATAAAAATACAAAAAATACAAATATTACAAAAAATACAAATGGTTCAAGATTGTGTAGTGCAGTGCAAAAAGCAATGTGTTTTAAGGACATTAAGTCATGAAGTCAGTGTAAACTCTTGGCCTTGTTGAAGAGGCCAACAGCGGAAGGGAAGTTTTTGTGGCGTGTGGTTTTGGTCCTGATGGACCGCAGCCTTCTGCTGGAGTGGAGTGACCGAAACAGGGAGTGACCAGGGTGGGAGGAGTCAGCCACAATCTTCCTCGCTCGCCAAAATATTACATATATTTCACCATATATTAACACTAGTGGGGAAGATAAGACTTGGAATGGTTATATATACGCTGCTGTTGGGTGTATGAATAAACACTCAGTGTTACAATGTACTCTGTGAGTAATGTACATATTTGACACATTCAAAGGTGTTATTTTAACTCCAAAATGGAGGGAGTCATATAAACATTTTAGGGCGTGTTAAATTAGACTAAAATTTTTGCTGTGTAGGGTCATGATCCACTGCTATCTTTGGGACATTGACGGAAGAAAATACAGTTCCAAAGGACTAATTCAGAGGAAAATAAGAGCTGTTCTGAGAAGAGATCAGTTTTGTTAGTTTACTTTTGGGACGACATGTCCTAACTCTGATCTGGAGACACGCTGCTCATAATAAAGACTGTTATGCTCTTTAGATAAAAAGGTTTAGTTTTTGGCATGACATTCTTTCAAAACAAATGAGTTTACAAGGCCCTTAGACTAAGACGGAACTTCAACTGAGAGCCCGGCCATAGCAGACCTTGCCATGTCGCTGTTTCCCACCGGTTTCACCTCACACGGACCTGTCTGAAGATAGACGATCCTGGATATACTGTGAGAAACATCCCTCCCATCCACATTCGTAAGAGGCAGTCTAACTGCATATGATCCGTTGGAATGTTTTCAACAGTTTTGTTCAGGATCACACTTTGTTTCCCCATCTCTTTTAGTTTAAGCATTTAATACCAGATTTAATACCAGATTTAATACCAGATTTAATACCAGATTTTATACCAGATTTTATACCAGATTTTATACCAGATTTTATACCAGATTTTTACAAGGTTCAATAAAGTATCCCTTCCCTAAGACAAAAAAAAAGAAGAGATGTGGTCGTTTGAAGGCTCAAGCTTTTAACGTTTGGTACAGTCTGTAAGTGTGAGGCTCACAGACTTATGGCCACATACAAATGATGGATAACAGAGAATACAAATTAATGGGGGTGATTATCATCAAAACTGGAATCCATTTGAAACTACAATCAAATGTAAAAGTTGACTATGAGATAGCACATTTGAACCCCAATGAAAGGGATGGTGAATTGATTTGTTTTGGAACAGTGATGCACACGAGTCGTGTGACTCAGTGAAGATTAGAAGCAGTGAGGCAAGAAAGTCTTCAACACCGTGCAGTTCAGTCTATGGACATCTAAGTCGAACACCCTGTAGTGTCTGACTCTAGGAAAAGGTCTCCCTAGATCTGAAACAGTAGTTCCGAACACACCAACTGCAAGTGATCTCAGTTGTTTCAAATTAAACTAAGTCAATCCCAACGTAAGTCTAAACAACACAGTTGGTGCTAGGTAGCCACTAATGACATCTTGCTTTGAGTGGCTCAATGCCAAATTCTCTCAGCCTGCTCTGTTCCCCACACGGCCTTTTCTATTTGAACGTTCAAACCTGGGCTGTGACGCACCTGTCAGCAATTTGGCAAATATGTTTTTCCACCTGCTACCTCGTTTTCCCTCCTTTGTTCCTCTGAGTGTTCCCCTGCCCCCCTCCCCCTGCCCCTTTGCCCCCCCCCTGCCCCCCCCCCCCCCCCCAGCTCCGTAGCTGTGTGTTGTGGCTTTAAAACAATTCCAATTTGGGACAACCAGAAAACCACATGAAACATGTTTCGTCAATGTGGCCTCCACATCTGTTCTGCAGCAAGGTTGACAACTTGCTTTCACCACTCCACTATTTTTCATGGTCTCTTCTCCCTCCCAACGATAACCACTACAACAATCTGTACTGGAGACTCACGAGGTCGATATAGGCTAGGATACAAGTGATGAATGTACAGAGATTCATTTCTTTCATTACAATTGTATATACAGTTCTCATGTCTCATTCTCAAGTTTCCGTAATTAAAATTTCCCAAAGATTTGTGGGCGCATTACTCTTTAACTACATGTTAACATCATTACAGGTCGTTAATAAAACAGACTTTAAGAGGTTCTGTGATGAAAAGGTTACAGGTTATGATAAGTACCATGTTGGCACTCTTGATGGTCAGCATCAAAATACTTCTGGTCATATTATAAAGATGTATGTTATGATTCTTTACTCATTCCTCTGTGCTGTGTTACACAGGCCTATACTACAGTAGTATCGGCCTACTGTCGGATGGTTGATGCACAACCTTCATGTCTCCATCATCCTTGCTGCACACCAGCTCTCATGGTCTGAAAATATATTGTGACATACATATACACAATTTATCCAGAATATCAAGTGGAATATTACTCAACAAAGTATAAAAGGGTCAGAAAGAAATATGGTGTAAGAAACTGTTTTCATTTTGACACATAATCCTTTTTGCATATGCTTTTACCCAAAGCGACTTACAAACCATGCATGGAGATCTAGAAGGAAACTGTACAGTATTTCTGTATCTTCAGGGGCACTCTTTGTCCAGTATTTCTGTATTAAGAAGGGAACTCTTTGTCTTCTCCGTGCAGTAAACAGACTTCTAGCCACAAAATAGAGTGTCTGGTTTGCTTCACACAAGAAAGTCAGAACATCTGTCTAGCCACTTGACTGTAACCCCAAGTTCATCTAAACAAAAGCAGGTGCACACAAGGGCAAACATCATCCACAATTAAGGACGTACATTCTTTCCAAACTCTCGCAAGGAAACCAAAAGTAAGGAAAACAACAGTTTTGACACCTGTCCTCTTGTTACAAACATGGCCCAAGGCCGACTTTTCCTTTGATAGGACTCCAGATAGTTCAATTAAAAACCTAGAGCTAAAATAAACATCATTACTAATCACATGTTCAGAGTTCATCATCAGCGAATGATCTAATCTTGGATCGGGAGTGGAGCAAGGACTAGTTAGGGAGGGCGTTGGACAGGACTAGTTAGGGAGGGCGTTGGACAGGACTAGTTAGGGAGGGCGTTGGACAGACTAGTTAGGGAGGGCGTTGGACAGGACTAGTTAGGGAGGGCGTTGGACAGGACTAGTTAGGGAGGGCGTTGGACAGGACTAGTTAGGGAGGGCGTTGGACAGGACTAGTTAGGGAGGGCGTTGGACAGGACTAGTTAGGGAGGGCGTTGGACAGGACTAGTTAGGGAGGGCGTTGGACAGGACTGGAAATCTTTTCCTGGGCTTCCTAGAAGATCACAGCTCACAAAAAAAAGCTATTTAGCCATTAATCAACTTCACATGTCAGTGATCACAAAACCATACTTTGACATCAACCAATGTATCCTACGGTGTCTCAACGGACTCCCAAAGACCCTTGCACAGATAGGGCACACAGATAGGGCACACAGATAGGGCACACAGATAGGGCACACAGGTAGGGCACACAGATAGGGCACACAGATAGGGCACACAGGTAGGGCACACAGATAGGGCACACAGATAGGGCACACAGATAGGGCACACAGATAGGGCACACAGATAGGGCACACAGATAGGGCACACAGGTAGGGCACACAGGCTAACATTTGCAACCGCATCCAGTTACTGCATTCTCCCACAATCCATTTTAACAATAAGTAATTGAGTGGATGTAATTTACTTGCGTGCACAATGTTGCTATTAAACAGGAACATCCTGTAAGAGATCCCATACGACACCGGGTGATTGGTCTGGTTTAATGGCAGCGTTGAGCGTTGGCTCCGGATCTCTGTGTGGAGCAAACTGTGCTAGTCAAAGATTTCACACTGAGCTCTGGAGGAAAGCCACAATGCCTCAGGAGGGCAAACGAAGGAAGCAAGGGGAGGTTTACCTGTTTTGGTTTGTTCAAAATCTCATTTAGGCTTTTTGAAGCATTTTATTCTTCAAATGAACCCCTGAAAGCAAACCATTCCTACAACAAAAATGACTTTACAAAATTGTAACTGCCGTAGACCCATGAATTCATAGGATTACACAGCTGCAAGTGCTGTGTAATTCCATGCTCTTTTCAACGGCGTAGACAATGCAAACCAGAATTCTGGGTGAAATCTATCAAGTGCTTGAAAGGAGTCCAATGCTGTGTCACGTGTCCCATCTTCCTGAGCACCTCTGTCCATAACATGGTTGGCCAGCTCGTGAGATTAGACTGTTCAAAAGAGTACATTTGGCAAAGAATTGCCCGAGCCTCTTAAGGATGTGTCAGCATTGTCCGCTACAGGCCATCAGACCACAAGCTGACAAGAAACCGGCAACATAACGATTCCAGTCTCCCTCGTGCCAACGCGGTTAAGTGTCGGCAGTTATACTTGGCGGGGATGGATGGAATTTTACAGCCCACATGCAGAACCCTCTGTATAGCGCGCGTCTACCCGCCTCAACACGCATCACCAAGTCTAACAACCCCACACTCACACTGCCTTGCTGCCATTCATTCAGTCACCAAAAGAAGTTGCAGAACATTGAACTCCCACCACATCATTGTGCAAAAGTCAGAGGAACAGGAGTCTAGGCTCTGTTATGAATACAGTAGGAAATGTGGTAACATAAAACATCACTACACGTGTTCGATCTTGCGTATAAAAGGAAAGGTCATGTGGTTAATTGGTATCAAGATCACAAAACATTTCCAACACATTGTAAAACGAAGATACTTCATGTTCAAGTTGGGATGTAAAGCAAAACACACTTTAGACCTTGTAAGATTCTAAGTACAGGAGCTTGATGGAAGAACGTATCTGGCAAAGGTCCTCTATGACCATTTTAGCCGGTCCCGCTTTAAGTTATTATATCACACCAGTAAAACAATTACCCCAAACAATAGCCGCACGGTGGAACTCATACAATTAGGGAATTCCAATTTAAGCCACACCTACACACTCACACTCACACTCTCTCCCTCTCTCTCACACACAGGCACGCACGAATGTGTAATTTCACTGGACGACATTCATTAGGTACCTGAAGGTCAATTGGGTAGCTGACTTCCAGCAGTTGGAAGCCAGGCGCGTGCTTCTCACTCATATCGCTGGTGCCGGCCGTCTGCGACTCGTCTCTGTTTTTCTGGAGAATCTCTCGTTGTACCTCGGATCTCAGGTCCAAATAACAGGACAGTGTGATGAAATGCAAGGAAATTGATAAAATGAAAAATCCCAAAAATATCTTACAATTGTTGCACTGTCTCCTGCAAATGCAGGTAGACTCTTTCAAATCACTCTCCTCTAAGTTTGCCAACTTTACAGACAAAGATTTCGGTGCCATGTCGAGAAACTGTTCCAGTCTATGCTATCTAAGCATACTCGGCTTCTGGCTGCTCTATGATCCTAACTTGAACTGTCGGCACGGAGTGTAGTACAACGCCAGTTATCTTCGGCCACATCTAATAAGGGGGATGGGATCCACTTATGTTACCGTAACATTCAACGATCCGCCCAGTTGTCTATGATTGGACTGCGCTATTTTCGCTCACTCAATTGAAAAAGGAGCGCCTCGTTGTTCGCTTCGTTCCCGGCAGTGTGTGGCACTGAAGTAGGACGTGTTCCTTTGTCTTTGTGGTGGTAAGAATAACGCAGTCATACCTGTCCATAATTTTACCTGCGATCGTTATTACGGCTGTGCATTATTATTACACGTCTGTCATTTATTCAAGACCTGTTATCTCATGATGTAAACGAAAAAACATATATAATTCATACAGTTTCAGTCTAGTTCTGTTTTTAAACTTCACTATTTAGGGGTGACTTCATGGCCTGCTGTTACATGCTATTCACACACTTTACATGTATGTGCTACTTCTAAAAGTACTGAATAAGCTAAACATGTAATGCAAACAAGACTGTAGGCTATGCAGGTTTCAGTCACTGCATCTCTCTCTCTTTATTCTCCCTCTCTTTTTTGGCTACATATCTGCTTGTTCAGTGATCTTATCTCTGGTCTGCTCCAGTCCAACATCAACAGCTGAGGCAACATGAGAGGCTCTAGTGAGCAGGGGGAACTAACATCTTTAAAGTGTTATAATAAAAGGCATTATAGCGTAATACTAACATATGTAGGGTCATATATTTTCATCCCCTAAGTCTGTCACTAAAAAGGCAAGCCCTGTGGAATTCATATGTCAACTGAATAATAAACATACACACGCTCGAGTTGTGTGTCTGCCAAGGCATATCGCCATTCTTTAACAATGACTGATGGCCCTCAAGTGAATCCCAGCCTGTCAGGTAGAAGTTATGGGACCTCATTTCTCAGTTGGAAATGGAGATATGGGATAACTTCCTGTTTCCACTTCCCTGCTTTGTGGTGGGAGCTTGTCAATCAGTAGTCCTGTGCTCCAACTTAGTGGGTGTTCACATACAGCAAGGTTAGGACATAAGGAGAGAGATTTATTACTAGAGAAAGAAGTACGAATTGGAAATGAAAGGGGTGGAGGTCTGGAGTCATAGAGCTGCAGAAAACTGATGTCACCTGAAAATTATTCTGATGAGAATGAATCTTTCACGAAAAGAACAATTCTGCTGGGAAAAATCCATTGGCTTTACCCCTCTACTTTGACTTGTTAAATATTTGTGTTAAGACCAGTGATCAGATGTGTATAATCATGTCACCATGTAGCTTAATTTACCAACCTCGTCCTTTTAAGTAATCTCTCTCAAGTCTCACAGCTGTTCCGCTATGACTGCACAGAACGGAGAACATACTGTACACACTCCCTCTCCATCCTGGTGTCTTTACATCTCTCACTAATGCCACATACTGTACGCAGGCTTCTCAAGAATAAAACAACGTCTTTTACAGTCTGGTAGTGGAGGAGATGCTGAACTGCTTTCACTCCTGACTCATCTCAGAGCTGAGACCTGCCACACCAGAGAAAACCCTAATCCTCAAAGTGTTAGTCTTCTCTGAAACAGCAGGATCCATCCGATTCTTTGGCAGGAGTGGAGAGAGTCTGTGCTGCCTGACTCACTGATGCTGGGGCGTCTGTCACACAACACCAGCCAGAGACGCTTACATATCATGGAATGTGTTTGGTCATAAAATTGGTAAAATATGATTTAAATAGGAGTGTAATAATTTCCTCATGCCCATGAAAATACTAAGGTATGTGTAGATGGGGGCTCCACATAGTCCAACATCTAATGAATTTGCAGTTAAATTCATTAGCGCTAACAATCACAGACTTGCTGTAACCGGGGCCCACATTTTCACCAGACACACTCATAACTGCACACGATACAGCACAGCTTGTTTCTTGTCGAGGCCAGACATAAAGCATGGCTGTGACCTGCGCTCCAATGTTAATAATCCTGTCGAGTTAGATCATTACTGAACTTACGTTTGATATCCAGGCAGGAGGTGAGGGGAATGTGAAGGTGAGGCAGGAGGTGAGGGGGGTGTGGAGGTGAGGCAGGAGGTGAGACAGGAGGTGAGGGGGGTGTGGAGGTGAGGCAGGAGGTGAGACAGGAGGTGAGGGGGGTGTGGAGGTGAGGCAGGAGGTGAGGGGGGTATGGAGGTGAGGCAGGAGGTGAGGGGGGTGTGGAGGTGAGGCAGGAGGTGAGACAGGAGGTGAGGGGGGTGTGGAGGTGAGGCAGGAGGTGAGACAGGAGGTGGGGGGGGTGTGGAGGTGAGGCAGGAGGTGAGACAGGAGGTGAGGGGGGTGTGGAGGTGAGGCAGGAGGTGAGGGGAATGTGGAGGTGAGGCAGGAGGTGAGGCAGGAGGTGAGGGGGGTGTGGAGATGAGGCAGGAGGTGAGGGGGGTGGGGGTGAGGCTGGAGGTGAGGCAGGAGGTGAAGGGGGTGGAGGTGAGGCAGGAGGTGAGGGGGGTGTGGTGAGGCAGGAGGTGAAGGGGGGTGCTGGCAGGTCATAGACCGGCCAGTTAGGCCAGTTTGAGAAGCCAGAGGCTCGGCGGGTTCCCCTGGTTTCTGTTTTGTCATTGTTGCAGCACAAAAGGGATTAAGTGACTCCATCTGGTTTTCCGAGTCTAGATCTGTTGCTAATTCATCTGGAACCACAGGAGGCTGCACAGCACCCGACACTCTGCACTTTCAGAAAAGAGCAAAGCTTAGATTTCTTTTCGCTCCCTCTTACAAATTCACACAGGGTGAAATCCCATCTGGTAAAAGCATGACCTGTAATGATACCGTGGTAAAGAGTTTGTTGATTTGAGATGATGAGGTTGCATGGAGTACATGTACTCTTAAAACCCTGTATTACAGGGTCCATCCAACGAAGCTGTCCCACAGACGCAGGTGGTTCCTATACTGTATTATTCACAGCCCAGGCCTGCTCCTTAAAGTATTCATTTAGGAGAATACTCTCTGTAGAAACAGCATTCCAAGAGCAATAAAAATGAGCTTCATATAAATATGCGTTTTATCACTTTCCAGCATTGGGAATGGATTAGTGTCTCAGAGAGGTTTTATAAATGGCTCGTAGTTTCAGAACGAGATATAAACATCAATACAACACAGCACTGGGCAGCAGCCCGTTTCTGATGTTCAAACTGGCTGTGATCCATCACATCTCTCAACATCTGACAGATGTCAACAAAGCTCTTGTGGTGGAGAACAGGGAAACCCACTGTACTGTTAGAAGAAAAAGGGGACGGTATTATTACTGAATCAATTGAACTGTTGGAAGAATTGAAATATACCATTCAATAACGTCTGAGACTACTTCAGCAGACAGGGCACAGACCAAGACAGAAGGAAATCATTTTCCTGTCATTACAAATACAGGGCCGTTTATGAGACCCTCTGGCTCCTTAATGCTGCAGTCAATCTCCCAGGACAAACCAATACCATAAAAACGTCTGGTTGTTAATGACATCAGTCATCTTCAAATGCATGCAATAAGTGACCTACTCTCTTGGCAACAGACATTATTGTAAAGAAATCATCACTTTTCCTATATCCAAAATTGAGTTGAGATTGTTCAGATCATTTCCCACTACTTACTTAACCCACGGCGCCATCTCCTGGTGTGAGAGAGTAGCACCTATTTATTTCTTGAAGAACAGTTGAAAATGTGTCCCTGTTTTGCTGGTGTTCACCGTTGTAAGGGACTTGTTATTTTGGCCCTCCACTAGAAATTTCTTATCATTTGTTTCTGAATAAATCAATAAAAATAACATCTTTAGACAGGACAGCTTTGATGAACGATTGTTTTACTTTATTGGGTTGGAACAGTGAGCAGTCACTGGTCCGCCCAAAATACAACAGAAACATAAAAACAGATTACATACAGGTTAACCAGAAACACAGATATGGGATCATACTTTTTGATTCAGAACAGAATATAGCACAGTTTCAAAACAATCTCAGAAAAAAATAATGTTATTAGAACTAGTGCAAAAAGGTCTAAACATGAAAGCACAGTGTATAAAATGGCATAAGAAGTAGTGTCCTCGCAGAACATAGTCCAGGGAGGAACGTGAACACACATCCTCTCAGCCTTGTCAAACAGAGGTACGTATTCCTTTACATTCTACTGTAGGATGAGCCAAGGGCATCGGGATGGGGAGGGTACAAGTGGTCTTCTGGTGAACAGGGAGATCATGAACAGTGATCACATGGCACTGTCTGACACGAGGAAGAAGCTCTCTGACGTTGAGAGTTGATGGTAGAAATACCACCTTACCTTCACACAGCTGTGCTGGTTTGGGATCTTGATTTTATTTTATTTTGGGGGGGGTTCGGGGGGGGGGGGGGAGTGTCTCAAAAATGTTTTAGATATCAGTGCTTTCAAAGCTCAAAGCTCCACTCTATAAGAGGACAAGGCTTTGTGACTGATGTACAGAATAACTCCAAAGAAAAACAAAGTATGCAAAGAACAGCAGAGCAGGTCAGAGGATTTCAAACCTTGCAATCAGACACACATGAGAACAATTTATGTAATCATACTCTGTTTAACTGTGTTGCAAATACCAATTCCACGTTTTGTCCACAGATGGACTTCATGAATAAGGTGGAAATGTTGTTGTAAACTCTGATATTTAGAGCATCTTTCCAATGCTCGGTTACATTCCTGAACATACAGAGAAACTTCAGAGAATGGAAACACTGTCTCCATGGTGCCCTTTGTTTGTGTCACGTCACGTGACGCATTTGTATCTTGGAAACATATATTTTTTTACCGTTTACTGGTAAACACCCCCCCCCCCCCTCCTCCAGCCAGCCAGGCTTGCCAGAGGCTCAGTGAAATGTAATTAGTGGTAAATGATCTGTTTTATGAGTAAGAGATGATTGGTGCAGTTCTGATGCAGACAGGGTCTAGGGTGAGGCTGGCAAGGTACAATCATGTGCCTTCTTGAAACGATTAGACCCACAGGAGGGGTTCAACTCATTCATATCAACTGTGCATAACCACACGGTGCCCCACGGCAGTACAGTACCTCTCACATTCTCACATTATTTCGCCCCAATTATAATCTGCAATTTTATCTTTGCATTAATCTATTCCTCCGGTAATAAAGGTGATGGAGATGATGGTGATTAAAACGATTATGACCATATTATTATAACTGTTAGATATCTAATAGTCACTGGGAAAACCCTGTAACTACACTGCAAAAGTATTCATAAACATGGTTATTCTTTGCAAATTGAGAAGTTCAATTTTCTATGACAGCGTAGATTTGGGAGACGTAATTATCACCCAATTACACAGCTTTGAAAGATCTGTTATCGGACATATTTCATCTGATCTTGCACAAGAAATCAAATATCTGTCCTGCTTTGGCTAATTGATTGATGACGTTGATTGCTCTATTCATTTATTAACCTGGAACTCCCTCTCATAACACACACGTGCACACACACGCACACATTCAGAAAAGCCTCTCTCTCACAACCAGCACTATACCTCTCTACATAATGCAGTCCACCTCCCCCTTTACAGTACAGACTTATGGTTGCAATCACAGTCTGTTGATGTGACAATGTAATAGTAAAAAAAGACCATTTGTACCCGATCCCTTGCCAGAATCAACACGCTTGTTTCTGGGGGAACACCTCAGCTGTCCAGCCGTGTGAGGGAGCACTCACCCTGGGGCCAGGAGAGCCTCGCTCCTGCATGGTGAGGGGAAGCCCCGTGTCCTGCCGGCGTGGGGAGAAGAGCACAGGAGCAGAAACAGCTCTCCTACCCTCCTCCCACCCTCTGTCTCGCTCCCCTCCTCCTCTTCATGACCTCCTATCTCTTTCCTCCCACCCCTCCTCCTCCTCCTCCTCCCTCGACTCTGTAGACTAGACTGAAGGTTCTAGACTGAAGGTTCTAGACTGAAGGTTCTAGATTGAAGGTTCTGGAAGCCGTGTTCATCAGGCAACAGCTTCTCCTGTCTTGTAGACTGGAGGCAGAAGGAGGCAGGGGAGGGAGATGGAGGCAGGGAGGGGGCAAGGGAAGGAGATGGAGGCAGGGAAACTAGGGAGGGAGGGCAGGTGGAGGGGAAGGAGGATGGGAATAAGTGAGGGAAGGAGAGAGGCAGTAGGAGGAGGCAGAGCAGGAGGGAGGGAGAGAGGCAGTAGGAGGAGGCAGAGCAGGAGGGAGGGAGGGAGGCAGTAGGAGGAGGCAGAGCAGGAGGGAGGGAGGCAGTAGGAGGAGGCAGAGCAGGAGGGAGGGAGGGAGGCAGTAGGAGGAGGCAGAGCAGGAGGGAGGGAGGGAGGCAGTAGGAGGAGGCAGAGCAGGAGGGAGGGAGGGAGGCAGTAGGAGGAGGCAGAGCAGGAGGGAGGGAGGGAGGCAGTAGGAGGAGGCAGAGCAGGAGGGAGGGAGGCAGTAGGAGGAGGCAGAGCAGGAGGGAGGGAGGCAGTAGGAGGAGGCAGAGCAGGAGGGAGGGAGGCAGAAAGAGGTCATCACTCCTCCCGGGCAGAGCTCTCCTCCAGAGGCAGCATGGCCTCCAGCCCCAGGGCCCCTCCGCTCTGCACGCTGGAGAACGACACCACGGTGTGCAGCAGGAAGAGGACTAGCACGCACAGACGCATCCGGCTGCTGCCGCCGCCGCACAGCCGTCGCCCGGACGACACAGGCAGGGAGCTGGGCTGCTGCCCCGGCAGGGAGCCGGGGAACTGGCTGAGGGCACAGGCCTCGCCCGCGGGAGCGTCGCAGCCAGCCCACCGCACGTCACAGCACTCCGGCTCTGCAGAGGACAGCTGCTGCTCAAGTAGCCCTGCAGAGGACGGGGGACCAGAGACATTTAGTGAGAGAGAGAGAGAGAGACAGGGAGTGAGAGAGGAGAGAAAGTGATTGAAAGAGGAAGAGAGGGGTGAGAGACAAAGGGGAGGGAGAGTGAGATAGTAAGTGAGTGCTTGAAAAAGGGGTGAGAGAGATGGGTGAAAGAGAGGAAGAGAGAGAAAGTGCGAGAGCAGGTGAGCTCCTACCTGTGCAGATGAAGCTTGAAAGTCCACCGTAGACCAGGTCGTCGTTGTCCGGTAACACAAACGGACACTTAGTCTGTACCTCCAGACAGTATTGCTTGCAGGGAATCCTGTGGTGACACTGACTCTGGGTGGCGTTGAAGTATTCTGAGCACAACCAGGCTTTGTAGACTGACTGCAACACAGAGAGACATCCGTCAGGTTCAGACTGAGGGACAGGGCGACCGCATCCTGACTGAACATGGGTCTGGACAAGCACGTTATGCCAAGTGTTTTCTGATGAAGTGTGCCCTTGTGTAGTTTCATATGTGTCGATTAACTATGTTGGGATGTGTGAGTAAGACAGGTGTGGCTCCCTGGCTCTGGAACACAGCCTTGATGCTGTTCCTGTGCAGCAGTTTACACACTGTGCCACTTCTCACACAGAAAGACAAGGGGTTTCTGTCTCAAGGCTAGTTACACAACACTTCATGTGAATCCTACTGAAAGAGTTATTTAAAAAGTAAACGCGGTAGCATGTCTATACAGCAAACAGCATTGGGCCAACAGAAAACCCTCTCTCTGTGAGTAAGACATCATCTGAGAGAGAAGCAAGAGTGCAAAAATGAGAGAGTCAGAAAAGGAGAGAGCAATAGAGCACTAGAGAGAGTGAGGGAGAGAAAGAGAGAGTGAGGGAGAGAAAGAGAGAGGGGGAGAGAGAACAGATACAGAGGAAGACAGTCTTAGAAACTGTTGAGGGAAGAACTAGAAAAGAGAACTAGAAAGAGCGATCAAGTAGAGAGAGAGAGAAATTGTGCATCGAATTGATCTGAGAGAGAGAGCTAGAGAGAAGGACAGAGAGCAAGAGGGAGAGGGGGAGAGAGATGTCCATACACATGAACCTGCAGTATGTAGCCTACAGATGGAGATGAAACACTAGGGTTAACCCTAACCCTAACCCTAGGGTTAACCCTAACCCTAACCCTACAGATGGAGATGAAACACTAGGGTTAACCCTAACCCTAACCCTACAGATGCAGATGAAACACTAGGGTTAACCCTAACCCTAACCCTAACCCTACAGATGCAGATGAAACACTAGGGTTAACCCTAACCCTAACCCTACAGATGCAGATGAAACACTAGGGTTAACCCTAACCCTAACCCTACAGATGCAGATGAAACACTAGGGTTAACCCTAACCCTAACCCTAACCCTAGGGTTAACCCTAACCCTAACCCTAACACTAGGGTTAACCCTAACCCTAACCCTACAGATGCAGATGAAACACTAGGGTTAACCCTAACCCTAACCCTAACACTAGGGTTAACCCTAACCCTAACCCTAACCCTAGGCTTCCAGAATAACAAAGACTGCCAGCAGTGATCTTGTGTCTTTGGAAAGCGGACTCCAATAATGCATCCTATAAATCATAAATACTACTTAGCTAAGGACTTTTTAATGTGATGCACAAGATGTATTCAAATCTAACTACCGTTGGGCACTTTAAGCTTGTGCAATCAATGAGCCTTCATTAAAACATGAAATACCTGACATATATGTAGATCAAATAGTCAAATAAAAATGAGTTCATATTAATCTCTATTGTTATATGTAATACGAACACTAATACTATTATAGTTTAGAGTTTGGTTGACATCAGGCTTTTAAATGCTTCCTATACGGTTGAGGATATTGTTACTATAGTAGCACAGGAGAAACGTTTGCATGTCTTAAGCATGGGATGTGCAGCGATCCACGGATCTCCCAGGCCTGTTGACGAGCTGGAGGAGAGCAGGGGATGAAGGACACCTCAGGATCCACTCTGCGGAGGAGCGTGTTCTGGGTCACAGCTCCTTCTAATCTTGGATTAAGTTCAAAGATTCCTTGTTCCTTTCTTTCAGTGTGGTTGCGTCAGGGTTGCTCTCTGCCTTTCACGCGGTCCAAACCACGACCGTTCTCACATTGCAAATGTGCTGGGTGTGCTAGCGGGGAACGACGCAACATAATGATCGACTACACAAACTGTAACACGGTCAGTCATGCACAGTGTCGTTTGGCTAACGCTTCTTTCCTCAAACCACAATCAAACGTACAGCATGTACACTCATGTACACATGTACACTCAAATACACTCAAATACACTCACCTCTGAGTGTGTATTGTGCAAGAAGGAGGGGTGTGTCTAAGAAGCCATATTTAGACTGTGGCTATCATATCGTGGATGCTGGAGACCAGAGAACTGACTGGCTCTGACAAGCCCTCTGCTGCGTGTCTCATGACCTCACAGCTCAGACTGCAGTTTACGAGCGGATGGAAAACATTTTGCCCTCAGCATCTCCAGTCAGTCAGTAAAAAGTGGAGCTTCAATCTTCAGACTGAAACCCTGGCTGCAGGCTCCTCTCTGTCGCTATGGGAGGTCCTGAAAACTGCTGTTTGGATTGGATTCCCCTGTGTTTGGCTTTGGTGCTGGGTTTACACGATTTCCCAATGTCCCCCCCTCCCTCCCGGTCTCTCCTCCCCACCTCCCTCCCCCATCCAGAGCTCCCTCCCCTCCCTCCATCTCCCTGCCTCTCTCAGACCTCCCTCCCCTCCCTCCATCTCCCTGCCTCTCTCAGACCTCCCTCCATCTCCCTGCCTCTCTCAGACCTCCCTCCCCTCCCTCCATCTCCCTGCCTCTCTCAGACCTCCCTCCCCTCCCTCCATCTCCCTGCCTCTCTCAGACCTCCCTCCCCTCCCTCCATCCATCTCCCTGCCTCTCTCAGACCTCCCTCCCCTCCCTCCATCCATCTCCCTGCCTCTCTCAGACCTCCCTCCATCCATCTCCCTGCCTCTCTCAGACCTCCCTCCCCTCCCTCCATCTCCCTGCCTCTCTCAGAGCTCCCTCCCCTCCCTCCATCTCCCTGCCTCTCTCAGAGCTCCCTCTCCTCCCTCCATCTCCCTGCCTCTCTCAGAGCTCCCTCCCCTCCCTCCATCTCCCTGCCTCTCTCAGACCTCCCTCCCCTCCCTCCATCTCCCTGCCTCTCTCAGAGCTCCCTCCCCTCCCTCCATCTCCCTGCCTCTCTCAGAGCTCCCTCCCCTCCCTCCATCTCCCTGCCTCTCTCAGAGCTCCCTCCCCTCCCTCCATCTCCCTGCCTCTCCTCGCCAGCAGATGTCCTCAGTGTTATGCCTAAATGAACCCCAGCAGAACGCCTTCCAAGTCGCCAACAAGTCCTGTCTGGTCACCGTCTAAACAAACCAGAACAGGGAAAACCTCAAAATGTGACACAAAAACAAGACTTCTCTATCACCTGCCATGCCTTAGCTTCACTTAACCTTTCATAAAACATGAAGCAACAAGCTGCAGAGCTGTCTAGCGGAGCTGCTGCACACATCCGAGGTTCTCCATTCATGATGCAGCATTCGGCCCAGGGGGAGACTAGTCTGTGGAGCAGGGCAGGGCTGGGTCAGGCATGCTAACGCTGGCATGGATGTGCTTCTGTAAAGCGCTACTGGATGGGTGCTCTGCAACCAAGCTTCGTCTCAGCATAGCAGTTTGAATTCTCCTGCTGGCCTTGACAGCAGACCGGCTTGACAGCCCTGCTACCCTGGCTGTCGTTCCACACACAGCCCTGCTACCCTGGCTGTCGTTCCACACACAGCCCTGCTACCCTTGCTGTCGTTCCACACAGCCCTGCTACCCTGGCTGTCGTTCCACACACAGCCCTGCTACCCTGGCTGTCGTTCCACACAGCCCTGCTACCCTGGCTGTCGTTCCACACAGCACAGCTACCCTGGCTGTCGTTCCACACAGCCCTGCTACCCTGGCTGTCGTTCCACACAGCCCTGCTACCCTGGCTGTCGTTCCACACAGCCCAGCGATCTGGCCGCGGGCCCAGCAGAGTCCCAGCTCTGCTCTGACAGGCTGCAGAGCGCCCTGGGTGAGGAGAACGCAGACCTCAGTGGCATATGCTTCAGTGGCTTGGCGGAAAACAACAAGAGACAGGGTTGAGGCAGGTTGGTTCTACTCACCTTCCACCTGCAAGCAGTCACCACATAATGGAGCTCTGCATTCAGTAATACCTGCCTGTCGCTGATCACTCACAACATTTACACTGGGCTCCTTCAGCAGCCGTATGTCTGAGTGAGTCACGAGGATGGATAGAGTGGGGTGTTTTGAGGGAGCGAGTTCTGAGTTACAGTCAACACTTCCTCACTGACACTCCCTGGTGTTGCTGTACAGAGCACTGTCTGAGGAGGTCCTGGTGAAGGAGACAGACTGAAGCAGGTCTGCACTCACCCCACAACACTTCCACGTTCACACTTTGGACACGCGCACCACGGCGTGTCTCCCGCCCAATCACAAGAGAGTTTGATGATCAAGCAACACATTTGTTACAAATTATTAACAGGTGAGAGACCGTGATTCCTTTGCAGATATCGAAGGTCAGGTCGCAGAAATAAATAAAAACACATCCATGAGTTGTTTGCAGGTTCCATCAAGTGACCCTATAAAACTGTGAAAAACATCCGTCGTCTGTCAAACGGCACATCAGTAGGAAGGCCTCTCGGTAGCTAACATAACACACTCTGTGATCATGGCAATGAGAGCTGGGCAACAACGTGAATAGGTTCGCACTGTGTTGCCAAAACACAACTTGAATTTCCCAGGCTTACAGTTTAAGTGCATACCCAGACATTCTTTTGAAGCTTATTATTCCGCCACTCAGAACACTATTTTACCTTTCCTTTCTTGTTAGATGGTCGAGATATGTAGATAAAATAACATTTGTCTCAGGTACATGAGTATCAATGGCTAATCAATAGCTTGTTGCTAAGGGAAGTTACTCATCTGAACCACACAACTAAAAATCTATTGTTCCAGCAGAACCCCCAGTATCGGCTCCTTCCAACGAGACCACTGAGGAAACCGCTGACACCAATATCATCCCTGTAGGACGTATGGAGAATATTAAGAATATAAGAGTCAACTGATCTACAGTTTCTTCATCTATATCAAGAGAATATGTTGTATATATGATGTATACAATATGTGGCCACATGGTTCAGTTAAAGAAGAAGAAAGAGTCCAAGCTCATGAAAGACTAACGGTGTGACCAGCGAGTCTATCCCTCTCCCTGCCCTGTCTCTCTCCCTGCCCTGTCTCTCTCTCTGCCCTCTCCCTGCCCTGTCTCTCTCCCTGCCCTGTCTCTCTCCCTGCCCTCTCTCTCCCTGCCCTGTCTCTCTCCCTGCCCTCTCCCTCTCCCTGCCCTCTCCCTCTCCCTGCCCTCTCCCTCTCCCTGCCCTGTCTCTCTCCCTGCCCTGTCTCTCTCCCTGCCCTGTCTCTCTCCCTGCCCTGTCTCTCTCTCTGCCCTGTCTCTCTCCCTCTCCCTGCCCTGTCTCTCTCCCTGCCCTCTCCCTATCCCTCTCCCTGCCCTGTCTCTCTCCCTGCCCTGTCTCTCTCCCTCTCCCTGCCCTGTCTCTCTCCCTCTCCCTGCCCTGTCTCTCTCTCTGCCCTGTCTCTCTCCCTCTCCCTGCCCTGTCTCTCTCCCTCTCCCTGCCCTGTCTCTCTCCCTCTCCCTGCCCTGTCTCTCTCCCCGCCCTGTCTCTCTCTCTGCCCTGTCTCTCTCCCTCTCCCTGCCCTGTCTCTCTCCCTCTCCCTGCCCTGTCTCTCTCCCTCTCCCTGCCCTGTCTCTCTCTCTCCCTGCCCTGTCTCTCTCTCTGCCCTGTCTCTCTCCCTCTCCCTGCCCTGTCTCTCTCCCTGCCCTCTCCCTGTCCCTTTCCCTGCCCAGGCTGCTTATCACAGACTGTGTGCTCAGCTGGATTCCCATGAGTCACCTGCGTGTAACTGAGGCAAACGACGACCGGGATGCCCCTCACACTGGGATAGCTCTCTTCTGAAGTACTGTACTTCTGAAAGGACCACTGCCATCAGTCTGGTATGACATCGCAAAAATTCAGAACATATCTTAAAATAATATCACTTATCCTAGTTTTATGCAGTCTTCAAGTTTAACGCCTGTTAATATTTGTAAAAAAAAATAAGGGAAGGGAAGAGGATAGTATTTTATCAAACTGAACCCAAAGAGAATACAGTTTAATGACCAACTACAAAAGCAATATGTGCTAACAACGCTGTACATAAGTTCTACTTAAGTTGATTAAAAGTGTGTTATCAGGATGAAAGAAAGTTTTGCGTGAGCTCTGCACTTACAGATTGAGGGGTTTCCAGTAAACTGCAAGACCAGAGAGATATATGAGATTTAGAGCAACAGCAAGCTCTAAAAGATGGCCTAGTTTTGCCTTGACTTCAATTTATTTGTCTGCTCACCAATGGTGACTCATTTGGAGTCTTCAGTCAATGCTAAGAGGGCTAGCATTAGTGCTAGCATTAGTGCTAGCCCTCCCTATCGTTTCCATGGAGTGGGTTGCAGAAAACAGCCTTCAATTCTGATTACAGGCATGATAATAAACTCAATCAGATTAAGATCTCGACACTAGAACTGTAAAATTTAGTGTGTTTTTTTTTTTTTACATTGGTTGATTTGAACATTTTCTTACCTATAACTAATTGGTTGTTGATAATTTTTGTGTTACACATTTATATCCATCTATATATTGTCATATTAAGCGTCATGTCTGGTATTTTATATATGTTGCACTTTTCACACAACACAAAGTCACACCAGTACTGTTGACTGACAGATATATGACTGGAGCAGGTGTAATACCGATCTGGGATTTCTATTAGAACTTAAGTGTCCACAGCAGCTGGAGAGAGAGGATTTAGCTTCCTCTCTGGAAAAGCCCAACTGATAGAAACATATTCAGATGAGGTAGGGTGACAGAAAAGCCTTACCAAGCACTAAACCCTGCATGAAAAACCATCATCAAGGAAATCCTCTACTAGAACAGCTCAATGTGACAATCCGAATTGCGTATTTCTGTTAACGTGATAATTTGACAGTACATTACCATATCATTTGACTTTTAAATTCTAGCTAGCACACTTCATATGATATCATCTGTGTAAGGGCTTGAAATATCTCAATTAGCCAAAGAAGCACATTAGGGGTAAACCCCTTTACAGCCTGTTCTAAATTGAAACAAATCCTTTCTAATTGTGATTATTATTCTCATTGCCATACAGAGAGAGGTTGCTAGGCACAGACTCTGGTATCTATGGTAACAGCAGGCTCCCCTGTATGGGAGCCCCAGGGGGATGCTGGGAGCTCCTGAACCTGTTCTGCTACGGACACAGTCAGGCGCCAGGGCAGCTAAATAAAGACAGAGGAAATCGGCCATGCAAACAGGGGGTTTCCAAGTCCACCCCCCAGAATGCGATGACAAACCTCCAGGCCGTCTTGCAGGGCCTGCCCACCTCCCTCCCTCCCCTCCCGCCCCCCTCCCCGCCCCCCTCCCCGCCCACCTCCCTCCCCGCCCACCGACATCCCTGCTGCGCGCCAAGCACATCGGAGAAGCTCGACGGTTTGACCACGGCTAGATGGAATTAATTTGCATAACAATATACTCAAAAGCTTTTACCACTCAAACAGATCCAGCCGGGGGAGATGGTTGTGTCTGGCGATGGCTGTTGCTAAGTGTTTTCAGCAGTTAAGCAACACAACCAAATGGTGATGAGAAAATGTGAGATCAATGTTCTCAATGTGATTTTGAGTAACCCCCCAATCACTGTCATTAGAATGCTTTTAAGCAAGAAATGGTTTAGCAGTTTAATCCATTAATTGTCTGATATTGAACTGCTAAATGTGCCACTGTCGATACAGCTGTATTTAAGGACGAGGATCTGATGCACATTCCCTGCATCGACACATCATGGCTGCATCCTAATCTGTGTTTGAAAGTCATTGCACAGACCTCTAATTCTATTCTTCGTACAGCTTTATTGGACAGACGGAACAGAGAGACAGGAAATGCATGGGAGACGGGGAAGACTAGCAAAACAGGCCCTGCGTCAGAACCAAACCCAGGTCAGTGTGTTGGAGCCTTAGTTCATAAGATACTCGCTCTACCTGGTGAACCACTAACCTAGCTTAGCACATTACACCTCTAAGTCTAAACTTCAGTTTTGCTTTAAGGGTCTGTTAGCATCAAACAGGTAGCGTCAACTGGTTAATTGTTCAATAACTCATTGGCATCAGTCAAGTTTCAGATCGCTGGAATTGGCTATATGCACACGACTGCAATACGTATTTCTGGGAAAGGAATAGGCCAGGTCTATAACTAGGTTAGAAACGTGACTTTTAACCAGAACAGGTTGTTAACTCTTAGATATTGCTAACCCTAACCCTATTGATACAAAAATTCAAAGTTCAGAGTCATACAAAGTTACACCAAGGACAAATGTGTATCTCAACCAAGGATTACCTAACCTTATGGGGTCAAAAAGTCAGGAAATAGGCCTAACCTTTAAGCATACAATTAACCATATGGCTTATGTAAATATTTAACAACTGATTAATCCTCATATATTGACATAATTACAAGGTCTACTTACTAATTAGTATAATAAGCAGGTCTCATAATAAATTCCTCGAATAGGTATCTAGTATTTGACTACCTAAATGTATTGATAAACAGACAACACATAATAGAACAATAAACAATATAAAAACAAATATAATATAAAACAAAAGCAACACTTTGTCTAAGTCCCGAGCATTCCGAGGTCTAGCATCCAAATTTCCTGTATCCTACAAGTGGTTGAACCACTCTGTAATAAGTTTGTTATGATGAACTAACAGAAGTATTCTGGACAGTACTTTACCGTAGCTGTCAAAGTAGGCCGTGTCAGAGATTTGACAGAGTGGATTCTCCAGTCTGCCTCAAAAGTTGAAGGGGAGAATAGGAGGGAACACGATATGGCAGGTGGATATCTGTTTCATAGATGGATCAGCCTGTTATGATGTAGATACTGCTGGTCTCTCTGGGCTACAGGAAGGAAACTGTGATCGTGTGCTTAGAGCGGTATGACTGTGTGTAATTGTGTGTTCAAACAAAAAAGGCGTAAAATGAAAGTTCACGTGAAATAGATGTGTCGAAAGCTCTGCCACGACAGTGTACACAGAGATTTAAGCTTGAAACAAATCGACATGCTAAACACTTGTTCCACAGGTGTCTGACACAGGATGGGTGTTCAGCTGTGAGTGCTCATAATGGATGTGTCAGCTCTGGAGCAAGGATGATGGTTAGCTAAGTGAGTCATTATCCTTAAAATCTTGTGCAGGCCAAGCCTGCTGAACAAGAACGCAGACCAACAGCAGTCTTCCATCTCTCCTGCTGAGTGGAGCCAACAGCAGAGTCCCCCTCTAATTAGCATACAATATAGAAACTGAGTTTTGATTACAGGACATTCTCCCTAGTTATCAAACAAAAACCTCCGTATGTACAAGGATAACAAAAGACTTCTCTGGATTGTGTTTATTTACAGTTTTGCATTTATACACAGTCATGTAGAATCAATTTGAGTTTTGGTTCAAGTGTTTTGATGTTGCTTTGTGTGTGATCTGAATATATGACAGTCATCATAAGCAAGAACTCACAAGAGTAAATACATTTTATTTTTCATCCTAAAACTATTTAAGACACTATCCTATCTAATTATTGAAACTGGTTCATGTCAAGGTTTTGCTTCTGAAAATAAAACCGATGGCCCAATTCCACAGTCAAAATCATTTTTTCATTATCTAACATTTATGACACACAGAACAAAGTTTATTCTGTCCCTGTGTACAAATATTCAATGTACCAATAGTACATTTAATTTTGAACAGTCAAATATCCAGTCAAAAGTTTCTAAGATTCCGTAACGCAATTGACAGGACCACCTGATTAGAGATCAAATACTGTCACAGGCAAAGTACATATCACAAAACAACAAAAACAGCCAAGGCGTTAAAACAAATCATATTATCTTTGGCTATTTTCAATCCTGCCATTCAGGCCTACAGAGGGCATTCCTCTGGTGAAGAAGCGTATTCACCTGGGTGATAAACACTGATGCCTCATGGCTGTCCATCAGGAGAAGCACATAATCACTGTCGAGCAGTTGGGCCCAGGACGATCATAGCTCACGAAAACCCCAACGAAAGAAAGAGAAACGCTGCAGTGTTTAACTCTGAATATTTAGACAACATACCAGACGGACAGTCCAAGGATTCCGTTTCACAGTTACCAAAAAGCAACAAGTTTTCAGTCCTCCCAACACCGTAAAAAAGGTCTTACATTTCCTACAGAATCGATATGGAGAACTGAAGAAGCATTTCTGTCAACGAGGGAAGGACAATGCTGAACCGTCCCTCGGCAGATTGAGAGGCCCGTAGCTGGAAGAGGTGCAGATGGTATGGATATGTGACACTTCCTGCCATAAGTCCTTCAGGAGCCTCCAGCTTGCCTCATTGCTATTCCAGTAGGCTGAGTCAACCACTTCCTGTTCTGACACCAGCAGCCATGTCTGCTCCAAGACACCACCCTCTCCTCTCCAAGACACCACCCTCTCCGCTCCAAGACACCACCCTCTCTGCTCCAAGACACCACCCTCTCTGCTCCAAGACACCACCCTCTCTGCTCCAAGACACCACCCTCTCTGCTCCAAGACACCATCCTCTCTGCTCCAAGACACCACCCTCTCTGCTCCAAGACACCACCCTCTCTGCTCCAAGACACCACCCTCTCTGCTCCAAGACACCACCCTCTCCTCTCCAAGACACCACCCTCTCCGCTCCAAGACACCACCCTCTCCGCTCCAAGACACCACCCTCTCTGCTCCAAGACACCACCCTCTCTGCTCCAAGACACCATCCTCTCTGCTCCAAGACACCACCCTCTCTGCTCCAAGACACCACCCTCTCTGCTCCAAGACACCATCCTCTCTGCTCCAAGACACCACCCTCTCTGCTCCACGACACCACCCTCTCTGCTCCACGACACCATCCTCTCTGCTCCAAGACACCACCCTCTCCTTTCCAAGACACCATCCTCTCTGCTCCAAGACACCATCCTCTCCTCTCCAAGACACCACCCTCTCTGCTCCAAGACACCATCCTCTCCTCTCCAAGACACCACCCTCTCTGCTCCAAGACAACACCCTCTCTGCTCCAAGACAACACCCTCTCTGCTCCACGACACCACCCTCTCTGCTCCAAGACACCATCCTCTCCTCTCCAAGACACCACCCTCTCTGCTCCAAGACACCATCCTCTCCTCTCCAAGACACCACCCTCTCTGCTCCAAGACACCACCCTCTCTGCTCCACGACACCACCCTCTCTGCTCCAAGACACCATCCTCTCCTCTCCAAGACACCACCCTCTCTGCTCCAAGACACCATCCTCTCTGCTCCACAACCCACCTCTGTGTCCCTCTGCAACACCCCATGTGACCACCTCAACAGCAGCACGCATAGTCACTTGCACCAGTGTACTCAAATTCAGGTCCCTCTATTTGGCACTGACATCTTTTTCTTTTCTTTTTCTTGCTCATGTCCTAATGCAATATCGCTTGAAACGTGTTTGAAATTGCGTTTTGTGAAATCGTCAGAAGGAACCAGGATACAGCCCTGGGATTGGAGTCCATCTGTAAACGTGAAGGTTTCAGTGCATTCTGCTAATCCTTTAATTATACACTGCTACTGCTACTATGATTTTTACAGGAAATGTGAAGTCACATAAGATTACCAGTGATTAAACATTGATTCTGATTGGACACACTTCTCAGTGCTAGGGTGCACTTGCGGGCTGAGTTTTAGCAGCAGCTGCAGAAGATCATCAATAATTGACCATATAATGCTTTAAATGGAGAGCGCGAGTCGCAGGCATTTAAATCACAGTCAGTTAATATTTAAACATTCCCAAGAACTCGAAAATATGCATAGATCAAGGTGACATCGGTATTTACAGACCTACACAGCACATTACATTCTATTTCACAATGCAGTGTGACAAGGCTGTAAGTGGTGTCCCAGCCGCAGCACTCATCCATTGTTTCCGGCAGTATATTAAGAGGAGATCCGAGCTTTGGCACTTCAAACGCATGCCAGAAAAGCAGAGAAAGATATCTGCAGAAGCCTGAGCCAAGATGTTGACACCGTCAAAACAATTATGCCTAGAAGGATGTCTTTTTGTGCCGTCACCCAAGAAGCTTCATCTGTGAGGTCACTCAGTGAGGATGGTGTTTGTCCTTGGAAGGAGCAGTAATTCAGTCATGTAAGAGGGCTGGCTCTCAGGAGTTTTGGACGAGGGCCTGGAGAGGTTTGCTTTCGAAATAACACACCCTCATCCCACACGAGAGAACAGATGAGAAATTTAGCCTGTGTGCCCTGTCACCTCGTATTTATCTCCGTACTGTAAACACTGTGCCCAGCAGGAGCCCCAGAGGATCATGGGTATCTACACGTAATGAGATGAGACCTGCTTGGGATTAATTGATGGCATTGCTAGTAACCTTGTCACAACAACAACAACAAGCTTCCCACTTCATAAATCTCCTTTCTCCGAAACTGTGATTAAGATGAGGACGTGTATGGCGACATAAAGGAATACTTGTCCGCGTAAATTAGCTTGAGCACTGAAACATTTCTTTTAAATGCCTTTCAATGTCTTACAAATAAGCATTATAGTCCATAACACAGCTTCTTTGGTATAAAAAAGTGTGATACAAACACACACAGGATCGAACAATCTTGTGCCGTGCAAAATAAACAGCTGTCAGGGACAATCTTACTGACATTCATAGGAAGCTAGAAGCCTTCTTAAACCCTCCAGCCAATCTGCCATCCTGTCAGAAAACATGCGTTCCACAATCCCATGCTGCTCAGATATGAAATCTGGTATAAAACAGGATATCAATAGGGACTACAGTGAGGGCCATCCAAAAAACTCCTGTTTGGCAGACCGGCACAACAGACAGACAGGGTGGGAATTATTTAGGATGGGTCTCAATGACAGGAGCTGGTACAAGAAACTCATGAAATATAGATGTGGCAAACATTCTCAAAGAGACCGATTTGGATTGAGACTGATGTACTCTACGCCACAACAGGTGACCTTGATTTATAAAACTAAAAACGAAAGTATCTCATGCCATGGATACGTTAAACTTCTTGTCTCTGAAGAAGTTAAAAGAGAAAAGAGCTTTCAAGGGGATTTCCATGTTAGATGATCATTTATGGAGGAACACTCAGCTGCCTAGGAACAGAACGAGTGTTGACACTCAAACAACAACAACGTTTTTATAGTTTGTGGTTTCAGAGGGTGGACTGTCCTAAAAACTGAAAGCCTGTTTCAGAGGCCACGCGAGACACAGTTACACACCATAACCTCTGAAAAGTTATGTAACACCTGGGAACCAATTAGTGGCCTGAGGAAAGCTAGCTGTTTCCCTCAGGGCCTTATTTTACAACACACTCAAGCACTGCTACTGTACAAGGTGAGGTGTGTGCCTCCAATTACTCTCACAACAGCAGTGTCAGTGACACAACAGGGACAAATATAAGACATGTATTCTATTGTTGAGTCTTTATGCATTTTGCAGCCACAAGGTATCCAGATTGCTATGTTCTGCTTCAACCAGCTAGAGCCATCTTTTGTTGGCGTAATATGATTTTGCCGGTTCTGTTCCAATGGTGGGTGGACAAAGACCGTCATTTGATCTTTGATTGGTGAATCAAAGGTCTAATCTAATCAGGTAACTGAAGGCACATAGGGCAGGCTTGAGCATTCATTGCTACCTCAACACTTTGCATGTGGACACAAAAATGAATATCAGATGACATTAATCTAATAAGGGAGGGATTGAGTAGACCCAAGCCATGCACATGATTATTAATTATAGAAATGGGAGATAATGACAGTTGTAGGCCTCTGGTACACAAATTCCACTTTCAGTGGGCATGCCGCAACTACTGACTTTAAATCTCAAGACAAATGAACATTTTGAAGAACAAAACATCTAAAATTGAACACCGTTCAATCAAATAATGACAAGGGCAAGGGTAGGTCTAAGAAGGTAGCTCAAATCTGTTTTAGAGATCAACTGTATTGTACACAACCCCCATTGCACACTCTCCCTCCATCTGTTCCCTACAACTTAGTGTAACCAGCCCTGTCTGCATGTGACACCTTACATGGGAAATCTGGGTGCTGGGGGTGTCACCCAGCCTGGGTCATACCCAATGTGTTGTGAACTGAGAGACACCAAGCACAGAGAAGACAGACTGTGCTTCTGATTGGGCCTCTGGTTCCTAATGAGTCATTAACATCTCCGGTACAGACAAGGCTGCAAGAGGAGGAAACACCAAGTATTTGTCAGACTACTCAGGCTGCACAGTGAGGTCACTGACATCCTTAACTGTAAACAGCAAGACTATCCTTCAAGGTTGGGTCAGACTTTTTACGTGAAAGCTTTAGTACCTTTCACGCACACTTTTGTTATGTTGTTGTTGCTTGGATATTGAGCCAAGGCATTCAGAAATGTTAACTAGACTGTAAGTAAACTGTGGCACACCTGACGACCAGGTACATGAACGCAGCATGAGATTGGCGGGAAGCGCGAGGCATTTGACTTACCCTACAGTCCTCTGTACGTGATCGGACGGAATAATCCTCCGATAAATACTTGAGAAAGAAGAGGTCAAACTCCTCATATTTTTCCTGAGCATGTTGGTCCAACCTCATGTACGCCTGGATACAGATGCTGCAGACATCCTCATCGTCTCCGCCACCGTTTAACAAATCCCAAACCATGTTCTGAAGACTGCAATTTAAACTGTCTGGTCGAGACATCCCCAACAATAAGTCGGAAATAGTGTAAGAATCACAAAAAGAGAGGCTAAAATTCCTAAAATAATCAAGTATTATCTGCGAGGACAACGCTGATGGAGTGGGAGATGAAGGCTCCGAGCCGGTTTTTTGCCGATAGAGTGCGGTGCAGGCTGTCTCCAGGTGTGTGTGGCTTTGAGCAGCAGTGCAATGAGGACTTGGAGCAGATTTGGTCAAATTGCTTAGAAAAATACCACATTTCTCCTCGTTAAGACCCGGGTCGATCCCATCAGTCGCGTTGCTCCAGATTTTGCGGTTGCTCCTATCCTTGGACCTCAGTTTAACTCCAGCACACAACCAGAGGTGATCAGAGAGAAGGACAGTGAAAAATAATAGGGATGCCAAAGACATTCGCCATTTCTGTACCCTCTCGGAGTCCGCACAGGGTTTGTCGTTTTGTTTGGGTGCACAGCAAATTTTTAACACGGCGTCATCTTCCTTTCGAAACATCCAAGCACCCCTGATCATATTTTAGGGGGGGAGACAAACGCGATCTCAGATAGGGTTTTCACCGCTGCAATATATCCCCCAAACAATGTCACCTATCTCGTTTGCAACATGGTGAAGGGAAGCATATTTTCCAAGTTGTGTCAAGAAATCAATCCACTTCAACTTCCCGGCGTCTAATTTTCACAATAATCCATTGCAAATAAATAACGCCCGGCATAATATTCCCCATACACCCATATTTTTAACATGTTGCAAAACCTCTCTGACACCTCCACCACCGGTGCAGCATCACACAAGAAACGCATAGCACGTACTGAACTAAAATCTTACTCTATATCTGCCATCCTAATGACAGACCTTATTTTTTCTTCCGTTTCTGATGCAAAAAGCGGAATATGCTTCTCATCTTCTCTATCCTCTATAGAGTCTCATTTAGTCTGTCGCCATCTTCGGTTTAGCACAAAAAACCTTGAGATGTTTTAATTGAAGGGGGGTGGGCGCCTGCGCTCTAGCTCTCGCCTGTGGTGGTTCTACATCTCTCCTCTCGCGCCCCCCCGCCATTCATTCCCAACTTTCATTCATCCCTTTACTCTAGTGTCCATCCTCCTTGAGATGCATTTGGGATCACATCTGCCGTATTTACCAGACAGAAATGTTGATAGTGACAAATGTAACATTTTTAGTCAGCAAAAATACGGCATGATAGATGAATCGTAAAATAGGCTACGCTTCTTTCGACTGTGGCGCACGCAGGCATCGTGAATACAGCCTGTTTAAACGTTTCAGTTGTTTTCAGTTTGTTTTCTCTCCGCATTTTATAGAAGTAATGTGTGCTTGCCATGCTCACGTTAACCCTCATGCACAATGCTGATGACTAATTAATATTTTCAACATTAAAATGATGATCTTACAAAAAATGGTCGTTATCAAATCCTATTCCTGAAGTGTGACTCTCCTGTGCTTTATGGTCATCAAGTTTACCGCCTTGCTCTGAGTAACTATCTCTGGGAGGGACGTTTACGTCGCTTTGTATAAAAACGTCTACTAAATGTATACATGTACATTAAAACTGTTATTTTTTATTCATGCCAAAATAAATTAGGAATCATTCTCTCAGAAAATGGGTAGCCTATGGCGTTCACATTTGTGATGAGTTAATCTGCAATGTCTGCAAATGTCTCTTCCGTTGGCCAGATCAATGGAGAAAATAAGATTACGTGCAATCAGTGTCTATAATTGAGTCTGCTTCATGTCCCAAAGGTATCAAGTACCTGTTGGAGTGAAGATGCTCATCTAGAGACAGGCACTGTTACTTTGTCACGAGTCACATTATACGGTGCGGAGTACATTTGCGGTAAAGAAATAGCCGAGAATCTACTTAAACTGATGCCTATAACTTTTAAGTAGCCTATGGAAATGTCTGGAAATAGCACCGAATGGACATGCAATCAAGACACGGTTGTTTTCAGCAGTCTGCCTCTTCTGGTTTAAAAAATCATCTAGTCATCATCATAATGCAGTTCTGTGGAGCATCAGTCCATGTCGAAGTCGGTAGACCGTGACTGAGTCGAAATTGTAATCATACTGGATTACCAATTGAGACTTTCTTGCTCAAGTGCAACAGCCACCTCTTTTTGCAGTATTGTGACATCTAGTGGAAGAAAGATGTCAGTGTTTTATTTATTCATTATGTCGCCACAGTTCGTGTACCCTACTGTTTAAATATTTGTCTTAATTAGCTCTACATCGTTTGCAGCAATAGCCTATATAACAAACTATAACATAAATTACAACGGTGTCACGACCAATTTTTGACGCTTTCACGTGATAATTTTTGTAACCATTCTTACTTTCACTCGATTTAAACCAATCAGTAGGCTATTAGGTCTCCACAAACACTAAACCTGGAAAACAGCACATGTGGGAACCGCAGCGTGCTGACGAGTGATGGAGGCTCTGACGTAGGGGTAATCATGTAACGCACATAAACATGTGGCCCACCTCTCTTCATCAGACGGGCCTTCAAGCAGAGTCCGCTGGCAGATGGGGGTATAGGCTTCTCTTTAAGACAGCCCTTGGCACCAAGATCAAAGGTTCAATTAGAACCATCTGCGCTGATAACCTGCCAACTTTGGGCCCTAGTATTTTTTAGCATGGCGTGCAGCTGCAAACACTACCCATGCTTTATTAAATTTCTTTGGGGCGTTAACCTGGATTTCATCAAACATCATTATTTTCCCCCCTCTTCTGCAGCCTCGTGAAAGAGTCATTAATCATCACAAATCCCGCAATCGTTTTTTGGGGGCCATGGAGAGAGAAGGGGAACCACACCGTAGCAGCGTATTATTACGTATCTGTAGTGAACGGAGTCTTTTCACAGGAGACAACTCACCTACGCAGGGTTTTTCACACTCGAGATTTCAAAATAAATGATCTGCCTCTGAACTCTTGTACGGCGGACAGTAGGCCTACGTCCCTTGTCTGAAGACTCTGGGGTCATGTGACCAGATATCCGGATATTGTCTTTTCCCCTCCAATGTTCGGATATTGAATGGTATTGACTGCTCTACAGGATTTATACTCATCATTTGATAACCCTTTTGTGGTTTATTGCTTTAATCATATATCAGTCCCACCACAATACGAGCTCAACAGCGCAAATATACGGAAAACAAAGCTGAATAATAGCTAACTGGTTGGTTGCATGGAGGCCTACTGTGTAGCTAGCTACCAGTTGTATCCGGTACTGAATTATCAGATACATAGGACCATCCTACTAGGGCTGGGCGATATATTGAATATTTGCGATAATTTTGACGACAATGTAAAATGTGAAAATATCGTGAATATCGAATATAAAAAAAAGATCACTGTCTGGATCCTCTGTGTTCACACAGACACACAGACATACACACACAGCGTTTGTGCACTCTCGTTTGCTCTCTTTTTTGTCCTGTCACATAAGGACCCCTGCATGAATTGTTCCATGTGTGGTCCATTTTGTCAAGTTGCAAGGCTACCATGTTATGGCAACTGCTTAAATTTGCACTACACATGTTGTACTTTGTAACAATAGCTGTTCTATCTAAATTATTATTGTTGTTTTCTAATAGGGGTAAAATAAAAATAAAAAATTATGCAAACGCAACATAGGATGTCCAGACGTCCTCTTTAACCCGGACATGTCCTCTTTTAGAGATCTAAAAAATGCGTCCGGCAGGGATTCCAAAATCGTCCAGGATTTTGCCTCGTCGGATATTTGTGTTTCTGTGTCTTTCTCAAACTAGTTATTACGCCCTTACAAGTTTTGGCTATACGTTTCACGTTCTTGCGCGAGCTCTGACTAGAGAGAATTGGTAGACCGCCTTCTCAGTTTTGCCAGACGCACAATAATTATCCTCCAAATACGATCATTTTGAGCCTTTGGTATGATACTTTGCCATTTCCAATCTTCCAACACTAAGCACCTTGCCGCCTCCAAGAGTCGCATTGTTTACAACAACACATGACGCCTGCAGCCATGTCGAAACATAAATGTAAGTTCACGGACAAACTTAAAAAAAAGTTTTCGCCTGGTGATGTCAATTAATTTGTGACATTTGTAGATGCCAACCCCCCCCCCACCCACCCCCCCGCCACCGCCGCCGTGACGAAGTGTCCTCTTTTTCCCAAATTCAGATCTGGTCACCCTAGCAGACATATTGAGATATATATCACATATCGTAAAAATGTTGACAATATCGAAATATCAATTATTTTGTATATATCGCCCGCCCAGACCTACATCCTAGCAGGCAGTCGCTTACCTGGAGAAGCTGGCTGTGCTCCGTTTTGCTCCTAGCTCCAACCAAGCTCTTCTGATCATCTGACCCACGGACCGGTAAGTAGCTTGTACACCTGAGCTAACTAGCGATTGTGAATTGCTAAAGCTAACCAGTATGAAGGGCAAAAATACAGGGTGTTGATATCACAGCCTGGGAACTTAGCTAGTTACATACTATGTTATTACACTGGCCTGTTTCTGTTGGGTTTATGCAGCATTCAGAAGTTCTAGCTATCTCCCAAAAGCTAACCTGCAGCTGAACTGATGTTCTACTGTAACTGCAACGTGAGCAGGTTTGTGACATAGTGCCAAAGGCTAGCACACCCATTTAGAAAAAAACTTTCTGTGTTTAGGCCACAAAGATTCTTCATCTAATTGATTATGATCCCTAAAATTAAATTAGATATTGCTAAAATGGCCTAAAATATAATTGCAACAGCCAAGCATGTTGGAGAGCCGGTGATTGTGTTCGTTCATTCTAAACATGGATTAACAGCTCCCCCTGCTGGTAAGAAACTTTAAACAAACATTTCAACACAAGTAGTTTTGAGAATCATTAAAACGGTTACTGTAAAGGTTAGATTGTAGACAAGTTCATGATTATGTCATTTAGTGTATTTTATGTTCAACTATCTCAATCAGTCAGACACATCAACTATTAAATTATATGAAAACACAATGCGTTGGTGTCGTCCAGTAGAGGGCAATAGAGACCACCCCGATGGCAAAAGCCTTCATAACTCAGTCATATCACGTGTTCACATAGCAGGCAGCTTGATCAAAATCGGGGGAATTAGAACGCAAAAGCTGAAGATCTGCAGACAAATGTTCTGACTAGAAACACACAAATTACTTAACAAATTACTTTGAAATCACTCTCTCTCTCTGGAAGCGGTACACCCCCCCAAACATAGCCCACTTTATCTCACCTTTTTTCACACCAACTCAACCAGAATAATGTTATTTTTGTGTATGTGTGCATGAGTAAGTGTATGAGTGTGTGGAGGGGAAGTGGGGGTGCACTGGCCTGTGTGAGCACATGTGTGTCAGGGTCAGACGGGGGGGGGGGGGGGGGGGGGGGGGGGGGGGGGGGGGGGCGGGGTTCATTCCTCTCTCCCTGTCTCGGGTCACATACCTCAGTGTGTTGTCTGCTGTGCTCTGCTCATCTCCTCCTCACCCTCCTTGCATCTCTGTGTGTGTGTGTCAGCTGTCCGGACGGCCAGGGCCCGGGAACATGGCTGCACATCTACCTGATAGCCAGGGGGCCAGCTGGGGCTTGGTGTGCGGGCCATGCGCCCAGCCCCTAGGGCCTCTGTTGGGGCTTGTTTGAAGCTTGGACCCAGTGTCGTAAATCACAGGCAGGTTAAGAACCAGGGCTGCTGGAGGAACACAGAGAGGAAGAGGTTTTAGAGAGGCCTTCTCCTGGCTGCAGGGCTAAACCCTTACATCATTAGGCAGCTAATCAGTCAGCATTGCTGAGCCTCTCTATGTCTCAGTCTGGAGACAGGGGAATAATTAGACGGCTGATTATCAGTCTTCCGCTGCAGGGATGATGAGACGCCTCACAGCCCTGTGTACCTGGGCAGCTCACCCTCTGATGAGACGCCTCACAGCCCTGTGTACCTGGGCAGCTCACCCTCTGATGAGACCCCTCACAGTCCTGTGTACCTGGGCAGCTCACCCTCTGATGAGACGCCTCACAGCCCTGTGTAGCTGGGCAGCTCACCCTCTGATGAGACCCCTCACAGCCCTGTGTACCTGGGCAGCTCACCCTCTGATGAGACGCCTCACAGCCCTGTGTACCTGGGCAGCTCACCCTCTGATGAGACCCCTCACAGCCCTGTGTACCTGGGCAGCTCACCCTCTGATGAGACCCCTCACAGCCCTGTGTACCTGGGCAGCTCACCCTCTGATGAGACCCCTCACAGCCCTGTGTACCTGGGCAGCTCACCCTCTGATGAGACGCCTCACAGCCCTGTGTACCTGGGCAGCTCACCCTCTGTGCATGCCATCAGAAGTAGTTGGATCTGGTTGAACATGTTGGTAAACAAAATGACAAACTGTCTTGATGATGTTTTCAAATAGAGGTGTACAAGCTGGATAACACATGATATACACAGTACATACGCATCTATTGATATATGTAAACAACCTTTCCTAAGATTGGATTTGACCACTGTTGTTTTCTGTTGCTGTGAGCTGTGTCTCTGTGTCATCGGAAGGGAATCACTGTTTAGCACTCTGTCATCAGATCGCCAATTTACTTAAAAGGGTCTAATCCACAAGCACTAACACCACATACGCCCACACTGTACAGCACGTCTTTAAGTCTGTTTGTTATTGATGCAAAGCTTTGAAGCATTAAAGCTCTGGTTTAGTGGAAGCTCACACGTTCTGGTTTAGAAGCAGCACTAAAGTTCTTCTGAGCATGTAACCCACCAACAGACAGGGTCTTGTTAGGTTGACAACACTGTACATAGACACGCTGGGACAGACATTGAACTGGCCCATTGTAGTGGGTCAGGAAACAGTTCTGTCATGACAAACACAATACACTACTTTACCGTCTACACTTCCAAGCCACACAGTGTTTGTAGATACGTGTTGGGTTGCAGCCGAGGGAGAGAAGGAGGATTAGGGGGAGAGGGGGTCATGTATTGGCTATTTGCCCTCTACCGCCAATGGGACAAGGTTCGAGTGAAATGGAGCTGGGAGCTGAAGGGGTAATCCATCTTTGAAAAAAAAAAAACTAAACATGGGCTTCCTCTGTGTGTGCGGATCAACAGTATACAGTCTCACAATTAGAAAGCTACTGTTTCTCCTCCGAAGAACAATCATTAGTCTCCTAGCTGAAGGTCAGGGGTCACTGGTTGTGCGGGGCGTGAGGCTAGAATCAGTCTCAGCCCTGATTACTGTCTAATCTGCTGGGAGGGCTTGTGTTTCCAGTGGTCACTTAGAAACTGATCCTGATTCAGTGCTTCAGACTGCTGGAGGCTGATGAGGGAGGGGGGGGGGGGAGGGGGGGAATCGGTGCTGTAGATGTGGGGGAGTCCAAACCTGCTCAACTGGGAGATAAGATAACGTACCCTCCCTCGGCAGAGCTAGATGGCCTGGTATGTTCACACACACAAACACACACACACACACACACACCAAGGAGTTGGCGTAACGTGATAGGCCAGACTCTGAGATCCTCCAGGCTGAGCTAGTGTGGAGGGAATCTCCTCAGGGTACATCTCTGGAGCTCTGAAACCCAGAGCCACACACACACACGCACGCACACACACACACACACACACACACACACACACACACACACACACACACACAGAGCCCTGCTGTGTACACACACACACACCCACACACACAGAGCACTTGGCTCTCTGGGTATCTCCGACAGGCTAATGTGTGGGGCCCCTGGGGGGTTGGTCAGGTGATAAGGCAGCACCTGTGAAGACCACTGGCAGTATCCACCTAAACCTTCCCTTTGAAACATCGCTGGTGAAAGAGCCCCTCAGAAGGGAACTGTCTCCTCAGGATCTGATATCCATTTATCAACCCCAACATGTAGGCCAATGTGTAATTAATATTCCATGCACTGCACTCTACGATCACCTGATGGTTTATACCGCCGGTGACTTATGTCTTTACTGTTGGGGGAAATCAATTAGGTTGCTAAACCAACAACCATATCGGGAAATAGAAAATCACCTCAGTAATGAATTATGGCCATGGACAATTATGGAATTACAGAAACATGGAACGTGTGTTTCATAGACTTGAACAAATGATGGCAAACAAGCTCTGATGAGTCCAGCTGAGCCAGCCTGCCTGTGCTGTATCAGTGAGAGCAGCTGGCTGCAGGACAGCATGACACGGGCTATCTTCAAAAAGAAAAAAGAAGTGGTCTGCTTCGTAAACACGCCAAAGCGACAGTTTAACTGCCACTGGTCGTCACATCCCAGCGCCTGACTTAAGGTCCTCTTTGTTGTGCGCCTCTTAAGTCTTTATTAATGAGAGCTTTTATCACACACTCCATGCTGTGTTGTATGGTGGTGGGTGGAAGTAGCATAATGATTTGATAATGATCGTGGTCTTCCTGCCAACCACAGGGTTGGCAAGCATTGTGAGGTCGTATTTGCAGTGCTGCCCCTCCCAGTACCACATTGTTAGAGGGAAATTACACTAAGACAACAGAGCCACCCTCTTTCATGGCTGTGGTAGAAGACCAGGGAAAATACACACATATGCGCTTACAACAATATATATTTATATATATATATAATATATATACACACATATACACACACATTATATAAATATTTGTCATCATTTTTTGGACAATTGAAATGCCCTTTGGAACTTTTAAAGTCATTATTGTATCATCTCTTCTGCTGTTAATGTACACCATGAATACACTGTTTGTCCTGACTGGTGATAACATGTTGACCTGTCCTGGTCTCTGGACACAGGCCACAACTCAACACATTCCCCGCGACAGGACCCAGGATAAGAAAGGTGAAGGGTGAAGGGGTAACAATGACTAATGCGCTTCAGCTTCGGGGAGTTTTGGTGAATTACATCACAGGAGAAAGCACTCCTCTGGTCCTGACTGTAATTCATGCCCCCCTTCTCCTAAGAGCTATCAGCCCCCAGAGTCTGGGTAGGACTGGCGACTTCAGACAGAAGAACGAACGATTCCTCTGCCTTCAAACGCCCTCAGATAACCCCTCCAACCCCTCCCCCCCCCTCAATCCTATCTCTCAAAACCTCTTCAGCGGTGGAATTCCATGATCTGCACTCTGATAGAGTCTTCCACCGACAGCACTAGCACAGAGAGGGGTTTTGTTTTATTTTCAAGGTGTGGATCTTTTTACTGTGATCAATTCTCCTTTTTAGACCTCGGTAACTGAAAATCAAATCTTCTTCCTCCTGATTCAAAAAGAGAAGACAATTTGCAGATGTTAAATACCCAACTGCCACAGAGCCAATTGTGGTGTTTTTTGTGCCATTAGATGGCAGTAACAATCTTCCCTAGTTGACCCTCTCCTTCTCTCTCTGACTGGGCAGTTTCCACGTCACGGTGGTTTGTGGGTTCTGGACAGGATGTCGGCATAAATCAATCTTTTTCTGAGCTCTGCTTCACTCTGTGAAAAAGCACAAACATGTGACACGTCAACAGAATATGAGCAACTGCATTTCCTGTCTCGTATGTGCCAGCACAAAATGCAGTGTCTCACCACTGCTCTGCCAGCACGGGATGATGACACAGTGCTTCTTTGGAAAGAATACTGTGTTTAGCAGCGTACGGCCGGGGTAAATGGCCAAAGCAACCTAGAAAACAAAGCTAACAAGTTTGAAAATACTCCTTTGCCTCTGTCACACAACAGTTACAGTACAGGAACCTGAGTTCAATAACAGTAGGAAAGGTTTGGTTCACCTGTTCACATACAAACACATAAAACAAACAACAACTATTAGATATCTTCTCTGTATGGTCAGAGTACAGTGTCTGTTAGCTGTCCGGTCAGTCTCCCTCCCACTGCTCTGATCCTCCTTCATGACAGAGGGGCTGAACATGAAAACCTTGGGTCTCTGAGCTCGTTATAACTGATGGCTGTTAGACTGTGGCCTTCTCTCTGGGTGTTCATCAGCTGCACGCGCTCACAACCTCTCCAAGCTGAGGGCCAGGAAGTGGAGGGGAAATGCTAACGAGGCACATACACCAGCCCGGCCGGTCACACGACACACACGCACACACGCACACACACACACACACACACACAGAGGCGTGTGCTTTGCCAGATCCTCTATGGCATTGCTTCCTCTCATTGTGTTTAAGGAGACTTGCTCAGAAGCACACTTTCCTATTCAAGTATTCATCCACATACGGCGTTTATGTGAGATGTAAAATATGATTTCACCCTTGTGACAAACTAGTTTCAGTCGTTTAAGGTCATGTAGTTAAAAGTGTGATTGCCAAGGGACATGAGAATTTCATTAAATTAAAGTTAGATATGTTTAAGGGTGAATTGTGTTGCTTTTCAATAAGAATACAAGTGAACTGTCTTAACTGTTATTTTCTGCTGGAGGGCCAAGCTAAGCTCCCTTATTTTAAAAGCTGAGATTCAAGATCTGCCTAGAGGAACCTTGTGCATTATTCATTAACACTGTTTCCCAGGTGTTTCCATGTACAAGCACGTAAATGTCAGAGGAAGATTACAGGCTAAATGATAAGACCAAACACCACCTTTCTTACAAATTGGCAATTCAGCCATCGTCCACAAGAAGGTAATGGAAATTTACAACCAAGGGTTTAGGTGCAAATGTGGAAAAAAACCACCACATGTTTAACTACTCTGAAAAGGATACAGTGAAGCTAGAAAACTGCTGCAGCTCGGAAGATTTCCCGCAGGACATTTTCCAAATGGCTGATTTTTTCAGGTTGATATTATCTCTGATCTCAGAGCAACCACAAGGCCAACGAGGAACGCTCTCTGGTGACCGTTCTGATCTCAGACCTGCCTGCCTTCAGGAGGGCAGGTCTTTGCAAATGACCGGGTCGGTGGCTGATTCCTGGGGATTTGGAGGCAGCGGTCTGTACTACAGCCCTGTCTTTGTAATAACAGCAGCTCATGCAGAACTGCCTCAGTTGGACTCTACATCAGCCATTATGAGTCATTATGCTGCCAGCCTACATTTCATTAAGGCCTCATTATTGCTCAGGCTGCATGTTAGACATCACTGCATCTTGTTGATTTCAGCTTCCTCTCAAGGTACAATACAGTCTGGTGGAACATGACGCCATGATCCATGTTAGTTTACATCAATTGCCCACTATGGACAAACTAACAGAACAAAAAATATAGCTGTATTTCTAGTGAATAAGGTTAAAAAATTAATAAAAGATTTAAGTCAGTTAAAAAAAACAGTTGGTAATTTGGTTTGGAGAGCACGAGTGGCCTCTAGTTCTTGGCAGAGTATTTGAAACACTGTTTCAACGTTAACACACATTTCCATGGCCGTAGAGAGGACACGCCCCCTCAGGCTCTGACACCAACTCTGACAAAGTTCCTTTTCATCCCCCGTCTGTTTTCTGACATCCTCATCCGTGAATAGATCTGTCTTTAGACATCTTGTCAGCAGCCACGTCAGGCAGGCCTGTGAGGCTGGCCAGTGAGCAGTCAGAGCTGCAGCCATCCCTCATCTCCATCCCTGCTGGCCCGGGCGCCGTGTGTTCTGTGTTCAGGACCTCCAGGACTCGTCCCTTACCCCGGGTACTGGTCTGGCTCCAGATGGAGACGTGCGGAGGTCAGGTTGTGGGGTGAGGGTTGTTCTGGCCCACTCGCTGCTGCAGATGTTGCCGTGGGAGACAGCTCCCCCTCTCGCCCCCCTCCCTGACAATCGACAGCCGAAGACACACCTGCAGCATCATCACAGTCACCACCGGTCTCAGCCAATGGGAGGCAGGCTGAGGACAGTCTGATGTTGCTCCGCCCCTAAACGTCATAATGTCCTTCCTGTCACCTTCATGCTGGAACATAGTCAAACGCGCACACACACACGCACACGCACACACACACACACACACACACATCTCTTACCTCTGGTGCTGTCGTTGGATGACTTCAGCTGACCTCGGTTTGCACGGCTGGGAGGACTCTGGGACTCTGTCAGACTCCTTAACTTCAGCCTCTTTGTCTGAAGACGATTGTAATCCCCTCTGGGCCGTCAAAGCGTGTGTGGTCGTGGCAGGTTTCAAGAGCTCTCAACAGTTACAGACAATTTGTTCCTGTTTGCCAGGTTCGATCTGTCCCAGTGGCAGCTTTGTGAACTCGACTCCCCTCACACTCCCAGTTAAAACACCAAGCACTGGGAAAATCAGGAGCTTTCAGTCTTGCCAAGACCGAACCCTGAACACGACCATGCTGCCACAGCTAGCCTCACTGTGAAACCGCGGCACCTTGGAGACCTGTAACCCAACCCAACATGTTCAGTATGAGTGCATTTCACTTCAACAGGGCCTGTTAGCTTGTGTAAAAGAGAAGTCTGAGGGAATAGGTAATCTTCTGAAAGCCAGTCGAATATTTCATTTGAACCGATTCTGATGAGTGATTCATAGCAAGTGCTTCCTCCCCGAAATCTTTTAACACCTTTTGTTTTTACAGATGTGGACTGTGAAAACACGGGCAATTGATTGTCTATTTATATTTCTCTCGTATGAGCCACATTGATAGTAAAGTCAAAAAGAGGGTCGGAATTTTGTGAAACAACGGTCCAAAATGAAACTTTCACGGTTCGTTTTCAGAGTTATGTGTGCACGTTGGCTCCAACGTCAAACCTCGTGACATATTGCCGGGACCATTAAATTCAGTGGAGCAGAGTCGGTATGGAGCCACCAGCTGGAATAGCGGCATCACCAAGGCCAATAAACGCATATTGGCTTTCAGAGAGGGGACTCTTGATTTGCTTTGATTGTTGAGGCCAAACTAATAACTCTGTGTAATGTAAGCAGTGAAAAACCTGAGGATGTTTTCAAAACGTCTGCTTCTGCCGTTCAATTTCTAGCACGTTGCTTGAAGCGCTTTCTTAGTCTTAACGGTTACATTCTACGTAGGCTATGTCCATAGAAGGATAGAATCGACACTGGAGCGGTTCAGTCTGAATCTCCGAACTAACTTGATTTTATCATGAATGTTTGTTTAATTGCCTGAGGGGTGGTAACGTTGTTTATTTAAACTCAGGCTACAATTCTTGCCGTACTCTTGCACAATGAAACTCTCATCCGGCCAAGGGAGATGTGTGCATAGAAATCCTTGCTGAGTGTTGGACGGGAAGCCAAAGGCACTCTGTGATACAAAGGCATCATTATGGTTAGGGGTGCTACATGGCCACCCAGCGCTAAGCACCACGGTGTTTCTACTCAGCAACAGGCTTTTTCACAGGAAGTTGTTTTTAAATCTGCCGAGGTCTCAACGCCAACGTTCATAAATGATTCACAAAACAATTTGTTGTCAATAACAAATAGTTGCTTTATGGAATTGTTGGTTAAAAATACAAACTTTACTTATGGAGTGTATTTTATATTTAACCTTTCCAAGCATATTACCTCGAAAACCTGGATACTTCAACACCGGAATTTTCCCAAGTTTTTTTAATGAGAATGGAGATTGAAAAACCATGGTATGTTTGTCTTTTAACGTTGATCAGGAGAGTCGTCCACAAAACGGTTAGGCGATGGTCTAAAAAAATATTTTACTTTGATTATGATTGTGGGACAACTGGGAGATTGAGGATGGTGCTCAACTGAAGATGGATGCTTCCTTTTTAATCGTCTTTAAAAGGTCATTTACTGATAAAATAAAAAGCAATTTTCCTTCTGGAAAGTACATCGAGAGAGATATGAGGGTGGCAAGGAGTGGCATAAAAACCTGCCTGATGCAGCCTCTATGACACAACCTGCCTGATGCAGCCTCTCTGACACAACCTTGATAAGATGAAGACCAATTTTAAGCAGACACTGTCTAGCGAAAGTGACACATTCCCGATTCCTGAAATAAAAATCATATTTAATGCAAGACACTCTCAAACACTCTTTCTTCGGGCCAAGCCCTGGTGCATTATTGCAGTTAAACATGAAAACACATTTAATGACTTTTTTGACAGGCTTTCTTTTGCCTCATCTTAAAATAATGATTTTAGCAGCTCTGCATGGCTAAACCGGCTCTCTGTGGGCCTGTGGTTAACAGCAATTCAGCTGGATACGAGCTGACAGGACAGAGAGAGAGTGGTGCGGGGAGCCTTCACTCCTGCTGCCCATCCCAAACATAAACATCCTCTGGTGTGAGACGGAAAACAGGAAAACATTTTTCCCCACCAGGATCTTGTATTTATGTCAATCCTGAGGTCACAGCTAGACTGTTAGAATGTACAGGCCTCTGCATGTTCCTATAACGTGATCCATTTTTTTTCACACAAACGTGCCCGTAGCTAAGACACTGTAGCAGTTCTAAAACATGTTGACGATGCTTCTTTAAATCGAGAGGGTTTATTGATATAGAACACAGATTTAAGAAGGTAGAACGTCCACTCAGACAGGCGTCGAGCAGAACAGTTAAAGTTACAATAAAACTGGTCATCACATTCAAGTTCCTTGTACCTCAGTAAAGATGTTTATAGGAGGCATTTACTCTTATGATCGTCAAAGTGGCCAATTATTTAGAAGGCTCATTTTAACAAGACATAAAGCACCAGCCAATTGTTGTTGAAACAAATACTTACTGTCGAATTTAAGCAATTACTTTGTTGTTTAAATGTGTTCAAATAGTCCTCACAATATTATAAGTTAGTGTTTACTGATGAAAGACAAGTGAAATACTCAACAAGTAATTTTTTTAAAATGTTTTTCAGTTTCTGAAAAAAAGTTTGCATCATTGATGAGTACTTGAGAAGGACTTTAATATACTCTACTGTACTCTACTGTACTCTACTGTACTCTATCGTGCTCTGCTTTAACACACACTGTTTTAGGCTTCTCTGTTCTCCTCTTCTTTCCCTATGTGAAAAAAGTCTTGAAAATGTTTCTGAAAAAAACGTTTCAAAAGGTTTCAAAACACATTTGTTAAAAAAAAGTTTGTAAAGAAAAGTTTCAAAAGGTTTTAAAAACATTTTGTGAAAAAATGAAACATTGTAATTTTTCACTGTTGTAGTTTTTCTCCTCTCTTTAATTTGCTGTCTTAAGAATTCATGAGAGACTGATGGCAACTTTCACAACAAAGATCGAGTGTGTTTTTCCCTCAGTGTGCACAAGCCACACAGTGTAAAAGAGTCCTATTGTATCTCTAAACCCCTCATATTACCTCATCCAGGACATTATTTCCTCCTCCATGTATTCTTTGGCAATAAAAAGCAACTCTACATGATAACTTCAGTCTTGCATCCGCCTGCGAGAGGTGTGGTTGTTAGCACAGCTGACGTGTAATATCTTAAGCACCCCAGGTTTAGACCAAGCCAGGGTGCAGCTGGCTGGAGTTTAACAGGAGATAGTGAGCGGACTGTATATTTTTCTGGAGAGATCTTCAGCCACACTGCATCCATCACTGGCCGTCGTACTGTAGGGCCTGCATGTGAGGTGAGAGACCCTGTCCCACAGGTTAACTCTTGTTTACTCTGGAGAGAGTTTCAAAAGCATTCTCAGGAGAGGGGTAAAGATGGGCCTCTTCTTTCCTTCTGACGCCCCCCTCACCTCCCCCCGCCCCCCTCACCTCCCCCCGCCCCCCCACCCCCTCCAAACCCAGGAGGAGGGCCCGGGGCGCTGACGCAGCCACTGTTAGTGTCATGAGGAACCGCAGGAAACAGAGGTTTATCTGTGTGGACGATGAAATGTTAGTCTCCAGATATAGACACACATGCCTGTATTTACACCCATGTCCACTACAGGTCAAAACAAAGAGCTGTTTATACGAACAACCTCGGTCTCGCTGCTGGAGATTGACCCGCACGACTATGGCAGCGATGTTGGACAAGACATCGCTCAGTATAAAGTCAACAAGCAGTGTTTGGCTCAGAAAAATAGATGATAAAATCAGGAGGTATGTCTACCGATGACAGACAGACGGTTCAAGAATTGAAGACGTTGATTGATTGAATTAGGGTTGTGTTGTCACTGTACCTGCTGATCGGTTCAGAGCAGGATATGGTGGAAGAGAGCTACGAGGAGGAACTTCAGCCTCCTTTAGTCTCTGAGACTAATCCCACTCCCAGGAGATCTTGAGGAAACAGACCACACGGAGGGCCTTCGGGGTAAGGCCTTTAGGAACACATGGAGGTACAGGTATTTGGTAACACATACTTGAAACATGTGTTTTACGACTGCAGAGTGGCAGTGTTTTTTTTCATAAGACATACACAGAAGCAACACACGACCATAAGACCATTTAAACCATTCCTATTTATCTATAGTATCGAATGCTTCGTCCAAACAGTCACATGTCAACACTGCCGTGATAATGTTGTGGAGCCAAAAAGATGAAACTAGGTTCTCTCAACTAAGATTTAATGAAAAATCAATGAATTTTGAATAAATTGTAGCAATAAAAACTGCAGAGGTCTCAAATTCCAAAGGTGTTTATTTGCAGAACCTTGAAGGCGTAGAAGTCCAGAGTTATTGAACTTACAGTTGGCTGATTGTGGAGTGTAACAGAAGATGCAGGTTCAGATGACCATCACAATGTTTACGCTGAGATTATGCTTGGGTTCTCTCTCACGATCCATAAAGATTAGAGTGAAATAACTTAATGACAAGCTCTCTGCTCTGTCGGCTTGTGGAAATACCCCAAGAACCTTTACATCAGTTACATGTGTCACAGACGGAGAGTGAATGTTGGAGCCCTTAATGATGAAAGTAATACTGGCCATAAAGAAACCTCAAAATTAAGAAAACATTCACCGGCTGTTTTCCTTCTAAATGAGCTATTTCAGCTCCATCCGTACGAACATTTGAGAGCAACAGGACAAAAAGTAATTCCTCCCTTTGGTCATTTAAAACATGTACAGTAATTACAAATTGATTTATGTAAGAGGCAACTTAATACCAAGATTCAGGTAATGTCAATGCTTGATTAACTGGAATCTGAGCTGTAAACAAAACAAAATATCTTGATTAATATTCTTCATGTCCTTGAAAGTGAATATTCAACAGATTAATCTAAAAATAACAATATCTCCTTTGTAAAAACCCTTCACGTCTCCCCATATTTACCAAATGAAGTGTGAATAGTCCCTTCAAAAGCAGAAAACCAAACTTTGATAAATTAATTCATGAAGGGTTGCTCGGTTCAAAGCAATGGCCTCGCAATGCATCAATCTCAATACACCAAAGACATAATCTACGTCCAAAATGTCTTGTTTTCTTTTTAAGGGGCTAGTTTGAGGTCAGGGGAGTATTTAGACTCAATCACTGGGCCCTGATTATGAGTATAAAGGGGTGCTGATGACCCTGTGACCTGCAGCATTCCTGGACCTAGCCTGGTCCTTCTGCCCTGGGACATCCGCCTCCGTGGACAGGGCTGTAGTGGACCACTCCTGCCCCCAGCCTGGCTGGAGAGTGGCAGGGCTAATCCCTTCTCCCAGCCCTGCAGTGTAAATCTGCTCAAGGCTTCACCCTGGGTTCTTATTTATATCCTCTACAAGACTTTGTTCTCCTTTTAGAGGCTGTGACTTAATATAAAGCAGATATTTAGAGAAATCCTGCTGTTTCAGGGCTGAGATAAGCAGAGATTTATGTCTGAGTGGAGCGCAGGAGAGTGGATCTCCGGGTCTTTGATGACCTGGAGAGGTGGGTGTGGGCTGTGTTCCTCAGTCTGCTGTACACTAAAGTGTACTTCCTACTTGTTGACAAGTCATTTACTGTAGGTGGTACGATATATCACATGGCTGTCTGCCTGTGGAGGCTGTTTCTAAACAATTCACTTCATAAAAGTCAGAGGACAGTCAACTTAACATTCAGTACAACCATGAAAGCTTCAACACAACTTTCATGTTCTCCAAACATATATTTCATATGTCCAATTACTCTAATACAAACGTGCATACTGTCATGTAAACCTTGATAAGGGGTTATTAAAGAAATTGCTTAGATTACTGAAATAGTTTGATGTAATCAGTTTCCACAAAAGTTACAAGTATTCAAAATGTCTTGGCTTTACAGTGTGTATACAAACACACTAACAAAGCCTATGGCAAAGGCATGCAATGTCTTTATTATGCACAATACACAGACAAAAGACAAACAGCATGCTAGTTAAAGGTTGTAGATGTTGAATCATTAACCACAGGAAATCCCAATGTGCACGCGTGCGAAATGGCACAGTCCACACTAGAACACAGCATGGGGTCGTTTCCTATTAAAATCATCCATTGTTCCCCGAGCAGCGGTTGAAGTTGTCGTAGCGACGCCATCCTTAAGTTGTTGCTGGCCTCCATCCTTGAGCTCAGGTAAGATTGTAAATAAAACTGGTAATGTATCACAGCCTGATCCTGTCCTTGTGGCCGTTAAACGGCTGTTACTTCGCCACTTATAATTACCAGTGATATAGTGGTTTTCTAACCCTGTTTGCTCTCCAATTACACGCTCTGGGAATTTTGAAATGCTTACAGAAACGCTTACGTAAAACAGCTATACATCATGCTTGTTTGTCTTTATGTTTAGGTTGTGTATCCTGTTTGGAGAGATGTTTTGTGGGAACATTCTGTGTGTCTACATATTTATGAATAACATGCTCCTTTCATTATTCGCAGATAGAGAGCAGGGTTTAATCATTGAATAAATGGTCTGAGAGCCTGTCTGTTTGTCTAAAGGATGACCTGGAGCAGCCAGGGGAGCCGCGTGTTTTATGGAGTGTTGAGGGAAGTTGTATTTCCAGCGGCGTAGCAATTCTGTGGTATCCTTCATACTTTAACAACAGAATTTCTATAGGTGTCTTGGGATATCAAAAGCTATTACGCTGTAGAAACTGCAGACATTTAAATGTTGGACGCTGCTCATACGATGCAATAATAACAACCACAAAAATCTGATGTCAGTGTTGTTCATTATATTTATTAGATTTGCTTCCATAACAGACTTTTAAGTGAACCACTGATGGTCCCAAAGGTTGAGAAGGCTAGTTTCCAGTCAACACAGACATAATCACGGTTAAGTCTCAGCTGAGAGAGTCCGTCAATAAATCCATCGTCAGCATTCCAGGCAAAACGGTCAGTTCTCTTCATTCACAATACAGACTCTCTGTTGGTGGGTCTCGTCTCAGGAAACTAAACAGTTGGGTGCCTCAATTCACTACAAAATTAAATAAGGCGAAGATTAGTTAACTGTTCGCAAAGTTAGACCTGAATTTCTGACACACGAAATGTCCTAAAACTCCCTCGAGCCAAATAAATCTGACTGCTACTGTAAGCTTGTTCCAGTGACTCGATCTTTGAAAGCAGGGATGAAAATGTATTACACATGAGTATAGTCATCTGTTGCTTATGGGTTATGGTTCATGGACTAAGGTTAAAGGACTATAAAGTCAAATTATGTCCAAGAAACACATCAACAATAATTCTCATCTAGTAAGTTTAAAAGGCCTCAAGTCACAAGTCACACATCAGTTCTGACAGATGTAATGTGCAATAACCAACGTTTCCACAAGACAGAAGTGCATCATTTTAGTGTCACCTCACACAACTAACCTATTCACAATCAGAGTAATCCGATTTGGGAGAGTCCAAAACGGCACTAGATCACAACCCAGTCACTGCTTTATTAAATACAATTAAATACAAATGGCAGTGTGACCAGAGCTATCACATGTAACAACCATCTTCTTTAAGAAGGAAAAAGCACATAAACGTCATGTAGGTCCTGATTTAATTACAAGTCCAGCTGCAATGTCCTGTGCTGAAAGGTCTCCGTGTTTTAGCTAGCTAAATGTGTGTCGTTTGTTCGAGCCACCCCGAAAGGCTGCGTCTATTATTAGCGCGTGCTCTTGACGTACCGCTGCACAGCCAAGACGAGCTCCGGGTGAAATCGCCCAGCGTCACAGTCTGGGTAATACGATAGTACACGTTTACGTTACAGAATGCTTTGTTTGTGCCACAGGGCACGCAAAGGCTTCCTGTCTTTCACAGTGAATCACTTATCAGCTGACCTGTAAACAACAACAGTTTTTAAAGATTTCTCCCGGAGTAAGAAGACACTTTTGTAAAGATCCATCATGTTTTATACGCAGGACTGAACACTGTAAAGAGATGCGATGAACTCGAAATACCTTGGACAGCTTCTGCTTTCCCCTTACAAACTCATTGGATGAAAACATAATGATGGGAAACGCTGTGAGACGTTGATCCAGAAAAAGTATTCAGCACGAGCAACACAAGTCCACAAAAGAACATCATATCAGGTTCTGGTTTTGAATGATGACATCATATACTGAGCCATTCTGATATGAAATATATCGGTTTTTATCATCAATCATATTAACGGCAGCTGAGCAGGAGGAGCAGGAACACTGACATGTCTGTTTTTACAATGTTCACGAAGAATAGATATGCGGCCTTGCCTAGCCATAAATACTGTGTGTTTTTTTGTCCAGACAGACATTCTTATCTGTCAAATCTGTGGCGGGTTATGGATTTAGTTTTAACTTTGATCTTTTTTTTAAATGTATTTTATTTGTTTCCTCATCAGGTGTAGAAAGTGGATTAGTCCTTGACTTGAGAGGTCTGGCATTCTAGAAAACAGACATTTGGTCATATGGTTTCTGTCATTCCAACAATGTACCAGGCTATAGGCCCAGGAATAGATACAGAAACCTCTCAATGTTAGCGATGTTTAAAAGCACGGTTCCCCAAGAACTGTCTGAAATACATTCATTGTATTTTTAGAGGGTGTCATTTGTTGAGGCATCTTCACAACTCACTGTGCGTAGTTTATATCCTTGATCCTTGACTTTGCAAACAGCACTAGTCAAATTCACTTCTTCAGAAACAGACAGTCGAAAGCGCTAGCAGTCCCTGAATTTTAAGTCTGAATTTAATTTGATGTCAAGCAACCTCTTCTGGCCTCTCAGATAACCACTTCCACAGGAAAACAAGTTGTGTAAGCAGCCGGTCTACTTCAATACATATGAACATCAATTAATCTACCAGCACATCCCAGGTGGAGTCTAATGATGTTATTCATTCACATTTTCATTACCTCTCGTTGAGTACGATACATTTTCTAATTAAAATCTACAGATTTTAATTATAAATGATGACACCTACGGATCTACATTATTTGACGAGTGCTGTGTCGTGTCAGTGAGCCAAGTGAGGCTTGAGTGACTGAATCTTTTATTCAAAACAACACCTTGTATCATACCCTAATTATGCTATTGCAACAGGGCCTCGTGTAAACATACAGTCACATAGAATATAACCAAATAATGTTTCAAATGACTCCCAACAGTCACAAAATCCATCCATCACAATATGTTGGCATTACAGAAAAAGACAACAATGTTTGGATTTAGATGTGTATGAAGTCGTCTCCTAGGTGATAGAGATTCTATACGGCCTTGTCTCGGCCTCCAGGGCCTCGTTTCAGGGGGTATTTTCCTGCTTTCAAGAGTCATGGTGCTATTCTGGCTGGGACAGGAATATTGAGTCTTACAGCTTTTGACAGCCGGTCTCAGTTTAAAGATTTAAGGATCAGTCACATGTCCACCAAGGGAGAGGGGTGGCGGGAGGGAGGAATTTTGTCGGGGAAAAGCACATCTCTTTTGGCATTCCTGTCAGGAAGAGCAAAGACTTGGTTACCCTACCAAGGGTTTCGTTTAGCTTGAAATAATGAGAGAGGGATTCTCGCTAGCGGGAAACATGTGTGCCCAAGGGGGGGTGGGGGTTCAGGCGGGATTCAAGGAGGAATTGGCTGCAGCTTTTACAGAATATTTTTTTCCGGAGCTGTGGCTTGGTGGGGGATAGCTTCTGATTGATTGCATCTCTGTCCGGCTCTGTGAAATATGGTCTGGCACCAGGTGGTAGGGAGAGGAGACGGCACAGCAGCCAGGTACGGCAGAGGACACAGCATGTGCCGTAACATCTCGGTAAACAACCCTGGCAGGGGAGGAGGATGAGAGCTCTCACCAGAGATCTGGGAAGGAACGACACTTCCTTCAATTGATTCAACATAAACAAAACGCTTATTGCATCTGTTTATATTCTCAAAGTTTAACCACAGATATCTGGGTGGGTAGAGGGTCGCCCACGTTACAATTCAGCACTAATTGAACCTCCACTGTGACCTCCACTATGACCACTATTTTGTTTAGAAGAATGCTGCCTTAAGGAACTAGAATAGTGAAGCTTCAGCAGGAGTACTCTACATTCTGCAGATGATCAGTTTTAGCCAAGCCCAATGTTTATGCAAAACAAACAGTGTTTATGTACCACTCAGCCCACACCTACAGGCCTGTAAGGATAGCTCGTGTTTCTACACCCATATCAGTGGATCCTCCCAGGAAGATGTCAGTAAACGCGTTTAAACAAAGGAAGGTAGGTAGCCCACCTTTTCAAAACGACAGACAAGAAGTTGGGATTCCATGATGCGAGCATGTGTAGACTTATCTAATGAGTAAGCAGGAGTATGAGACTTGAAAACACAAAATATTGTCTGCAAATCATTCCTGCAAAGCCATTTCTTTGAGTTTGGACACGCTGTTTGAATTTCGCCTCCACAAAGACATATTATAACCCACATTCAAGGACTCCTTTCATCAGCATCCAAGTTTTCATTATGATTTTTATAACCTTATATAAATCAATACTGCTTCTCAGGAAGTTAATGATGCATGACCTCCATTGAAGAAGGAACTAGCCAGCGGTAGAATCAGAGAGGTGGGGTAAGGTAAACCCATCGAGGATTGGATGACAGTTGAGAGATGGGACACAGATGCAGACATAAGTAACCTGCACAGTAAAGAAGGGCAGGAGTGCGTTCCTAGAGTGAAGGAACTAGCTATCTACTGAGAGGTAGCCCAGCAGGCCAGAGGAGTTTCTGCGGCCAGATGGAGATAGTCTTGGGTGGCAGGAGCCTGGCACAATTAGCCTGCCTGACTAATGCACTGAGGCTGTGTCAAGTGTCCATTCCTCTCTCTGCCCATTTGTTAACTGGTGAGCACCCTGCACACCCCTACTCTACCCACACACACACACATACACACACACACACACACACACACACAGCAAAGATGAGTCATAAATCTGCTTGGCTAAGAGGCCTGTTTGGTTCTGCAGAGGAGGGCTGAGTGCAGATAGCCTGCTGATATATGACAACTCCCAACTCTGCTCTGCAGAGAGACTCTCTCCACGGGAAGGTGATAAGCCCCAGATGTTTGTCCGCTCACATATCCCACAAAAGGAGGCAGTCTATTGACAACCCTCTACTTTATTAAAACGGTTGTGGCTTAAAAGGCTTTGGGGAGTGGGTCTTGGTTGGAGGTGGGGTGGAGAGAGCTGTTAGCGGTAGAGGGGAGTGTGTGGTGACTGATAAAGGGGAAAGCGAGGCAGGAAGGTTGGGTGTCCGAGGGTTCACATCGTGGAATGCCAGTCAGGGAGTTTAATGATTGCGGGGCATACGCTCTCTCCTGCCCTGCAGCTCTCCTGCCCTGCATCTCTCCTGCCCTGCCTCTCTCCTGCCCTGCCTCTCTCCTGCCCTGCCTCTCTCCTGCCCCGCAGCTCTCCTGTCCCGCCTCTCTCCTGCCCCGCCTCTCTCCTGCCCTGCCTCTCTCCTGCCCTGCCTCTCTCCTGCCCCGCAGCTCTCCTGCCCTGCATCTCTCCTGCCCTGCCTCTCTCCTGCCCTGCCTCTCTCCTGCCCTGCCTCTCTCCTGCCCCGCAGCTCTCCTGTCCCGCCTCTCTCCTGCCCCGCCTCTCTCCTGCCCTGCCTCTCTCCTGCCCTGCCTCTCTCCTGCCCCGCAGCTCTCCTGCCCTGCCTCTCTCCTGCCCCGCCTCTCTCCTGTCCCGCCTCTTTCCTGCCCCGCCTCTCTCCTGCCCTGCCTCTCTCCTGTCCCGCCTCTCTCCTGCCCCGCCTCTCTCCTGCCCCGCCTCTCTCCTGCCCCGCCTCTCTCCTGCCCTGCCTCTCTCCTGCCTCTCTCCAGATACCGCTCTACGACGGGGTTGCCTGCTGAAAAAGTGTCAGATTAGTTTCCCTCGGCTGTCTGTTCTCTCTCTAAACATTTTAGAGAAAGAATTTGAAAAGAGCTTGATAATCTGGATCCATTTACAGCGCTGTTACTGGAAAAACCAGACTTGTTCTTTTCACCTTTTAGAGATAGCCATTAACTTCACATCCACTGCATGCTTTACAGCTCATTATCACATATCGTACTGTGATGATGAAACACAAGCTGACACAGACTCCGGCAGGACTGTGGATTACAGGGCATGAAGGCTATGGACCTTGGCAGTCAAATACTTTCCAACAAAATGCCAACCGTCATCACTTGACTGGCTTTTTTTGGATGAATAAAAACCTGTGTCCTCAACATCGTGTGACGTTCTACAATCAGAATATAGAACCATAGAACCCTGAACAACATCAAGTGTTCTGTGGATAATCCCGGATTTATTTTACTTTGTGTGTTCCAGCAGTGTCTCTGAATCCCATTAAGCAGAGCTCTGATATTTCCACTGACCTCATGCCTTCGGGAGGCATGTCTGAGAGTTCATTAAAGCCAGTCTCTCTTTGTTACCCCTCAAGTAAAGATCAGTCAGCCACTCGGAACCCAGTCAGAGGAAGCGACCTCTGGTCAAGGCAGCTGACGATAGCCTCTCAGTCAGAGAAGGCCCACCATTCACACGCCCAGCGCCAGCTTCTCCCCAGCTCTATGGGGTGTGAAAAACGAGCAGGGGATGAAACAAGCCTGATGTACTACATGGGGGGAGAGGAGGAAGTCCAACTGAAGCCCTCAGACAGTGATGGATGTGGGGGTAGGCACCCAGGGACAGCTCTGTCCTCTACCCCTCCTCCACCCTCCTCTCTTCTCCCCTCCTCCTCTCCTTCCACCCCTCCTCTCCCTCCACCCCTCCTCTGCCCTCCACCCCTCCTCTGCCCTCCACCCCTCCTCTGCTCTCCATCCCTCCTCCTCTCCCTCCTCCTCTCCTTCCTCCTCTCCTTCCTCCTCTCCCTCCTCCTCTCCTTCCTCCTCTCCCTCCTCCTCTCCCTCCTCTCCCTTCTCCTCTCCCTCCTCCTCTCCCTTCTCCTCTCCCTCCTCCTCTCCCTCCTCCTCTCCCTCCTCCTCTCCCTCCTCCTCTCCCTTCTCCTCTCCCTTCTCCTCTCCCTCCTTCTCTCCCTTCTCCTCTCCCTCCTCCTCTCCCTCCTCCTCTCCCTCCTCCTCTCCTTCCTCCTCTCCTTCCTCCTCTCCCTCCTCCTCTCCCTCCTCCTCTCCCTCCTCCTCTCCTTCCTCCTCTCCCTCCTCCTCTCCCTCCTCCTCTCCCTCCTCCTCTCCCTCCTCCTCTCCCTCCTCCTCTCCCTTCTCCTCTCCCTCCTCCTCTCCCTCGTCCTCTCCATCCTCCTCTCCCTCCTCCTCTCCCTCCTCCTCTCCCTTCTCCTCTCCCTCCTCCTCTCCCTCCTCCTCTCCCTCCTCCTCTCCCTCCTCCTCTCCCTCCTTCCCTCCTCATGGGGGGCTCTGGGAACAGAAGAACAGGAGCTGGCAGGTGGTCCTCCAGAACAACAGGTCATCCGAGTCTTCCTCCAAACAGAAGCGGTAAAGAACATCCCAGCTCACGTGAGTTCAGGACGCAACAACAAGAGCCCAAACCTGCAGCCCTCCAAACCTGCAGTCCTCCAAACCTGCAGCTCTCCAAACCTGCAGCTCTCCAAAACTGCAGCTCTCCCCAGTATGCTGCTAGTCCAGCTCCCAGTGAGGGGATGAGGGCGACAGGAGGAGGTGACAGAGGCACTGATCTCCGTGATGATGGATGGTTAGTCAGTGGAGGGGAGCTGCTGACTGTCCTGAGCAGCAGCCTTGACCCTGCAGAAGGTGATCTGGCGCTGACCTCCACAGCAGGGCAATGCATGGATCAGGTCAGGAATTGTACTTGACCTCTGTACAGTATGTCTGAGGGTTCGTCGTAAATACGTGTCATCGAAGAGGCGTTTCGCTTCCGTGAAGGAATAGCAGAGGTCGGGTTAATGTCGACAGGTGCGTCGACGAACACGGTGGTACCTGTTTCCCAACATCACAGAGAGGGTTTCTTTGACACATTTGTGTTTGGTCGGTACTCAGTGGTGGGGTTGATTTACATCCGTGTGGGAATGGGACATTCAGGGTGTCAGGTTGTGGTACAAGGGGGTGCAGGGAGTAAGGGAGACCATACCCTAGAATGACATGGGCCCCTGGGTGGACAGCTGCTTGGTAAATAGAGTTGACTCTTGTCACACACAGTGTCCCCGGATCCAGCAGGGCCTGTCAGTCACGGTGACATCAATGACCACCGCCACGCTATAAGGTGCTGAAGATGTCAGAGAGGGATTAAGAAACCTACTTTCTGACACCTCCCCTCTGGTCGTGAAAAGTCATCCACCTCTGCTGAATGTGCAGCTCAGCTCCTCAAGTCAACTTTGTGTCGTAGAACTTTACACCTGCTGTTTCTGTGGCCAACCTGAAAACCTCTGTCAGAAGGGTTAGGAAACCAGGCAGCGCGAGCACGTCAGCCAAACATTTATCGTTGGTCAAAGGCCCTGGGAAGCTCTTTTTCCAAGTAGCAATAACTGAGACCAAAGGTTAGATATTCTTATAGAAATATACAGGATTTTCCTAACTATTTCTGTGTTTTCAGTTGTATTTCTTGTCCGGAGCCAAAATATAAATCCCCGTCTGATCATGGAGATAACCTCTGTAACTCACTATCTGAGAGGCCTCGGTCCTCACAGACGCAGGAAACTGGACGCGTCTTAAGACGGGTGCTCTGGGGATTGTTTTTTCCTACGGATTGCTTTGAACTGCATTGTTTGGAGATAAAACTTCCAAGATAAATGGGAAGGGTTCTGAGCTAAGCCGGTTTCAGCTGTGTTTCTGAGAGGGCTCCCTCAGTCATAAATCAGCTCTGAACCAGGTGGAAGACACAACTGAGGGCCGGACCAGAATCCCACTAATGAGGTCTTAAAAATAACACTGGGAGTCTGGTCTGTCACACCACATACAGTTCTATTGTTGAAGGGAAAAGAGCACAGCTGTTTTTTGGTGCTAAACGACCTTCATAACTGTCATCTGTACTTGACTGTCACGAACACACAAGATTGCTGACATTGTTCTGAGGAAACAAATGATTTAAAGCTTTTGTTAGGACATCAACTATTTTTTATTGTGTTATTGTCAGTAAAGCTGGCAATAACACTATTCTGGTCTCGTCAACCAAAATAACATTCATATTTCTCACTAAGGGCTAAAGTTGTGGTTCCCTTCCTCTACCATTACTTATCTGTTATTACTGGAGCTGAACTTTTCATGTTGCTTTACAAAAACAGAACAATGAACGTTCTCCCCCTTGGTGTGGCAGTCAAGACAAACACTTTAGTGTGAGGTTATTCCACATAAATTACACCAGTCTGATCTGTACACCAAAAAATGTCAAGCCTGTACAATATTTAGTCTATTCTATCATCAGCTATATAAATAAATATTAGAACAAATGAAGGATCTGCCACTGCAGATGGTAGACGTGATTAGACTGCCAACCCAAGCCAGCATAAACAGACTGGAAACAGTCATCACAGTTTGGATCAGGCCTTAGCATGATGACGCAATATATCCTTCACTCTGAAAAAAGCTAAGATGTTATCTTGCATTATATACAGTCTGCATCATCTGCTAACTTCCTGAGATGCTGCACAGCCATGGTGACTAAGGGGAGCTAACATTAGCATCGTCACTGATGGCTTTTCCAGAAGCAGGAAATGGGATGCTGAGAATCTAGAGTCATCACTTCCACCTTTTCATAGCCGGACTTTTCATTGTTTTTGTGACAAAGGTGGAGCTCTTAACAAGGAGCTCTTGTTATTTTTCAAAACAAATCCACTTGCACTCTGTTTAAGGAAGAGGCTAACAATTTTTTATCATTTCGTTTTTTGTTTTCAACCAAACAGTAAAGACCGTCTGTCCCATTCTTTCTTATTTCAAATTGAACGTCCAACACATTTTCACCTGGACCTGATTCATTTTTTCACTGGCTCATTAGTGACACAGCTAGTGAGTATAGTCGTGGCCCCCTGTGGTGTTGGAGGAGGGAGGGAAGGGCGGGGGGGGTGGGGAGTTCCTCCCACCACATCCAGGAATGCTCTCAGTGGCTATTGAAGGCCATCGTTCACGACCCTCACCCCTCTCCCCCCACACACTTCACCCTGCCCCCTCCCTTCCCCTTTCTCTCTCCTCTCTCTCTCTCTCTCTCTCTCTCTCTCTCTCTCTCTCTCTCTCTCTCTCTCTCTCTCTCTCTCTCTCTCTCTCTCTCTCTCTCTCTCTCTCTCTCTCTCTCTCTCTCTCTCACACACACACACACACCCTCTGGGACTGTACCTTGGCCCTAAAGAAGTGTGAAGAAATTCTCTTCCTCTTCACCCTGGCGTTTTTGTGCTTTCAGCAGACACAGGAGGGCTTTTGCTCTTAAATGCAGCTCTAGTTAGCATTCACACAAAGGCCTGCTGAGTAGGCAGGAGAGCCTGTATTTGCATGGACCCTGTCAATCACCCATTAAACAAATGGACCTGTAATTAAACAGGATTAAGGGTTGAACTCCTGTTTGGTTTTAATCCCTCTTTTCAGATGGTCCTTGTCCGCGTTTGAAAGGCGAGGAGACCTGTTACTTGTGGAGAGAGAGGACGGTCGAACTGCACGTTTCACAGACACGCTGACCGCGTGTTTGACCGAGGAGTCGACCACACTTTTCATAGACAAGGTTGTGTGTTCTGCAAAACGTGAACAGCAGGTCATAGGAGTTGATGGGGCAGAACTTTAGTAAGCTCAACAACAGACCTCCACACTCCTCACCCTACAATCATCCCTGCTCCCTCTGGTAGCTTTACGTGCACTGTCACACTGTTCTCCCACACACAAACTCCCAAGGGTTTCAGGCGAAAAACAAATCTGCCTGAAGAAGCCAGACAAACAACTGAATACTGAGGTCCAGTTCGTCTAGCTCCCTCAGCACAGAGCCCTCCATAATAACACACCAGTGTGATGCGAGCTGGCAGCTGCAATGTGGGCTGGTAACAGAAGTGCTTAGCAGCTGCATCAGATCACAGCTTAACAAAGTTTATTTGGTTATAAATGTTTCCCCTTAAGTGATTCAGGACCTGAAGTCACAAGGGTGTACCCAAAGCAGGGTCAGTGTACCCTGGGCAATTCCAGCCATGCAGATCTGATTAAGTGAATTCACAGTGACTAGAAAGGGACATAGTGTCATTGTGCAGGAAGCTTCAGCTCTTCACAGTGTCTCTTATTCATGTCTGACAGATGAAGTTCCCCTTCCAAGCGTCAGCTGTCACCTGTCGGCTTGGACCGTCCCTTACCTGTGTGTCAGACGCTTAGTACCACTAAGCTAGTGTTGGATTTCACAAAAGTACAAGCAACGTTTTCAATTTACTTATCAGTGTACTAATCTTGAACACTCATAACTCACATTTCTAGGGAGATGTACCATGGAACCAGCTGCTCATGGAGATTATTGCATACTATGACTCATTGTAAATAAGTTGTTAGTCAAAGGTTAATAAATTTCATGCAGAAAAATCAATGTAATATATGTGTCTACTCCCTTAAAACTGAAAAAATAAGTTTCACAATGTAAATTAATTGTAAATCCCTCACACACAGGGTACAGTGTGTTTCACCACTTTCAGCTCAGATTCTTTCAGCAGAAAATAAATGTCATGTTATCAGTCATGGGACATACCAGTGAAACAAGTTTACCTCCAAACTGCAGGGGGACAATTTGAGATAGAGGAACAACAAATGCGATGATAATTATAAAAATTCCTTAATTTACTGAACCATTCCTAACTTTCCAACACCGACTACATAAACTGCCATAGTGGCTGTAAAGCACCGACAGTTATTATACTTTATGCTTTACTTACATACTTTTAGTATTACCACAGTTGCATTGCACCTGTTTCACAGTTGAGTTGGTGATCATCCTTAAATGATTTTATCTAAATTACAGGAACATTAAGTACTTTACAAGACAGTGTTGAAAGTCTACCACATCACTTACAAAGAACCAGGCAGTGAATGCTTTGATTTCGAAGGTCACAAAATGTTCATTGCATGAAATTACTTTTGCTATCCTGAAGGCAATAATTTCTGCATGAGCACCCTGTCCTCCCCTCTCCTCGCCCCAGACCCTCAGCACCAACACAGAGCCGTCCTTGGTGTGTTCTGAAGCATACCAATGTCACAGCCCTGCTGAGAAACACCATCTCCATTTCAAAAGTCAAGGACCGTTCACTCCCAAACATTCTCCAGCGTTTCCCCCTCCAAGACGGAACTGTTGTTGGACAATATTTTTGTGTTTGGAGAATTATGAGGTCAGCGCTTTAAGTTGTAAAAGCTGATACACCGCAGCACTGGGCAGCCTCAGAGAAGGGCTGTTTGGCTCGTGGGGCTGGTGTCAGAGATACAAGAATAGAGAGAGTGAAGTGGACTTGGTTCTCACTGAAGAGCTGGGTCTCTTCTACCCAGAAGGGTGTCATACTAATTGAACAGAGCAGCAGATCACTTATGCTGTCGTTGGCCATATGCTGTTGCACTCCAGCGCACTCAAGTGTAGGGGAGGCCTGGGAAAGCAGTCCCTGCATCGATGATAAAGGCAGGGTAATTACACCGTCCTCAAAGAGGCCGCGCGGGCCGTTCATCTCCATCCCCCGGAGCAGGAACACTCCTCCGCTGGGCTTTGTCCGTTTGTCAGTATAATGTCTCAACCATTTAGTATTTACAGAAAACAACATGGGTGTCGTTTGTCTGAGTATTCTGTCCTGTCATTATGTCTTAACATGCTGCTGTTAATGTGTAGACGATGCTTCAGTTGTCTTTTTCAGAGACTCGTGTTTGTGAAGGCTGTGCAGTGTAATGTGAGGTGCGTCTCTTGAAAACACTTGTGAGCCGATGAAGATAACAGACCCAGGACATTAACCTGAAAAGCAGGCTGAGGAACCCTGAAACAAATGTGTAGTTGTCTTATAAATTATGCAAAGGGTCCAGGGGAGAATGAACAGAACAGATATAGAAATGTTGAAAACGTAGTGTAATGGCTCTGATACAAACTTTGCAGGGTCTGAATAATTGATGCCCTCCCCTCCCTCCCCTTCCCCTCCCCTCCCCCTCCCCTGGACATGCTAGGCTAGATAAGAGTGTCTTTATCCGTACAATGGTCTAACTATGTCTAGGCAGTGATATTACAAGCACAGACAATGGAGGCTCCGCCTTTCCGTGTCACTTCCTTCTCTCCCGAGTGATTGATGGGCGCTCAGACGCTCCCTGGTCATTGATAACAGAGGCTGGGGGGGGTCGCTCCAGTCTGTATATACTCCCTGCAGTAACTCTGAAGTAAGAACAACGCGTCATCATTAGTGTTCATTCTATAGATTTCACTTAACATACCAGGCCAGGTTGAATTTTAGGGCACCCCTCCAACAACTCCCAGACAATGATTCACTGGGAATCTAGTGGGAGAATCTAGAATCCTAGTGGGAGGATTGTGTTACTCTGGTTATTCCAAAACACCACTATCTGCCAAGCACTATCAATTAACTGCAGCTATGATGCCACAAAAAAATTCCACTAACATGTGGGTATGCAATTATGAAATCAGTCAAGTGCTATGCTTTTTGTGCTGATTAACATAACCATAACCTTTGACTTGCACACCTTACCTCACCCCTCTGCTACACACATTCACAAGGTGATGTACAAAGAAACACGAATAGTTCAAACATAAATGTACATTTTCATTCATCACTGTTTAAAAACACTTCTCCTTATTTGGGTACCTTCTCATAGTATTTACACATCCTGGCATTTTTTATTTTGGTGTTAGGGTCTGTGCAACGTCGATGGTCACAACTAATCAGATCTTATTCTTGATCTTAGAACCCCTTCAGCTTGGCCCAGGTGTCTGCTTGGGGACAGTGTGCTCTGTGTGTGTGGTGGTCAGAAGGCTGCTGTCAATGGCACTCCAGACCTACTAGAGGAACACACTTTCACCCAGGGGCTGTGAGAGGAAGGGAGGAGGAGGGGGGCGGGGGCGTTTTGGGGCATCTGATCACATCAACATCAATGGGAACTAGGTCAGGCAATTGCTCTGTGTATAACAGAGCCCACACTTTTATCAGAGTCTTTTAAAATGTGAGTATCTGTACGTGACTTTTGCCAGCTCGGGCTCTATATGTAAAAAAAATAAAAATAAAATCTAGGTCTGGATATTACTCCATACATAAAAGCCACCAAATTCAAAGAATAAATAATGACTTGACAAATACTTTTTGTTCTGCTCTATTCACCCCTTAAAACCAAATAAAGAGTTGCTGAAATACAACTGTGTGTCTTGCAAAGGTGATGATGGAGAGCTGGGTGAGGAATGCGACCATGCTTTTACAGGCTACGGTGACATTTATGCTGTCTTGTAAGTCACCAGTGTTTGGACAGTTGAAATAAGGGCTTGGAGGGCTGACAGCCTCACGTTACTCACCAAGGACTGCTGTGTTTGAATGACAGCTGCAGAAGAAGAGGGACAGTTGGTCAGTTCAGGTTACAGGGCCGGGGCCCTTTCAGAGCCCCACGCTCTGTGTAAGTGACGATTCAGAGGTATGGCTGAGCTGAGGGAGGGAGGGAGGGTATACACATGGGGTACATAGTAATCTTTCAGTCTCTTTTTTACTGTTTTTTCAGAAAGCTGCATAGTGTTACATCATCAGCATGATAATAACTCAAGCTTTCATAATGTCCGTGAATCGCATGTCAAGGACATGGACAGTAAATGCAGACAAGACTTAGATTACATGACTGAGCATACGACAGAGAGACCCAGGAGGAAAACACAATCTCACACGTGTAGCAAAATGTCCCCATGTCATCTCTGTGAACTGTCTTGTTGGTGATGAACATCATCAGCCCAGACTGATCTTCTCTCAGAGGGAAGAGGTGTCCAGAGAGTTGTAGCTTCAGCCCAGCCCTGGCCTTACTGGAGGCTTCGGACTTCTCTGATTGGCTGCTGTTCAGACATGAGACAGTCAGTTGGGATTGTCTGGAAGGCCTTTACCTGATGGCTTTGTCCCTGATGTCACTTTCACTGACATCAGCCCAGAGAGGATCATATGACCTGGACACTGTCTGTGGACAGTTTGTATCTCACAGAACTCAAAGAGCTTGTGTCTGGGAAACGCACAGTCGATCCTAACACAGAGAACCTACAGCTACTCGGCCTTTAAAGCTGCAGTTTATTCTAAAATTAGTTCAGCATTTCCATAATGGAAAGAAGGCAATTTAAAAAACAGTCAGAGTATGTTTCCGCTAACTATCGTTAAGGTGATGCTTTTCATAAGTCCCTGCAACTGGGTCGGTATAAGAAAGAGCAGAGCTGAACTTGCGATTCATGGAAATGTGTTGAACTACTCTGTAAGTGCATTTTTCATATAGTCATTTTTTTCCTGTTCTCAGCACAGGGAGAAACCAGTTTCCACACACTGAAATTATCACATTCCTTTCATTTTCTATGTTGTTTGTTTTGGTTTTGGCCCTATATTCATCAGACAATACAGTCTGTCAATGTTTTTATTCAAAATATTCCTTAACTGCTTCAAACAAATCTCTCTTGACTGCTGCTGAGACATAATGATGTACCCTTAGAATGTTTTTATCCACAGTAAATTAAAAGTTATTAATAGCCCAAAGCTTTAATTCAAATAAAGCACAAAAGGCATGTCTGCACTTCAAAAAAAAATACTTCTGTTTTTGGAGAGAGTTTTTAGTTGGTCCAAAATATACACAGAAAGTCCAGTGATTGTAATTACAGCACACATGCTTTGTGTCAGTGCTAATGAACATTTTAAACTTTTGCCCTGAGTACAACTCTGATGCTGATCATGAACATGCAGTCCCTCTATTGTAGCTTCACAGCAATAAATATAGAGGAATATTGAGATATTAGAAGAAGCTGAAGTATACCTGGACATTTACTGTACCAGTGAGGCCTAACCTTTCAGCATATGAGCTGGGCTCTGTCACGGTGTCTCCCCTCCTAACTCCCTCCCTCTGTCCCTCCCCCCATCCTCCTCCAGCTTCCACCCCTTGGGGTGAGAACAAAGATCCTAATCTCCATTGCATTCCTCCGTGCCCCCCTCCCCTCTCTTCCATTAGTGTCCCCAGTGGAAATGATGGATCTGTCACAGTCCTCTACAATTTCATGGCTTGTTTACCGAATCTCCAGGGTCCCCTTTTTCTCACTGGAAAAGCACGATTATCTTGTGCGGCCCTGCTGCCGTTGGTGACGGAGGAAGATGCGTGTGTGTCTTCAGAGAGGAGAGAAGATCCTGGGACAGAAGGAGACGAACAGTTTGTCTGAGGAAGGAGACTTGTGGAGTGGAAAAGGGAGTCCCTCTGGCGTGAGTTGACGTGATTGATGCTTGAGCTGAACAAATTCTTTACATCAGAGTCTAGCTCGGATCTTCATAGTGTGACAAAGATTCATGGGCCTATTAGTGGACATGGTTTCGTTTATATTCAACGCTTTTTCATACTTGCTCTTTCACACAGTTTCAAGTGTGGAAAACCCAATCTGAGAATCCCCCAGGAGCAGTGGAAGCCTCCTCCGTAGAAGACAGCGATGTGTCCCTGTGTCTTCATGTGAAATAGGAGGGGGCTGGTGGAGGAGGTAGAGTCCTTACTGTGGAGTGGAGCTGAGGAGCTCAGCACTTTGCTCTCAATGAGGCGTTTCCAGGCTTTCACTGCTGGGGCTTTGGGGATTCATATTCATGTTCCCGACAACAATAAAAAAAACTCTCAGAGGAAAGAGGTTAAGCTCTAAATGGGTCTTAGAGGTGGAGGTGTGAAATTAGTCCATTAACCATGAATACCCCTGTGTCAGCCGCCATCCAAATGCTGTCCTCCTCGCGTCTTTAAAAGAAAACTTTTTTTTATTAACTTCCTGTTAATACTAGAAGACTAGTTGTACTTTAAGCACAGTTTTCTCAAGGAGGCTTTGAATCATTAATTCAACAATGTTGAAGTACTCAAAGAGACGCTTTCAAGTCAATTAACCTTTTTTTTCTTTTTTTTTTTTTTAAGAGGACTGTTTAATCAGATGAAATAGTTTAAGATAACCTGGATGTTCTGTAAAACCAGTTTGCTCCAGAAAACACACAAAAGCCTGCGTGCTTTGAAGTTTTTTTTCCACTTCACAAACTATGAATAAGTCATTCTTCATCAGCTCTATTTCCCTGACAATGCTCTGAATGAACTGCAAACTCCCAAGGATAATCACGGGGTAGCAAATCAAATAAACAACATCACAGAAGATAAACATGTAAATTCTACCATCTCTTAGAAGTTAAGAATCTTTTTGTTTTGTTTTTTTTTGCTCAAGGTTTTTAGCCTCACTAAGAGTTCCCTGTTACACCACTTCCTCCATTAGTTTCCCACAATCTGCTATTTCAGGTTGGGATTGTTGGATAGCTTTGTGCCGATGTTGGAATGTATCCAACCTCCACAAGAACAGGGCAGCGAGTGATCATGAAGGAAGTCTTCACAGCAGCAAAGGGTCGTGGTCTCACAATTACAGTGAAGGAAGGCAAAGTGACATGAGGGCCTGCAAGGTGAAGATAAATCAAAAAAGGCTTCCTTGTATTCTTATTTTTAAACTGGGAGCCAAAGAGAGTTATGACCTCACCCTCATTGACTTCTCATATGCTCTCAGAGGCTGTCATCTGTTGCACCCTTATCTGATTTGACAAAAAAGTTATGAACATTTGTAAAGAGTGGATAAAGGTTTCTGACACATTTTTTTATTTTGAGTTTGTGTGCAACATGGACATGCTCATGTCAACAGCTTATCCTGTGGAAGTATTCATAATGTTTGTAAAATTCTCTCGTTTTTCATTCTTAAATAATAATTTTTGTAGTGTAAATTCTGTGAATAAGATTGTATTTACAACGTCGGAGCTAGACTATACAAATACATTTTTCTGACGTTGCGGTGTGAAATATGCTCATGACAGATAAATATATGGGTTTACTGTGTTCCGTCATGGGACAGAAGAACAACTGTGCCATAATGGCTGAGATTTCCATGCCCTGTCAAACTCGATCTGTGAACGGCCCATACTGGAATATTCTCATAGCAACCGACTATAACATAAAAACGTAGATAAAAAAAAAAAGAAAAAAAACTTTCTGAACTGTTTCTTGATGTGAAATCTCCCCCCTTCAGATGAATGCTACAGGAGTGTTACTCCAATGTGTTGTGATACAATGCTCATGGGACTAGTTGACACTGAGTAATGATCTGTATCGCAGCTTAGCTTTGGAAATCACACTGTAAATACAACCTGGAGTCCTGTCATGTGAGCAGGACAAGAAGCAGCTGTACGGAGAGCAGCTGTATTTTATAGGACTTTTACAGCTCTGCTGCCTCTCCACAGTCTGTCTGGCCCATCAGGACATGAGAGGTGCTAATCACAGATTACATTTAGATCACACCGGAGAAGCGAAAAATAAAAAAAATGCCCCAATTAAATGACATTCCTTCTGAAGCATTCATAACAAAGGCACACACACACAAACCCTTTTTTAATATTTGAATATATGTATAATATACATTATACGGTGTATGCACAATAATGCACTCTTTTTAAATATATAGAAAATAGCTAACGTTCTGTATACAGAAAGTGACTGTATTTCAGTTACCACAATGAACAGAAAAATATTTTTTTTAATGAGCAATGGCTTTATTCTCTGTAGAGCGGTGTCTTGTGAGAAGCTGGTATTGGCCTCATATGACTAAAGCTGATTTATAATCCTCCAAGGCATGTTTCCTACTAATTTAAATGAAGCTTTTTAAAGTTAGAATTCCTTTACCCTCTGAAAGGAGAGAGAACTTGCTCTTGCTGTGCACATTCAGCCATAAGCTCTTTCCTTGTGAAAAGTCCTCATGCCAGCTAGCAGAGCAGAAGAATACAAAAGCTACCGTAATCGTGTCTTCCGTTCTACAAAAACAATCCCATTAAACACACCATCATTGATTTCATAATGCTGTTATCGCGGTACTGATAAATATGTTCTGAAAGCCACTATATAGGCACTCAATGACTCTCTTTAAAGCAACTTTCTAAATATTGGACGACAAGCAATTTTTATACATAATTGATGACACATTTTAGACCCTATAATTACCCAGGCCCCAGGCTTGGGTCTGTGCTGCAGTAAAGCCGTTCAGTTTCACCCTCTTCAACTCCCAGCAAAGGGGATGAAACACTGCAGTGTTGTGATCTCCAGTTGCTCTTTGGAAATCCAGCGTTTTCTTCACACAAGACCCCTTGACACAGACAAAACAATCACATTTTAGTCGTTCTCAAACCCTCTTTGAGGCGCGTGTGAGTGTGTGCGTTTGCGCGTGTGCATTTCTGCGTGTGTATAGTGACGCAGGAACGCGCGTACATTTTATAGATTTGTGTTTTGACTATGCTCTTGTGCAGACAAGAACAAATCGAGCGTTTCTCTAGTTAGTGACTCCTTCTGTGTTCCCTGGAAGCGTTCATGTGTCTCTCAAGGACGTGGTGTCTGTCTCACTGCACCTGGGAGAGCACAGCCCCCCTCAGGCTTCATGTTCTGTGTCCATTACCTCCACATTACTCCACCTCCCACAGGACACTTTAGAATCTACCTAAATGCTTTTTCCAATGACCAAAACATCCAAAGGAAGATTCTTGGGGGTTTGAAGTACACACATGGTAGTGTTTGAAATGTTGCGGAAAATTACAACACGTAAGATGAAATGTCAGGATGTAATTTGCAATATAAATGTATGTGTTTGACGTGGGTTACAAATCAAACATCAAGTTTAGAGCGATGAACTATTTTTAGTGAGCCTTCTTGGATGAAACTTCAGCAGTTTCAAAAGGTCACATATAACTGACTGTCAATCTTGAGTTGTGCCTTATGATTACATAGGCCTACATAGTTCTGTTTCAGAGTGATACAGGTATGAGGTCACCAAATTTAGATGACAAATAATGGCATTCAAGTACCACAATGTTAATATTCAATCCAACAAGAAAATATAAGTGTGTTGATGCAGTGTTAATCTAATTGCAGATTTAAAAGGACTATGTCCATTATCAATGTTGATTCAAGTTATATTGTTAGTTGATGGGCAATGAGTCCCAAAACACCTATATCATTGATATACTTCACACAATTACAATCCAATCCAATAGAGGGCAACATTGTCAAAAGATAAATTAGAATTGTTCTCTTCCCGGACAGAACCCTCAAACTTTTTCTTCTGAAACAGACCTATTTTTATATTATTTTGACGTTTGAGTAGGGATATAAAGCCACATTATGAACTACACTATGTAACACGGACACCATGTAAAGTCTGACTACCTGACCTGTTTAAAACGTCTTCCATTCCCCGGACATTTAGACCTAAATGTAGATCTACTGCAGTTCCTGCAAATGTAAGCACCAAAATTATCTTTTAATGACCATTTACACAGGCTACTGTACACAATCTTCGTTTCTCCCGTCAAGGGAAGGATGAACAACTGTGTAATGAGGATTGTCTAACTGTTGATTGGTTGGATGGCCTGAGCTTTTCTCAGCGTTGCATTACGTATGCAGCAGAGAGAGCGCGAGGATCGACTCCCACAGTAGGCTATGCATTGCATGTTGGAACTACTGTAGCCTGCCCGTGGAACTGAACGCGAGTGAGTTGAGTTCAGTACAGACTCCCGGTCGAAGTTTTTAAAGAAAGTGTCTTTATTTGGAATTTAATAGGCTATTAAAGCCTAACCGAATGCGTAAATGCCGTGAATAATTCTAAAGCTTTCTTTGGACGGGATCAGATCACGACGGACTTCGAGCATGAGTTGGTATCTAGAATAGCTCTACTGTTTTGAGATATTTCAACGGGCTGATATGTAAAAATACTGGAGACATAATTCAAAGTTGAAACGAAGCAAGGTTTTTCTGTGTGTTTTGTTGTTGCTGCAGCCGGTGGTATTGCACGGATGGAGAAGGCTTCTCTTAAGATCCGCAAAATGTTTTATGCGTGTTCTTGATCAATGAAATGAACTGGATGTATATTTTTAGACGAAACAGAGCCAGATCACAAATGTGCCAAATGGACATAACAGATTCTTCTCAGATTCAAGGACAAAAGGGTCACATTTAGGCAACTGCATTAAATGTGACGGAAGAACGGAAAAACGCACGACAGTTCACGGGTTTGCAAACGACCCCACTTGTTACCTGACCGGACACATTTTGACCAGTGGATAACAGTGACAATTTATAAAGTAGCTTTATTATTGAGCTACGGTGTGTGTGACCTAAACAATTTTTCCACGTCAAAAGGTTCTGTGTAATAATTTCCACCTGCTATTGTTAGCGCGGCCAGCACGGAACACAGCGCCTTAGTGACAGTTATCAATAACCACCATCAACTTACTGGATTTCAAGAATCTTCATGCTATGCTGGCGAATGGGATGTGAAATTGTGCGCGATTCACACTGTAACCACGTTTCGAACAATTTAGTTGCTGCTTGATTTACCTCACTCATTCAGCGTGGAGATGGCTGGCTCAGGTTGCAGTTGGAAGTACTACCTATGGATTTTGACAGTGTTTTCCAGGTCGCTGTTGCCCATGGCAAAGTCTTTGGAGTCGGTGATATGGAACTCTCAAAATCCCAAGTAAGTGCCCTTAAAGGATGCAACAAAACATAAAAATAATCCCGCACGCGAGGGCCGCCTTCTATAAACCAATGTATATTGGTAATGGTCTTTTTAAAAAGGCATACATTTGTTGTCTTCATTTAGATCGGTATATGGTTATGGAGTGAATAATTTACTAGCACGGTATCACTTAGGACCCATCATGTCCTGGTAGCCTACATTCTTTAGGAGGACAAAGTGGTTTGAGCGGCAGGAGCGTCTGTATGTGTGTGTGTTTTCTTGTATTTGTGTTTTCAGGTGTTCTCTGGATTGATTGCCACACACACACACACACACAAGTTTATCCATGTCTGTTTGACTTTGAATGATCCATCCCGTCTAATATAATAACTACACTCTAAACTGTCAATCATCCTCTTCCATAATCATAGCTTCTGTGACAATGATTACTTTGTCAATTTAAAGTAGTTTGTACCATTGAGTATACCACATATATTTTAAATTAGCAAAAAAAATTTGCAAATATTATATTTAGAACATCTATAATACTACATTTTTAGTTTTAAAACTTGTGCTTAGGGGAAAATAAAAAAGTACTACCAACAGTTGTGTGTATCAGACCAGCCAACATCACTAAACAGTGATCAGTTTGTTCTTATATTAAAAACTCTCTTCAATATGGGCACATTTTTTTTGTTTACCAAATCTTTTGAAATTTTTAAACAAATAAAATATCCTTGATATTAACGGCACAATACATATTCCAGAATTAGGCCCAAGTTGGTCGGTGATAGAATCGAGTGAAGTTGTTTTGATAGACCTTGTCCTCATCAGTCAGTGTTAAAGTATTGGACACCGAGCAGATGTTAAAATAAGAGCTTTGTGTTGTTGTACAACAGTTGCTGTCTGTTTTCTTAAGTGACTTGATGTTTGTTTACCCATCCCACCTAGTGGTACTGTTTTACCCACTCATACCCCAACAACGCTTGTAGTTGGGTCATCCTGAGTGCAAGCAATGGAAACACTGATAAAGAAATGGGTTGCATGACTAAAGGACTATATAAAAGCATCGGACAAACGACAAAAACAAGTATTTAAAAAGTTGTAGTTTAAGTTTTTAATTGTGTGTCATAAAACTGTCATTAATAAACAGCAGTAGCAACCATTTTGTATCAATTGTATCAGTCTTGTGTAAAACAAAGATACAATTTATGTTTTGGTATTCTTTTCAATGTTTAATATAAAACATTGCAACTCAGTTTTCAGTTAACACGTTACACCCACACAAAGTGGTATTTTCTCAAACGCATTTTGAGAATACCAGTATCTAGTGTTTGTAATTGATAACATAGCAAAACACACCCCAAGCAAGCACTCTCAAGAAGCCTAAATAAACATTGTCTGGGTTCTGGTTGGCTGTAACAATTTTATGACTTGAGGTGATGGCCCAGCAAGAAGCTTATAGATGTCTAACTGGGAAACAGACATATGGAATAACACGACCCCCACAGTAGAACTGTTAAATCACTCTGCAAAGCTGCTTACAGGCTTTCCACAGTCATTCCAGCCAAATCAGCTCTCCAATTTTTTAAAGACACGTTTTCGCAGACGTCCCTGTGTAGCAGGGTCTTTGCCATTATCTGTGTTTGTTGTTTGCTTGAAGCTTGGATGGGAATTGTGATGTTCATGAAGCTGCACACCTTGTTAGGTTCTGCTCTCAGTAGAAGGCCAACGGTGAAATAATTTGAGCTCAGTAATTTACATTTCTTTATTCACGTCTCTCATACTGTAAACAAATAAAGATATGGAAACTGGGTAGAGCAACAAACTACAGCAAAAATAGACTGTGTTTTTGTTAAAAGATCAAGTCTGTAGTTGAGAAGAGACTTGGCAAGGATTATGGTTTTTCTTGTGAACTAATTAAACAGGTTGGCAGTTATATGTCTTTTTGTATTGGTTTGCATGTCTAGAGAAAATCCGCAATGACATCAGGCGAAAATTCTGCAAATAGCTTAGAAGACCTTACATAGTTCTGTATCAACTCTGATGACATCATTCAACTGTAATCTCAGAGAGACAGAACATTTCCGAAGGGGAAATAGATTCTAATTGGATTTATTGATATTGAACAAACCTGTTTCTCTCTAATTTCTCAAGAGGGAATAAAATAAGAGGGGTAATTGAAAATCTGTCTTTAATTAGTAAAAGTGGTTTGTTTGCTCCCTTTGCGAGGGCCGTTCAGAAGAAACCTAAGAAATACCTGAACAAAATTGTTACATGTATCTTTTATGCAAAATAAATAAAATAATCTTTTTCAGCATATGAACTTAGATTCAATAGATTCCCAAAATATACTTAAATTAAATGTGATGGAAAGTTATGTTTTTGATCAATTGTTTTAACACACAGGGTGCTAATTTATATGTTTTGACAGTGATATTGTTATCGTTTTCCCCTATGACATCCCTGATCGTTTTCAGAATGCTGGTACTGTAATTTTGATCTTTTTACAATAACACGTAAAAGTGTTAAACAGGACCAAGCAGGTGGTGCAAGTTACTGTGTCTACAAGAGTTAGCATGTTCCTCCACTTTGACTGGAGTCAACCTGCCTTCGCTTGAGAACAGAAATAGCCCTAAAGAACATATTTTTCCATTAAGTTCTTAAGGGCTGGTCACAAAGGTTATGGACTTAAACTTTCTTTAAAAAAAATATTTTTTATAATATTCAATTATTTCATATTATATTCTGCAAATATCCAACATATCAATATATAACATCATGTAGTCAGTGATCAGAAATCACTTTCGTGCCACTAACTGGTTTCTGATTAGTTATCCAACAGACAGGCAGTTAAATAGATAATGAATTCCCCAGACGAGACAGATTAATGTTTTAACCAGTAAGTTAATGAATTATCAGGGTTATCAAGTGAATAGAACAAGCTTTAAGATACCATCGTGTGAGGAAAAGCTATTAAATAACTGCTGGCCCATTGTTTAGTTAAAAACCTATGGTTTAACCCCCAAGACAATGCTTTCAGATATGTTGTACAATACACACAAGCGCAGTAAATAATTGATTCAAATGTAAACGACGCTGTGTTTGAAATAAATGTGCAGTCCTATGGCTTCCACGGCCGATTGTTAAGTCACAGCTTGGAGATTGTGCGTCAGATGATCAGCTAGCAGACGGAGAGAGGCCCATGTGTTGGAGACGCATAGACGAGAAGCTTTTCCTTGCTGTGGCATCATGATCAATGCTCCTGTGATTAGAAGTGACAGTCCAGAGATTAACTCTGTCACTGTTTAAATAGACTGTGCCAACCCTCCGGTCTGTAATGAACCCAGCTATGGCCCTGCTCCCTGGGTTTCAGACTGAGTTTACACAAGAAAGGGAATCCTTTGAGGGGTGTCACAGGAGTGTTTTTGCCCCCCCCCCCACCCGCATGCTGTTTCTGATAACGTTTCACAGGAACCCAGACTCCCGTCACAAAGAGCTGGGACTTCAAGCCACCCCAGTACGGCTTAGTTCCGGGAATGAAAGGAGGGTAAAAGCAGTCATTGTGTCATTAGGGACTCTGATATTCCACCTCTAGAAAAGCGTTAGTGCTTGAGGCTAGGCAGTCATCCTGATGCCGCCATTTTTCAGCTTGCATAGTAGCTCAGGCTAACACGCCAGGACTGGATTCATGAGTCGTGTTGTTTGCTGTTGTATGCTGATGATTCAGAGCTGCATGCAACATGGAAATGGCAGCTAATGGAATCTGTACTTCCTCTTGTGTGGATCGTATTTCCTCTGTATTTAACAACATAAATGTTTTAGGAACCTTGGTTGAATTTTTGGGTCGCCGTTCTTGGCACAGTTGCTGCCCTAACAAGTTTACGAAGCTTCTTCCCCAATTACTTACTTAATATTCTGGGTTGTGTTGTTGAGAGTCACTGGGGAAAAACGTTTACTGTCAAACCAACTGTTAATGGACTGTCGAAATCTCTAGCAGTCAAAAATAGAATTGTTGATGTTATTTTTGTGACTTTTTTCCCCTTGTGCCAATGCAAAAATATTTCAATAAATTATTTTGACAGTTTATGCAGAGAGTTATTATGCCCTGACTCATGCAGAAATGCTCTTTAAAAGTAGATCTCTCTAATGGTTGAACAAAGGCATTTACATTCTCATACAGTCTCAGCCAAATTATGCTGTTGTGAAACATTCATGTTGTCTAGAAGCTGATTTGTTTGCTTGTATAGTATTCTATAGATGGGATAGTAAAGATGAACTCACAGGCCTAAATGTGTAAGCATGAGCGCCCATAAACATAGACCACTGTACTTGAGGCTGCAAATACTGTAGCTGCATAATAGAAAGAAAAAAATTACTATCTGCCAGAGGGCTTCAGTCCTGATGGCCGTGGTTTCATAACTGACATTTATCTGAATTTGCATGCGAGAACAGATTCATGTGTTTTTCCATCTCTTCACCCAGTTCCATACAGTTCACTGCAACTCTTTGAGTCCCTATTAACTGCCAGAGCCGTTTCAGTTTGTTGTTGAACAGCACAAGAACACCATTGTTTGGCACTTTCGATCCATGACTGTTCCCTAAGTCAACTTCAACGGTCATCGGACTCTACCAAACAATCAAGGGATTGGGGATCGGGGGAGGAGGGTGTGAGCGCTACATGCCTGCTAGCTAGCACTTGATCCAACATGGTGGCTGGGGTCTAGTGTTCATGGAGATTGACGAGCACAAGAGAACAGATGTTCCATATCTGAGGGAGAGGTCACACAAATGTGTCGTCAGACAGACTGTTCTGCTTTGTAGTTGTAGGGGACACACATCACCCAGCTGTGATATCTCGACACAGATACGCCGTTCTACAAGTGCCACAAATTGACAAAGGACTCAGGATCCTTGTGGTGGTTGTCCTGGCTGTTTTGCTCCATCAGCTTCACATACAGAGGCAGACCAGATAGATACACGCACCACCAAGGTTAAGGCCTTAACTCAGGCCTGGGTGCGATGCCGGCCTGGGCCAATTCCTCCATCTCCGTTTCCCCTCTCCCTGCTTTCCTGTCTCTCTCTCTCTCTCTCTCTCTCTCTCTCTCTCTCTCTCTCTCTCTCTCTCTCTCTCTCTCTCTCTCTCTCTCTCTCTCTCTCTCTCTCTCTCTCTCTCGAAAAAGTTAAAAATAAATAAATAAATATATATAAAATATAGTTAAGATCTGGAAAACTCGAGTCTTGACCTGTATGAAGTGCGACCCTGAAGAGGCAGAGCTGGTTTGATGATGGTTGAGAGCAGGACGACAGCAGGGAACCTCTCGTGTCTGTCTGGATTCTGGATCAGGGGCCCGGCTCTGGAACGGAAGGCTCTGACAGCCAACCCAAAGCCCGTTAGAGCCGCCGTCTCACAGCAGATTGAACTAAATGGCCGATGCCATGAGCCTGCTGGGTCGAGCACTCCGCAAGTGAGTCTCAGTGCCAGATGGACTTTTTGCTGGAATTAATTTTAATATTAATTATGAAACAGACCCTTTTAATGTTCACAGTTGGTAATGAGAGAAATTACACAGCAGAAATATCTGAACACATGCAAGGATGAGAACAGTCATGCTGCCCTTAAGAGTACGCTTATTTATTTTTTCATCCTGGCGAATCATTTACATTTCTTGAACACATTTCTTGACAGCTCTGCCTGTCTGCCTGCCTGCCTGCCTGCCTGCCTGCCTGTCTGTCTGTCTGTCTGTCTGTCTGTCTGTCTGTCTGTCCAGCTCCACAAAGACCAGCCATCCCGTGGGTCTGTAAGCCTGCGCTCTCTCCCTGCCCCCTTTAACCCGTTCCTCCGGGTTCTTCCACGACCCTCTACGGGCGTAGCTGTGTGAATGACCAGCATGAAAGGATTCCCCCGACCACTGCTCAGAGCTGGGCTGCTCAGGGGGGGGGGGGGGGGTAGGTGGATTAAAAGTCACGCTGGTAACGGTGCTGCTCCCTAGAGCTGGCAGGTCCTCAAGCAGCAGAGTGCCCTGGCAGCTGGACAGAGCAGCTCAATAGGCTCACGCCGGGAAGCATTCTCTCCCCGCTCTATACAGGAGGCAGCAAAGGAATCTGCCCAAACGCAGAAGAAGAAGCAGGGGTGGGGGCCGGGGGGGTTGTGGGGGGGCCGGGGGGGGTTGTGGGGGGGCCGGGGGGGGGGTTGTGGGGGGGCTAAGAACAAACAGGATCCTAGTTTTTTTTTTATTCTTATGAAGTTTAGACAAACTTCAGTTAGCTGCAGTTATAGTTTGAATTCTTCTTTGAAACTTAGCAGAGAAAATTAAAGCCTCGCTCAGTTTTTGCGATTGTGCAGTAGTGGCTTGAGGCTGTGTGCCCCAGGGAGGGAACAGGGCAATCCTAAGGGGCTTAGAGCAAGTGGGATTGGAAGTCCATTAATGAATTATTTTGATTTCCTGGTTATTCTGATGGAGGGAAATAGTCAGAGTTTTAGAATTATTTCCTCACCTACTTATTTAGAACTTTTCTTAAAAAATTGATTTGTTTTTTATTGTATCTTTTTTTTTTTTTTTTAAGGACAATTGAGGCTGCTGAGGACAATGCAAACACAACAAAAATAATTTAAATCCCACAAACGAATGAATTTGCTTTTGAGAGGTGGTGGGTGTCCTGTCAGGCTGAAGTTTCAGAGGAAACGAGCAAACAATTAAGTTCCCAACAAAGCCAGATTGAAATGATTCTCCTGTTTGGTCTTTCACGTTAAAATAAATGACATTGTCTGGAGAACAGGTACTTGTCCGAGAGAGAAGGGCATTGTCTGACTGCAGTGAGCTCAAAGGCCACACAGTACAGACACAGACCGATGAGATGGTGACTCTAACTCCCCAATGGAATGTTTCCTGTTTTTAAATTGGCAGTTGAAAACTACTGAAGGCACTGAAATACCACAAACTAGTCCTTTTTATAACGCATCTCTTCTCATGATTTACTTTCTTGCTTGTTCTGCAGATGACACACGATATTTACATGCTATTATATTCTGGATCAAGGTCATCCTTGGCAACTTAAAATATTTGTATTGGTGGGAAGTTTTGATGGAGAGTTTTTCTATTTAACCTCAACTGAAAAAGCTGGGTTGAACCTCCTCTAAAGTGAGGATTAAAACTTGTTTGAGTCAGAAGTTTCGCCACACTACAACTGCCTTTTAGCGATTAGTCTTGGTGCATCTGTCATGAGAATTCTGGTGAACAAGCTGTGTTTAAAGGAAGCTTGAGATTATGTAAACCAACAGATGTGTTTTAAATCGAAGGCCATTTCAAAAACTAGACTCTTAACACAAGGAACAATATTTTCATGGTTGACTACTGTGTTTTTGAAGTGAGAAGCGAGTTCGAGCAGTTGACACTTCAAACAACCCTGTCAGCCCAACATCTGCCATACCAAAGCACCCAGCATGCAACGCCCAAATCGTAATAGTTATTTGATACCGGAGGATAATATAAAGGCATTCTTTGCTATCAGGCTAGCCGTTCTAAAACCCCTGATTCCAGTGTTCCCAAATCTAGTCCGACTGAATAATCTGGCGATAAAAGAGGGAGGAATCTCTAAAAACAGCAGTCCACTGATACAATGTGCAGGGATGAAGAAAGCCAACTGCGTGACAAGTGCTATTATAGTGCGTCAGCATTTATCCCTTCAAAGTGAGGTTTGAAAAAAAGTCTGGCTTAGCACCCCAAAAGTCTATTCAGATTTTCTTTAATACAGCTCTAATTCTCTGCGTGGAAAAAAATATAAAGAAATAAAGACAATTAAATATTCTAATCTTTCCTAAGAATCTAAAACGGAATACTAACGGACATGTTTATGAGATCAAATGTAATTCTTCAAAACCCCAATAATGAGGGATAATTCTCTTGGGGTTTTATTCAGACTTATTGTGGGAAGAAAAAAATGTATCTGGGTGGGTGCCTTGCCGGGCCTGTAAAAGTAAAGGGATGGTGCTGTAGCTTTAGCATTGTGTCTGCTCAAACACAGTTCTGCCTGTGTGCCTGGGCTGCTGTGGTGGCAGTCACATTGCAAGCTTGCAGCTGTCCCCACAGAAGGGAAGACCGTCCGTCTGAGGACTTCTCCGGTGTCAGTATGCCCGATCTCTGCGAGATTAAGGGCGAGTATCGGTTGCAGATGGTCCTAATGGTGATAATATAGCTTCCCTAATAGCATGTCTTTCCCCCTGCTGTCTTAAGCTATTAGCCGGCTGTTCCACAAAAACAAAAACAAAGTGTGAGGGCTACAATTAAGAAGGAACAAGCCTCTGAGAGAACTGGACTGTCAACTTTGTGAGAGTAGCACGGTAGTACACACCCCAGGCAGTGAAGCAGACGTTTTCACAACAGCCTCGTTTGGACCGATTCAATCTCCCGGCTTTTTCAGGTTTTTTTTGTGGTCCCACGAGTGGTGGATATTTGTAGTTGTTGTGTTAGCGTCACTTTTACAAATGGAAGCGTGTTGGCCTGCTCTGTCTGTCTGTGTGTGCTGTGGTGCTGCCCATGTTTCAGGGGGTGCCTCCTTTGTAGTCGATGAAAGAATTAAAATTTATGTTTTTTTTAATTTTTTTTTATGGGTTCACAGAGACGTTTTGTTCACAACAAGCGTAACAAGCACTCCCTCACCATGCCCAAAAGGTCAAAGTTCAATGAGTTGTTTCATCTTAGTTTCCTCTTGACAGTAAACAGTGTGTTTCTGCCTGCTGGGTGGAGATTTAATTTGCATTTATATAGACGGCTTCATCTCTCGAGTTAAGCATTGTCTTTGCTGTCATCAAGTTTTACATGACAGGCACGTGTTTCCAAGAGAGTGATTTTACACTTGATATGTCCTCTCAAACAAAATGGAGCATCAGAGCAAAGCCCTCTCACGAGAAATACATATGTTAGCTAGTTGACTGTGATCCCAATCAGTGGAAATTGTCACATTGTGGTGCTCAGCTAACCCGTGTGAGATTGAGTTGTCACTCCTAATGGCAGGCCATCATTGAGTTCTCTTTGTTGCCTTCTTTGCTGTGAGGCACTGCTTCTTTCTCATCTTTGCTTGCCTCTGAAAGGATTGTCTCAGGGTTGTACGAAGAGACGGGGCAGACAACATGTAAATGCAGGCAGGCGGAGACCTGCAATTATTTAGATTTGTCTGTGAATGCTGAGGGGTTTTGATGAACTATTTATTCAAGATCAACTTTCAGACTTCAGCTGTCGTGCTTCATGGATGAAGTGTTCTAGTTCCAGATGAGGTTTTTTTATTTGATGAAAAACATATTTGCTGTTAATGCTGTATTTCCACAACCTCCAGACTAGCCTTGACAATCAAATAGTTGTTGTGCCAAAGATGTTTGAACTTGCTGTGCCAGGTGTTTAGGAAGCCTCCAAGGCTTTCTTCAGACTAACATGATGGTTTAAACAGACACTGTAATGACTATAATCTTTGTAAGTGTTGATAGATAAGTAGCCTTGGAGAGCGACCTAATATTGCATCCTTTTGTCCCATTAATTAGCTCTGTCCTCAGTGACAGTCAGGATTTGTGATGTGTTCATATATAGGAGAGGTAACAACATCTAGGCCAGCTCAACACTAATTATATGACCTGTGTGTGAGACAGAATTACTGAATGAACCGACAGACTTTGCAGATGAAGTAATGACATTTGTGAGTCTTAGGTCTTAGTCTCTCAGGATGTGCTGGCCATGCTTTTTTCCAGTTTGCCAAGTCAGACCTGTTAATGTACTCATTGTTGGTTACTGAGCTAATGAGCTGCGTGTCTAACCTGAACAGCGACTCTGATGGGGAGACAGATCCTCATTAAGTCCTTTCTGGAACCGATTCCGTGTAAGGAACTGAATTCAGATCAGTTCCAATCACGTCAAATGCTGCTTGAGAATGTCAGCGCGCAATATTTTAGATCACTGAAAGGTTTCAAGTTCCCTCAAGCAAGGCCACAGACTTCCAGATAGGAACAGTCAGTGTAGCATTTGGAAATACTATTCCCCACTACGGTTTGTCCTTACTTTTGTATTTCTTCTTTTCCTCCTCTCCCCTCTATAAATATCTAGTGAATTGTCTCAAGGTTACATGTTTAAAGTCGACTGCAACTCTGAGCCTCTGGACAGGTCCAGTCACAATGCATTATTGAGAGATGTCCTTTTCCCCAGTCGGCTGCATAAAGAAAGCTGCCAATCACGTGTTCCGTGTCAGAGCTGAAGGGAGAGTAAGCCAAGCTCATCGTCTCAATCCTCTCCACGATGACCTGTGGCATTTCCTCTTCCAATCCGATGGGAACGCACGCAGGCGTCGCCGAGCGAGCGAGCGAGGGAGGGGGGGAGGTGGGAGGCGTATCCGGGGAACCTGCTTCAGGAATGCCATGCTCGTCCAAGCAAGAGCAAGAGAACTGTGATGGTTCATTTCCCAACAAAGAAAGATAAATACAGAACACTGTTACAGGAGGTGTAGAATCAACACAACCCTTTATTCCCTTCATAGTTTGTACAGTTAGATCATAAATCTCTTCATGTCTGGTTTTGTCCTGTTCCCTGGTTGCCATGCGTTGTCATGTGGGACCTGTCCGAGGGTCATGTGTGGTGTTCAGAGTTATTACCAGCAAGGACCTGCCTCTGGGCTTCCGGGCGTGAGCTGGATAAATGAGGCTGGCTTTCTGGATGCGGAACAGCTCATTTCACGTCTAAGCCGAAGAAAAACATATAAAAGCAGGAGTGTAAAGTTGAAAGCAGCACGTTAACTGTGACATCAGAGCAGCATGTTTACTGTGACATCAGAGCAGCACGTTAACTGTGACATCAGAGCAGCACGTTTACTGTGACATCAGAGCAGCATGTTTACTGTGACATCAGAGCAGCACGTTTACTGTGACATCAGAGCAGCACGTTTACTGTGACATCAGAGCAGCACGTTTACTGTGACATCAGAGCAGCACGTTTACTGTGACATCAGAGCAGCACGTTTACTGTGACATCAGAGTAGCACGTTAACTGTGACATCAGAGCAGCACGTTTACTGTGACATCAGAGCAGCGCGTTAACTGTGACATCAGAGCAGCGCGTTTACTGTGACATCAGAGCAGCGCGTTTACTGTGACATCAGAGCAGCGCGTTTACTGTGATATCAGAGAAGCGCGTTTACTGTGACATCAGAGCAGCACGTTAACTGTGACATCAGAGCAGCGCGTTTACTGTGACATCAGAGCAGCGCGTTTACTGTGACATCAGAGAAGCGCGTTTACTGTGATATCAGAGCAGCGCGTTTACTGTGACATCAGAGCAGCGCGTTTACTGTGACATCAGAGCAGCATGTTTACTGTGACATCAGAGCAGCACGTTTACTGTGACATCAGAGCAGCACGTTAACTGTGACATCAGAGCAGCGCGTTTACTGTGACATCAGAGCAGCGCGTTTACTGTGACATCAGAGAAGCGCGTTTACTGTGATATCAGAGCAGCGCGTTTACTGTGACATCAGAGCAGCGCGTTTACTGTGACATCAGAGCAGCATGTTTACTGTGACATCAGAGCAGCACGTTTACTGTGACATCAGAGCAGCACGTTTACTGTGACATCAGAGCAGCATGTTTACTGTGACATCAGAGCAGCACGTTAACTGTGACATCAGAGCAGCGCGTTTACTGTGACATCAGAGCAGCGCGTTTACTGTGACATCAGAGCAGCGCGTTTACTGTGTCTTTAGTTTAACACCCATCGCTGCCACTCACTGCATCTAGTTCACTCATTTTATCAACAAAGACTCTAAATTACTAAATTAACTCAATTCTCTCTCATTGTCCCATAAGCATGAAGAGATTCCAGTGGAATGTAGTCAGGTTTCGGGTTGTCCCTAACCCTAGATTCAAGCATTTTTCACACCTTTCTCCAATCTCTGTAATCATGTTTCTGTAATCGCCTGCTTCTGTAATTACCCGCCTCAAAAACCAAGCATTGCTGTTCTCCCCCTCTTCTGAAGTCATGCTGGTGCTAGGAGAGGAGGGGTAGTGCTGCTGGGGAAGGCCTTCAGCCATTGTTGTTGTCTCATTGTTCAGCATTCCTTTGTGGTTGGTATTTACCGTGTCATACTTAAGAAGCAAATAACTGTTTTACAAATATATTTTGGCCAAGTCATGCCGTTTTACCGCCGTGGTAAGTTTATGTTGGCTAGTGTTCTCAGTTACCAAATTATTTTGGGTGTCTGAAACTGCGTTTCTTTAGTTTGTACATTGTAGACAAAGCAATCTTGTTTGTTCTTTTCAGGTGTCGACTTTTAGTCATCGTGCGGGGAAGTTGTGTGCAAGAGTTTCAGTTTGGGAGTGTCTAAGTTAGTCATACCTGGGGCGCTCGTCCATTTTTTGGTCTGAGACGGCATGGTGTCTGTGCATGCGTGTTCGAGTTGGGAATGCTCACATGCTCCAACAGGTTTCCAAGTATTCGAGAACTGTGTGGTATCATTTTTCTACAAGTCAACGAGTAGTCACTAATCTCAAATGTAAACAGAACTTGCAGATGCAACCGTAAAACCTCTCTGCCTTGTTCCGTCAGCTAGAAGGATGCATCAGAAGCAACGTGACAGCTTATTCTTCACATCAAGTACATCTGATCCCTCTTTTGATAGTGGGTGTAGATGAAATGAAGAAGGCGAGATATCAAGGCAACACACAGATGATGTTGACACACGTTTTGACTCTCTGACTAGCTTTTCAAAAAGTGTCAGGATAATTGACATGAGAAGTTGATTCTCACTGCTAGCCCAGGGCTCTTCTCTCCAGAATACAGACTCAACTGAAGCTTCTAACAAGGGCCTTGATCCGGATGACACACAGTCATGTCGCAATTACTGAAGCCCAGGAGATCGCATCTCCATGAACTCGAGATCTGGATGTACAGTAATGATCGCTAACATGACTAATGACTAAATGTAAATGGAACACATTGTCTCCCATTGCTAACACAGGGCCTCTTAAAGATGGTCTGACTTGTCCTACTGTAACTATCCACCCACCCAAACTTGATCTCATCCTTGTGTACCATATCCGTGACATGTTGGTTGTTGAGGTTAATCGTTTGTTGATTGGATGTAGTTGTTGGAAATCTGCAGGCCCCTAATAATGAGTGACTAACAGTTGTAGGAGGAAAGGTAGGCTGATTATCTGCCTACTTGTCACGAAATGTAGTTGGCTATAGTTGCAGTGTAATCAGCTTGGCAGGAGGGATATATGTTATTGGCTGTAAAAGTCTTCTTACAGCTGAGCACTGTGCTACAAGTGTCTGTAAACTAGACTGCAGCCCATTCACTCAAACGCCATTCTACTGGAATGAACAATGCCAAGCTTGTATTTAGCAACCGTAACCAAAGAACTGCTTTAGGGGTGAAATGGCTGTTTGTACTGTACCCCTATAAGGTATTCTACTATAAAGGAGCAAAGACATTAACCGTGTGTTAACTGAAGCTGAGGGATGGTGTAGGCCACCCTGGTGAAGCACCTCATGACCAGTTGTCAGATCCACAGCTCACAGGTATGGTTTGTGCCGACTGTTGCCTACATGGTGAGGGGTCGTAGAATAGGGTTTTGTTTATTGGATGCACAGCATTGCATGAACAGCTTTTTCGAAACGTTTGTTTTTGATGATGTTCTCTCAGTAAAACAGCTTGTTTGACTTGTGGTTCTCTTACCCTTAAATTACTGTCAGAGCCAGAAGATGTTTTTCTGTTAGTTAATGATTTGCAGGCTTGAAGGAAAACGATACCTGCCAATCTGCATTTTTATACAACACCAGAAATAGGCCTGGGGTCAGACTGGTCCTGGGAGGACTGTCTGGATGCAACAGACATGTTTAAAACAGCTCCTCAGAAAATAAAGCATTATTCTATTATGACTTTGACACAAGCCATCGTAGATGAAGCTTAACTTTCAAATAACGAATGCACAGTCCTCGGGACAGAAGGCTGCGAGCACATGCAGTCTACCAGCTCGCCCCAGACCATTGAAGGAGCTCTGAATGGCGCTGGCTTTAGAACCCTGACGAGTCGTACCCTTCTTTGCTTTTCCATTGGATAACTCCTCCTGCAGAGGGGCATTGTGGGATAGACAGGGTATGCCAAGTCATGTGCTTGAATTCCCCCTTGGAATGTGTGGGGGGGGGGGGGCGGAGAGAGAGAGAGAGGGGGGCGATGCCACTCATCCAAGCTCTTTTCTCCCAGTGTGAAGATCTCAGTAGCTTTGTGAGAGCCTGTGAATGATTAAACTTCATTTGCATGGACCACATATTTCAGCTCTTTAATTGGTTGCATTCAAGTTGCTCTAAATCCGTGTTTAGTTGTTTGAAATTGAGTGCGTTTGAGAGTTTTGGCCGAGCGGACTTGTCGTTCGTCCCTGGATGCTGTGAGAGGGAGTTTTGGAGGGAGGAGCTACCTTAAACCCCTGTGGGGTGGGTGGGGTGGGGGGGGGGGTAGCAACAACGAAGGCTTGGTGGGTTCATAGATGTAATTAACTAAAGAAACTTTCATACAAGCCGACTTGCAACATCCCTTTGTTTAACCATAATGACCAACATGATTAAAACAATGGTTTGTAAGATTTATGTTTAAATTCAAGATTGCTTTTTTACCCCTAGGGAAATTTGTCTTGTACATGAAAGCAGCCACATAAAAATACAACTATAGCGCAGAAACGAACATGAAGTTCACAGCACAAACAAGTGTAGCTATATGTGTTAGTGACTCCAATTGGCCTTCTTAACCAGTTTAAAAAAGGCTTTCGGAAATTAGTGTTTTTTTTTCCCATCCAAGCCAACAGCTATAGAATATTCAATCATGTCCAATCAGAGATGATGGGATAGAGGAGGGACACAGAGAGAGAGAGAGAGAGAGAGAGAGAGAGAGAGAGAGAGAGAGAGAGAGAGAGAGAGAGAGAGAGAGAGAGAGAGAGAGAGAGAGAGAGAGAGAGAGAGAGAGAGAGAGAGAGAGAGAGAGAGAGAGAGAGAGAGAGAGAGAGAGAGAGAGAGAGAGAGAGAGAGAGAGAGAGAGAGAGAGAGAGAGAGAGAGAGAGAGAGAGAGAGAGAGAGAGAGAGAGAGAGAGAGAGAGAGAGAGAGAGAGAGAGAGAGAGAGAGAGAGAGAGAGAGAGAGAGAGAGAGAGAGGAGAGAGAAAGGGAAGGGAGGGGGCAGGGAGAATAATTGTGGTAAAAATCATAACGTTTCCATAGCAACTTGTATATGCCAAACTGGTGCATCTTGAAAATGGGATTGGAGAGAGAATGAGGCCTTGTTTCATCTGAAGCCTCAATAGAACTGCCGAGGCTTTAAGTGTTTAGGAAGCACACATGAGTCACGAACAAAAGATCACTTTTTTTTCTTCTTCTTTTTCTTCTTCTTGTCTTTCAGAGTTTGATAATGAGCGCCACAGACAATAAAGATGAGTTTGATCCTTCAAATGTCCCCATATTGCAGTTTGTCCCTGCACCTGCTATATTTAACCCAATTTGATTAAGCAGCTCCCTGCAGTGACAGAGATACTGCCATAAGCGTTAATTTGATTTCAACATGGTTTGTTTAAGGAGCAGGGGAGGGTTGACAGAAGTTGACGTCTTCATTGATGGGTTTGAAAAGAGTGACTGCAATGCAGGTCTTTGTGATGTCAGCTTCTGAGCATAATGGAGCCAAATGTCTACCAGGGGTTACGAACTTGCCAAGTTTATTATAATGCAAATACCCTCACTGCTAAGAAAACATACGTAGAGGTTCCAAATATTGACTTGGTTATTGCCACACCTTTAGTTTCAAGTCACAGAATCTGCCGTTTTTAATTGGTCATTTTCCCTCATTGTTGTCATAACGATGAAACATCAAGATTACAAAATGCTGTGAAATGATAACAGAAGCAAGGTTAATCTCCAGAGCCTATTCCCATCAGTAATCGTACCCTTATGGCTTAAATTGGTGTTTATGTAATGTTTACCAGATTATTGACTTTGAGGGCTCTGAGCCTGGAGCTTGCCGTGACTGTGTCTCCGCTGGAGCCCGTTCTCTAGCGTGTGCGGCAGAGATAAGGTCCCCTTCCCTCTGTATGCTAAACAGATTCCCAGGGAGGGGCCCAGTGAGTCCAGTCTGGAGGGAGAGAGGGAGAGAGAGAGAGACAGACAGACAGAGAGAGACAGACAGAGAGAGACAGACAGACAGAGACAGACAGACAGACAGACAGAGACAGACAGAGAGAGAGAGACAGACAGACAGAGAGAGAGACATTGAGAGAGAGACATTGAGAGAGAGACATTGAGAGAGAGAGAGAGACAGAGAGGCTACCTGGTTCTGACGGATTAGCTGTATTTGAAAATCAGATCCACCTCTTTGGTACATTTTACAAATGCACTCAGCAAAGAAAGAAAAATAGATCTTGTCCCCTTAGATTTTTATATTTGTATTTTATTTTTATATTTGTTTGCTAGCGTTGTGTTGTTTGCTTTAAGAATAATCCATTGGGGAAACTAAGCCCTTTGTTTTACTCTCAAATATTCTCTCAGGATGGTAACTATATTAAATCTTTGGAAATGTTTACGAAGACATCTTTATACGTTTTTCTTTCAGAGAAAAACATGCTCCAAAACAGCGTGCAGACCTGTGTGTGCATCATAACGACTTGATTTCCAGACCTCCCTGCCCATGCCTCTTCCAGGCGGTGTTTGTTTCTCAGTCTCCTAGAGTGCCTCCGCATTGGAAGATGAAACTCCTTACAAACCCTGCCGACCGTGGAGAAAGCTGAAATAAAACCATTCTTCCTCAGATGAAAAATCTGCATTGAAAGGACATGAAAGGATTTGTAAGATGGCAAAGTGAATGAAATGGCAATCATTGAGCACCCCCGATGAATATGCTAATCAATCTCATTAATATTCATTACGCTTTAAAACACATATAATACCCTACTGTGTCTGCTGATTTCTGTCCTGGATATAATAGTAATGAAGCAGAGATCCCTTCCCTGCCACGTCAAATTGTCACTCTAAACTCTGTAAACCGCATTTCCCATGGAAAGTGGTAGGAGGATATTCAGGGCTCAGAGCCTTAATTGTGAAGATGACCTGTAATTTCCACCGTTCGCCGTGGAATCTAAGTAGACTGGGCAGTGTCTCTGCTCGGCCTCTTAGCTCCTCTTAGCAGAAGTCCTGTTTCGTCAGCACAAACCCAATGCAGTATCTGTCTGGACGTCTCAGGTCTCAGAATGGGCTCTCTGCACTCCTCCAAACCTCAGACGTCCTAATCGACACAGGACAGCACCGCAGCGAGCAGGACAGCACCGCGGAGAGCAGAGCGTGGGGAATCGCGAGCTGTTCCGGCTCACCAGGCTCCATTGTTTCGCTTTTTTGTTGTTGTTGTTTTTTGACTTGTCTTCCATTTTGTTTTGCTCATGCGAGACCAAATCCATGAACGGAAGAGGGGGAGCAGACAGAGAGAGAGAGACAGCTCTTCCGCTGTGTCGTGCGTGTGTGTGTGTGTGTGTGTGTTGCTCTGTCACAAAGCAGTTTTATTTTAGGAGTTGAACAAATTGTAACAAAGCTGGTTTAGGTTTCTCCTCTTTTTACAGTCGGCTTCCTCAAATGCAGGGAACCTTTGTGAGACACATGACTTTGTGTTGGCCTCTGGCCGTCCACCTTGTCCTCCTCCGGTCCCGTGACCAGAAACACAGAGGATTATAACAGAGAGAGACATTGCTGCTTTGTGAGCCACTGAGGGTGAGATTGAGAAAGTTTGCTAACAGAGCTACATTATGTAAACCCTAAGAAGAAGGCTTTTCCATCGGCCCAGAAACACTTGGGAGACAATCGTGAAACTAAACCCAGACACCTGATCAGTCCCTGAGAAAGCCAGAGAGAAGAAGGGCAAATCAAACAGGTTTGGGAGGCAGAACAGAGGAGCCAGTGTTTGAGGAGTAAAAGACGCACAACAAACCTAACCGCAGGGCTGTGCATGGTGCCCTGCTCGCTCCAGGCTGCCCACAACTGTTGACAGTGTGTGTGTGTGTGGGGGGGGGGGGGGGGGGGTGTGGGGGGGTGTACACGTTAGTACAGTACGTTTCTATTACAGCCCATGAAACATATCATGTATTTATTTCCCATAATATGTTGCTGGACTCGAGAGCTGTTAATGTTTCACGTAGGTTACATTTCAAGACTTACGGTACATTGGCCTGAACGAGAACGGGAGAACGAGAGGGGGAATTGAGAATGCAACATGGAGAGAAATGGTGTACTGTATGACAGACTGGTGTACTGTATGACAGACTGGTGTACTGTATGACAGACTGGTGTACTGTATGACAGACTGGTATACTGTATGACAGACTGGTGTACTGTATGACAGACTGGTGTACTGTATGACAGTGTACTGTATCACAGGCTGAAGGAAGCTTACAAGATTGACAGTACTTTTTATTATGATAAAATGTTATCATAGAGATCTTTTTGTGTAAGCAAAGCATGGCTAGGGTTTCACAAAGACAGTGAGTCAGTCTCAATCTTTCTGCCAAGACATGAAAGGAATGAATACTGGATGGGTTTTCGCATCACCATGCTGAAACTAGTTGGGTACCGTGTGTGAGCATGTAAAACGAAGAGGAGAACATTTATGAAATTATAAAAGGTGCTTGTACTCAAACACATAGTGAGACTCTCTCTAGCAACCTACATGAGGATGTTTGCACGCAAAGCAGCCACACCAAAACAGAAACAAATAAAACAGATATTGTTCCCCCCTCCAACAGATCAAAACCTCAGCCGGTATCAGCCGTGCTCTCGTACCGGATTCAACATTGGATTATGCTCCTCAGCACAGCGGAGAGAAAGGGAGATAAAGTGTGATGAATCAAAGCCAATCGGTGAAGCTAAATCCAGGAATAGAACTCTGCAAAGCCTGTTGCTTTGAATTGGAGAGGGAGATGTCAAAATACATTGGCTGAGAGAGAGAGAGAAGGCGTGGGGAGTCTCGATAAGGCATGCAGACCATCTGTCCTTCAGCGCTGTCTGTCTGTCTGTCTGTCTGTCTGTCTGTCTGTCTGTCTGTCTGTCTGTCTGTCTGTCTGTCTGTCTGTCTGTCTGTCTGTCTGTCTGTCCGTGAGGCTGCTGAGATTAAACTCAGAGCATGGACAAGTCTGTCATATCGATGCACTGTTGACATCAGGCCTGCGTCTAATGCAGTGTCCTCTTCTGGGTGAAATTATTGTTTGTTTGTTGTGGTTAGATAAAACATCATGTCAGTAAGCACGTGACTGGACAGTATGTCACACTGTCTATCCAAATGTAGTCTAATGTCCAACCCTGTCGTGACTATCTATCTGAAACATTCTGTATGGAGGGTGTGGTTCTTCTTCGACGTGTGTTTAAACTCATCTGCGTGTTAGCTGGTAGGATCTGTTCATGAGGGTCGTGTGTTGATACACTCGGCCTACGCCAATCCAGTACGTGGTCATCTAACACTCTGTCTTACATCTCTCCATATTTGAAATTGGAATGTTTGTCTAAAATATGTAAGTGCAAAAACAGCAACCAACCCCAAAGCAAAGATCCCTCTTACAAGTGGTTGATTTGACGAAAGTTTTGGTCTAAAAAACATTTTTGTATTTCTTTACACAAACTGACCTTGTGTCCCCCCCCCGTCCCCCCCGTGTCTTGCAGGTTCCAGATTGGGAAAGGCCTGGTGATGTACCCACAGATCGGAGACAAGCTGGACATCATCTGCCCCAAGGGGGACATGGGCCGGCCCTACGAGTTCTACAAACTCTACCTGGTGAAGCGGGAGCAGGCAGAGTCATGCAGCACTGTCATGGACCCCAACGTGCTGGTGAACTGTAACAAGCCTGAGAAGGACATCAAGTTCACCATCAAGTTCCAGGAGTTCAGCCCCAACTACATGGGCCTCGAGTTCAAGAAGAACATCAACTACTTCATCACCTGTAAGTGTTTTGCATTTCAGGATACTTTTCCAACAAGTTGTATGTGGTTGTGTCTGAATACTAACAATAGCGGTTATATTATGATTTCCACCATATCATGATGATTGATATGACCCGTTAAAATAATGATTTAGTTCTTCTCCATGTAAGCCCCATAAACTATCCCCCATAATGCACGATGCCCCCTGAAAGCTGGCTTTAGCTCTGGCGAGTGCATAGGGACCGAACCTGTTCTGGTCATCCACGGTTCACAAAGCAGCAGAGGCCTTGACTATCCACCGGCCTGTTTTAAGTGCAGCTGGCTCTCACGTCGCAGTGTGACTCTGAACATAGAGGCGTCCCTGAGTCTCCCCGAGGAGAAATCGTTTCTGTCAGATCCGGTCAGTTGCGGTAACACTGAGACTCAGAGGCAGCGAGGTCATCTCCAGTCAAGCCGGGCTGATGTGTTCTGTTACACATCGCTGGGCCAAGCCCATTGGCTGCGACACCCTAACACCGGCACATAATCGACTTCACCCCACTCCACAGGTCTGCTGCCCAAGGCTACGTGGCTTTAACCCTGTAATCCAGACAGTCTTTAGATCATCTCTACCAGGGAAGAAGCTCCTGCCCTCCTCCACCTCCTCTGAACAGACAAGTCTCTGTTCGTATAACCATCCAAAATATGCATCTGTAACGCCCCCAGCAACTCTTGTTAATGCTTTTATAATGTTTAATATTAGAGGTATGTTTTTGTCCCGCTCTTTCAAGTACAGAGTAGTCGTAGAGGACAAGGAGACCTGGCCAAAAAAACATAAACAAACATTGAGTGAAATTACATTTTTTAAATTAAATTATTTCTCGTTGTACCTTTTTGTGCTTTGTAGATACAAAAACTTTGAGTGAACTGTTTGGAACGCTGTTGATACGTTGAGAATAAGCCAAGGAGCCTGTCACAGTGAGTGTCGGACCTGTGATAGATTAGTGACGAGCTTCAGAGTTCACAGCTGATTCTCTAGTTTCCATGAGAATGACAGCGAGAAGCTGGAGAGCAGGGCCTACATCGCCCAAACGCTTGTTATCTCACAGAAAAGTGTGTTTCTTTGATGTTCTGATCAATAGAGTTCATGGCCCCATAAGAGTGTGCTTCTGGGAGCACTGACAATGTTGTCAAGAAAAATAGTTTGGACAGGAGCGATTTCTTGGTACACCTGCAGGTAAGATAAATTAAAGGTGCGTTTACGTGACAGAGAATGCCGTATGAACTGTTTGTCCTGAGGACTCAACAAATCATGCTTCAAGTGTTTTGTATTGACTGATCCTGTATTTAACATACTGTGGAGGAATCACAGAGGTCACATGTAGTCTGGACCCAGGCATATCAAGCTGTTTTATAGGCCCACGCAGTTCTTATGACATTGGGGAAAATAAAGTACCTTGAAGAGTTTCCTTATTGAGGTCATATCTTAGTTTCCTTTTGACTCAAAACAGCTGACCATGAAATTTCGTGAGACAGCATCGATTCATCATACTGTATTCAATTGCTGTGCCAAAACGTCTCAATACAACTCTGGGGTAAAGATTTTTCTATTAGGCATCACTCTGCTGATAAGATTCAAGTCCCAGGTTTTTATATAAATGTCTGGAGGCAATTGAACTCGTCTGCTCCAGCTTTGAGCACTTAGCTCTCTCTCTGTGAGAATAACTGAGTCGCTCTATGACATAATGTTTTAACTGCTCACTAGCATGGGACTCGTGATCCTTTACGACATTTATACTGCTCTGTAAACATCGTCAGAGCAGAGATAATGCTGAGAATGACTCCAGCGATCGGCCAGGAATTCAGCACGTACACATAGCATTGCGTTTTTGACCTTGGAATCAGAGATATCCTCTCTGTCCTGTTGTTTACTGTGGAGGATTATCTCAGTGGGCCGGGAGCAGGCGTGGGACGGCTCACGATGGGTGGGTTTCGTCTGTGCCACACACAGTTGGCCTAGTCGAGTCCCTGGGTAAACATGGGGATCAGTAGGGGTAGTGGTCAACTCTCCCCCCCTTCCCCCAGGAGCCGTGTCTGTCCCCTGGTCAGACCTGCTCGTCTCAGCAGGAGGGTGTCATTGATCACCCCCTGATGACAACTCCATACCCAAAGGCGTCTGGCAGAGCGAGATCGCAAAGCTGAAACGAGAGAAACAGACAGTTCTTATCCAAAGAACAGAAATCCCTCAAACTAAACACTTGAGGGGTCGGTCTGTGCCTGTCGTGCGTTGCTGTTTTAGAGAGGACAGCCTCCTGGTGTTCTGGGGAAGGAGAGGATGAGAGGCAGAGCTGTGGTCCAGGCAGGAGGCCCTACAGCATCCGCTGGCTGGGTCTTCATGGGGACAGACTGGCTGTGACCTGAGGGCCTGACGGGGATTCAGAGAGACAGCTGTCAGTCCAGGTGGGAGGGAGCGTCTCTTCAAGGACGCCCTTTTAAAAGAGAGGGGAGGGAGAATGCACAGTGTGTGTGTGTGTGTGTGTGTGTGTGTGTGGTATGTGGGATTTCGTCATGAATTATTTTAATCCAGTGATTTGTTTTTGTGTGTCACCCCAACCAGTAATATACATTTTTCAAACATTTTTTTGTGCACACTTGGGAGCAGGTGAGAACACAGAATATGAGGATCTCTAACAGCACTTTTCCACTGCAGTATTCAGTGTTCAAACACCAAAAATTACCTCAAATTGAAACACGGGCCCAATGTTTTTGTTTGAAAGTATTGATTCCATGATGTCACTCTGTGTGTTTGTAAACGGCGTTGCCTTGCCGATACGGTAGAAAGACAGCCTCACAGCAAGTTCATCTTAGCTCAAACTAGTCAAGACTCTGCACAGCTTGTATAGAGACATTTCCCCATATCTCTATGTTTATAGAGAGTCTTCCAGTGATACCCAGCGCAGCTTTGAAGATCTTCAGTCCAACACCATCACAATCCCAGTCTTTCATCTCATTTCATCAAGTTTGTTTCATCATTCAACAGTGGGAGCCTTGATTCTGAGACTTTTCACATTTGAATGCATCACACACAAAACTGAGAAAAAAAGACTGTTTGACAGAATATCCTGAAAGATGTGTATCTAGTTTGTCTGCAGTAAGAGCCAGTTATTACTTCAACAAGCTGTTTTCTCTCACCACGACTGGATCACTTGTTTGTCCAGTTAGCTGGCTTCTGTTGCTGGTCCAGCTGGCTAACTGGACTTGACTCTGGAGCAGTTTGCTGCTAATTCAGACGGATGTCAAACACAAATGGAGCCAGAAAGCTGCAGACATGACTGTGTTCTCCTGACGCGATGCAGCAGGATTCTCCCCCGGCGTCTCTCTGCTCCATCATCCTGGATCCTCTCAGTCCGCCTCTCCTGCCCTGGCCGGCCAGAGTTAACCCCTCCAGAGCTCTCTTTCATATCGGCTTCATCAGAGAGCAGCCAGGAGAGCTGTCACAGTGGAAGAGGGAGCTGCTCTGTAATTGGGCCAGATATGATGCCGCTGGCCCCCTCAGAGCGAAGGAGAGGGAGGGATGGAGGGGGGAGGGGGGCGAGGGAGGGAGGGAAAGGGCTGAGACAGGTATGGAGGAAGAAGAGGGAGGGAGGGAGGGAGGGAGAGAGGGAGGGAGGGAGGGAGGGAGGGAGGGAGGGAGGGAGGGAGGGAGGGAGGGAGGGAGGGAGGGAGGGAGGGAGGGAGGGAGGGAGGGAGGGAAAGGGCTGAGATAGGAAGGGAGGAAGAAGAGGGAGGGAGGGAGGAGAACAGAGGGATGTGGAGGGCAAAGAGAGAGGAAAGGAGGAGATTTGTCATGAAGGCTCCTCGGGCAGCTGACTCTAATCTCCGACCCAGCCCCGGGAATGATGTCATCCACAGCGCTCCATCTTACGCCATGACACGTCCAACTGTCTGCATGTCACTTCCAGACCTCCCAATTCCAGGCTCTCTGCACCCGGGCCAGACCTGGTGAGGTGTTCATGCTGCTGGATAGGTGGACAGGCTTTAACCTGCAGGAGATCATGCATGCATGTTTGGCAAACATGGTACTTTATTATTTATGCTACATTATTTGGCAGTTTTTTTCACCCCAGTGGAAAAGTAATGTACTTGTGTACTGCTAAGTGGAAATGTGGAAAAGTCATGCAAGAGCATTAGGTTCATCACTGAGAGGAAAGACACTGGTACAGTTGAAGAGAGTGGCTAATGTAGAAAGCATGATCGCTGATGGAAACATTTGTTCCATGCTCTCTGGAGAAGCATTAAAAAGCTGGAAAAGCTGAAAAATGAAGACCGCAAAATGTTCAGTTGAAAGGCTTCTTTTTATCTCTGAGTTCAAGTGGTCCTCCTGTTTCTAATGGTTCGTTTCATCAGGAATAATCTGGTCTTAACCAAGGAGCCGTGATGCAGAAATGGTGTGTGTTTTGCGGATCACGAGTGTTCCCTGAGGTCAGGAGACTTTAATCATCCAGGGGCAGCTTGACTCTCCAGGAGTAAATGATTATTTATTGGTAGCCATTGCAGGTTTAGACCGCACCTTCGTGGTGCGATTGGAATCTTTCCTGAACTGACTGGGATGTAAGTTGAATAACCGGTCAGTTTGGAATAAATAACATATGATTCCCATTGTGAGGACACAACCCTGGCTTTGATGTTCTGCTGTGCAAGCCTCAGTTCTCAGAACGGGCTGAAGCCAACATTGTTCATGTGCCTCAGATGGGGAATGAGAATCACCAGGTTCGTCTGTCAGTGACCGCAGTGTCGGGGGTGGTGTTTCCCTGATCTGAGAACCGGGGGCTTTCCACGGTGCCCCGTGTGGTTGTGAATATCTCTCAGAGAGCCCAGGATAAGTGCACTTCTAAATCGAATGAATCTGATGGGCATGGTTGTGTGGGGATCAGAGTCTTCTGAGAGTGTTGACAAGCTAGTCTCAATGTCATCATCCTCTTTATATCTGTCTGCCTTTCCTTTCCGTCCCTGCTAATTTTTTTAAACTTATTTATTCTCACTTTGGTGCAAAATCATGTTTATTGTTTGCTGTTAAACACTAGATTTTGTGTTCTGGCGAAGAAGAATAAAAACAATGTTTTACAAATTAGTTTAGAATTGCAAATGCGGATGGCTTGATGACTGTAAGCTCATTATTTGTTTACAGTTCAGGCTAAGCATCCAATTAAAATAACATTTTATTTTAAACTTTGTTTATGGATTATTGAGGGATTTCCAAAACAGTTTGTGGAGCACTTCTCAGTGGCAATAAAGACAGTTTCAAGAGGGTGTAAGACTACTGTCATATCCTTCTGATATTCACAGAGATATACTTGATATGCCGCATCAACTCATCCTTCAGCATACACCCTGTTGCCATAGGAATTTCCCCAGGTAACTACCCTGGCCTTTAGGGCCTCCAGGGTGAACCGTTCAGGGACATTGTTATCATTGAATGTCTTGCAGGGTAATGATTCTGCCCCCAGTTCCCTGTGGGTGCAGCTGAAGACTAATTTAACTCCAATTACCTCTTTGTGAGCTCCCTCTCATATTCATGACTGGAGGCGAGTGGTCTCTTCTTAGGAAGGCAGATGATAATGTTCCAACAAACTGCTCAGCAACCACTGGAAATAACTTGATTTTATTCGTATTTCGGACCTCTTGGACTTGGCCCAGAGCACGGCAAGCTATTGGACACGGAACCCTCCATTGTTCCGATCGCTGTAATTGTAAATAATGTTGTAGATTATGATCAGAAAAGTGGAAAAATAACTTGCTCTCATAGTGTTCACTTATATGTCATTAAGATAAATGGGAGCAGTCCTAATGAAAACTTGGCAAGTGAAAAAAAGAAAGTGTTGCTGCTAACCAAGTTTTTGCTGTATGTGAAATTCCTCTTTGCAAACCGTTCGTCTCAGTCCTGGCAGAGGATTGGCTGTTGAGCCGCCTGTCTCGTAGGCCAGGGTTTCATAAGTCACTGTTGACTTAAACCTGCTTAATCGATGGCATCAGAAGGGCACCATGAATAGGTCAGTCGGGGTTCTGTCAGATCCAGCAGACAGCTGGCGCAGCGAGGAGAGACGAGGCTCATCCCCTCTTTCATTTGTCTTTGCTGAGACACCAGAGAAGCCACATGCTGCGATGGGAAGGATGTTTTTTTTCTAAATACAAAGTTCACTGTTTATTGTGGCTCTAAATCAAATGGACGTGCTAACACGGCGCTCACAAGTCGGTCTCATTTAGAAGACGTCCTCTGTTGCTCCAGGGAACGTTGGAAGGGGTTTTTTTGCTGACTTAATCACCCCTTAGGGTTATCAGCAAGCAGGCTCTCAAGGGAACCCTTGGCCTTTCATCCTAACAAATCACTGTCTGATCCAAAAAAAGACAAAATAACAATGACGTGAGGAGCCCTAAAAATGTCTTGCAACATTGTCGTTTCTGTTGAGTTTCATCCTAAAAGACGGACTTGTTCTTGTGACGTGGCTCAAAGTGGCTACGTCCCAGTAGACCAAACGCACGTCAGGAAGATTAAGTCAGTCGAATATTGTTTACCCAGAGTCACTGAGTCGAGGTTAACAGAGATAATTGCTGAAGTACACTTCATCGCACTTGTGTTTTGTTAGCAGGAAAAGCTATCGTGTCAGGTTTGCGGTCAGTGTTGTGTGATTGGTTCGTAGCTGTGACACTGCTGGCCTATCAGTAGGTGTGCTGTATCATCAGTTACTATGGCAATGCAGGACGGATAAAGAGTTATGTGTTGAAGTAATGACCAGAATGGAATTCATGGTTTGGCCTGATTGCTGGAGGCGCTGGATGGATAACTCAAACCCAAACAGGAACGAGTGAGTCTTCAAACTCACCAAATAAATCTGTAATGTGCTTTCTGTATATCAGACCTTTTATTTCCTTCTGCCGCAAAGCTACTTTTTCCTCTGGAGTTCAGAGACTTGATAAGGGTTCCAGTCCCGGGCCGTGTCGCACCGCTATCTCACCCCTCCGTTTGCTCCAGGCCATAAATTCTCTTGGCATCTATTGGATTTTAGGAGGCTGTTTAGTCCCAGTGCTGTCAATTCTGGACCAAACGGACAGGGAGGCTTCACAGGGAGCAAGCTAAGACGGCCTTTTTTCTCCTTTAAACATCCATCACTTAAACATAAATAAAAGATAAGCATAGACTCGGTGCTAGTGCCTGGAGCCTGTGATTTGTCTATGGAAATGAGTGAAGTCTGTTGGTTCAATGAACCCCCTGCTTGGCCGGGGAATCACATGATACTTTTAATGTGTTTCCCATCAGTTACAATTTGCTCGAGTTCAAATATTAGATAACGTACTGTGTACTCAGCACTCAGGATGTTTATGATGGGCAGATCCACACGTTCGAAGGTGTTGTGTTGATCTCTGTAGCCGAACTGGAGGAATGCCCCTCGGGTGTCGGCTGAACCAATCCCTCCTGGTGTGGACTGCAGCCCTGTGACACACAGTGACACTGCAGGCGTAATGATATCCTGACTGATTCATGACCAAATGAAACTCTCTCTCTCTACCTTCTTCCTCCATTGTCCTCTGCAGCTTGGCTTGCTGCTTCAACTACTTTATCATTATTAATGTTGAATGATCACGATAAGCAAGATGAAAAGTTATGCTAGCATTATTCATGCTGCACATCTGCCCTAGCAAATATTTGCAATACTCAACGGCATGTGTAACCGTAATTATGCATTTTAATGATATCAGCTTCTATGTTTTTTTTTTGTCTAACTGAAGATGGAAGCACGGCTCAATGTGGCGAAATACGGCGCTACTATAAGGCCGTTTTTAGTTTTAAGATGTTCGTTTTTGAGTTGTCCCCATGGAAAATAGAGAAAGTGTAAAACCCAGCTGCTGGTAGTATAGTGAATATCCCCTGTGCCCTTGGGAGGGAGGCCTGGGTTTAGCCCAGACACTGGGGGGCTGAAGGCCTCTGCTCTGGAAGGACAGCCATCTCCGAGGCTGCTCCATTCTCGTAACATGCAATTTCCATCCAAACTCTTCTGCCAAGATTTCTGCAGAAAAGATGAGAAAGAGAATGCATTTCCTCAGGGGAGGTTCTGCTGGAAACCTCTGTCCAAGAGAATAGTTTGTTCTTCGGTTAGGATCTTTTTATTTGATGGAGAAAATAGACGACTTTAGTTGTTGTTCTGTGCAGTATTAAATGAGCTGTTGCGTGAACTGGTTAGGTTAGATTATCGTCAATACTTTAACCTCATCAGATCATTTGAACATATTTCTCAAAAGCCATTTTTAATGCAGCAGTTCGACCAAAACTGAAACGGCATGCTTCTCATCCATGATATTTTCCAGTTAATCCCTTCTCTCGGCATGACCTTCAGGATAAAGGATCTTTGAAAGCAGTATCGAGTGTTTGCTTCCTCAGTGGAGGCCTCCAAAGAAGTTCCTCTGGTGTGCCTGGAAGTCTTGGGTATTATCTGTGTCGTTTCCTTAGAGGGAAACGAAATACTCCCAGCTGGCAGGAAGATCCAGGCGCTGTCTTGAAGGTAGCGTCACACTCTATGTTGGTCAGTCGCACCAGAGTTAGGGTTTCAGTCACCAGTGCTGCGGAGACGATGGCCCAGTCCTCCAGACTCTCTCCAGCTCACTATTTCTGTCAGACATGCTGCCTCCCCAAAGGCAAACAGTTACCAAGCCTGTGCATCATCTTTAAACATGGCTCTAGCTTTGATCTAGGGTGGCTGTGTGTGTAATTACAGATATGCCTGTTAAACTGAGGATTTGGGCAAAACTACTTATTCTCCAGTCCCTGTTAAGCACTGACAAACAAACCTATTCATGAATGAAGTCAAATAGAACTGGTTGAGGTTGCAATTTATGCTTGACTTCTGTCCAAATATAAATGTACAAAATATCGGAGAGACTTGAATGCTTGAGTGTTTGGCTTAAAACAAAACCTGTTATGGAAATATTAAACATGTCTCACAGACTTGCTTGAGAGACAACATTCATAAACATCCTACCTCCTCCAACACCTTCTACCTCCTCCCATACCTCCTAGCCTCCTCACACACCTCCTAGCCTCCTCCCTCACCTCCTACCTCCTCACACAGGAACCTTCACAAAGCCCGCTGACAGGTTCAGCGGGGGAAATTAAAAAACGTCTCCGCTCATTTCCGTCAAAGCCCCCCCTGCTTGTGGAGATGTGGAGTAGTGAGCCTGTGGTCTCATTGTGATGTGAGCTGGCGGAGCGACTCCCCCCCCCCCCCCTCCCAGGTCTCGGGCTCCCAGGGTGCAGCTGGTCCTGGGGATTTAAAGGTCGTCCTTAATATCATTGCCGAGCCTGAGTATGCTGTAATCTGGTGGCAGAGCTGAAATCTCCGCTCCAGCCCCTCAGCTTAATTTGGCAGCAGGCTGGTCAGCTGTGGCTGATCTGATGGGGCAGGCTGTGGTCCAGTATTCTCCCCCGCCCCGCTCTGCAACCACCGGGCCTTCCCGTCTACAGAACGTCTACATTAGGAAGCAGAAAACGAATTACTTCCCTCTCCAGAATCTCCACAGTAGCTGATACCATCAGTCCAAAAAGAACTGGATGGATCTATTTTCCGTTTATTGTTATTTTATTTATTAGGATATCTAATTATATAATGTACACTATAGCAATACCTTGGTGAATACGACATGTATGATTTACAACTGTTTTTGATGTTTTTTTTTTTTTTTTCATTGTATAGAAGTGAAATGTAGGTTGAGCAGCCAAGCTTTGCGTGTCCCTTGAGTGGCTATTCTGTGAGGGTCAGTTAGGAGCAGGACCCTCATCTCAGTGAATCCTTCTGGGTCCTGTCAGGGTGTCTGCTCCACTCCTTCCTGCGCTCATCTGGGAGATGCAGTCACAACCACCCTTACGCCGATCGAGCTGATCGCTCATCGAGGCCTTTTAAAGACGCGCCTCTGTTTGTTTTGGCCTGTTTGCTCCACGACTTCCCCCTTCTGCTCATCTCTGGGTTCACAGAGGCAGGGGAGGGTCCTGTCAGAGGCAGGGGAAGGTCCTGTCAGAGGCAGGGGAGGGTCCTGTCAGAGGCAGGGGAGGGTCCTGTCAGCGCTGAAGCAGATTACCTGCTCGTCTGTCAGAGAGGGCGTGGCTCAGACATGTCACTGTGTATTGGGGGCAAAGATGCCACTCCTATTTAAGCTGTGAGGAGGATCATGTTACTGTCATGACTTGGTCTTTGCAATGCGTTTTGCATGGGCTGTATATGGTTATGTACAAGCCTCTGGCAAACATGTCTGTGTGTGTGTATGTATGTGTGTGTGAAGAATATGTTGTATGTATGTGTGGATTCATGCATACATGATTATCTCCTCTGTACAGCATGTTATTGCTCAATGAACAGATGTAACCCTACTGTGTGGTGGTGTATATTATACCCTATGTCTCCATTCCTTATTGACATGTTAAAGAAAACATGAGAAAAATCTGCCGTGTGTGTTTAATCTAGTTCTGGATTGTGAAGCCAAGCTGGGGACGGAGTGTGAGTTCAGGACTGTTTCCGCCTCATTTAGCCAGTTTGTGTATACGTGTTCTGTTTATGTTCAGAATTGTATCCAGAGACACCCAGTGCTTTCTGCATACTTCATACTTTCAGTTGGCGTCGTGTTTTATTCACACAAAGGAAAATTGCAACGACTTCAAATGACATTTACTGTGTTTATGGGGAGAAGAAAACACTCTGCATTTCATTGGATCCTTGTGGGGACAGGCCAGTCTCAGCAAATCTCATGAAAACAAACAACTTAAGAACCGTACTCACAATAAAAGAAAAAAATACTTTATTGCAAAATGGAAGATAATCTCTAGGTGTCTGCTTGGGTAAGATAACTCGCTAGACTGTGTGTGTCTCTTCACCTGAGGGGAGAAGAGCAAGGTAGAGAGGAGGAAACATGAGTTAATTAGAGGTGGTAAAGGAGAAACCTACAAGCATCTGTACGTTTTGTTTTACGGTCGTGGCAGACCCTTCCTCCCAAGCCACACACGGCAGCACAGAGGGCCTGGTCTTGGCAAATTAATGATGTGATAATGCCAGTTCCCCCTCTCTCCTCCCAGTGGTGGAGCTCTACACAGCCATGCCATGAGTCAAGCAGAAAGGCTCCAGCTTTCTCAAGGGGATTTTTTTAAATAATTGGTGTCTTTTTCTCAGGGTAGATAAGTCACATTTATTTCAACTTCAGAATATTAACAAGAATTCCTGTTTCTCCCATTTGATGTATACGTTTACCTTCTCAGATTTGTTAAATTCATCTTCAATTAAAATAAACGTTTTTCATTTTTATATAATTATTTATTTAGTCTTGGGAGGGGGGGGGATAATGGAATGTTAAAAATAATGCCCTGTGGAAAAGTAGTAAAAAGGCAGGAATAAAGATTTCCAGATTCCACTGAAACAGATATACATTTTTCTTAACTTGTACTTGTTAAAATAAGTAATTTACTTCTGAAGAAAATCGTTTTCCCACAGTTTCAAGGTTTGGTATAGTGACTGGGATTTTCGAATACGGATGATAAATACTTGTGTGTTATTGCTTCACAAGGAACCAAGCTAATATCTCACTGTGAGCCCCTCTACGTTGTGAAATGTGAACCCAAGTTCCCCTGAAAACAGAAGTTCATTTCAGCAGCTGTGTGTGAGATGGGAGTGATGATGACCTGGTCCTCACACCCTGTTTCATATCCTGTGCTAAAGGATGTTTTCACAGTTCAAAGGTTGATCTTGGTATGCTGAGGCCAACTAAGCCGGCTGGCCAGGCTTCTTCCCCAGAGAGTTGCTGGTCCAGGAACCTCTACTGTGCACCTCAGTAACATTCTACCAGAGGCTCCCAGGCTGCTACTCAGACCCATGAAGAGCTTCATTTCCTTATCTCATCATAAAAGCGTGTGTCATACAGCACCCTTTTCCATAGCACAATAAAACACTGCGATATGGTGAGGAGTGGCCCGTGTTAGGAGGTCTCGGTTGGATAGAGTCGTCTGTCTGCCTCGCTCCCGGCGGGCACGGTGGCATGCCCACGTTGTTCACGGGGACTCGCCTGGCGCCTGGCACCTCTCCCAGGCAGAGGCATCTTAATAGTCGTGACATCATTGAGGGCAGCACTCCTTCTCACCGCCCACCCTCCTTCTGAGAGGCGTTAAGGATCCATACAGAAAACTAAAACACAATTTGTTCCCCGGGTTAAGTGTGGCTATTGATCGCTCCTCGGTTGTCCTGGGTTTTTTCCTCACATCCATTCTCCATTCCTCAAGCGCTTTAAACTAACAAGACAAGCGTCTGTTTGATGACCATCTCCCTCTTGCCAAAATGAGTTATAAAGTGTTAAGATAATCTGAACAGATTCTATCTGAGGAATTCAGAGCTTTTGATACAAACCCCCGACTCCCAGAAAACATGGAAAGTCTGCTACATCATTAACGCAGAGAAGAAGAGAAGACTAATGAAGTGTATCTTGGGTTTTCCTTCTGGTGTTGATCTGAACCTTTGACGGTCAGGTTGTCACTTTTATTCAAACCCAACAGCAGTTTGTCTCAAGTCTCTCTCAGACAAAGCTGTAGTCTCTCTTTTAGAGTGTGGCTAAATAGAGTTCCTGAAAGCGTGACTGGATGTGAGACAGGAGGGAGACTAGCAGGTAATATAATCAGCTGAGGTCAGCAGGTAGACGAGGAGAGCCTTACTCTTTCTCCCCTCCCTCTGTGCGATAGTGTCACACTGCTTTCCAAGCCTTTTACCTGATGAATAATGTTCAATTCAAGTGTCTTAAACAGGAATGCCTTAGCTGCCTGCGAATTATTAATAAACTGAATGTAAAACCTTTTCAAGCCTTGGTTTTTTGTTGTTGTTTAATTCGCTCTCCTTTTAATTGTAGACTCTTTCAGACAAACATCCCAGTCTCTCCCTTTCTTCTCCATGGGGCCATCTATATAATCCCAAACTCATCCCTAAAGATATTCATGAACCCGCTTTTGTGTGTGTCTTGTCTACTAATGGCATCCTTGACAAATGCAAAACAAAACGAGTATAAAGAGAGTAATTATGCCCCTCTTGGCCTCTGGGGTGCTGGGGTACCTATGCTGGAGCGGAGCCATGGCCCCTATCCTCAGCAGCCCCCTGACGCTGGGCTGAGCTCCTTTGAGAAGCCCCTTGGTTCTCCTGGAGAGGGACCTTATTAGTCAAACACTCTCCTACATGGAAACTCATTCATGACTCTTAATGAGGATGTGGAAGGGAGGGGCTGTTCCTTCAGGAGGTTGTGAGGGGGGAGGGGGGAGGGAGGGAAGCAGCAGAGGTGACTCACCCGGGGAGCAGCTTTCAAAGGACTCAGATGGGCCTGGGTGGGACACAGCTCTCCCCAGCATGGACACGCCCCTCTCGCCCGTGGGCTGAAAGCCTCTTCAAGACCCTGATCCACATTCACACTCCTGGCCTTTCTCTCCGGGTCAGAATGGAGTGCCACAACTCACCCTTGTTTCTGTGACTTGAGTCCTTGGGAAGCAGGGATAAGGGAGGCATCACAGGGGTACAGAGACCCTGTTGGCCGGGTCTCACCCTCCTCCGGCCCCCTCCTCCGGCCCCCTCCTCGGTGGATACTGATGGGGAGGACAGCCCCTCCGATAAGGGCTTTAGGCCACTGCGCCACCCAGTCTCTAATTACAAGGCATGCCCAAAGAGAAAGCTAAGCCCTTGGCATTTGCAGCTTGCCATAATTGCTTTTGGCATAACTTGCCTTGCCAAATGTTTGGTACGTTTCTTCAGCAAAAAAAAGAAAAACGAAAGAACAAAAACCTCTTTAAGCTTTGGGGAGGGAGGGTGAGAGGTGGGTTAGAAATGTGATTACCACATAAAAATGTTGGACTGTGCAGCTACCTCTCCACGTGTATGATTACAGGAGTGTTTTGAAAGCCACCATATTCCCGTGGGGTCCGATAACTATCACAGCCTTGTCTTAGTAAGCAGAGAGCCCACTCAAAGTTTTTTTTTAATCTTCCATTTCCTTCTCTGTATACAGATGTGAGAAACACAGAGCCTCGTATTCATACAGTGTTGGTGTCTGAGATACAGCTCAAACTGCTGTTTCCATGGGCTCAAACCTGCTGTAGGAATCAACCAGAACATTTACATTACAAGCCCTTACCTGGTGATAGTTACTTGTAACCATGCATGCGACGCACTGCCTAGTTTTAGACTTTCTGCTGGAAGCTCCATTAACCAAGCCCTCTATTTCATTCTCCAGTGTGTGTGTGTGTGTGTGTGTGTGTGTGTGTGTGTGTGTGTGTGTGTGTGTGTGTGTGTGTGTGTGTGTGTGTGTGTGGATATCAATGAAGAAAATATATTATTTTTCTCTACCCACGAACAAACAAACCAAAAGCATACATTAATTCTGAGGGGTTGTAATTATAATTAACGTTCCATTTCCTGTCTCTCCCATCACAGCGACGTCGAACGGGACCCTGGAGGGACTGGAGAACCGAGAAGGAGGGGTCTGCGACACTCTATCCATGAAGATCGTCATGAAAGTGGGCCAGGGTGAGTCTGCTTCTGCACACAGTTTGGCTGGAATGTAGGAAAAGCAGTAAAATGGCGTCACAAAAGAGCCAGGCAGGATGTGTGTATGGATGAGCGATAATGAAAGCTTTGTTTGAGTACTGTCAAGACTGCAGTGCTAGAAAAAACGTTTCATGAGCTATTGTTCACCAAGCCAGACACCCGGGCGTGGGTTTTTACTGTGGACGCACCACTCCAGAGCTCAGTCTGTGGAAAGTCTCCCAGTGACTTCATCTCTCGTAAAGTAAAGGCTTCAGACATCACAAAATACTGTGTTCTCCACCGTTGGGCAGAGTGAAAAGGGAGGAAGGCGTTTCTGTAAATACAGAGAGAGACACTTTCTCTCACATACCAGCGTTCTCAGTATAAGTGGCTGTGGAAAGATCTTAAACATTCCAGAACTGTTCACAGTTTACCTTCTTCTTCTGGGTGACTCGGGGTGAACGGAACTGTGTCACTGACAACTAGTCGCTCACTGAAACACGTTTGAACCCTGTCTCTCACACACCGCCGCAAACTCAAAACAAGCGTTGACAGTATTAGCCGAATTAACTAGCAGCTCCAAGTGCTCCTTAGCTGAATGTCAGAGTGTTGAGATAAATAGGTCAGGACTTCCAAGGCATTTTCAGTCATGTCGTCTGTCTAATCTACCGTGGCGTGCCCTGTATAGCTTTATAAATAACACTCTGCAGCATGTATATACATTTGTCTCAATAAATTACCACGCTGACAGTGGATTACAAGGCAGACGCAAAACCATTCCAGCAGAAATCGATGTGATGAAGGCATAGAGACATACATGGCATGCACAACCAGCCTGCTGGAACTAATGAGACCAGCGGAAAAATCTGTTGATCTCCATGTAGATCCCATCATTCATCATGGTCTCTCCTCCTCTGCTTAACCTCTGGTTAATATACTAACCGTCTCTCTGGGGCTGTGAGTCGGGGTTGTTTGGCCCACAGACCTCATGCTAGGAGTGTCCCGGCCACTCCCAATCCCTCCCTAGTCCTGGTCCACACTCCACACATCTAAAGCAAACAAATGACAAAAAGGACTGCCGATAAGATTCTCACAACAGAGATTGCGTTGTTAGGGGATTATTTATATAGCTGACTTGAGTTAATACATAGCATAACTGGCCTAACATTCCCTTTGTCTGTCCCAAGATTAGTTTGCGCTGAATTCTGTGACACAGAGTGTCGATATGTGGAGAACCAGGAGACGGTGTGTAGATGATCTGGGTTGTTACCATATCAGTCATGTGCAAGTAGATTCAGTTGGAACGGTTTATTACTTTGGGGTTTGGGACTATGATGTGACCGTGTCTAAGGTCAGGGTACATCGTGTTTGCCAAAGGATCAGGGCAGTGACTCATGGTGTTCTTTAGCCTCAGAGAAACCACATGTTGCTTGAGGCATCAAGGAAACGTTGCATTTACGTCGAAACATCCGGAGCAAATTCCATCCTAACAGGCGAACAGTAGGACAGAGGGGGGTTGTTGAACAAAGGAGATTCGTCTTTCAGATTTCCGAGCTTTGTACTTAGTTGCATTTTTTTATATATGTTTTAGGGGGTCTTTTTCATGTTTTGTTGGACAGTACTTGGGTGGGGTGGTGGGATTGAACACAGATAAGACCGTTCGTTTGTCAAAGCTGCCGACGTCGATCAGATGATGGAGCCCCCAGACACCACTGCAAAGCGCCAACCTCATTTATCACCCTGTGTGTGAACATCCGATCATATGCAATTATCAACCACTCGTCCTTAATGGGATGGTGAGGTAGTGAATGCTGGGTAGTCTACAAAGTCTGGTGGTGAGGTAGTGAATGCTGGGTAGTCTTCAGGGTTCTGGTGGTGAGGTAGTGAATGCTGGGTAGTCTTCAGGGTTCTGGTGGTGATGTAGTGAATGCTGGGTAGTCTTCAGGGTTCTGGTGGTGAGGTAGTGAATGCTGGGTAGTCTTCAGGGTTTTGGTGGTGATGTAGTGAATGCTGGGTAGTCTTCAGGGTTCTGGTGGTGATGTAGTGAATGCTGGGTAGTCTTCAGGGTTCTGGTGGTGATGTAGTGAATGCTGGGTAGTCTACAGGGTTCTGGTGGTGAGGTAGTGAATGCTGGGTAGTCTTCAGGGTTCTGGTGGTGATGTAGTGAATGCTGGGTAGTCTTCAGGGTTCTGGTGGTGATGTAGTGAATGCTGGGTAGTCTACAAAGTCTGGTGGTGAGGTAGTGAATGCTGGGTAGTCTTCAGGGTTCTGGTGGTGATGTAGTGAATGCTGGGAAGTGTTCAGGGTTGTGGTGGTGAGGTAGTGAATGCTGGGTAGTCTTCAGGGTTGTGGTGGTGAGGTAGTGAATGCTGGGTAGTCTTCAGGGTTGTGGTGGTGAGGTAGTGAATGCTGGGAAGTCTTCAGGGTTCTGGTGGTGATGTAGTGAATGCTGGCCAGTCTTCAGGGTTCTGGTGGTGAGGTAGTGAATGCTGGCTAGTCTACAAAGTCTGGTGGTGAGGTAGTGAATGCTGGGTAGTCTTCAGGGTTGTGGTGGTGAGGTAGTGAATGCTGGGAAGTCTTCAGGGTTGTGGTGGTGAGGTAGTGAATGCTGGGAGGTCTTCAGGGTTGTGGTGGTGAGGTAGTGAATGCTGGGTAGTCTTCAGGGTTGTGGTGGTGAGGTAGTGAATGCTGGCCAGTCTTCAGGGTTGTGGTGGTGATGTAGTGAATGCTGGGTAGTCTTCAGGGTTGTGGTGGTGAGGTAGTGAATGCTGGGTAGTCTTCAGGGTTGTGGTGGTGAGGTAGTGAATGCTGGGTAGTCTTCAGGGTTGTGGTGGTGATGTAGTGAATGCTGTGGCACGTTGCTGCACAGTAAACACAAACCAGCCTTTCAAATCACATTTGTATTTGTATACCCCTTTTTACAAGCAGTGTCAAAGTGGGCACACACGCCCACATAACTGCACCCAAACCAAACCCTCAAAGACAAGGAAAAACTCCCAGAAAAACTCAGAGAGAAAAGTGGAAGAAACCTTGGGAGGAGCGCTTTAGTGAGGGATCCTCTCCTCCAGAGACGGTCAGTGACAGAGAAGTACAGACCAGAGACAATCACACATCAAGAGTAGAGATTCAAAAATAAAACAAATGTGCGAATGGATGGTGAAACACAGATATCCAGAGTTCTGAATCAGCAGAGTTTGAATTTGAGCGGTCATGTGACTCCATCAGGGGAAATGCTCCTTTTTTAGAGGTAGGAGACAACCTGCTGTACTGAGGCCCCCGTAACCACACAGCCTGTAAAACATCAGACAGATCCTCAAGATTAAAAGCCAATGTTAGAAATGTATTTCACAGTTAAAACTGTGTACCAGCCCCAGTAAGTTCTGCAAACTTTTACAGGGGAAAAAAAAGTTACACCCTTTTTTTTTTGGGATGGATAGTCAAACATACACTGGATAGGCTTCCATCGATTTTCAGTGTAATGTAATTACCTTTAATATCGTTTCCTTATCTTCCATCTCAGACATAAAACAGGAGAAAATGAGGAATAACCCTCTCCTGGCAGGGGCATGTTTTTTCTAACTGGGTCTTAATTTGGCACAGCGAAGACTGTTATAGTTGCTAAAACATTATACTTATTGGATTTAATAATCACATTGTCAGTTTTTTAATTGAAATGAATTATAACAGCTAAGAAGAAAAAAGTGAAGTTGACAAGAACTAAATTTTATTGCCCCTATTCCGCACCCCATTTGGAAGCTTTAGTGGATACTCAAGGGATCATAAGCATTTGCAGATATCCATACTGGACTCCTAACCATGTTCACTTGTATTGTGATATTGCAGACCCTAACACGGTTCTACCAGACCCGGTGACCACAGACCAGCCGAGACGAGAGGACAGCGGGGTGAAGGATCCGCCCACCAGCCCGCCCAAGAAGAGGGACGGTGGGTTCGTGCAGCCTGGAAATACAGGTGAGGATGCCCCCAGCTGGTCTGGAGGGGCCCCCGGGCCCCTCACAACCTGCAACTGCCTCTGTGCTCCACAGATTAGTATTAAAGAAACCTTCCACATTACAAAGTCACTCAGAGGCAATCTGAACCCTTTATGCCTGCCGCCTACAAACACCTATATTAAGACATGTACACAAACACACACACTAACGTATCATACACACAAACCATACCCACACACACACGCACACACACACAAGAATGCTCCTTTTTTGGTTTGTGAAAGTTCCACTTTTTATCATGTTGAATAGTAATGTGAGTAGACATGGTACTCAAGTGCGGTAATGAAAAATTAAAACCATATCTGTTCGGCTGAGATCTGTTTGCAGATAAGATGAACTAGTCTGCTAAAGCCGTCGGTGTGGTTTTAAGCACATTTTAAACATATACAGTATTCTTTTGCGTTTGTTTTGCTAGGTTTTCAGTCACCAGAGAAGTATGTTTTCTCAGAAGGCAGAGACTGCCGGAGTTTATATAGTTTTAGAAAGATGTTTGGACCCTTCGGTTCTAGATCTCCTTCAGGACAAAAATAAAAATCAGATGTTCTGAAAGAGAAATCCCCTTCTCTACGATCCTGGAGAACTGCCAAGTCTCTCAGTGTGAGGTATGCCTTCAATGCGAAGCCATTTTTCTTGATGTGCGTCTCTTTGTTCTGGAGTTGCTGTCCTGCTCTGTACACTGCACCAGAAGGAGGAAGGTCCACCATCACGGCCTGTTGTCTTGGACAGCTGAGATCTTGTGTACCTGTTGTGACGAGGACTGTTAGAATTGGAGATTGGTTTATCTCGCTGGTCTGCTCGACCCCACAGCTGAACGCTGGCCAAACACGGAACTGATTCCAAGCCAATCAGGACAACAGACAGAATATGAGAGCCAATCAGGACAGCAGACAGAATATGCATGGGATTATGGTCCAAGCAGCCAGTGGGACTGAAATGATACGTTTTGGATGACAAATACTTCAGCATCTAAATGTTTCGGGACACTTTGGGGAGGGCTTATCTTCCTGCTGAAGTGGAAAGAAAGCTTTCGCTGCCTCGTGCTTTGGCGAGGGCCTTTTATTGTGTTCCAGCTTTACTTTTGACAGGAGCATAGATGCAATCTGCATTCGCTCAATATTGCAGAAATGCTTCCATGAAGGGAGACAGTTTCCCCGTGCCAAAGAGTGGATCGATAGAAATATGAAATAGTGTTTAGCCTCAGTACTACATGGAGGTAATACCGTTTTATAAAATGTGTATGCAAATATTTTTACCGGCCCATTAAGCCCTTTGGAAGCCAAGAGTCTCGCCAGAGTGAGAAAAACACATTATAAATAACAGATATACTCATGACCAGCATCCAGATTAACCTGGGGGGAGAGATGGCCAGAATAGATTTCTATAAATTATTCAGGACATTCAAAAGTGTTGGCATGGCTCTACAGTTTGGTGCGAAGCTAACACATTAGAGCAGATATTATGGTATGAATTGTTTCAGTGTTTCTAAATCATTCAGAGGATCTGGAACAATACTAATGTTCCATGGTATGATAACGTCTCCCCGCTTATCAAACAGCAGGTGGTCTTAATTTTATTAACATGTGGAAAACAAAAAGGTATTTTCTTGTCTCAACACACCTTGCACAAACGGTAAACCTAGACCAGAGACTGATAAACCTTTATTGACCTCGACACATTCATTATTTATCCACAATTTTGTTTCTTCACTCACACTGCTAGATGTGGGAGGGGAAATGAGCTTTGAATATATCCAAGTATGATTGAGTGATCTTTAGGAACACTTTGGAGTCCATCTCTCTTTCCGGGTGAAAACCCGGCCTCTGATTTGTCAGTGAAGTGTTGGCCCAGGAGCACAGCGACATGCGATGTAGGGAACTATAAATAGTGGGGGACCACACAGGAAACAGGCATGCCACTCTAATTGGACTCAGTCCTCGTCCTCCGTCTCTAATGAGAGACTGGTGTTTTCTTTTCCCTCAGTGCCGGTAATATACATTTAAACAGTTTCTCTTCCTTACACCCCCTCCCATCCTTGTGGAGTTTGAACATATGGCTAAACATACACAGTTTAATCCTTCCCTCCTTCTCAGGATGAGAGGTAAGCTATCATCTGTGGAAAACTGACACCCCCACATGTTCGCCGAGGCCACAGAGTCAGGAAGCCTCTGGCTCAACCCACAGTAATATCTGGAGAAGCGTGTTTTGTTTTCCTTTACAGTGAGCCAGTTTGCGTACTCGCAGGATTTAACCTCCTAACAAGACAACATTAGGCAAATTCTGTGCTTGATCAACAGTAGCGCCTCCATCTTAGAGGCTGCCAAGCATCCCCCCTCCCCTCCACTAACAGATCCCCCATCTCCCCCTACAGACACCATCAACCAGGAGAACAACTCCGCAGAGGGGATCTTCAGCTCCAAGCCGGCGCTCTTCGCAGCCATCGGAGCCGGCTGCGTCATCTTCCTCCTCATCATCATCATCCTCATCGTCCTGCTCATCAAGCTGAGGAAGAGGAACAGGAAGCACACCCAGCAGAGGAACACGGCGCTGTCGCTCAGCACCCTTGCCAGCCCCAAGTGCTCTGGAAACGCTGGCTCAGAACCCAGCGACATTATCATCCCCTTAAGGACTACAGAAAACAACTACTGCCCTCACTACGAGAAGGTGAGCGGGGACTATGGACACCCGGTGTACATCGTCCAGGAGATGCCTCCTCAGAGCCCGGCCAACATCTACTACAAGGTCTGAGGCCAGCAGTGCTGTCAGCAGGAGGCTTACTAGCAGGGGAAGATCATGGCCGACCTTTTAACTACCTTGTTCGTCTGATGTTGAGAGACACTTTTGATGTTCCAAACAGTGACACTAAAAACCGAAAAGAGAAAAGGTTGTCATGGACGTAGTAGTTGAAACATTTTTGATGTTTCTCGATAGGCCAAAGGCAAGTTTCGGCGGGGTGGGGGAGGGTGGGGGGGGCGCTGTTATCTTCTCTTCCTGCTCCTTGCTAGAATTACACACTTCCCCCCCAGTTTGCTGTTCTATGTGTAGGTGTGTAAGACGGTCAAGCCAATAGAGCGTCCTCTGCTGGGACCAGACGAGGGGCAAACAGGGTATCGATGAAAAGGACCTGGAAGAACGGCTGTCGCTTCATCTAACGATGGAAGCATCCGCTGCTTGCTCAGAGACATGAAAAGGCACAGTGTGATACTGTAGCATAACCTTCCCTTTCATAACAATGTGTTCTACCTGCACTATTGTTTTATTTTTGTTTTTTTCAGCTCCCCGTTCACCCCAATCTGCTCCTTCAACATTGTATTTCTTTTCTACTGAATATCTAGTTAATACATACTATAAAATGGTAAATATTAATATTTTTACGTGTCCTTTAATGATTAATTTTGCCATCTGTAGGGGTTTTGATGGTTCATAAAGAGCCTGTTCTGTTAATAAAGAAGTGAACACACATATGTCAATCTAGATCACATAGTTTTGTTAAATACATGTCTTTCATTCTTCCCCCCCCCGCCCCTAGCTTGTCTGAACAGGCTAAGTCAGGTATGCAACTGTGAGTCAGCAATGGGCCTCACCCTGGATAAGAGTTAATGAAAGGCAAATAGCTCAATCGGAACGCCGGTGAGAGGTCATCATGAGTGAAATCAATTTAAAGAAAACATAAAGGTTATGTTTCAAAATGACAGGTCACTTCTGTGTCTGAATTGCCTTGGGGATTTTTCTTCATAACTCCCTCCTCGTAAATCAGGCCCGCAGTTTTCCCTTCGGTGGAAAAGAAAAACAAGATCAAATTTGTATAAACCCGAAAAAAGTGTGGAAGCAATTAAGATGCTATCAGAAGGGCAGAACCTCTCACTCGAGTTTTTTTTACTCCCTAAAGAATCGGATGTTTTTTGAGGGAAAGATGGGTGCCCAACCGTTCAGTACAAAGTTTTACTGACGGGAACTTCTTCCAGAGACAGTGAGACAACTGCGTAGGGAGGCGTGTGAGCGTTCACCACAGGATCGTCCTGAAGTCACAGTGCCTACAGAGGATCCTCCATGGGCTCTGAATGAAAAGTGCGAGCAAGTAATGTTCAACATGTGTGTTATGCATCTCCATAAAGATCCAGTCTGAGGAGAATGGAGGATAATGGAAAGAGTTAGACCTTCGTCTGCTGCCCCTGTTCTCAACCAGGTGTCAGGTGATGAAAAAACAAACTTTTTCACATAGCACTGAAAAATAACTGCACAGACTCGTCTGAGATATTTACTTTAACTACACTTATACTGTTGCGTAGTTAATTTTTATGTCCATCTCAAAAGGATTTCAGTGCTAATTTTCTGTGTACATAATCTTAAGAAAAACAATAAGGAATCTAAAGTAATAAGAAGAGTTGTGTAGAAAGACCTTGGATGCTGTCAGGAAAACAGATGTGAAGAAGTAGGGCTGTCACTGTTGTTAGAGATGGACAGTCTTCCCATTCCGTCTTTGGATCAGGTGATTACACTAGTACCAAATGTTTTCAATATCACTCATCACAGATGTTTATTCTTTAATAGATTTTCTCAGTATTCTGAATGGTCTCCCATTGTTGAGTCAAGTGTATTGATTTTTGTTGATTTAGCAGATTTTTCCATTTCACTTATTTACTGTAGGTTACCCTGGCCTATGTTTGGGATTATTTTAAATTATTAAAACCCTTAGCAGTATCAGCAGAATATGGTCTGCTTCTGCTCATAGTTTCACTGATCAGTCTACAAGTATGATGGATTTGACTATTGACATATTTGTGTGCTTTCAAGGTTAAAGTGAATTGGGTTTTTTTTGTTTACTTTGAAACATTCAACAGTGATTAGATAAACAAATCCAGTTGCCTTCACTGTGTAGACACAGTTGTCACATGCAGAACTGAAAACAACCCCATGCTTCGATCTCCACTGAAGTTCATCCTAAAGGGTTAAAGGAATTACCCTTCAATGGCTTGTTAATCATTCAGGATCATTCAATCAGTTTGATTTCTTATTTTATGGTAGTTCTATTGCCGGAAGTTATGTAAATATGTGAAAATGTTAAATTTCAAAGTTACATTTAGAGACCCATTTTACGAACTTATGATTAGTTTTTTAATGCAACATTTTGTAAATAGATGTCTTTTTAAAAGACGTTTTGTATAAATCTAGATTTTTTTTTTGATAGACAAAAAAGTTATTACACAAATCTCTTAACGCCGTTATCGAAGTGGCAGTTGGTAAAAAAAGAAAAAAGAAAATGCCTCTGATATTGTTCCCTTTAGGTCCTTCAGTCTAAAACCTGGAGAATCTAGACATTCAATTCATTTTCCATGTGACCTAGTCACCACTGAGTTCCATGGAAACACTGTGCATAAACAGAGTAGGGGGTCAACCTATATCTTACATCCCACGTGTATGTTTTGATCTAGGCGAAGGTACACAGTTTTCCTAAAACTAAACTAGAACTAATTGCCTTTTTCGCCGGCCTCCATGTGGATCAATGACATCAGAGCGGCATCATGTGTCGTGACAGTCTGATGTGTGGTCGAACACAGCAGACTCCTTACTCTCTACTGGAGGAGAGGGTGCTGGAGGAGGGGGGCAGGGGGAGGAGGAGGGGGGAGGGGGAGGAGGGGGGAGGGGGAGGAAAGCCACACTTTAGGGCCTCTGCTGATCTTGCAACTTTGGGGAAATAAATGAAACCTCACTCCTTCATCAGGCCTTGAGGAGACTGGAGACTCTCATGACCTCTCCAGATTATCCCAATATTATCTCGATCTAATGAGAAATCCCCATAACCTCCAGACACTCCTGCTATCTTATACAGGGTTCCCCTCGCCTATGCTGTGTGTACTGGTTGTTCAAAGTGTAAGAGATATTACAGTGTTGCCCTGGCGATTTACTGTGAGGAAATGTGTGATTAGGTAACATGAAAAATAGGTGTCAGAGAGAGAGAGAAAAAAAAAAGCATTTTTAATATAGTGGTTTGTTTTACATATACAGCACAGCAAAGTAGTGGCTCAACTGTGTCACTGGTTTCTCAATGTTCCTGGTCTTTCCATCATGGCAGTGTTATTTTCGATGTACATGTATGCAATCCCAATACGTTTATACGTGTGTCTGCTCCATATTCATATATCTCGCCTTTCTTTCACTCGCAGCTTGAAGCTGGGTTCAACATAACCAGTTACAATGGAATGGAAATTCCATGAGCCAAGTTTTGAAATCCTGATATTGCATATTGATAAATAAACTTTTTTCCTATGGAATTTGTCTTGTTTTGTCTCTTATTTGAGTAGACTCGACTTATATGTTAAGACGTGCAATTGTTTAACATTGTAAACACAAGTCTTTATAAGAAGTATATGAAATATGATGCGAGTGTCACATGATGATAAAACAATCAGAGATGTTCGCCACCACAAAGTACTGTTCTTGACACGGCTCGTCAGAGGAAGACTCATCTTATTTTAGTCACCAGGCGTCCCCCAGGTGTGGGAGGGAGGGCTGAGGAGAAGCGGTTACCTGGTACTGCTGTTTCACTCTCCACTGCTCCGTGGAGCGCATCAGAAGGACGAGCTCCACCCACCACACACATTCAGTGGTCCTGCTCTCATGGCAGGGGGTCAGAACCTGCGCATGTGGGTCCTGATCTCTCTCTCTAATGAAAGCCCACTTTCATAATGACCGGTCCTGCTGACAACTCTGATCTCAGTGACCCTGAGCCTCCCACAAGTTAATCGAAACCTTCCCAGACTCAAAATGACTTTTAATTGGTTGGGTTCAGTTTTCTGTTGAATTTGACTCAGGAGTCCATCAGAGGGGCGAGGGAGGGTGGACGGTGTGTTTCTGGTGATACTGGACTGCAGGATAGTTCAGCCTGTGTGTGATGATGCTGTCAAACAGTCTCATGAATTCAAGACTCTGCAAACAGAACCCCCTGGACTCCTTCTGTAGTGTCTGAGATAGTCATAGGCACCTTTCACACACACACACACACACACATACAAATGTTATTTATTTTTCAATCTTCTGCGTTAGTGTCAGTATCAAAGAGCAACATTTAAATATTTTTCAATTTAGTCTTTCAATTTCATTATTTCTAAAACATTCTGCTTTACTTTTGTTAATAATGTGTGCCTGAAACTTTTGCGCGGTACTTTTGTACATCACTCATCGCTTAAATCTTTACCAGGAGAGACAACCAACAAGTCTGAAATTAGATTTCTCAGAGTCGACGACTTCCCTGCGGCATCCGGACTGGAAGGGACATCTTCTACCCTTCAACATGATATTAAAATCATAATAAGGATGAACGATTGTATGTACTCCATTTTCCAAATAGTGATGTCTGTACTGATTTAGGAAGAATGAAGTGCAATAGTTGACTGTTTGTGGTTTGGATCCGAATGCATCTCTCGTGTCACTCACCCCTTTCGCGAAAACTGAAAAACCTTTTTTATTTCTTTCACGTCTGTAACTCACAGAGCCATTTTGTGTGTGTGTGTGTGAGAAAGAGAGAGACAGCACCAAAGATTTCCACGTTTGTGTGAAGGACAGACAGAGTTTAGCGATTTGTGGGAGGAGAGGGTGGAAGCAACCTGTTGTTGCCGCTCATAACCAGGACCATGACGCTGCAACACCTTGACGTGCATGCGTGACCTCTGCTTCTTTCACCAAATGTACTGAACGCTACAACATCCGTATCTCAGAGGGCTTGTGTGTGGAACGTCTTTTCAGAGCCACAGTCAGGTTTGGCAGCAAAGGCACGTGTTTCATCCACGGCTCTTTCAAACATTCATTTTGTGAAAGTTAAGCAAAAAAATAAAATAATACGTTTCATAAGAAGTACTGTGAGCGAATATCCTGTCATGAATATTAAAAAGAGCCTGTCTCTAGTTGCTTCGTGGAGTCACCTTTTCTAAAATGCTCTGGAGGAAACAACTGCCTTCAAGGGGATTGAGCCTTAATGCAGCTAACTTCGGGAACTTTACTCTCTCCATCTTGCAACTTTAATTTGGCCCTTCAGGAGCTGCCAAGTAGGAAACTGATGGCTCAGAGAAGCAGCTGACTTCCTATTGGATAAAATGTTTCTACCTGTCATTCCCCTGGCTTCAATGTGAAGATGACAATAGAAAGATCCACAATTTATGCCTGGAAAACACATCCCACAGAGGAATCTTCCTCAGGAGAGTCTGTGATTATATAGCATTTAAAGATTGCTGACTTACTATGGAAAGATTCAAAGACCTTGGGATTCTTCACAGAATATGGAAGCAAGCTCAACACAGTGTTCCAAATCTAACACGGAATCAAATATAGGCTTTGAAACACCAGCGAAGCAAGACAGCTGATTTATCTGTTTTGCAGAAAGAAATATTATATACTAACAATCATACAGTGAGTTGGTGAAATCATAGTAGTATTAATGTAGCATTTGTGAATCTGGTTTCAGCGTAATCTATACTCCGCTGGATTGTGATATATGTTTGTTATTTACATTCACATACTACCATGCCTGCGCTCTGGTTTCCATGAATCAAAACCAACTGTCCCATGTCTGTGAGATCCAGAGTTTGTTTTTCCTTTTGTCTTTGATGAGTACGTCAGACAGACACATAGATGTGGTTCCTGGGGAGGGAACGCTCTCTTTCAGGGATGACCTTAAGCAACAAATGTATAAAACCGCTCAACGTTTTCAGTAGTAAATGTCATGACACTACCAGCCAAGATAACACTCTACCCACAAATTCTGGTTATCTAGCTTGTGCTGTCAGACCAGTGCTCAAATTCACAGTGAAATTACTTTTCTAGGCCAAGTTTATGTGGCAGACACTCCGCACTGCATCTTAATGTCAGGAGGAAGTAGTCTCCCTTCTCTCCGTGCGAGAGGCACTGTTTGATCTCCCGCATCACTGTGGAGTCTCATGCATATCATGAATGTTTGTGCTGCGACCGGAACGGAAAAATAAACCAGTCTGGGACATGAAAATAGCCCCCTCTTCTCCACCTCACCTCCACGTCTCTTCCACCTCTCCTCCATCTCCCTTCACTTTCACCTCCTCCACTTCACCTCCACCTCTAATAAGTAATCTCAATAACTTACATTACGATTTTTACTTTGTTGCAAATGCCCAAAATGTCAGTCATACGGTGGTAAGGTATCTGTGCGGTAGACTCCAGCAGACTAGAACTGCAGGACACATGCAGGGATGAAGCCAGCTACCCTCAAAGGATTCACCTCACAGACCAGGGCAGTCGACTTAGTCACACAACAGGTGAGAAGCACAATTGAAGCTCAACCCAAAGCCTTCTCTTTCCTGGGTGAAATCCGATCCTCCTAGCAGGCATTCAACAGACAGTGTCCTCATCCATTGTAACACACTGGTCCTAGTGGCCACACACCAAAGATAGAAAAAGTACACACATCCTTCACTCAAGTAAAAGTACAGATACACATGTTTAAAAAGAAAAAATCATATTGATCATGCCACCAAATACAGATTAAAACAAAAGTAACAAGCCTGGTTTCAAAATGTAAGAAGTAGAAAGTACAGATATTAGTATAGTTATTACACTTTTATTACACAGTTATTACACTGTTGTTACACTGTAATTACACCACTGTTACTTTGTTGCAGATATGCGAAGTAATTAAGTATAAATACGTTGTTACTGTACTTAAGTAGATTTTACTGGTATCAGTACTTCACTATTTATTTTTCTGAAAAAATGTAATACATTTTTACATAACAGTGTAATACTATATAAAACAGCTTAATAACTAATAACTCCATAATAACAGTGAAATACTACATAATAACAGTGTCGTTATATCCCATCTCTGCCACACACACACACTTTTCATGCAGTGAATAACAACACAGCAAATTTGCATGTTAAAAATTTCTCCTCCAGAGCAGATGAAACTGCTAAACATGTGGAAGCTGGGTCAGCGTTCTCTTCAAGGAACTGCCGGGTACTCAGGTGCATGGCTGAAAGCTTAGCATTTTTTCTGTCAACATAAAATCTTTTTCAGTTATGTCCTCGGGCCTTTAGTTAACTGCTACATGACAGACTGGCTGAAAAATAACACATTCAAAACACCAAAACAGGATTTCGAAAACGAGGAGACATGATACAGTCGGATATTAAGTCTTAGGTCTGCCCGACAACTGAAACAGGTCCATGGAAAACACACCGTCTTTTGTTAATTACCGACAAACCATTAAGAGATTTTCTGTTCAATTTTGACAAGGATAAAGGTTTTTCTGCTGGGTGAAAGCCTCCCCAGACCCATGGTCACCCATGCAGAGGGGCCATCGTAAGTTTTGTGGAGCATATCCAAATCGCTCTGGCTTGAACAGTACACACTGTACAGTTCGGTTCACTCGCTATCAATTATGTCATGTGAAAAGTGCAGCACGGCAGCAACTCCATCGGAGACCTGACCTAAATCCAGGAGCCATGTGCTGGAACAGGGGCAGGGGAGGCAGGAACAATATCTAAATACGCTAGCTAGCGAGAAAGCCAGAGCAATCCCGCTCCCTGTTAGCGAGACAATAGAGCCCACTCATCCATAGAAGCGAAGCCACCGTGCCAGGCTTCGTATAAGAGGTTAGTTTACACATCGCCACTGCTCTGACACCTACATGCCTGTTTAGATATAGACTTTAGAGACAAGGGGAACATATGGTACTCGTTTTTTGTTTATTTAGAGAGACGGCGGTTTGAGGGAACAATGACTATAAACCACATTCAGAGAGACATTCATTCTTCTTTCAGATATGTTCTTTTTCTTGTAGCTGTGCCCTTGATTTAAGTGTGTGCACAAAGGAAAGATTCATTTCTCTGGATTTAATATGATCATATCTTCATTTGGATCTCCGTTTAGGATGTTTTCTACCAGAGTGGCTGGAATCATTTAGTCAAGGTTTTTTAGACTGTGTATGCCAGGTTTGGTTTTGTGTGTGTGTGTGTGTGCGTGCGTGTGTGTGTGTGTGTGTGTGTGTGTGTGTGTGAAAGAGAGAGAGAGAGAGAGAGAGAGAGACAGAGAGAGAGAGAGAGAGAGAAAGAAAGAAAGAAAGAAAGAAAGAAAGAAAGAAAGAAAGAAAGAAAGAAAGAAAGAGAGGAAAGAGAGAGAATTTGAGTGGTAAAGTTGATTTGGTTAAGGCTAAGCAGTCCTATCCTCCCATCTTAGGAGACAGCAGAGAGAACTGGTAATTTGAATATCATGCACAGTCATGGCTTTAGGATCTGGCCCACTGCCCGTCTCTCTGCCTCTACCCTACAGCGCCTACAAGGGGCCCCCAGGACTCTTAATATAGCTGTATTAGTCATACACAAAATGTCATGGTGTGATCAAAGACCATGGCAATTTGAAAAGCATACACAGCATGTGTTGTCCAGGATCTTTCTCCACTGATCTGCTGCATTTCTGCAGCACATGGATGCCTCTGGAAACTACACTTTCTATCATTCTTTTTTTTTTTCACCTAAGATTACCGTACTGTACATGGAAGAGAGTGAGGCAAGGGATAGATCTAATGGGATATTCCAGGGGGGAATCTCTGTTGCCTAATGATAATGTTTGTTTGTTTGTTCCAACCAAACAACATAGTGTTGAATATGGCCACATTGCAGATCTGCTTTAAGTTAAAGGGTCTGTACATCAGCCAGACTCTGAGGGGCAGGTCAAGCTGGGACCAGAGCTGGTCAGAACACACGCCGCGGAGCGCAAGGAGAGGCCTTGTGCTGGCGGAACTGGGGTGTATCTGTGTTTATGGTACATTATAAATCCCCTGACTATAAAATACACAACCAGGAAATTAGATTCACTTTGCGCGGGACAGCCAACTGCCATGTTATTTGTAGAATTTAAACAAACTGCAATTTACTCCGAATAGCGTTCTGCTTTGAAAGAGTCGGCCAGAAACTGGTTCAGTGGTGGTCCCTCCAGGCTTTTAGTTGTGTGTACGTTGACCATGGAGACTGTGGCCTATTTACATCTAGAGTGTGTGTGATAAACCACAGCTTTATAACCTTGACATTTTCCCACTGTACAAATAATGTACATGAAAAAACATGAACGCAGTTATGTTCCAGGGACAGTAAATGTACTCAATGAATGATAGACTGAACATCTGGTAATGGCAATAGCCTATTTTAAAGTACTGAAGTTAACATTTTACTTTTTACCCTAACATTTTACCCTGTCCCTGTCTTTAGGACTTTATGGTATGTGAGCTAACGCAGTTGGATTGTCAAAACTAAGTAATAAGTTATCTTACCAAGTTGTTAGTTAAGTCCGTACAACCCAACATCAAACTTGATAAGGAAAACTAATATCTTGAATGTTTTTACAATGTTCTATCCTGGTTTACTGCAAAGGAATGTTATATCCAACATCTGCTGACGCTTAGTTGTGACCCTTGACAGGCCACGGACTCAGAGCAAAGCCAAGCAATAAGCCCGTGCATTTCAATCAATTCCTCTCAGTAGAACAACATTTGGTATCAATTAAAAAGCTTTTCATTGGATTGTGAGAGATTAAGTACAGTAGCTAAATGTCATACTTGTCACATGAAACAAACCCAAATGCTTATTTCTAAAAGATAATGTAATTATCATGTCGACTTTTTGCAGATGGTAAATATCCAGAGGTGGACTGAGGGAAGAGTCACACGTCGTGGTACTTTACTGCCATCATAGGATGACTCAGGAATAAGGCAGGAGAGAACAAACTTTACTGCCATCATAGGATGACTCAGGAATAAGGCAGGAGAGAACAAACTTTACTGCCATCATAGGATGACTCAGGAATAAGGCAGGAGAGAACAAATCTCAAAAAAAGTTAAAGGTCGTTTCACAACTTAAAGGGTTTTTAGCGGAAACATTTGATTTTTCTAGAAACACACAAATGTACACACACACACACACACATGCACACACACTGTGAGGAGGATGTTTGGGAATGTCAGATTTCATATTGCCTTCCTTCTCTCGACAGGAGCCAAACAGCTCTGGCTTTAGACAAATAACCAGAATGTCAGTCAAAAAACTGGAATAATAAAGGTTTCAAAAGGGGGAAAGGGTTCATAGTAAGCAAGTGTATCCGTGCTTTTGCCAAATGGTGTTGTAGTCAAACCTTAAAAAATATGAAGGCAAGTAACCCAAAATTTACATTAGAAATAGGAAAACATGTTGACGGTTTAGTTAAGTTATTTAATATTTAAGCAAAATAAGGATTGACTTGGACTGAACTTGAGTATGATCAAAGTGACACTTAATGAAGTTGTTGTCAAGACCTGCTGGGGCCCCAGCAGGAAGGATATGCTGGTTGTGTGTGAGTATATGTGTGTGTGCGCTGTGTGTGTGTATGTGTGTGTGCGCTGTGTGTGTGTATGCGTGAGTGTGTAAATGTAAGAAATGCTGTCATAGTTTATCAGATACCTTGCCAACTGAGGTTTCTCCAGTTTGCTAGCCCCTGCTGTTTGTGCATTTTTCATGAACTTTCAAGAGCGTGACCGAGTTGTTAGACGGCACGTTACGTTCAAACTTTAAACCCCTCTACAAAGAAAAGGCTCTGCTGCCATCATGTAAACAATGATAGTGTTTGAGTAAACAAACACCAATTACGTACAACATCATTTCCACTTCCTGCAGGATGGATGTTTTCCGTCTGTCACCTTGTGTTGTAAATTAGCAATCTATATACAGGAGCCAGAAATAACCTCCGTCTCAACACCAGCCAGATACAAGCAAACAGCCTCTATGGAATCCAGACAATATCTTTTTTCCACCTTTGGTATTCCACAAGAACCACCGATTTTGATTGGGACGTTATTGTTTCACTTTGAACCGAACTTGAAAAAGCGAGCACACCACTAACTTGAAGGATAACCTGAAAATCTGATATGCCAGGAAGAAACTGTGAATATCTTATTCGCTTTCTTCAGGAAGAGGAAATTTAAAACGGTGCCATGTTGAATGTTGTATAAGGCTAGAGGAAGGCTCTCTAAAACAGTTCCATACACACATAGAACCCTTGTCAGGCTAGTAAGGTTTCACACCAAACATCCTTTTTTCATTTGAGAAGTTATAATGTTCCAAACAGCACTTTGGAATATTTTCAGACATTTTTCTTCTCTCTGGTTCTCTACAGTTAAAATCAATCCTCAGCATTTTTTGCTGAAAATTGAAACGAGCAATAAATAAGTGAACTACAGAACACAGAATGAAACTCTTCAGTCTTAAAGTTCACAACGAGTTTCACACGCACACCCAGAGCACCTTCAAAGAGAATGTGTCCATTTATAAGTCACCTTTGACCTTATTAAAGTAAATGTTGGTAAAAATGCAAGTGACGCCCACTACAATGAATACGCGTCCCAAAAGAGTTATGGAGCCCAGTTAAGTTCAAGCAGGTGTTGGTGTCTGTGGTGTCAAGACAAAGCATGATCCATGATCCGTCCCAAATAGGCCAGGACGCACTATCTCCTCCTAAAGCTCCTTATAAAAACCCTGCTGCCCAACAAACTCAAAGCTGAATAGTTGAAATTGTTGGCCATGAAGGCTCCATAAGAGAGGTCACATAGACGAGACCTTTGGCTAAAATCCTAGATCTGATTTTCCCTTGAATGCTTGAATTTCTTTCTTCCCCAGATTCATTTTTCAACAAAGTAGATTTCTCGTGCGGAAAAAGTGTGGTTCCGGAATGTTGAGGAGTTCTTCAGTCTTGGTTCTCGCCTCAAGATTCCAGCCCCATCAGAACCTGCCCTCCAGCACAGAGCAGTCACTACCCAGAGCCCAGATCTGGGGGTGGACTGAAGGGAAATCGACATGTGGCTGAGATTAAGTGATATCATGTATCATACATGATGACTTTAGCAGGTCTGCCATTAGAGAGAGAGCATTACCCAGGAGATAACATCTGAACCAGGCCAGAACACTGCTGTTTTAGCCAATTGAAAAAGGAAGCATTAATTCATCTGAATATGAGTGTATCTGATACATGGTGACCGTCTCTTATTTGAACATGAATGTGTGTGTGTTTGACTTCTTTACGGTTGGAACGTCAGGGACCCTGCACCCTGCAGCCATGAACACTTCTAACATGCTTTCACATGGATATACCCTACAAGATCCAGGTGAAGGGCTATTTACATGCAGTAAGCATAGACCTACAAGTTAAAACGACACAGCTGCATGAAATCAGGAACCTCCCTACGTGTCTCTATTACTTGAGAGATTCAGTAATTAAAATTAAGCTTCTGTAACTTTCCCTGTCCTGCAGGCAGGGCATGGTCCTAACTGTATAGTCTGTCTGGAATAGGCCGGATGCAAGTTAAGTCTGCCAAGTCTCCAAGAGATCTGGTGAATCAGTGAAATATGCATCCTGATTATACGTGAGTGTCGAAGGTTGAGTCAGCAATCGGAAAGAAAGAAAAAAGCCAAAAATGTCTTTGGTGGTGCACATAAACGAACCATGACCATGGCGACCAGCTGCGAGGAGAGGTGAGTTGTAGCAGCTAAGACAGGCGTAAACAGGCGTACAGAGACGTCTTCACGAGGGAGGCTCAAGGAGCCGGGAGATAAACCCTGAGTAGGCACGGAGAGACAGTGACATAGGGCTGCTGAGCGTCCACAGGACACATGGAAGCGATCAGAGGCACGGCGAGCGATGAGACCGCTGGATGAGCACGGATGGTGGAGGAAGCGTGGGTTTTACGCAAGGAAGCGAACGATCAGGGCAGCGCGCGTTACGCGCAGTTTTAAACTCTGCCCACTCGCATGCATGTGACACAAACGACTATTCCACATGTGGGTTCTTATAGAAGCTGTGGAGAGACCGCATTCTTTCCTAGACCTGCTCAGAGATAAAACAGAACACGTGCATTAATAACATTCCCCGATGTGGTGACCTCGAGGTCTTTTAGTCAGCTTCCTTCCTGGCTTTTCGTTTGTAGGTATGGAAAGGTCTAGATGGCGAGCATCCTTTTAATTTATTTTTTAAGCGGTCATGCCCTCCAGCAACCTCATGCATTTGCAATAGGGATATAATCTGTGAGTGTGACCGTCAAGCCTTATGGATCACGCCACAAGATTCCTCCAGGAACCTTGAGAAGCTTGACGCTAGTTGTTCTTCTTCATGCCTCGGGGTTCACCTCCATCATAACTCCTAGGGGATGGGGAAAAACAATAAGCAACTGTTGACCTTTTTTATGATATTTTGAGTGTATAACCTAGTGTACAGCACACTTCAAGGGATATGCAGTGTTCTCTGAACTGCTCTCTGAGGATAAACAAATAATAATATTTAATAGTATTTAGTATAATAATATAAATATATAGTATAAATAATAGTATTTAGTTGACCTTGGAAATGCCCTGTTGTTTGCACTCCTTTCATCCAGTTGGAGACTGATGAGCAACATGGACCTATTTCACTACACAGGGAATCCTTTTACCTTCCTCTCTTTGTAGGAAGAACCTGGAGGAGCTTGACAGGATTGTCTAGTTGGAACTGAGACCTTGGTTGACAAACAGCAGCCTAGTGATAAGAATCAATTTAATAACAGTATGTCAGTTTTATTGGTTTACAGTTTGTTACACTGTAGCAATCCCATGACAGGTCCATGCTGCAGGCTGTTCTCACTATCTGACATCTCTGTGATATTGGGTTAGAACAAAAGTCTAATCAAAAGATACAATTTTTTTGTATAAAAATAAAAACTCTCAGATTTCTTTTGTATTAACTCAACAGCATTAACAGTTTTAATCGAATTCCAAAAAATGATTGGTCAATTTTTCTTTTTGGTATATGCTATTTAACTGTTTTAAATCACTGCCACTACTGTTGTGAAATGTCTGAAAACAATCTGTCAGTTACTGTTCCCCGATCAGGCTCTTGTCAGCTAGTTGTGTGCTAGTTCAGCTCCAGGTTGTTTGGCAGCTTTGCTCTGCTCCGTTATAGAGCATCTGCTGGGTTCACACGAGCCACGTTTTCTCCCTGCTGTTCCGTTTCTCTGAGAGAGCCAGGTAGATCCAGAAAGCTGCTATATGGGAACATTCATTTTGAATCTCTGATGTCTCGATGGCAGCTGTCCTGATCTAGGCCGCCTCACAAAGCCTCTTATTTGTGTAGGTGGACTCAATGTAGCATCCAGAGATTAAAATGGTACAGTAGTTCTATCAAATGTATTTTAAACAACACATCTTGAGAGCTATATTGCACGTTAGTGCTTGTTTGTGTGTGTGTGTGGCGAGGGGGTGGGGGGGTAGCATTTTTACAAATATCTTTGGCATGCTGGGAAGAAAACAAAGATTCATTGCAAAGTTGATCGGCACAAAAAATGCAATATGCTCTGTGTGTAGAAGCAGTGAATATTTTGGTGTTTAATAACACAACATTACAAAGCACTCTAAATCTCTCCATGTGGAAAGAGCATGCTTTTATGGGTGGCATTTTTGTAGATAAAAAGCCTACAGTCACAGAAGCCACACTGTGCAATGTCATCATTAGCACAAATCCACACACACAAAATCTGTCTTCAGGCAAAAAGCAATGCAACAATAAGCAATAATATGACTCGGTGGCTGCAAATGTAAATTCAGAGGGCCCCTACAGCAGCCTATGTACGGTAAATATCACTCTTTAAAGGGAGGTTTTGCATTTCAAATTTCCAAGCAGGGAAAGTGGAAGGACATTAGAAGAAATCCAGGGATGGGGTGATGGTTTAGTGAGGACATGCACTTGTCTTCAGCGGTATGTACAGGGTACATACTACATGACAGTGGGTGGGTTGTAGGAAAACAGTAACATGTAAGAAACAACATCAAATATGAATGTGACCGCTTCCCTCCTACGAGAGTTGTATTTGTATAATGTTGACATAAATAAACTTCTCAAATGCATTTTGACTGAAAACTGAGGTAAATTGCTACCGATATAACCATATGATTATAGTGATCACTGTAAATTATGTTCGAAGAAATGTTAATCATATTCAGATAGTTACATCTGATTAGGTGTAATCAGAAATTATACTATGTAGGTAATTTTCAACAATCCTAATGAAATAAATAACATGTTGACAGATGTCACTGCTCAGCATGATTCGTGTTTCTCTTCAGAAATGTCAGCACCCTGCTGCATCCAGTCAGTCGTTAAATGTTTGCTTGTCAAGGTCACCATTTAGACCCAAATAAACATCATCTGTAGCTTTCACATTTCACTATATGAATCCTTTCCCATGGAAAATCCTTAAAGGCTGCATGATCTCAAAATGGGATGGGCCCTTTTCTCCACAAGCTTGGTCACCAGCACTGCTAGTTCTGTTCTGGTCAGCACATTTGTGGTTAAAGGCATTACTAATGTGTTTGCTTTGACACAGACAGACTGTACACAGCCCAGCCAGTGACCCGCGCACATCTGCTTTCCTTTATGGAGATGAGGAACATTCTCTTTTACGGTGTAATGTGAAGGAAAAAAACCCTCTCAAACTCACATCAGTCTCACAGACAGTTTCCCGTCTCTGCACACATCATTGTATTTACATACTAACACGCGGAGCAAGGAGAGCGGAGATTTTAAATGCTTGAAGTTCTGCTAGACTGCAGCAGAGGCATATCACTGACACAGATCAAGAGTTTAGATCCATAAAAGCGAGAGATCAAAAGTGAGTGAGGCCCCAGATCTCAACTGAGGCTTTGCATACATGCTATCCTCTTTATGTGCCTTCGCCTTGGAGCAAGCGCAGTAAAATTGACAATTAAATTGACTTAAGCATTTATGAGACTAAAAATAAAGAGCAGCAGGGGTTGTGCGGCCGGCAGCATGGCCCGTACGCTGCTCTGGGTCCGCCCTATAAATCTGAGGCTTTGTGAAAATATGTAGGTGGCCCCAGTGATGTTTATTGAAGCATCTGTTCTGAATGTAGAGAGGAGGCACAGGGAAACAGCACGATGACTTTGCCAGCTGTCAGCTAAAAGACCATGGAGAATACTTGACTAGATATTACACTTCATTATAGTTACATCACTAATCTAAGGTGAAAGCATGCCATCCTAACTATGGCTTTTGAATGTAAGACTGTAAGATCATTTGTGTACATTCACCAGCATTTGGTACAGTGCAGTGGTGATTGCATCGTGATGCCTGTTTAGATGCCCTTAAAGGTTTTCAAACAAAGGGAAGTCTTTGATAAACCTAAACATATTCAAGTTTCATTTTCCATTTTAAACCCTACACCAAAAAGAAACAGAAGGTTTGAACATATGTCAGCTTTTTAGAACTGGCCCTTTGCTTCAAAAGTCCCGTCAACTGTTGATGGACTCTATGTAACTCTGGATTCACTGTCAAAACCGACAAAAAAGATCTGAAGTGTTTCGTGACATGCCCTGGCAAACAGCTGGACCGCTTAATTAGAGCCATGAGCAAATAATTTGATGCTTAACAGTGATGTCTATCCAGTAAGAAAAGAGAAGGGAAGTCATTAACTTCAGACGAGAGGGAAGAAAGGACACAGACCTCCTCCCTTCATCTGAAAGAGGACAGATCTGCAGAGGTCATGTTGGCCCAAAGCAAATCTTTCATCTGAGAGAAACAGCCCCTGACCAGCTCTTACCTGGACGACACGTCATGACTGAATGACAATGCAAGTTTTTTGCTAGGATGAACCATCTCTTTTCCAAAAAGGGTCCTGACATACAACACAAACAAGAATTCTGAATAATGCTTATCAATGATGTCCTTCAGTATCAGGTAACTGCAGTAGGCCTGGTCGCATAGTATGTTTGTCATAAACACACACACACCAGACACACACACATTCACACACCAGACACCAAAACACAAGTTAGTAACAGTATGTGATCCATTATGCATAAATTATTCAAAGTAACAACCGCTGATGGGAAAATACGAACCAACGTTGAACCTCATGTCACATCTGTCCCCTAAGACTGAAAACATGAACTTCATGTCACATCTCTCCCCTAAGACTGAAAACAGTTTGCTGCTGACGGGCAATGAATGTTTTTTCCTGCTTCGTTGTTGAATGTTAAAACATCAGGCTAAGATCACAGCAGAGATGTGTGGCTAAAGATTTCCATCTTAACACTGTGATTTCCCTCCAGGATTCACAAATCAATTCACATCTCAAACCAAAGCAGGGTTCTAGAAAAAGATGAGAACCGATCATATGTCCAACAGACAATACCATTCAGTATTTCGCATTTTGTGAGTAAAATGTAATTGTTTTGTAATAAACAGCTTGTTAACTGACATACAATAAGAAGGGTGTTCTCAACTAGTTAAATTCTAATGTTCTTTCCTGTAGATTCATCCTTGATTAGACGCGCGTTTCCACCAAGCCTCAGTAGAGAAAGGCCATTATAGAAATAGTCCATTATAGAAACGTTTTCGGGATGAAGCCCTGTGGTTACTGTGTCATGGGAATCATGGGTTTTCAAATCCACAATGCTGTAAAAATGTATCGAACCAGTGCACTTCAGTGCAGGCAAGAAAATTCCATGTAATTACACAACCCAGGCAAGAAGCCTGTGTTGTGGTGAAGCCTAACAGCTCTGGAGGCAGGAGAAGGAGGGTCTGGACAGTGAAACTGCTAGCCTCAGGGAGAGAGAGAGCAGAGGAGGAACATGCAGCCCTCGGCCCTGCAAACAGCTCACCATGAACCCAGAGCATTGTGTTCAGAGAACCAGGAGTGAAAAGGACTGCTGAAGGACTTTCATCTTGTCCATCACTCAACAGTTGCAGCAGCTGTTGACCACTGTATGTGGATGAGGGAGTGTGGTCAGATCATCAGGAGAGAGAGAGCTGTTGTGTCTTCCCTCGCGTGTGTTTTCGTGTATGTACTGTCAGGTGCCAGTCCCTGAACCAGCCCAACAGAGGGGGATGTCGCCAACCGTGTCATTTCCTGTTTACTTGCATTCCAATCAAAAAGGCTTCCCTTTCGCTATTTTAGGTGAGTGCGTTTCTGATTCATTATTAACGACTTCTAGCATGCTTCAATAGATTTCAAGATGCGGTGCCTTGTTAAATAATTGATTTACCTCAGAACATATTCATGAGTAATCCATTTGAGGATAAGTAGTCACACATTCACTAACTTCCACCAACAAATACAGATTTTCCAATAAAACAGACAGAAGGAAGGATATCCGTTACACAGAACTGTACAAACAAGAACTGTATTTAACTAGCATATTACCTACACAGATGACTACACAGCAAATCCAGTTCAATATCAAAGAAAATTAATCTAGGGGCCCGGGTTCGAATCCAGCCTGGGTCTTTTGCTGCATGTCTTCCCCTCTCTCTCTCTCCCTGATTTTCATGTCACACTTCACTTAAAATAAAAAGCTATGAAAAATACCCCAATATTTAAATAAATAAAAAATCTCTTCACTTGACTCTGGCGTTTCATACGGTGTGGTGAGCCTGGATGTCCACTGGGGGTGCTGTGTCAGAGAGGCCTGACAGCACTGCTGGTCTGCTTGGGTGAATCGATCCTTTCAGGCCTCATTCCTGGGTACATTAGGCTGGAGGGGATGGAGAGCTGTTGTTACTCGATGCTCCAGCCCTCCCTGAGGCGGCGCCAGTCCTCTCGCTTGGCTCTGCTCTGTCAGCAGTCCTGCCAGACCGTGAACAGCGACGGGGAGAGCACAAGAATGCCGCCCCTGGCCAACCTCCCTCCCTCCCTCTCTCCCTCTCTCCCTCTCTCCCTCCCTCCCTCTCTCCCTCTCTCCCTCTCTCCCTCCCTCCCTCCCTCCCTCCCTCCCTCCCTCCCTCCCTCCCTCCCTCCCTCCCTCCCTCCCTCCCTCCCTCCCTCCCTCCCTCCCTCCCTCCCTCCCTCCCTATCCCTCTTCACTCACAATGGAAACCCAATACAATGACATAAGCAGATTTTCAGGGTTTGCCCCTAGCTGTCTAAACTGCCCCTTTCAACCAGCATTCTTTCACATGTTGAGGTCTCTCTCCAGGTCTGTTGCGTTCACACAAAGACTGGCCTACAATGCTCCAAACATGTTCTCTTTCTGTAAGTGCATGCATGTGCACTGTTTCACACTTACTGCTTACATGTAACGGGGGCTTTCATTGTGCCACTGTATCAAATCAAGACATCATGATCATATTACTATTTTCTTCTATTTTACTGTCATATCCATGCATACTTTATTCATAAATATGGGCAATAAAATGAATGATGAAATCTAACCATCACAGTCTGAAATGTTGAATCCAGAGAAGCCTCAGAGCTTGATGACTTCAAAGGTCTGCTTGATTTCAAATGCACACAAAATGTGTGCAGACTGGAGTCTACCACACCCACGGTCAGTACAAGCGCAGCGGCAAGTCATGTGATGTCAAGCACAAGCGCAGCAGCAAGTCATGTGATGTCAAGCACAAGCGCAGCAGCAAGTCACGTGATGTCAACTTAGGGTGCGGTGACGAGCCCCGGTACCTCAGTGTGGTCAGAGTGCGTACCAGTCAGGCTGATACCCAACACAGGGTCTTGGGTTCTGATACAACGGAGGCCTTTTCCTGCATGTCTCTCGCCCCCTCCGCCCCTCTCTCTGCTCTCCTGTGTCTCTGTCCTATCAGTAATAAAAGCTGATAGCAAGCCCCCCAAAAAGAGTTGGCGTTAAGTTAATTAACTGTGACAAAGAGACAGGAGCTAAACAGTAATGGCTTCGGTCAGACTGACTCAGGAGCGAGGGTGTGGAGGTGTCGCTGCTAGCAGAATCCTGGGAGACAATGAGCGGTCAGAGGGTTCCTCAGCGGGCTTTCTCAGGGTACTCAGGTTCATTACCTTCCCTGCTCCTGAGCAGCTACCTCTCGGTGGATTCATTCACACAGGTTAAAAGCTTCTGATGGTATTACTCCTGTCTCTTGTGCTCTCTCTCTACCTCTACCTCTACCCCTACCCCTACCCCTACCTCTACCCCTACCTCTCTCTCTCTCTCTCTCTCTCTCTCTCTCTCTCTCTCTCTCTCTCTCTCTCTCTGTCTCTCTCTCTGTCTCTCTCTCTCTCTCTCTCTCTCTCACTCCTGCACTGACCCTCCCGTGGAATAAATAGATTTATAACAGCACACAGGACAGGCCAGACTCGGTGAAATGTCAAATAATTGGCTCTGGGCAGAGTAAAAAAAAACGACCTTTCCCCAGTTCTGTTTTTCTTATTTTGTCTTCCTTTTTTGCGCCAAACGACTATTTAGAGTCAGAGATCATGCTCTCGTCAGTGTTTGACCTTTTGTCCGGCTCTGGTGGTCCGCTGTGTTCAACAGTGATTTTAACTAAACATGTCGTAATTGTCTAATCGTTACTGGTGGGTTTGCTCTGCACTTGGTTATTTAAATATAGTAAAGTTCAAGTTATATAAGTATATAGCTTTTACTAAATAAAAATGTCTCAATTTTCCTCACGTCTTCCTTTTTCCTCCTTCAGATCATCAGGAGACAGTTGCTATCTAAAACAGCCCAGCAGGCAAAGTAATTATCACAGTCTATTCTGGTAACAAATTGCACCTTAAACAGTGCTAATTGCCCGTGTGTTGACTGAGTAGAGGGGTCCTTGTTATCATTAGATAGACGTACTGCAGTGCTCAGTTTAAATTGTTACCTCAAGACTGGGGTGCAGACATCTGAACAGCAATGACAGTGCTGCAGAATATCACAGCTCTGGTGCTCAATTAGCACACAGCTTAAATCATTTATCTCCCTTTCTCAAAGTCTTGACAGGCTCCCCTCTGATGACACACGTGTATATATAAATAAATACAGTCATTATACTCGGTCAGATGTCTCGAATAGAAAGATTTTAAAACAACAATTGGTGGCATTGTATCATGAACGTATTTCCAGACAGTGGCAGATACTTCACCAAGGACACATACTCAGTAACAGATGACAGCACGGATGGCTTGAAATAGCAGGGTTTCCTGTCGTATCATATTCACATGGACACCATGGAGTCAACACCTTCCTGTATGAGATAATGGCTTGGTGAGTCACTTAATCTCAACCTCTAGTGTCTCTGAACAAGCGAATCCTGCTGCTTTAAGAAGCAGGCATCCACCTACTGCAATCGGAACTAAGGCCATTGAGTACCAGCCCAGGCAGGGTCAGTGAGGTGTGACCGGTAACATAAAGCAACAAAATTGCACCACTTACTGCTCACATCCCACGGGATGGTTGCTGCAACAATGCCTTACCTGCACGCTAACATTCCTCACTGAAGAGCTACAACTGGACCTGTGGCAGCTGTTGATGTGAGCCTCCTTTATAGTGGAGAGATACAATACTGTACATTCACTGTTCAGGGTCACCCTTAGGCCTTGCATTCCCCTCCAATTTATCAAATAGATTATGGTTTCAGTTAAGATGCTAATCAATAAATCAGATATTCGTTTCCGAAGCTGAGATAAAGTACTGTGTCAAGCAGATGTAGTCAGAAAACTGATGTTTGTATGAAATGTACGGTATGTTCTTAGTACTTCAACTCCCTGTGGTCATGATGATGATGAACGTGAGAATAATGGCGGAACATGTGCTTATTACCCACAGGATAAAAGCCATGCGCTGGTTGAGTGTTTGCGATATTGAGAGTTTAAGATGCATCTGGTTACACTTATGCTAAATTTCGGTTAAATTGGTTTTGCTGGTCCTGTTGCGTAAACACTGTGTCATTGTACAAGTCACAACCCAAGGCCTCATTACTAATAGGGCTGAAGAAAGATTATTGGGCCAAATCTGAAAGCAATTACAGGGCACACCTAATTTCTATGTTATTGTTCCTCTGGCTAATTAGAGGAATTGACAGAGTAAAGCGCGTGGGTTGGGCATTCTTGACTGTGGACTGGACTGCTTTACAACGTTTTCTCTCACTATTACGATTCCTGTTGTCAGAGTAATGGTTCTGATTATCACTGCTTGGTGACTCAAGGAACAATGAAAAAATTCATAGCAATAATTCAGCATGTCACAAACCTGGAGTATTTGACATCTACAAGGTCATGTGTTATTTATGAACGTGTGGTGTGTTATTATAATGACCTGTCCCCTACACAGTGTGTTAAGTATTATAATATACACCACAGTTTAGGATGACATGTTAGACAGGTAAACTGTTCATACAAGTGCTCTATCTTTGTAAATGTTCCGTTGGATTTAAGTTGAGTAATGTTACGCTATTTTAGCAGCCTACAATATAGAAAACAATATTGTGAGGATACTGTTTTCACCAACAGTCTCATTCTCCCAGGAGCATGAATGTTTCACACAAGCAGGGGAAGAAAAACTGAGATATTGATTTATGCCCATCAACAGTCCTCAGACGTATGGTCTTACAGTCTGGCCTGCGAGGGGAAAATTAGATCCGGTAATGGCTTCGGTGATTGATGAATGTGAAAACGCAGCAATCAACACTCATCCCCAACCTGTAACTTTAAGCTATTTTGTACTTACACAGCTCCAGTTAGATTATTATTTCAGGAAATATTTTGCTAATCAGGCCTTCTGAACCACCCACAATTTCACATCGGTGTTGCAGTTAGTGAAACGGAACTGAATACAGATTTAATGACAGCCACGGTTTTGGAATTGAGCAATGCGTTTCATATGAACTATGAATCAAAGTAAAAAGGAAAACATTGTGTTAGAACACATTACAACACTGTAAATGAAAAGAAATCGGATACGTGATGATGAATGCCAAATCTCCTGCTCTACCTGGGTAGTCTGGAGTCTGTTCCAGAAACGTCTGACTGAGCTACTTGAGAGATTCACTGCAGCTTTAATTAAGATTAACGAGCTCAAGCAGGCTTCCCTCACGATCCCTCATCTGGAGCAGGAACAATGAGGAGGCTTGGAGCCCTGGAGACCAAAATATCACAGAGCTAAATGCACACTGGGAAATGAAAATTTCATGCATAGGAGGTCAGTTATTGCAAAAATCATCTTTCAAACTAATTTTTAAATGCTTTAGAACTCTGTCATTTTTTCGTCCTATTTTTAACACCTGTTGTAATGTTCTCTGACAGAATCTGTCCCACTTCATAGATGCTGAAAATCCACTTATGGGTCTTTATCTCTCTCAAGCCAGCCAAACAGATGGATCCGCCATCAGTGATAAGTGATAAATGTATCAGTGATGCAGATCTTTGGTTTAAACCAAACACTGTTATGTAATCTCTTCGTATCCTCATAGTTACACTGAAGACAATTAAGACATTATAGTTACTTCATTAACAGAACAGCGAGGTTATTCATTCACTGAAATTGTTCATGAATACATGACAAACAAGATACAATAAACAATGCAAATCATCAATGATCTACAACAAAGCATACAAGCTGCTCCTCTGAAACACCATCCTTGTTCCTTGACAGAGGGAAGTGACCCAGTTTACAAAAATATTCCACAGAATGAAAGCAAAAAATCTGTGACTCACTCAATAACTTCACATCTCAGAAATGCTAAATAAGTTAAATGATTTAACTAACAGAGAGTTTTGGGTTTGCTAGCGGTTTGTTTTTCGCAATTGAAGCTTGTTGCAGTGACCCGTTTCTGCTGGCAACGATGGCCAAGAGCTCTCTTCCACTTCACTGCACCCACGAGTGACTCCACTGGATGTTCTAGTTGATCTGATGGAAGGGAATTAAATTGTCATTGCAAACAGCTCTCATCTGGGCCTTTGCCTCTGCCTGACAGACGATTACAGCTCGGCTGTCTGATTACACACACAACCAGAGGTTGAAAGTGGATTTATGTTATTTCTTGCCTATTTCCATTCTCAGGAACGTGTCTTAAACAGAGTCCAGGAAATCACATGACAGAACGAGGTTATGGTTTCTGAGTCGGCTTGGTCATGATGAGCTTCTGGCTGTACTGGTTGGTGTGTTGCTGCAACCTAAATGTTTTTCATTTGAACAAAAAACGCATGATAATTGCTCCAGTTCTGCTTTTGTTGTTGGGAAAATACATAATGCTTCAGTTTCAAACCACAAAAGACGGAAAACAAAAAACAACACAAAAGCTGAAGAGAAATAATTGCTCTCTTGTTTTGCAAGCGAACCCAAATATCCAGCTCCAAAGGTGAGGGTTTGGTGTGACCAGACAGGCTTCCAACCCCACCATCCTGCAGCTCCTTCTGGCTGCTGTAATAGCCTTCTACACGCCGCCCAGCAATGACGTGGCTAGTGTCTAGAAACAGCAACATCCTCTGCCTTCAGAGAGAGCTCAGGGAGATTGCTTTCCACCACTCAGTCTCTCTGTGTATACAAACACAGGAACACCGTTCCCTTCTTTTACAAACACAGCATTCACTTCAATATTGTCTGTGTCAGAAAAAACGAATCAGGGCAACGTGTTGAACTATATGTTAGATGTTACAGAAGTTCAGTTGAGGAAATGCACAGTAAAATAGTGATGACAAAAGACGTAAAAAAAAAAAACTGCAAAGGCTGCAGGCTCTATCAGACTTCATTCCATTACCGTATTTATCGCTTACAAAATTACAACTTTTATAACCCTGCAAGATACTGCTGCTGGGAGGTGAGGGAGTGCTGAAGTGTGAAATTAATGCTTAGTGTTGAATGATTGGAAATATATTGAGAAACAACATTTTGCCCCTGAGATTGCAAAATAATGTGTGTTGATGACTAGGGTAAGGCTGTAGTGCTTCGCTAGCATGCATATCATCTTCACGGTGGAAAGCTACAGATGCCAAAGCATTCCAACTTCTGTACATTCAATCAGGATTTAAATGTTCAAGGATTTTAAACATTCTAAACAATCCCTGTTTTGGTGGTGTTTCTTTACCCATAACTCTTTATTGTTTCAAAGTTTTTGGGGAACATTTTAGAATAGTGTTATGAAGTATTAACTTGGATATTTTAGTATATTCCTATAGTAGGTCACATGGGATATTTGAAAGTCCTCCCCAAAACGTATTGAAGCGTTTATAAAGTATGAGTTATTATAATGTTATCATAATTACCCGAACCCTTTAACCACTCTGTCAGATGTCATTGTTTTGAAGCTTTTAATTGGCCTCTTAATCAGTATATTCTGACAAGGTGATGATGTAAAATCACAACCAAAATAGCAATTAAAAAACAATTATTATTAACGTCCATTTTCACACATATAATGTTGGTGTGTGATGAAAACTATATATTTTAAGGTTGTTCGTCATTTCGAATCTCGCAATCCATAGTGCTTCAGTAGTTAGACCAAAAAGGACCGAGATATTTTCATCCATTATCCTCATTATCATCATCATTAGCGCTTTGTTGAGTTCGGAAAATCACAAGGAGGTTAAAGCAATGTTAATGAGGAATCTAATAACTAAGTGATCATATATGTTGTATCATTAATAAACACTGAACACATTATACATTTGAACCTCAGACATATACCTTCTGGATTGATGTGAAAGATACATTCACTTCTTAACATACTTAACAACATTGGTACTTACGACTTATTCACATCCTCACTGACGGCCTCATCTTGATAAGGCCAATTCGCAGTGACTAGCTACAGAGCCTCAGTCATAAACTACATTAGGCTTCTGAGAGAAATGAATTAACCACTTGACACATGAGATATGACACAATCATAATCACCATTGCCCACCTAGACTTTCAGTAGGTGTTGTTAATTTATTTTGCATGAGTTAGTTTAAGGGGCTTACTAAGTCAACATACATCTTAGCCTGTTACACAGGCTCACTTCCATTAGTCACCGTCATGGTAACATTATGGTCTATGATGTTTTCTTGTGTGTGTGTGTGACATAATGTTATACAGATGAAACACAGCCAGATGGGGCAAGGAGAATAATCATTGATCCAGACTGCAGTACAGTGTACCCACTCAGATTACTAAATAGAAATGATGTACAAAAAGAAGCTAAAATCATATCACACAATAGATATTCCCTGCATTACGAGATGTCCTCAGACACCATCTGGACCAGGGTCAGGTGGGCTTGTGCTTGATGGATTAGCGCTGTGTTGTGTTTGGACCAGCAGGTGGATAGAGGGACGTGTAGAATGAGAAATAACGTTGTGTTTGGAGAATATATCACGTCCCACAACTCAAACAAACATCTATGGATGGCTCTTTTCAGGATTTACAGTAACCATAAAAAAGAAAATAAATAGAGAGCAGTGTTTTATCAGAATAGTCAAACCCTCAAAAAAGAGTTAAGTAAGGAGAAACAAACACATTGATGCACACACACACACACACCTACACACACAATCACCCACGTCTGAAGTATGCTGGCGATGAGATAGCAATGAGAGAATGCAGTTCTGTTCCACATTCCTCCGCTGTGGCCCCAGGTGTGAGTGTTGCTGTGTTGTGTCTCCAGGCAGACCAGAGCTGTGAGGAGGCCCTGGGCCAGCAGCTTCCCCTGGGGGCCTGGCGTTCAGGAATTCCCTCTCTCAGACCACATCACGAAGGGCCCGGGGATATGACCACACTGGCAAATTACAGTTAATATCTTCAACATGTGACAAAGTATGCCGGAAAATGAGGGAAAGCCAACCCTTCTTTCTGCGTCAAGTTAGCTGTTCTGAGGTAATTGAATTGGTTTAGTCACAGTTTCGAAGGATAATCTTTGGCTTATCACTGAGAGCTCTTGTTAGTACACTCGTACTGTTTGTCAAACAGGAAGGAGGGAGGACGTGGGTTTGAACTGGGACCAGGAAGATGCCTGTCCTCTACAGACCACCCTTGAATGATTAAGAATGTTACTCAATTCTATCACTGCTATTGCCTGAGCCAATTAATTATACCATTTGGCACTGTTGACTACTTTGACTGCTCTGTCGAATTACTTACCACTACCTACTATTATGGATATCTATAACAAATTTGGCATCTTTCTGTGGCACACCAGTAACATAATTATAGAAATAAAATACAAATTAATTTGTTAGTTATCGTCTTGGGCATCGATTCAAAATGTCTGTAAAAAACACTTAAATGGAATTGAATGCTATAGCGTCTACCTCTCCAGCCATACAGCAGGGCTGCATCAGTATGTGTCCCATCACATTCCAGCACCATGTTTCAACATCTGCAAGCTCTCCTCAGGATTCCTGTCCAACACAAACAGACTCTGAGCGGGGCAGGAAGGGAGGTCTCTGAGAGGGGCAGGAGGGCAGGTCTCTCTGAGAGGGGCAGGAAGGCAGGTCTCTGAGAGGGGCAGGAAGGGAGGTCTCTGAGAGGGGCAGGAAGGGAGGTCTCTGAGAGGGGCAGGAAGGGAGGTCTCTGAGAGGGGCAGGAAGGGAGGTCTCTGAGAGGGGCAGGAAGGGAGGTCTCTGAGAGGGGCAGGAAGGGAGGTCTCTGAGAGGGGCAGGAGGGCAGGTCTCTGAGAGGGGCAGGAAGGGAGGTCTCTGAGAGGGGCAGGAAGGGAGGTCTCTGAGAGGGGCAGGAAGGGAAGTCTCTCTGAGCGGGGCAGGAAGGGAGGTCTCTGAGAGGGGCAGGAAGGGAGGTCTCTGAGAGGGGCAGGAGGGCAGGTCTCTCTGAGAGGGGCAGGAAGGGAGGTCTCTGAGAGGGGCAGGAGGGCAGGTCTCTCTGAGAGGGGCAGGAAGGCAGGTCTCTGAGAGGGGCAGGAGGGCAGGTCTCTGAGAGGGGCAGGAAGGGAGGTCTCTGAGAGGGGCAGGAGGGCAGGTCTCTGAGAGGGGCAGGAAGGGAGGTCTCTGAGAGGGGCAGGAAGGGAGGTCTCTGAGAGGGGCAGGAGGGCAGGTCCCTCTGAAGGGGCAGGAAGGGAGGTCTCTCTGAGAGGGGCAGGAGGGCAGGTCTCTGAAAGGGGCAGGAAGGGAGGTCTCTCTGAGAGGGGCAGGAAGGGAGGTCTCTGAGAGGGGCAGGAGGGCAGGTCTCTCTGAGAGGGGCAGGAGGGCAGGTCTCTCTGAGAGGGGCAGGAAGGGAGGTCTCTGAGAGGGGCAGGAGGGCAGGTCTCTCTGAGAGGGGCAGGAAGGGAAGTCTCTCTGAGAGGGGCAGGAAGGGAGGTCTCTGAGAGGGGCAGGAAGGGAGGTCTCTGTAAGAGCAGGATGACCCGTGTTTGGAAGACGAGAGCACGGATGCTAAACACAAACAGAGGCTCATCCTCTCTAGATGTCACCTAGAGACAAGTGGGAAGTGACTACTTCACCTGGATCACATTTGTAGAAATGGGAAACAGAGGTTGGATGAAGGCATTGTGTGAACACACTGCAAGCAGAATAATTCTCAGACCGCGGGCCAAGAACAACAGACTTCTATTTCATTTTCAATCATCTGATGATCCTCTCAAGGACTAACTACAGAACGTAAACAGGGATGTGGTTGACACTGACAGATGACCTCTGGATCAAACAGCCCAATGTTATTGTAAGAAGCACAGCTGATGTGTCAGTCTGTTGTGTAAACATTCACACAGATTAAGACCACACCGAAAGCTGAATGAACGCAGTTGAAAGTCGTGAGCTGATTTTTGACTTGCACTGAAAGGTTTAAGCTGTATTTAACATACCACTTTTAAAATTACCTCTACCGTAATAAGAGCAGTCAGGAATCACAAAGCTTTGATACAAAGTTTTTTTTCCCCTGAAAACAAAACAACCGATAAATCCATTTGTGATTAGTGGTGGCAATTGAAAGAGTTCTTCAGGAACAAAACTTTGGGAAAGCCTGCAGTGTATCTACTGGGAAATCGACACCAGATTTAGTGTATTAGATAACATAATTAAAGAGAAAAGTTCTTTCAGTTTTTTTCCAAGTCTTGACCTTCCATTCATCTTAACTGTAAGTTGATATTGTCGTGAGATATGGTAAATAGTGACAGAGCCTGATCCCTGCTCCCATGGGTTTCTGAGAGTGTCCTGATTACAGATCCTCTCTCTGCTATAAATAAATGAAACTGCAGAGAAAACCCCTACGTCTTGACAGCAATACCATCCACTCAGAAAGGACTCTTCCAAAGTAAAACAGTCTTTCCCAAGGGATTATGCACATCAGATTCAATCAATTTGATAGCGAAGATTCTCTTTGCTCCAATTTAACTCCACATTAACTCAAATCAAAAATCAGTTTTGTGTCGAGCAGTTAAATGTCAGAAATACTTGTTTTTCTATTTGGAATTTAGAGCACCATCTCTGGAGAAATCAAAGTGAACAGAAAACCAAAAGATTCAAAAGTTTAATGGAGCATCTTCAAACATTTAACTGGTTTTGAAGAAGCGTACTTTGCAACAACAGAAATTTCAGACATTTTTCTCTTCAGGTCGCCATGTGAGTTTCTGTGTCTACAACTTCACTAGAGCTGCCTCTGTCTTCATCCACCCAAGGTGGAATATAAGGTTTCATAGGTACCCAAAAGATATAGAGTTTCCTTCCTGCAGTGTGGGTGGACCTTCTCCTCCGATTACAAATTACTCCTAACCTCTATAAATGGCATATCCTGGTGTTAATTGCCTGCCAGGACTTTCTTCAGTCACTTTATAACATAATGAGGTCTCCTTGTCTTGCTCATCACAAGTGATGGATGATAGGGTGACCTCAAAGGACCAAATTCTCCTCATCATACTGGAAACAATTCAATACTTAACTATGGAAGGCATTTGCATGTTATGAAATATTCATATCATTTTGATATGATAATCATTGCGCTTTGGTTTTTCCCTATTGCTAATATTAGATTGAACATTTCAGGCTAGCCTTGAGCGGTGTGACCACCCTAAAGGCACAGTATCTAGTGGGTTTCCAACGTTGACTTTTGCTTTCCAGAATTGTTTGCCTAACGTCACTGTTCTAGTCATACAATATTAATATCTTTAAATGAATTAATTCAATATTCATACCTTTAAACAGATGCAGGCATAATGATCCTCAGGCATTTATGAAGTACGGAACAACTGAATTATTTCTCAAACTGTATCTGGCTAAACACATCACAGGTATTTCCTTTGGTGGCAGAATCATGAAAAAAAAACTAAATATTTGCTTAGGTACAGGAGTCTTCTAGTTTGCGATGAGAGAGGGGGTCAGTCGTGTCTGTCTTCTTCTTGATGTATGTCTACTGGGAGTGTTTCCCTGAAGGCATGTTGAATGTGACGGAGTGAATCAAAAGAGCAGTGGCCTTGATCCTTCCAGAAAGACAGGACTCCCTTGCATCTCGCGGCCATAGGTTCAAGCATCCCTGCCCTCGAATATCTCAACTGGCATAACGACTTGATTTACTGTTGAGGTTTTGTCATTCTTTTTTTGGAAAAGGAGGAGGGGGTATGGGGGCTGCAGCTGTATCATTGCTTCCATATGTGGGTCAGAATCTCTCAGTACTTTGACTTCATCTGTTTCATCTAGATTTTGACATTTTCCGCTTTTGCTACCTCCCTCCGACTGCCTCGTCACCACAACGCAAACTGCGAGTGTTTGAAAAGCGCAATGAAAAACACGAAGAAAAAAAAAACGTTCTGCCATCATCGTTTCTGCCGTCATACTTTCTGAAGTTAAAATCGAGGAATGAGTTTACAGTCAGTAAGTCTACTGGAAGTCCTTAAATACTCGTATCACAGCCCCTTTACTTCATATATTTATTTTAGCTACCTTTGGGAATCTGAAACTGATGATGATATCCAGAGAATGAGAATCTGTGTCTGGGAAGGTGATAAGTGGCCAGTATTACACAGCAACCGCAACCTTTTTTGTTGTTATTTCAAGGTTGGATCACTGTTCAACAAACTGTAAAACGCAAAGCACAGGCTGTGAAATGTGCAAATTCACCCTGATAATTAAGTTCTTCTTACACACTGCATTGTGGGGAAATAGTAACACACACTATTAAACTCGAAAAATCTTTCCTCGTATAACCAGAGACCATATAATTGCACTATCTCCAGGGAAATTGGGATTTGCTCTGTCCTGTAGCTTACCTGCTAACTAAAACCATTACACACTTGATCACTATTTTACAGTCTGGCCATGTCCTAAGTGTCAAATCTACAGTACAGGGCTCAATCGGAGAGGGTCAGATCAGGTCAAGATGTGATAAATTGCAATCCACAGAACCCTTTAGCACAAAATGATCCTATGATTTCTCTGCACATCCTGCAGAACAATAAATCAAGTCAATGCATGCACAGGGTGTCATAGCGGACTACTGAAAGCTGTCAGACAAAGGTAATAGTAATAATAGTTGTAGGTTCTTCCTTCATCTCCCAGGGGAAATTGCAGCGCTGTAGCCTTAATATATAAGTCTATGGCTGTAGCAGGCAAGAAAAGAGGAAATAGAAAATAGAAAGTAAAATCAAAATAATAATTTACAAAAATACCCAGGGCTGGACACATATTTACAAAACAATTTACAAAAGGGTTTCCTTCAGGTGACACACAAGTGCAAATGAAGATTTGAAATACAGTGATGCTATGCTAATGCTCTCTGTTGTTAGCATGTTCTGTTTTCAACCTCCAATGAGGTGTTGTGTATCATTGTTGGTAATAAATAATTGAAGACAGATTTTAAGTAAACCAACACAAATTGGTAAATTCTTTTAGAATATGTGTATTTTCTAGTGGGGTTTAAGTTTCCCCCTGAAGCTGTCATATCATACAGTTTGAGGGGGAACTGCAGGCTGACAGCTCATTATGTCAGAAATCTGACAAAAGTCAAAACCGCTGCGACTGCAGAATCCAGGTGTACATTTTCTCAAGGTGGGACAGGATTCAGATATGCAATTTCTTCCTTCCAACGCAAAGTGCAAAGTAAGGAGAAATCCTGGCCCATCAATTTAGTTGTACTTGAAATTTACTAAAATGTTTTCCACAGGGAAGGAGACAGACCATCTGTTTTCACATCACTTTGGAATTTGAGATAATTATTATATATTATTTGGAGTAGTTATTATTCCCTGTGTGCATTATTGGCTTTAGAGAATCAGATTGAAGAACTAATAATATCCACACTAACTGTGATCTCTGGCAAACTTCATCATCATCTAACTTCAGCTTCATCGCCCAGGCCTAAGACGTTTCTGTAACAACTTTTACCAAGTGGTAGTCTAATTAGAAATTCATCTAAAAGGGAATTACTCAAAACACTATTACTTGTTGAGTTTGCAAATGCCTCTGTTTGAATGTCTTCGTTCATAAGATTAGTTAGAATTAGAATAAAATAAGCACCCCCTTCATTTAAAACAAATTCTCCTCTTTGATCATGCTCTGCATGGGGTGTTTGTCCCTGGAGATTAAAGCCTTGCGTGTTGTGCCGGCTGTATTGTACTGTAAGATTGTGTTGGCTCAGACCAGGGAGGATCACATGCATTGAGCTTTCACATGTGAGGGATTAATGCTTTTTTAAACAGCAGGCACACGTATAGAAAAACGATACATTTCAAAATGCACCATTACAAAGACTGGATGATATTTTCTTCAAACCATCACTCACCTCATCAGAACCTTTTAATTGGGGGAAACTAGGTGACAATTGGCTTTTCTCTGTTGAATATCACTATGGCTACAAAGTTAATGTCAGTGCTAGGAAACCAAGTATTAGCACCACCGTAAAATAGTACACCACTTTGCCTTTCCACAAAATACAACCTGACATTGTTTTCGTTCCTGAATAAGGGGAAGTGTTCCAAGTGTTTGCAAAGTCTATTAGCAGTGGTGAAACAGGAACGCATCTGTGTGTCAGTGAAGATCTGGCAAGGGAGCCTTGAGGCCTGGCTCAGATACATGATCAAATATCACACATACCTTGGCGGAGGTGGAACGCATTCACAGGTGCTTCTGTGTTCAAAGGTTCGTCATCAGAGAACACAACAGAGCACACGGTTTTCTGTCACTGCACACTGTTAGCTGAAAATCTTTTGGTTAATAATCCGTGTTGTTTAAAAGTGTTGTGGTGAATTATTAATCCTTCTCCAGGCTCTGGTACTATTACTCACTGGCATGAGCCACTGTGGACCTCTCTCATTTTAATAATTGAAACACAAAACGAAAAACGTTGGATGAGAACAATTGCAATTTGGTTTATTCAATATGCTTAAATGGCCTTATGTCACTTGTCATTTGTGAAGTTGTTGGGAGATTGACCACACAAGGGGTAACTCAAGGCAATAAATCACTTGTGTGCACATTCAGACTAACTAAGGGAGACAGAACCCAAAGGACATTTGTCAGCAATAATTTAAAGTCTAGATTTGTTTAAAGAAACCCATCAAATCAACTGTGCAAACTTACAACAGCGAATGTTTTAGTGTCTGTTGACACTTAAAGTAGTAAAGAGATAAGCCTGGTGGTCATTCTGGAAATGTTTTTCCTTACCAGTAAAGTCTGAGTATGTGCCAATAAAAAACTAAGCTTCCCCTGAGATATGCTGTCAAGTTTTTAGTAATAAGTTTTCCTTTTAAGGTAATTGGGTTCACAAAAGATATGTCCTCTGATCCTAAACATCAAAATGATTCTGAGTGGTTTCAGACTGTATTAGCACATGGACATGACTAAGAAACACAAATATAATATGAACTCTAGGTTTATTATCTTTTTGACGGCAGTGTTTCAGTTTACGTTTGACCAGTTATCTTTGTTTTCAATTTGACATTTTGCTGACAAATTGATGGAACATTACCTCATTCCTGTGTGTTAACGCAGCTAAACATTGCTTTTCCTTATACGACATGTTGTTACCAAGTCTGCAGTGATTGTGTACGTGCAGTCATTTTATGTTTCGGTTTGGTATAGGGAAAAAAACTATTTACAGAAGCATTTAATCACTTCTTTAGCAAACAAGGGGGTCGGACACTTTAAAATTGGCTCTCCTTTTATGAACATTACACAGCACCATCTGTTAAAAACCGATGCTTTAAATAAGATGTGTAGAATGTGTTCTGTGGACATGAAATATACCATAAGTCCAACATTCCTCTCTCAACTGCCTCTTTGAGTGGTTTTCATTTCCAGAGTGGACAATTTCCTGTTCAGGACGTCTCTGAACTCAGGCCCAGCTTAACTTCCTGAGCAACCCAAGAGAGGCCAAAAGAATTACGTTAAGAATCAAAATACAAAGCATTCTTACACAAACAAGATTAATGTCCCCAAAACGGTGTAGGGTGCTAGTTCTTCTGGAAAGTATGTGTCTCCTGACAAATGAAATAACTGCCTTAAAGCGGTCATACAACACGAGTATCATATGTGATTGATAATCCTTTGTTCAGCCCCTTCTGTCATTTGCCTGAGTTTCACACTTCTCTTCTGCCATACTGTACCCTTCCATAATTAGATCAGAGTATGTGGCAGCAAAGCACACATTTAGTCATATTAGATGCTTAATTTTGTCACTGAAGGAAAGCTTTGTTCACGCGCCAAAATCAATTTCAAAACTGTGTACAGCATTCTTAGATGCGCTCTCATTAGAACCCAGAGGAGGGTACAGCTGTCGACGTTAGGGTCCAGTTACAAGTTGTTAGACACAGCTGTGCTGGCATCAGCTAGCTGCTCTTTACAGGGACACAGAAGAAGATACGTTCCTCTGGCATGCTTCAGATCACAGTGTACATCAGGATATCACTGGTAACAAGTAAGAGAACAAAAGTTGAATGCATTCAACAGTTCCTGGGGGAATTGAGTGGTTTTTGATTTAAATGTGTCTTCTTGAAAAGAAATCAGTTTTCAGAGTTGTCGTTTCCCAAGCCCAAGTTAAACTGTATGTCTGTTATTTGTTGTGTTGATATAAAAGTTGGAATTAAACGTCCATTGAAAATTTTAAGTGTAAATATTTAGTCGACAAATCCCGGAAAGCTCTCAAAATAAACACTTGCATTTTAGTTTCTGACAGTTACAAAGGATAACATAAGCAGGAAGATATAGCAGAAGGGATGTAGCAAACTTCAGCCCTGTCATTTTCCCTCCAAAATGCCTGCTATTTCTACAGGAAGTTTGAGAGACTTGAAGGAAACAATTTTTCTGCACATCATCGGACAGTAGGTGAGGCGTTTATGATTTTGTTAAATGGAGTCACAGCCCATTTATCCTGACAGTTTCTCTGTCTAGAATGAAATGAGCCCTGCTACAGACATGCCTGTCGTTCCCACCCTATACACTCTCGTTCATCAGTGTGTGCAGTGGCATCCGACATATGGTGTTTTAGCAAATACGTTTTAATAAACGTGAGCTCATTAAGATGCACTGTAGCTTTCTGTCAGTTCACATGACAGGAACGCCATGACATGCGTTTGCAAACCATGGTGAAACAGGATCGTTACAACAGTCTCCACTCGCTTCAGCTGAAAGGATCATACAGTTCCACTTAATACTGTTCTGAATCTATGTGTCCTGGATGACGTGTTCAGTGAGAACCTGCCAATACGCCCTGACAGAGGGGGAGCAGAAGGACCAGAGCCAAAGCTGTGAAAGGCTGAAGATTGTCCTCACAGAGACCCAGCAGGAAGTGAAGTCACCAGAGATGAGCTTGGCTGCAGCAGGGAGCTCAAAGGCTGCCTGGAACAATCCAGAAACACCATGAAGTTCTTCTGGAAAGCCTTCATCTGTGTAAGCTTGATGCCACATGTGAATTCCAGTCTTTTCTCTTTTCGAAGATATATTTAAATGGTATTTCTGCTTCATTTAGAGATAGTCACAGTGTTGGAGGAACAAGAAATGTAGAGGAGAGAGAGAGAGGGGGGGGGGGAGATGCAGGAAATTCCCTGAGCCGGAATCGAACCTGAGGCCCCTCATTCAGGCTTTAGCCTACATGGTACACTCCTACCAGGCGAGCCATCGGTATGCATCATGTGAACAGACATTTAGCCTTCATTAGCAATCCACTGTCGGGTCCACCGATTTCTGTGTGGGTCAAATTTGATTTCTAAGTTTGTGAGAAATCTATTATGTGTGCAGCTTAGTCTGTTGTGAACCTGATCTAAAAGCCCTCTGGGTGGGAGCGGGGAAGGGGCCATGTTAGCAGTGCCCAGAACACCTGGCATAGCAGGGCCTCAGCTGCAGTCTCTGTCCTAACTGAGTTGCATGTGTGCTGCGATAAGAGGCAAGTGTTTGACTTTGGGAGGTGTTATTAAAGTCTTGCCCACAGAACATGATAAATTCTGTCTGCAGAGTAAGCAGAAACACCTGAGACGACACACACAAATGGGAGAGAAACATTTTATGACAAACCTTTGTCCCATTTTACATCCTTGGGTTTATTTTAAGTCTTCTTCTAGTCAACCTAGATAAGATCTTGTTGAATCTGTTGGCTTCAACGGAACACAAGCAAGCAAACACTATTATGGAATGTCCATACATTAGGAAATAAATAACATTTCTCTAAACACATCTAGTTCAATATTTGCTGTGACTGAAAGTTGATGACTCAGCTGTGTGTGTCCAGAGGCCAGGCTGAGCATCTCTCTCATAAACAGGACAAGCAGCTGGCTAGCTGGAGACCCACGGATTTTCTGGATTTCAAGTAAGATATATTTTATTTACACAGAAATCTGGAGAACTGGACCTCACACGAAAGGATACCATTACTGTTGTTTGTGAGCTAGGCTGCATGTTGTATTTAGGATTGTTTGATGGCTTAATTGCTTTTTCATAATGCGAACTTCAAACTGTGCTGCAGGCTAAATAAATTCAGCTTTTTTTTGAACCAACAAGCCTGTATCTTGTGGTCTTTGCAGCTCTCTGATGTGTGAATTAAAAAAGGCGTATCAAAGAGCTTGTCTACTGGGTGCGATGGTGTTAGAGGTTAGAACTACATAAACACTGCAGGGATGCTTTTACACAGAAACATCCCCACTATTCCTCCGAACACAACGTCTGCGCAGAATCTGGGTCAGGATCGCCAATTCTCTGTTCCAGGAAAATCAGTAGTTTTGACAACAGCCTCCCACTGTTACATCATCAAATACCAATAGGCTAAGCAGAATGTCTATAAGCCAACAATGCAACTGCCAAAACGTGTTTTCAGAATTTCAGAGAATGTCACGATCTGTAACCCTGAGTCAGACAATTAGACGATGAGTTGAGAGGTTGGACGTTTCACATCCTGTCAAGAGTTACCTCCAGTTCCTTTGTCAGATGTTCAGGATATCATATCAAACCTTGACCAGTACAATTCAAGCATTGTCCGTGGTCCCCAAAGCCAGCACACAGCACGCCTGAGGCCTGTCACCCCCCAGCACTCTGCAGATGATTCAGGTCCTGTTTCTGTGTTCAGCTGGGCCTCGTGGAGGGCCTCGGGAACTCCTGCAGGGGCTTCCAGAGCAGCTGCCCAGCTCGTTTATTTGGCCCCGGGCCCGTACCACATTAGATAAGAGTCTACATTCCTTTATGCAGAACAGTGGCAGCCTGACTGTGCGGAGCCCCTGGACGGGTGAGCCGAAGGCTGGCCCTGCCACCTGGGCTCACAGCAGGCGACACAGGGCCCTGTCAGAAGCCTGGGAGGGGAGCCAGGAATGTCATGGCCGACTGTACACAAATTGGCTTTCTGGGGATTTGTATTGATCCATTACTGCTGCCATTTTTCCATTTAGGAGTTGTCTGCGACGGGCCGTCCGACTGTTTAACAGCTGAACGTCATCATTTTGTTTTTGGGACAGTCTGTCGATTAGGGTGTTGTTAACAAAGATGGTGTTTTTTTTTTGTTTTGTTTTTTTATCAACAGGACTGTCCATCAACTGTCAGCAGCTGACTCGACAGATTATTATTTTCGTCTCAGAACAATCGATTTAGGAACTGCATTCAAAACACAGCTTGTTCCAAACAGAGCTTTTTTTTGTCGACGGAAAAACGCCTTCAAGTTCAGTGTTCTGCGTGAACTCTGAAACCATGAACTGTTTCATAATATTTACACCCTGTATATATACAGTAACGCACTCATTAATCTGAGTCCATGAAGTTCCCTCCTGCTGTTGTGACTGTTTATCACACATTTGCTGCCAGTGTTGTAATTTCCTCCAGTTTGCAGGGTCATAACAGCCCCAGACTGAGCTCAGCTGGGGATCAGACCTCTAGTGTATCTGTATTTATTCACGGTCCAGCTATGTTTGGCTCTGCCAGCCAACTACAGCACATTAGGGTGTGTGTTTTTTTTTGTCTCGTAGATATCTGATAATAATGTTATACTGTTTAAATACATGTCTGGAGCAGACGTCTGACGAGAGCATGGTGGGTCTGATTCTGGGTGTCTGTGTTCCACTGGAATATCATTTCTGTCATGGATCCAGGTTATGGAAACACAGCAATTACCAAATAAAGTCAATGATAGACATTTGATCCTAAATGTTTTTTGTCACTTATGTGATACTACAGTTTCATGATCATAATTTTAATAGTAATTAGCTGATAAAAACACATTCAAAGGAACAAAAATCTCCACTTTGTCTGCCTTGCTTAGCCTTCATAATTTGGTACAGCGAGACACAGGTGTCAGCCCACCAAGCTTGCCACACTGGGTGGAACTGTACAGAGCTTTGGTGTGTCCTTTCAGTCAAACGACCTTCTTCTGTCAGAGCAGGGGTGAGCCAGACAGAACCACCACATTTCTGTTCAGCACAGCACGGCTCCACAGCTCCGCGGGGAGACGAGGATAACTAAGTAGTGACTTAACTTCCTCATTGGCCGGGTGATTGGCAGGGCGAGGCGTGTAGTCATTAGCCCCCCAGGTCTCTGAGGCTCACGGGAGCAGCCGAAGCTTAACTCCTGCAGCCTGCCGAGGCAGTGACACGCTACAACGCCCCCAGCACCAGAGGAGACACCAGGAGAGGGGAACAAAATGTCTGCCCTCTTAGATCTGCCCTTCACGCACAAGGACAATCTGAGATATTTCCTGTTTTCTAGAGAGAGGGGGGAAGAAGGTATTTCGAGGTTGATACAACATGAAAATCTGGATCTGGATCCATCAGCATTTTGGATTAAAGTCAAGGTGACTAAAACACTTAGACCCAACACAATGTGATATGAGTTATCCAGATGTATGTGCTGGCAATTAAATGTACCTGGTTTAAATATCTGTGTTCTTTTATTGTGTTGGTCATTTACATCCTCAGATTATATTCGGTTATATATTTTTTGATCCACCTCATGATCTGGGTTTGGGTCTGTCACACCCAGATGCATGACGTGACATCACAGCTGACAGTCTGTGTTCGTCTGGGGTGTCCCAGCTGACAAAAGACATGATTACGCTAATGATAAAGAATCCAGGAGATATTACAAAAAAAAAATGCGTAAAAGTGAAATACAAAAGGTGATTATTAGAAAATGACGTGATTGATTTTTACAATTTCTGGACTTCACCCACAATAACATTAAGATTATTATGAATACAGTGCAGGTATCATTCTGCCCTATTAACCGTACTGAAATAATGACTCCCATGGAAATCATTAGACATCAATAGACTGTCTGTTATATTGCTGTAGCTGTGGCCCATTACCCTTTCCCAGCCTGTCAGTCTGATGATGTCATTGTGCATGCACACATGTACGCATCACTCACAATACAAGAAGCTTAAATTTGTATCTCAGTTTAGCAAAACAACACAAAACTATACTAGCTGGCTAGGATGAAACACATGAAAGAAACATAGCATCATTCCAGTGATATACGAATTCCATGGATCAGAGAATAGGATCATGACTGGCTGAAGTCTCATAATATGAATGAACAATCCTGAAGTTACTTAGAAAAACACTTAGAAGCACACAAAAGGCTAGTTATTAAGACCGGCGAGGAGAAGCCAGTCTATCTTTCCATTAGGGATGTTGCTTTCCCCTGCAGCTGCTGTGCAGCCGGTTTTATTTGTGCTTCCAAACACCATGACCCTGATCCATTCAGAGGAGGCAAAGCAAGCCAGATAACCCAAAATGAGCCATAGCTGCGGGGCTTTGTACAAGTCTGTGGACCGGACCTCCTAATGGTCTGAGCACTCACTCAAAGAGAGAGGGGACGCATGGAAATCAATTCTGGCGTCGTTTTAATGGTCATGAGCGCTCTGGTGGATCCTGTTGGCTCAGTAGCAGAAGACCAACCCAGCCACAGGGTGTTAACCTGGTTAATGGAATGGATAATGTAGTTTTATGAAAGTGGAATGTCATAGAAACTGGCTGAGGCAGATGAAGGAGACGTTCCTGCTTGAACAACAGTCAAAATACCAGAGTTTTATTTGGTTTTTGTTTTGAAACTAACTTCTGTGTGGTTTTCTGGAATGTTCACAACACTCCGGACAAGCAGAACCCTTTCTCTATCTCGCTCTCTCTTTCTCTCTCTCTCTCTCTCTCTCTCTCTCTCTCTCTCTCTCTCTGTCTCTCTCTCTCTCTCTCTCGCTCTCTCTCTCTCTCTCTCTCACTCTCCCTCTCTGAAGACACGCTGGATGTCTCGAACCTCAATGATAGAAAACACATTGAATTGCAGGACACTAGATGAGCTTTCCCCAGTCGCAGGAGCCGTTGTAAATAACCACTGTCTTGTCAGTTAGGTGAACACTTCTCCCGGCTAAATGGCTGACTTAAACTCATGTGAAACACTGCCATGTTGGCCACCCAAAAGCTCAGTGGTTGTTTTCCAGTAGTTTCTACTGGCTCGTCTGAAGGATGACTCGACCCCCGGTATTGATCTAGGAGAGCTGTGTGGATCTCTGTTACGGATCACGGCAGCTAACGGCCCACTGGTAATGGCTCTGTAGGGATGTCTTCATTAGCGTCCTACAAAACGCTCAAGGACCAGTGAGGAGGAAGGACACTCCACAACAAAGATGCAATTACTGCCCTGCAAACCATCTCACGACCAGAACCGATGGTACTAGTCAAATACAGCACACTTCTATACCCTAGGGTGCTCTTGACCTGTTGGTGCCAATAAAAAAAAGTTTTTCTTTTAACCCGCATGAAAAATACTCCTGTAGATTTTTCCGACAGCAGCGTCGGCTGAGTCAGAATGAATGATGATGACAGTGTTGCCTGCTGTGTCTCAGGTCGAAGGTCACAGTCTACGTAATTAGAGGTCGTCCATTAAACCCTAAAGCACCATGGTAAATTCACCACCCTGTCTTAGAGAAGAAGAAAATACTTCCACACTGAGTTTGCCAGCGTATGATGGAGTTCCATATACGATTCCAGTCGTTGTTCTTATTGGGTTGTCATTTGGAGTTGTTTTTGTAGACCATAGAGTGTTCTAATCGGCGTTGGCTACTTGTAGCTCCGGTGTAGATGGGTCGTGCCTTCAAAATAGGCTCTTTTGAACCTCTAAAGTCGCAACACAAAAAAGTATCAAAAAGTTACAAAGAAAGTCAAATAAGGCAGTCCATTCAATGTCTAAATTAGGCTACAACTACTGTAGGCTGTGTGTTATAACTTCTAGGCTGTGACAGAAAAATATAGAGACAGCCTTTACCCTGCCACGCTTCAAAAACAATAGACCTCGCTGTGTTCCAAGCCTATAGCCTATATTTAAGTACGTTACCATGGCTACGCAGAGCGCCACCCAATAGCCATCACTGAAAAGGTTCCAACAATGGCTGTTTGATGAGGCATCACTTTGGAAAGTAGCTACAGTAACTTAGTGAAAGTATACTTAATGAGCTATAATTAGTAGGAAAAGAAAGTCTGGAGCCGGCACCTAGAGAGCTGACAATTACGATTAGCACATTGAGAAGTTAGAATGCGTGTACTGTTATCAATAATTAAGCGTGTGCCAGATGGATACAATTTCTGTTTTAAAGATGCATATAAAAGTGTTCGCAGCCTATTAAACTTTTTAATGAAATGTGCAGTAAAAGTCGCTGTTTAACACCATATCAAAGCAAGACTGACTGTGTGTGCTTTGGACTGCACATAATCGATGATTTTTGCACAGAGCTGCTAGGCCTACTTTTCACTATCAGAACGCCTCAATCAGGAAATTGAAACAATTCTTAAAGTGAGTAGGCTACCAGAATATTGTTTTGCATCAACGTCAAAGCACCACGGGACCCGTAGTTGGCAATGACAAGTTTTGGAATGAGAGCGCTGCATGACAGACTAATTTTACCTTGTGCCAGCGGTTGCGCGTGCAATAGGCTATAGGCCCTATTCGTTACTGTAGAGACATTTTGACTCATGATGACTGATGCATGTGAAATGCCAGAGGGCAAACGAACCCAAATCTGCCTGATAAGATCAGAATCTGCCACCCTGTATTTTACCCCTTTCAGGATCAGCACTCAACAAAGCTGCGACGAGACGGCGAGTAAACACGAAATGCAACGATATATTTTTCAAATAACATATTTGAAGCATGACATACGAAGCCCCTGAATTCTCAGCAATTTGTCATGGAGGAGAGATTGAGGAAATGAGAATCTGAGGAAATGAAATCTTCCCTGAGGAGAGTCGGATGTTCTGAGGTGGTTCACCAAGGCTGAAGGTTAGATATACAATGTGATTACATAGACTTAAGTGCACACATCATATCGGTCTCGGTACCTGGGAAATTGAAGTTTCAAACGCATGATCATGATTCGGCCTGAGTGGCTTTCTTTTCTTTGTGGCAATATCGAGGTAAAACGGATAATGAAATGCATGGTCAGTGATGGCTCTCACTTGTGATTTGCTGCAGTTAAAGTTAATGGAAGGTCATCACAGATCAATGGAATGTTATGATGACCTGTATAGAGTTCTTGTAGGTGAAACCATTATGGTGGGATTTCGGATGAGTCAGACTGAAAATAATCGGTATTCTTCAGCAACGCAATTGATTTTCACCATGAAATACGGTGGATTTTTTTTGTAAGAAACATTATTTGTAAAGAGAGCACTGAGACACTTGGCCCATCACAAGTCAAAGGTATTCCCTAATGGTTTTACGAGTGAATCACCCTAATCCTGTTATGATAGACAAGCAGAAACGCTTCATTTAGTAAATGAAACCAGGCCTCACAGAAGGACATGCTTTCATAAGCTGTTTATCAATTAGCTGAATATGCAAATGACTATGCAATCATCTTTATGGCAAATCCTCCCTGACACTTCTGATGACAGCCTTTCCAGAAAAACAAAAGGTTGACGATGCACATCTCTACATCTTGCTCATTTATCAACTTCTCAGTATGATTCTGATGTCTGCAGCCTGCCGATGAACATGCTCAGCCGATTTAATAATCTTGAGTTGACACTTCAAATGTTGGCAACCTAATTTCTCACAGTGATCCCCTAAGTGAAAAAAATCATATATTCAGCTGCAGTATAGCCATCAAACAAGCATAGCATAATCTTAAAATAAGACTTTAAAATTAGAATATAAAATGGCTAAACTTATTTTAAAAAAACACATCTAAAGTGAAGCGGATAAATAGCAAAGCTATGTCTGTAGTCAGGCTCAGCATGCATTATTTACTGTGTCGATGTGTGTCTGACCCGTTAGACAGGTCACAGGTCACTTTGCCCAATAAATAGCAGCAGAGAACCCAACACCTCCGTAAACTGACAGCTTGAAATGTTCTTTCAGGAATTTGTGACACGAGCTTTGCATGAAACACCTTTGTAAAAAGCCATCCCACCGTGTCCATGATAAATTTGGAGAGCTGGAGGCTGAGTTATTTATGTGAGCCAGCCTCTTCCTCCGGAGATTTACGTCCACCACAGTATGGGGAGAGGCATTCCTCGCTCAGGAAGCGTCACACCTGTGTGGCATCCTACCTGAGCCTCCACGTACAGTAGGCCTACTTCGACAACACATCAAATAAAAGAGCCTAGCATAGCCTACTATGTGCCTACTATGTTTCTGTTGTCGCCGGTAGAGTCTCGGCATTGATTATTCTATCATAATGCGGCGCAGACGTCGCAACCTTGCAATTGATTAAACACGGAGGTTTAAGTGAAGACTAGGATGATAATCGAAACACGTTGAGAATAAAGATCTTAGACCGTATTAAACGTCTGCTATATTCGAAGTTCAAATCATAATGCGTAGCTTATAACGCCTTGGAAGTAATGCGTTCAATGCGTCTAACACAGCTGGGCTTCCAGTACGGTACGAGGTCACTACAGTGGGTCACGCCTTCCCGTCCGGTAAAGAGCTCTAGCACTTCAACCTTAAGGGTCTCCTCTTCTTTACCCTTTTAACCGTCAATACAAAAGGAAAATGGTCATGCGTATTAATGAGTCATTTCTATTAACATACTAATAACCATGGATGACGATAAGACAACCCTTCTCCCTCTAGATGGCTTCTTGTATTAACGTCATTTTTTCACATGCAAATTATCTGAGCGAGCTTCGCCGGTGGTTATAATTGGAAAACGAGTTCCTTGTAAATTCAGGAAGTTAAAACGGTATTAACAAACAGAGAGACTAAAGCATTTGCTCTTTGTCACATTCTTTAACTTTAGGTGGCATATGTTGAGTTAAAACCTTCCCAATCTTTAAAACAATACGCGATTTTATTGTAATATGATGCCATGTGATAACATTAGTGTAAACATAGAAAACTCTTCTGCATGAGCATGGGTTGTATGTACAATTTGTGAAGGTCCATTTATTGATGTAGAGAGTCATGTGACCTTAACACACAGCAGAGCAGAATGTGGAGGACATGACCACATCTACCCCTTGTGGTAAGAATCCTTCACAACAGACAGCCAGGACAACAACTGACAGAAAACTGCTCATTGATCCCTCTCGGTTGTCTGCTTACACGCACCAGACTTGACCAGTATCCCTTAATGAAAGATCAGTGATCGTGAGAAAATTGTAAAGATACAAAGTTTTTCTGGCGTTGTAATCCCACAGTGGAGGGTTCCAGTATTAATTGTAGTTTAGTTCACAGGCTGTTCTCAGTGCATAGGAAACACTTACAACATGTAGTGTGTTTTCTACTGTTAAACCACTAAAAATCGAACAAAACAGACATGTCAATGACAGTAATTATATTTTGATCCATGAACTTATACTCAGCACTTCTGAAATACTATTCTAAAATAATAAGCAGCTGCAGTGAAAACTTGATTCTTGGTGACTTGAAATCAAACTACTTCCTGTGTATATAAGTATTGTGAACTGCGTCATTTACAGCAATACACAGAAATGGAATTTGACCAGAATTGAAACAGCGACAGGAATACGTCAACTTGAGGAGCTCTGGGTCATAAAACTCACAAGAGCTTGAAGTGGGAGGAATGAAAATGGCTGATCAGACCACTAAATATGTTCTGCTCCCTCTGGGAGAGGAGAGCACGTTGGCTGTGGTCATCACGCGCACGCCAAGACTAACACGGGAGTTGTCCGTCCTGAGAAGACGGCCACACCCCAACGGGCTCCACAGGACGACACAGGCAGAGACGTGTGTGAAGCCCACACAGCCGTGTTCAGTCTGGAGGATGCTAATCGACGGTAGGATGGGATTCCCTTTGTACAGTTTTCCATGCAACCTGACTGTGCACCTCAGAGGCAAGAATGAATGTTGTGAGGGTGAGGGGAAGGCTTTGAGAAGACCGTTCAGCGTGGTCCTAGACCATGAACCCTGAGACACAAATCTGGAAGTAATTTCCATTGCATTTTGAGATGCCATGCCCGCTTAATTTCCTTTGAGGAAATACAACCCGCGGGCATAATTATAGCTTTATTGCATATACAATCCCATATTGTTTATTCAATACAAATTAAAACACGACTCTAAAACTTGTACTGCCAAACAGATAAAGAAACGCCAGGCGGAACTCATTAGGTCTGTGGCTCTTCCTCTGGAAAGGACTTTATATAACTAAAACTAGGAAGTATGATTAGAAGAAGAAACCAGGGCAAAAGAAGAAGAAAAAATGGTATCCTGTTTCGATGTTCCTGAAAAGAAACTGAACCCCAAAAGGAGAAAACAAACACTCACTCCCAATAAAAGTTATTTTTCTCTTACAACCTTTTACATCTTGCTGTTCTGTGTGCGTATGTAAATAGAAAGTCAAAAGAAATACAAAGAGGGCCGAGTGAGATAACTTTATCCTCGAGTAAGCAACATACTTCTTCTACACGCAGAGAGGACGAAAATGGCACACAAGTAAAAAGTCAACCGAATGTCACCCATTGTTTTCCTTCAGATTTTAGAGAACAGGAAATAACAATTGAATGAGATTCAAGTGCTTCTCTCCAGAACCTTTCCCTTTTACGACCTTGCTGGTGTTAAGGATCATGCTGCAGACATGGCAGGGTCTGGCCTCCTGTGTTGCTGTGAGGCCTGACAGAACCTGAGGGAGATGAACAGGGCCTGGAGGTCGTCTCTAGGGGAGGCGCTCGTCTCTGAACATGCCCCACCAAGTGGAAAGTGCCACGAGCAGATGTGGCTCCAGTGCTGAGGTCACACAGGCTGCTTGTCTGCCTGAGGAGTGCATTTGAAAAGAAAAAGGTACAAGCAGAAAAGAAAAAAAAAAATTATGGCACCCATTTATCACAAAGTTCAATCTGAGCCTGGGGGCAAGAACAGAAAATACAAAAAAACGTCCTTTTTGAAGGTTGGTCCGAGGTCAGTTGAACTGGGAAAGAAGGCACCTCATGCCACTGTTAGGCGCTATCGAATGACTTCAAAGAACAGAAGTGACTTCAACAACAGCCACGGTCCAACAACTGCTGTTCTCTCCACACCAATTGTACCATTCTGGTCCCACCATCGAAGTTTTGATTATATTGCTTTGGTTCAATTACAACAGCACATAACTGTTGCTGGGAAACCAGATGAATGAATAACTAAATATAAATTCCATTGCAGTATATTGACGGCATAAAAAGCAACACATGCTGAAATAATGTCAATGATTGACATATTTACATCAGCACAGTACAGTATACCATGACTGTAAAAACCCACAACTTTTGGAGAAAACAATAACGTTGTGCCGTTTTCAACTTCAACTCTAAACTCTTGTATCTTCTGTGCTTACTGTACCTTTACTGTGAAAGCAACATTTTATCCTTCTTTCAATCCCTCAGTTGACAAAGTAAAATCCTGACTCAAAATCCTGCCATATCTAATCCAGGAACAGTCATCTGGTCTTCTCCTCCATCATTTTGTTTGGCTCTCAGCAGGACGTAACAAGCAGCTGTCTCTCTCTATTGACCTCTCATGCTTGGGTTCTCTTGTAGAACAGATGACTCACTTGGTAACAGGAAGGCATTATAGCGCGACAAGGTTGTAAAAATCATTGTCTTAAAATGCAAACAAGGCTGGGAATCAATCGACAGTTGGCTACAGAAGCCTCAATATGAGACACATGTTGAGTCTGTGGAGAACTACAGAAGTGGATGTTGGGTTTGGAGCAACAAGCCTGATGCTGTGTGCTGATCAGTCTGAGCATTCTGCGTTAGAATTTCATCATTGCAACGGTCTTCAAGTTCATCCAAAACGATGTTTCCTATTTGTACTCTGTGGGGGGAATCTTCCCTATTGTTCTAAATGTCAGTTCTGAACTCTTAACAGTGTGCCACAGGGCCTGTCTGAACTAGGATACAAGTTGCTATTATTAACCAATAGGTTGAGAGGAATAGAAAACAGGTGATATCACGCAATATTTGAGGCAAGGACATTGCTGCAGGTCAATAGAACCAGGTCGATGTATGTGAGCTCCAATTTGACATTTCACAAACACGTTGTCAGAAGCTGTGGCTTCCAGCGTGGCAGAGCGCCGGTCCTGGTCGTAGCTTCCTCGCTAGCAGGAGCAGCTCACTGCCAACGAGAACAGCTGCCCAGCAGCAGGTCTCATACACGGTGATTCTTTGAACATTTCGAAAAATACAAATACATAATCGTGCCAGTTAATACGCTGCTTAAGGAGATAGTGGTATGGACCGTTTATACTGTGTTTGATTTAGTTACAGACGAGGAGAGAGAGAGAAATGTGTCTGACCATTGGTGGTATTCTCCCCCCCCAAAAAATACAAAACGGGCCTTTGTCTCTTTAAGAGCCCAACTAGGTCGCTAGCGGCGCTTGCCTTCCCACTGTCTCCGAGGAGCTGATATGATTGGTGCTGATGAGGTCCATTTCACATAACTTAGTTCATGTGGGCACAGTGTCAGGCTGCATCACTTCCACGTGAACACTCTTCAATAGGGGCCACTAAAGCCAGACAGCTTGGGGTTGTAATCCAAAACCTGCATGTCTATTTAGTTTCAAAATAAAACCTTAATTCAAGAAGATTCTATTTGGAAAGCTAATCAATATAATGAATACAAAAATCAGACGTTATAATCATAAGAAGTGAATGATAGAGAGGTGTAAATTACGGTTCGTGGGAACAGTCACATTTTCAAAACAAATCCATCTGGTTCTTAGACGACAACCTGATTATCTAGTTAAAGTTGCTTTCTCTGTATAATGCATAACATATACATGATACCCTCTCTCCGGCCATGATAGAGATTTCTCAATCTAAATGTTGTGAGAGTGAATTCCAAGGTCCTACAATATTTGCAAAGCAAAGCTGTTCTTTTGGCATTCTGCCCTGGAGGATTTTTTTGATAAATCTGTTCTGCACAGTGAACACAAGGCAGGAACAAGGGATGTAGAATACAATTATTCAATTAATTGTGGAGGAATTATATGGCACAGAGAATCCACAACAGAACAATTAATTGTGGTGCCAAATCAGAACGTGTGCTTCTCCGTTCAGTTCCTGCCACAAGGCGTCACAGGGTGCCTTCTGTAAGGGATTATTATGAAGGCTCAGAGGATCCAAATCATGTATTTATTATTCAGGCCTGTAGGAGATTTGAAATGGTGGACGTGATTGATGACAACAATAGTTGAATGGTGTTGAAGATGGATGACATCAACAGCTGCCAGAGTTTCAGTAGGTAGTCTACTCTACAAACTAGCAATACTTCTCAATGTTGCTAAAGCAGTAGTCAAGGTCTTTATTTTTTTTTTATTAAAAAAATGTTTGGATTTATTTTTTATGTTGAAGATTAAATGCTCCCGAGCAGCCAATCATATTACAGATGATCATATTACTAGATGACAGATTCATCCTGTAATTGTGGAGCAGTGACGATACATGGGCTTCCAACAGGCACAAGGACTTTCCAGAATGTACACTTTTGGTACGCTGTAAAAAATAAGCACAGTAGTTGGATAATCAACAATGCCAATCACTTTCTTACCGCGTTAATCCCGTCCAAACGTGGTACTAATCAGCAACCGTTTGACTCCTGTGTGTCTGGGAGTTGAGACTGGGTGCACAGGATTTAAGGACCCTTGTGGCTCACATGCACCGAAAGCTGAACCATAAGTTAGAATTCTGTGTAGCAGGGTTAAAGATTAGCTAAAGCACTTGTTTGGCTTAGACAAATATGTTAAGTACATATTTGTTAAATGCTGTTTACTTCAGACAATAAATACTGGAGAAAATAAAATAGTAAAATAGATTAGCAAACTGATGGACAACATCTTGCAATGTCAACAGGATAAATACATGATTGGAATCCAATATTTTCTGGAATCATTTTTCATACGGACATGATCACAACTTGTCAGAACTCTTCACAAAATATGCCGTGTACGCCTTTTTAAACCAAGGATTTACAATGAATTATATAATGGTTCTTTACTGAACCTCACTACAATATATTGACAGAGTTTAATTATCATTTAATATCTTCCAGAATAGATGATGATTTCAATCATTCAGCTAATCCTCCCCAGCCCCCTCTCTCCAGTTCCAGAGTCACACAGCATCATCAGTGTGTTGCTGTGTTGACGAGACACTAACTAAGAACCCTTCTTCCCAGGGAAACAATGCATCATGTGATCTCTCCCCCAATTACTGTCCTCTAATCAGATCAGAATGCACGGCCTCTTGGTGGGACAGGCCTAATCACAGGAGTAATGAGAGGATTAATTGTGTATCACAACAAGGTGCCCTTCTCGCTTGATTGAGATGCGCTCCGAGCTGGATGGCACCACTGAATCTGAAATAGCCATTTGTCAGATGGGCAGACTAGTGCCCGTCTGTGTTCACATTAGCGAGCTTCTGTCTCCACAGGACACAATGAGACAGACCCCAGTGTCTCCGCTGGTTCGTTCCCATGCAGAGCCGCCCCCGCCGCCCCAGGATGGAGCCAGACGGGAGCTTGCGGAGGCTTGTTGTCCCTGTGTTGTTTCCTGACATGTTGGAAATCTACAGTTTCACGGCTCCTGGGCCCTTCCATGGTTTAGGGTTGCACCATAATCCATGCATGTGAATAATGCATTATATTACATCATTTCCTGCCGCTACAAACTTTGTTAGGCCGCTATTGAACTGATCTGATATTCAACCCCCCGGTCAGACCTGGACACGTAACCTTATCTCAACTCGCCCGGAATGATTTTTCCTGCATGCTAATAAGAGCATTGTTGTGAGGATGGTGCAGTATTACTCAGATATGTGTCTCTATCAATAGCTTGCACTGTCTCTCCTGTTCCATGTAGATGCCATGGCTGGGTCCTGTAATGTTGGCCTGAATCAATAAGACAAAAGACTTGTCAAATTGGTGTTAAGGGAACCTTACAAACTCTGTGTCTGTGGCAGAATTATCACCACATCAAGCAAAATGTTTGCATTACATTTTAACTGTGTAGCCTGGTCACTGAAGTATAAAAAGTTGGACAAAACCTGTGAAAGCATAGACGTCATTGAAGGCAAAACAGGCATGTTACATTTTATTTATCAAGATTTAATCTATCAAGCAATACCACTTTTGTTTATCGCAGTTTTATTTGACGTCACTAAAATCAACAGGCATTTGCAATTTAAATTGAATTAGTTATTATCCACAGATGGTTCTTTTTCCACTTTACAGAAACTTACTTTGAATAACTTGATGCTTTTTCTCTTGTAATCAAGGCTAATTAGAGAATACTCAAACTTAAACGTTGTTTATAACCAATTTAAGATTTACACGCATGCCAACTTTGGGTACGTAATTGTAATAGGACACCCTGCCAGGACTTGATTGCACACAATCCTGAAGAAGAAAAAAAAAATGTCGCTGTCATTTAAAACTGATGCCAGTGTTGTTTTGAATGCTCTTTTTATTCAAGTATACAACCTCACGTTCCACTGTATTAATTACACAAGTAGTTAAATATGGAGTGAAACACTTTTTTGACATGTACTCTAGGATATATATCGAATATATATGTTTCAATGTAAGACCCCCAAAAATATTCAGATTTTCCAGTATATTCCATTCAAGGAAAACCCATGCCAATCAGACTACAGTGGTATATATTTTTCTTGCATGAACAGTTTTTCTCTTGAAACACAAAACATAACTAATGCTGCCATCATGTGGTCATTATATAAACTACAGCATATTTTTCTTTCTACATCAAATGCAAACAGAAAGTTGTGATTAGTTCCAGTCTACTCTCACTAAATACAAACCATACACAAACTGTGCCATTTTCCCACAAAGTCATACAACATTTCTGCAGATGTCCAGCTAGGTCAGTAAAGTTAGGTCACTATTATGGGGTGCTACCTCACAGCCAAGACTCAAATAGGTCACTTTGAAATGACCTACCATCAAAGTGATGAGGGTTGCTCAGCTCAGGGTAATTAACGCTGAACACTCAAAGCAGAATGTCACTGGAAACTTAAAGCCATGTTGAATGTCTAACCTCTTGCTGAGATTCATGCGTGTGTATTGTTTTATAAGGTCCTCAGAGTGAGGTCTTGTTTCAAATCAAATCCAATCAAATCAAATGTACTTGTATAGCCCTTTTTACACGCAAGCATGTCACAGAGGGCTTCACATACGCCCATAGAACTGCCCCTCAACCAACCTAAACCCTCATGGAAGACAAGGAAAAACTCCCAGAAAAACTCCCTACGGGAGAAAAAATGGAAGAAACCTTGGGAGGAGCAATTCAGAGAGGGATCCCCTCCTCCAGAGACGGTTGGTAAGGAGCAGAAAACAAGCTAAACATAGTCATACAGTGATTATCTCAATGTATAGTCATTGTAAATTCTGCTGAATCAAGTGCAGGGGACAGATGCAGTACTGCCATAGACCACCAGGTGGCAACCAAGACCTGAGGATTCCATCACTCACTGAATCAGCCAAATTAACCCTGGGATCTGCTACGGTGACCCCTTCATCCTCTGCCAGGAACCTTGGGGTTACCATGAATGATGAGCTCTCCTTCACTGCCCACATTGCTGCGGTCTCCCTGTCGTGTAGATTCACCCTCTACAACATCCGGAAGATCAGGAGATACCTGTCTGAGCACTCCACCCAGCTGCTAGTCCAAGCACTGGTCCTCTCCAAGTTGGACTATTGCAACTCGCTGCTTGCCGGTCTCCCAGCATGCGCAACCCGCCCTCTTCAGAGGATTCAGAACGCAGCGGCACGCCTGGTCTACAATCTACCCAGACGCTCCTACGTTACTCCGCTCCTCATCTCCCTCCACTGGCTACCCATCACGGTCCGCATCAGATTCAAGACCCTGGTACTGACCTTCCGAGCAGTGACTGGGACTGCACCCAACTACATCAAGTCTCTCCTGCAGCCTTACACCCCCACCCGCCACCTACGGTCTTCTTCAGACAACCGCCTGGTGGTCCCACCGCTCAAGACCGCCCGGTCCCAACACAAGCTCTTCTCCTGCCTGGCCCCCCAGTGGTGGAATCAACTCCCCACCTCCATCAGAGCACAGACTGTCTCTCCACCTTCAAGAGAAGGCTCAAGACGCACTTGTTCCGGGAGTACAACGGTACTTAGGAATGGTTTGATGAACCCAATGCTAGTTTCCTCAAGGATCACAATGACTCTTGCTTAGAGACTTGTTGCTCTTGTTGGTTAGTTATTTTTTACTGTTGCTGATTTTTCTACAGGTACACTTGCACTTACAGATTCATGTTGTTTAATTGTAACTTGCTTAACTACATGCATCTTATGGTTCTTCCCTTTGGCACTTATTTTTTGGTTGTTCACAATGTGTGCTTCTTGTTTTGGCTGCCTGCAACGCTTTGGGGCTAACTTGTTGTTCTTATCAGTGACCATATTTTTTTTTACCACTTTGTAAAGTTCTCTCTTGGAAGTCGCTTTGGATAAAAGCGTCTGCTAAATGAATAAATATAAATGTAAATGAAGAAGCCACTGTTATAAAACACTTTCACATGCTGATGGAAATATTTTTTTAAGAATCAGTCAGATGCTTTTTACACATTTCTTGTGGTCTTAAAGGAATAAATTCCTGGGCACTCCGATATTTAGTTACTGAAATGCTAGATTTGTTTTTGCTCTCTTCTGAATCACATTCTAAGATTTCGACATTCTTGATTTTATAACAAACCCATAAAGTGTACAGCAATAAATTATCCAACACAAAAATCATTGAAAACATAATCTACAACTAGAGCCAGTCCATTCTCACCACAAATACCGTACACCTATAAAACGCAGTTCCAAAGCTCCAAGACAGATTTGGTGCCTCCATTGCCCCTCAGTGTAGGGTTTCCACCTCAATACCTCCATCTAAACTGCAGGGGTCTGCCACAATTAAGCAATCAAAGCCATTGAATGGTTTAATGCATGAACTCGGATGAATCCTGAATGGGTTTTCCGTTTATAACAAAGAAAGCCTCCTGAGCCCTCATTACTTGTGGTTGAGCGCTCCCCTCTGAGACATCGCTTCCTCGCTGCTCTTTAAAACAGGTCTCCAACCTACCCTGCTGGAATGACGATAACCTTTTCCCACAACAATAGCCGCTCTAAATGACTACTTCCTCTCATGCTGAGCTGGAAGTTCTAACGCATGTGGTATTCTCAGAACTAACACGTCATGGGAATATTATGAATAACACAAGTGTAAATCCAACATTGCTTGTTTAATTAAGTATGTACAGGAGAAAGAAAGGTGAATAGATACAGGAAAATTGAAAGAAAGAGACGGAGAAAGCAAGAGAGAGAATGCATAACTAAAGGTGCTACTTCCGTGCCTGTAAATGTCAGCATGTCATCAGGTGTCGACCATCTTCTGCTTTTATCTGTTTGAACGGTTGTTACATTTGTAGTTAGGGTTAGGATTTGTTTAGCAATACAGTCCATAGTTTGTTTACAACTGCAAAAGCCTGTCTAGTTTATCACAAATGTAACTAGGGATAAACACAGTCCTGTCGAAGCATCCACTCTCTCCAGGGCAAAAAAGCCTATTTAAGGAACGAGGACAGAAATCCAGCTTTAACAGGATGATAAACATCCCAACCACCTTAAATGACGACACTTGAAATGACACCTGGCTCATCTGTCACCTGTCGTGGCCCCCCACTGGGGACCTGACACAGAAACGCTCCCAAATCACTCCCCGTTCCCCACAGGCCAAGCTGGTAGCAGCTTGACTGGTTCTGTCAAATCTGCAAACCAGAGACCTGGGTCTTTTCTATCTGTCAGCCAGTAGAGACCTGGAGCCCGTAAGCACACAGGACATGACATCAATAAGTATATTTCTTGTAAAAGGGACTGACAGACATTTGGTCTCAAAATCAATAAGGAGTGGCACTGCAGAGGAGAACCATATGCCACTGCACAAAGGACATGAAGGTTCATGTTTGTGACTGAATTTAATGCTTTATGGCATTCAAAAAAGGAGGGGGAGAACCGGATGAGTTCGAAAAACAACTTTATTTCTGCATTTTGTCCTTGTTGTAGTTTCTGTACAGAGTGACTGAACTAAAATACAATCCTTTGTGGTTGAATCAGATTTTTAAAACAGCAATGTTTTAACTGAAACTGAGCATGGTGTACTAAAGTTAATATAAACTAAATAGTTTCTAAGACTTTTAAGACAAAATCTCCATGGACGTTTAGAAAAAATATTTACAAAAACTCCTTTCGTCTGCACCTTGTTACTTAAATTGATTATCAATCAAGGTTCCTTTCAATTTGGCCTTCTTTGCCTCCAGCTCAGCCTGTAAACAAACACCAGAGGAAAAAGAGTCTAAGAACAACTGAGAATAACAACAGAGCCATTCTAAACCTCAAGCATTGAAGATAAATATAGTAGGACGAAACCTTCAGAGTAAACCGTGTTGGACACATCCATGTTTTTAAATGTGTCAATTATTCATAAGGTTGACTTATATACTCTTGTCCCCCAACATGTAATATTCATGGCTGAGGGAGTCCCATGCCACTGGAAACAAGATGAGTGTTTTTTTGTTGAGTTTTTTCCTCACCAGTTCCTGAAGTCTCTTCTTGCTCATGCCCTTCCTCTCCAGCTGCTTCTCGATCACTTTAGCATTCTGGGCGTACGAATCTGCCACCTCTCTCTGCCAAGGAAACAGAGTTAAACAGTGTGATGACACACACACATGACATCTAAGCTGGTCTTAACATCCACCCTGTAGCAATCAGTCTGCTAAATGAATACATGTACATTGATTTGACACTTCTGGCAAGTACCACAGTAAACTAATCATTGGATTGAACGTTGTTTACCGCCATGTTATTTATCCTCGAAATGTGTTTTTCTTAAACAAAGCCAAACAAACTATTTTTGTTAACTTACAGCCTCAATTTCCTCCTCTTCTTCATCAATGGTGGACACAGTAACTGAGCTGAATTTGCCCATGTCTTTGGTCCGCTTGGTCATCATTACCTGGTAGGGTGCGCCACAGGACACAAATGAACGATTTACTTAGCAGCGATGTTATCACTTATCAAGTATTGTCAATCATACTAATACTCAAATAAATGTATGAAAGATTCAAAGTAAAAGAAAACATACTCTGACTTTTTTGGGAGCCTCCGGCTTTTGACTGTAGACACTCGTATTACCGATTCCTCCTTGTCCAAATTTCACAACCGCTTCATCGATAATAAACGTGACAGGGGTGTTCTTCAATTGGTGTTGATAGAAGAGTAGTAGCCCACACCTAATATTTGAAAATCAACTTTACAACAAACAGCCTTACATTTATGCACGTACAATTTCCAAAGAAATATGGCAGCGGAGGCCTTTCACGGACTGAAAAACACCTATCAACTGTGTTAGATACTTACTTTCCACATTTCTTACGATACTGTCTCTCAATTCCCTCTGGTCTGCATTGAAAAAGAGAATAATTAGCACAATCACGCAGTCACGCTGTCTAATCGTTTCAAATGCAGAAGAATGGCGACTCGATTTTAGTTTCTGAATGCTTTTGACTTTGTACTTTTAGCACCTTTTGATGTAAGTGTTCTCGTCTTCCTCAACATTACAAAACTTGTGTGCATGTTTAGCACCGTCGATCACTCTTGATTTGTCTCGTGGCCGCATAGGAAGTTTTTCCAGCTGACAGTCTGTGACAGAATTGTGGAAGTGTACAAGGCATGCACGTGGGGGGGAAAACAAGGCTTGAAGTTCAACCATCGAAACACAAAAACACATATTAAACAATGTTAAAACGTTAACATTTCTATATGCTCCGCAGTTAGGTGGCTAATAAGCTAGCAATTGATAATGTAGCTATAGCCACTCACCCAGAACTAGAACCATTTGACCACATAAACAATAATACACGTGAAGCGGTTTTTCTCCGTCATCATACTCCTCGCGGTCTCGGGTGTCGGAACAAACAACACTTCGTGACACAACTTTCGGCATGACTGTTACTTCTGCTTAAAAGAAAGCAAACATATATTTTAAACGGTAGTCTAGATTTCTACGTGGCTAGCTAGCATCTGGGTCACCACACAGGAAACAACACGGTGGGCGACCAATGATGACGCAGACACTACGTCAAGAATAGCAGCTTCAACTGTAGTAGGAATCATTGCCTGCAGGGGGCAATATTCGAGTCATTGTATACTAGTATAAAAGCACAAAGGTACGATTATATTATAATGTCACGTTGAAGGTCATTAGGATAATAATATTATATAATAAATATATATAATATTATATAATATATATATATTTTATTGAACATTTCTCATCTGATCTTATATGAAAGGGGCCATCTTTCCCTCTCTTTCTGTGTGTGTGTATGTGTGTGTATATGTACAGGAGAAAGAAACAGTGAATAGAAACAGAAAAATTGAGAAAAAGAGAGGGAGAAAGCGAGAGAGAGGAAGCGAGAGAGAGAGATGGAGAGAGATGGAGAGAGAGAGGGAGAAAGCACAAGAGAGAGAGAGAGAGAGAGAGAGAGAGAGAGAGAGAGAGAGAGAGAGAGAGAGAGAGCTCACAAAAGTCCAAACGTCTGTGTGTCTCAGGGATCTGACAGTCAGAAGCTGGTGGAGTGAGTCCAGTGGAACCTCTGTCTTGCTTGCTGTCTCCTGGTTTAGGATTACCCAGCACGAGGGATGTACGCTGCCGCAGATCCTAGGATGAACTGTCCATATCTCCTCTCATATCTCGCCCTAACAGCAGTAATAATAGGTAAGCAATCTCATTAATTAATCTGTAACATAAGAAGGTTTTTTAGGGTACTTCAGATAATCAAAAACTATGATTATGCTTCAGTTGATGAGCTTCAACTGATCTTTAGTAATGAAGAGAGGTTAATCATGGGCATTAATCATATTGACAGTAATTAGAGCTAATTTATTGTTATATACCCTAATGATTTGAACAGGCTTTAGATGAGTCTACTAAATAATGTATGAATTTTTCTCCTGAGGAAATTGGGAGCACTAGCTGGCATAGTGCAGAATTTAAAATTGAGATGTAAGACATCAGTCTGAGTAGATTATGTTGTTATAACCTGCTGGATGTCAAGACATGGGTAATTACAATTCTGAATGTGTTTGCAACCTAGAATATGTCAAATTTTCTGGATACAAATATATAGGTTATCATAATTGGCAGGCAGTTTCTTCTGATTATAACGCCATTCTGGATTAATCAACAATTAAATATGTTTCAGTTGGATAAACATGGTTATGCTCTTATGAAAGGAATCCTTCATTTTTATATATTTTTTCTCAAGTGTCTTTGATCCCCTGTATTGTGTCAAGAAACGTTTCATTTATTTCATACCCATTGTTGACTCATGCTGTTTGGAGAAAAAACTGTCCGTTTTGGGTGAAAAGACTTGACAGGACGGAAGAGGATCATGTCAAAGGAGAATCCTTGAATCATCATCTTTATTCATTTAAGTGCGAACACCTTGCTGTCTATCCAGACAAGCTTTAGGCACCAATTATATAGACACAATGGAATAGCATTAAAATATTTTATCCAGGTTTTCATCCTCTTGTTTGTCCCCATGTTAAAGCCACTCAAGTGATGTGGTTAGTGATCTCTGATGTTGGAGAAAACAAGCAACAGGTACACGTACAAAAACCATTAGAAGCCACAACCTTCATCGAGTGAATCTTATTTGACTTGTATTTGCTGTGTGATTTCAGGATAAGAATAATAACTACTGCTGATGTTCCATTCAGTTAGGCAGTTTATTTTGAAAAACTAGAAATATATACATATTGTTATATGAATCATTACAATAACAACACATCTAATCAGTTCTGCAGGGCAAGATATGCTCTGAAAGAACGGACTGTATTTTTAGTTTTGGAGACACCATAGTTTGAAGGCAAGATTAATGACTGTGACTTTGAAATGCTAAACGCACATTTAAGTACACCCCAAAGAACGACAGTGGACTGAAGCAATCAAATGAACTAACTCTTTGAACCAAATGGAAATGAGTTGAGAGAAGATCACACCATGCAGAGCTATTTGCCAACCATTACAGCAACCATCCAACTGGAAACTGTATTAGCAAATGTACTGTAATTATAGCTTTTACAATTTACTGTAATAACGGATGGTATGGAGGGATCTTGAACTATGACTCCTCATAACATAGGGAATGATTATTGATGATTGAAAAATGAAATAATTGATTTGTTTTCAGCTGGGGGTTTTTTCATATTGTTGTTGTGCTGTTGTGTGTTTCACCTTGTTGGAGAAAAGGATCACAGTTTGGAGGTATCAGCATCCTCCCAGGGATGTCCCACCTGCTTCCTGATGTTGTTGCCTGGAGTCTTGAGGCTGCGAGGTCACAAGAATGGTGGCAGATCCATCCTTCTGGAGAGCCCCTTCCATCAGTCATGTGACCTAGTAGCATCACGAACTCAGCCGTCACCAGCAGCATCCAGAGCATCGTCATATTCTCCCTCCACTTCTCATGCTTTTATTTCCTATCATTTACTGTTTTTATGATCATGTACTGACATTTTGCTTTTATTTATGTGAAGCACATTGTATTGCCATTGTGTATTTATTAGTGCTGTCAAACGATTAAAATATTTAATCGCGATTAATCGCATTAATGTCATAGTTAACTCGCGATTAATCACAATTAATCGCACATTTTTATCTATTCTAAATGTCCCTGATTTCTTTCTGTCCCAATCTTTTTTCAAATGTTAATGCTCTTATCAACATAGAAAAGTGGTTCGGATTGCTTTGTGCAAATATTTTTTTTATTGAAAACAACATTGCAATCGCCTGGCTTTGACGAGGGGGCAGAGAATTCGCTTGGCCATCAAGTGGTATTTCAGACTGGACGTGCTGCGATGATAGCTCAGTTTACAACGACAAAACACACAGATCACTGGTCTTGTCAATAGAACCATTTGGCAACTTTTTAAAAGCAAACTTTCCATTCAGAATCTTATTGGCATCCATTTCGGCATCTCGCGCTCGTCATCCACTCAAAACGTAACGTTAGCCTACTACCAGAGAATGTCTAATATCCATAAACGGGCTCTGCTACTACTCTTTAGCCAGCTCGCAAGCCAAACGAGTGTTTGGCGTGCCTGTTGTTTTGTTTCCGGTCTAGCTAGATCCGGTGTGGTGTTGTAGTTTTTCTAACGTCGGTAGTTGTTGCAACAGCATGTGAAAAAAACTACAAAGTTTGCTAGGCCAAAAAGAGCGTTAATCGCGCGATAAAATAATTGACGCCGTTAATTTGGGTTTGCGTTAACGCCGTTAATAACGCGTTAAACTGACAGCACTAGTATTTATGTATGTGAAGCACATTGTTGTGTACTTATATGAAGCACTTTGAATTACCACGGTGTATGAAATGTGCTATATAAATAAACTGGCCTTGCCTTTCCCTAAGAGAGCTCTGGACCAGTAATTGTTTCCTGTGTTCTGTGTCCTGTGTCCTGTTTTCTGTGTCCTGCGTCCTGTGTCCTGTGTTCTGTGTCCTGTGTTCTGCGTCCTGTGTCCTGCGTCCTGCGTCCTGCGTCCTGTGTTCTGTGTCCTGTGTCCTGTGTTCTGTGTCCCGTGTCCTGTGTTCCGTATTCCGTTCAGGAGCCTGTCTTTTTGGGTTTAATCAGACCATTTTCTTTTAGAGTCTGCCACAGGGAGTCCGGCCGCGGCGTCGGACGGCTGCCCACTGGGTCAGTTCCCCTGTGGGAACCTGTCGCTCTGCCTCCCCCAGCTCCGTCACTGTAACGGCGTCCAGGACTGTGCTAACGGAGCAGATGAGGAGGACTGCGGTGAGTCTACAAGGGGGAAGGGGGTGTGTGTGTGGGGGGGGGGGGTGAGGGGGGTGAGATGTGTGTGTGTGTGGGGGGGGTGAGATGTGTGTGTGTGTGTGTGTGTGGTGGGGGGTGGGAGTAACAGATGGCCAGGGTGCAGTGTGTGTGGTCTTGGAACAGGCATGGTGCTGCTCAAGGGTAGGATGATGTGTGACTGGGAGACCTCTCTTCCTGGTGGCTTCCAGCCTGCACACTGTACATGCAGATTAACCATGACGTTGTACACTAGTATGAATTGAGTTTTGATGTGGTATTGTTTGTAGTTTAACATGAACCCTTGATAGGAAATAAATGTTCCATGATGAAAGATCGATCTCTTTTTCTGACCCCTCCCTGACCCTTGCAGTGGATAATAGCGGGTGGCCACACCTATTTGACGCTTTCATGAAGAAGAATGTTTCCAATTCCATGAAGGTTTCCAAAGAATGTTGTAAGTTAAATGATATCGACGATGAACATGAATTAAACAAAAATGTGTGCAAAGACAAATGGACAAATGTGCTGTCTCAGCCCCAGCAAAGACAATGATCATTAATCATACCTTGTGTGTGTGTGTGTGTGTGTGTGTGTGTGTGTGTGTGCGTGTGTGTGTGTGTGTTACAGTGCTTGAAGTGCTCCCTGAGGAATGTTTCTGCGAGGACCGGCGAGTCAACTGCAACAATAAGGGTCTTCTGTCAGTCCCTGCTGTGTCTGCTAATATCACTGCCCTGTAAGTAGTCTGAGGATACTAGAATATTGGTGGTCTAATGCTATGAGACAACACGGCGTCCATCCTAATGAACTGTTATGTTTTCTCCCCAGAGAGCTAAACAGCAACAAAATTGAATCTCTGCAATCAGATGAGTTCATCCGCTATGGGAACCTGGAGAGATTGTGAGTCAGTCTTCTTAGAGTCCTTGGACCACTCTGGTTTTAAGTGTAAATTCAAGAGGTGCTTGTTATAGGTTGTGGCTCTGCTACTGCATGGTGTGTATGGACCACTACCTCAGGAGGAAAGATAAGATGTTCAGCACAACAGGGACAAGACCAGCAGGCGTGGAACTAGACGGAGTTTCATTAACTTTCTCCTCCGTCAAAACAGCTACTGCAGTGTATAGAACGACAATTTGAAATTCTGCCTTTGGCTCCACAATCTCAATACTTTGTTCTCTTGTACTGTGTGAATAAGAATCAACTCAAACCTCTGTTTGGAGAAATACTCGTGGCAGCACGTGTCTATAACGTCTGACCAACTGTGGTCATTTGAATTGAATTGTTAGGAAAGGGCTTATGCAAGAAATTATTGGCATGCTTCGGCTTGGACGCTGAGGGACTTTATGAAAAGAAGCAGAGCAGTCATGGAGTTTTGACGTTATAGGTCAAAGTAGAGTGTGAAAACTCAATTGTTGAAGCACAAATGATTTTCTCTTGATTGTCCTGGGTGTACTGTTTTCATGAACTAAACGGTATGTGGAATGCTTACATGAGTCACACTTCTATTCAGCTCACTGTAGGTTCTTACACAAATATATATGTATGATTTCAGGTAGAAGAAGCACTAGCCAATCATGTGTCAAATGATGGTGTATACATGTCACCATCAAAAGACATTCCTCATAGATTCAACAGTAGCCCCGCACTTCTGCAAGATTGCACTTCACACAACTTGACTACCTGCATTCCCAGAGATTATGTATGTTTTCACCTTCCAGACATCTGGAGAACAACAGGATCACGACCGTCTCCAAGAGAGCCTTCTCTGGGCTGCACTCTCTGAAGAGGCTGTAAGTCCCTACTCTCAGTCCCCAGCAGCACAATCCCTTTTCAATTCCTTTGATCTTTTCCAGGGTGTTGCATAGATTATTTTACAGATCCTTCATTTGTTATTGTCTGTGGTTTGTGGTGCACCTCATACTGTAGACATGCCAGAACCCAGTGGGTGTGAACGCCCCTCTCCATTTAGCCAGAATAGACAGACTTTGAAAGGCAGCCAGTGTCTGTCAATAAGGGACAAGTCAGATAGCATCACCCTGGTCTGTAATTAAGCGAGAGAGAAAAATATCACCCTTGAAAGCATCACCTCTATAAAGGTAGCGAGGTCAGTCTTTATGAGGATAGGACACTGTGGGTCTGTAGTCTTTAGAGTGACAACAAACTCTAGGATGTTTGACAGAAAATCAACAAGCCCTACTTTTCACATCGCCGCTATTCTGCAATTCTCTGTAAGTGTGCAGTCGTAAGCGAGATACTCTTCAGTGAGAATGTGGACCAGACCACAGCAAAGGGAATATCTGGGCTTCCTACGACTGCACAGATAGTTGGTATGAGGAGAAGGTGGATGTGTTTCCATATTCGATGTTAGCTGCTGTCGCAGAGTTTTCTCTTACTGAAAGCAATACAGATATTAAGGATACTTGTGGATATAGACTGTAATATAGATTGTTTTGTAGGCTGCCGAAGTATATGCCGTAAATTAGCCCACATTAATATTTTAGTTGTGCGTTTCATCAGTAAAGATATCTCATCAAAATGCTTTGATGTGTGCTCTTTTTCCCCTCCTGTGCACCTGTCCTGCTGAGATAAGATTTCTCAGTCAGAATCGGATTACGACATTGAAGGTTGGCATTTTCAGGGACCTTTGGAACCTGGAGTGGCTGTAAGTGAAGTCAGGGGGCAATGCCCCTCAGTTGTTTTTGTACAAAACACTTCTGTTTAATCCATGATAACCCATCGAACAGTTGATTTACCTCATGGATGTTTCAGTCCCACAGCTACAAGGCATGAATGAACACAGTGGTTCAATAAGACATTTGTGTGAACACTCCTGCCAGTTACAGCTCAGTGTGTGTGGGATCATCACGGTTAATGCAGTAATGAAATGGGTCCTGAGTTTGCTCTCTCGGGGAACTGCATCCACTGAATGACAACACAAAGACTGGATTCATTTGTCTTTAATTCTCTTTATTTTCAGGATTGTTGATGAAAATAGAATCACGTCACTGAGACAGAAGTCCTTTGAGGGTCTCAAATCGTTATTTTTTGTGTGAGTACAATATTGGTGTGTGTACCGTATTTGTGTGCGTACAGTATTGATGTGTGCTTGTGTGGTATGAGCTTCACAGTTCACTCTCCCTCTGAATAATTTAAATACATCTTCACCAGCTTCCCTATTTGTTTGCGTGAATGTGTAAGTGCATGTGTGTTTGTTTCAGGTCATTTCTGAACAATTCACTTGAGTTCATCCCCAAGAAGTCTATATGCATGGAAATGCCCCGACTGAACTGGATGTGAGTGACAGTAGGCTACACCAACGCAGAGTAAAGTGCTCCATTCTAATTCACAAAGTCTTCATGAAAATTACATTTTATTGCAATGATCAAATGTAATTGCAGCATCATTCAGTAATTGATGTTTACAGCACCCAGGGTGACAAGTGTCAAACACGTCCTTTTTATTTACAGGGAACTTGAGGGAAACAGGATTTCATCCATGAGGTCTTCGAGCTTTCAAGAGTGCACCTCTTTGACAGTACTGTGAGTTTGATGGGGAAATATTTCTGTCTCAGGAGACGATCTTAAACCTGTTTATGGTTTTTGTGTTACAATTCAATCACACAGAAAGCCTTTTTGTGGTGATGAATTCATGTTCAAAACTAAGTCCCTGTAAGTATCTGTAATGCAATGAAGCAATTAACTTTCACAGCTTCCCCAACGGGGAGTTGAATGTGATTAAAGATGACTCTTGTTTGGCTCTCCTAACTAACCAAGGTCTCTGCTAACGCTAATACTCCTAAGTGAAACTGAAGGTACAGCTGCCGTGATGCTTGTATCAGCACCTTAACCAGCTTGTGGTGTCTAATGAGATTCAGGTCAGAGTAAGCGACTGAAGCTTCTTTAAGTGGATTTGTCAGTTTCTGTAACTGCTGATTGCCCCTCAGTCGTCATATGATAGTGATAGCAATGAGGGGTGTCAGAAAAAGAAGAAATTCAATCATAGATCGTGCCATATGTGTGAGCTCTCTTAATTGAACTTTGGGGGTTCAGGGTTGGGGTCCTACATGCCTGGCCTGGTTGGAACCTGCATGATAAGTATGGATTCCACATTGTGAATTATTGAGGCGTTTCTTCACAATGCTGAAAATTGATAGATATGGTAGATATTTATATATCTGTTTTGATTTTTGTTTTCTTTCAGTTGTTTGTTTGGTTATATTATTTAAATCTAATGAATAAGGAGATAATGAATACAGAATGCGCAATGGCATGTATTGACTGAATGTGAGAAAAATTGTTGTAGTTTACAATTGTTGTTGGATGAATACAAGTATGTAAGCGCCTAAAGTACAAGGTTTCTTGCAGGGCTCTAAGGGGAAACAGAATACAGGGCGTTGAGGAGGGAACATTTGATGAAATGCAAAGCTTAATAGACTTGTGAGTAAAATTTCCATGAGTTCTTGTAATTCCAGTTACCCCAATCTATGCACATGCAATAAATGTATCTAAGGATTTTCTTTTCATTCCAGGGACTTATCTGTAAACAAAATTGAGGAGTTGTCCCCATCTCTATTCCGTAATCTTCATAACCTGAAGCAGTTGTGAGTTTGCATGCCAAGGGCATATTGGGCTCAAACTTTGAGTCCTGAGTGTGTTTATTGTTTGGTGTTACAGAATCCCTCTGTGATTTAAACCACAGAGAACAAATGAGATGAAACAGGGCCAAGAATGAAATGAATCCAGATCAGATGCTTTGTAATGACCTACTCTTGTTATTCAGGAACATTTCAAACAACCCCCTGACTCACATTTACGACAATCAATTTGACAGTTTTGTCAATTTGCAATCGCTGTAAGTAATTCCATGTCACAGTCCACCTAGAGACCTAGAAACTGTTACTGTGGAAGTGGAGAGGTGCTTACTCCCTTCTCATGTGATGTTTGTCAGGAGCATCGAGGATGTGGAGATACCCAATATCAGCATCCAGATGTTTCGATCTCTCAGCAACCTTTCACACATGTGAGTAGAGAGGCATGCTTGGATTTGCTCTCCTTTCAAATGACATAATCATAGGCCAGTTTTTTTATGTAATTGCCTATTGGAGTCCCATATGGAACATGTCCTGTAAGTATCCATCTATGTGTACATGTTTAGTGTGCAGCCCTGCTCATACTTTGAGGTCCGCAGTGCTATAAATAAGATGTTAATCCCCCCAGCATTGCACGAGTAGCTCAACACAAAGACCAATTTCTACATCATTACAATACAGTTCTGTCTGATTATTTCAGTCAGTTTCTCTGGAGAGCTAAATGTGTACATACTGGCTTGGGGGCCAAAGCTTCTTACGCAAAACAAAGAAAGGCTTCATGAAAAGAATAGTGAGTAAACAAACAAGATGTTGTATGATTTGTTGCCAATGAACTATTTTGGCACCATGTATTAGACTGTGGGCCTGTAATGCATTTATGATGCAGTGGAAGATGATGTTGATTATTAACTGTAACTTGATGACAATTGAGCTCATGCTAGCCTCATTAGTGTGTTTTACCTCAGGTGGACAACAATAAAAGCCTAACTTAATGTGTTCTGTAAGATCTTGTTTCAGCTCATTTGGAACACTTTCCTACACTGTAGATCAATGTCATCAAATATGGTTTTAGGGGGGGTTTAGCTTCCAAAAATCAGATAATCTGTTTACTTAACATCATACTTAATTCAGGAGTTTACCGAGACTCTTTAGGCCTCCATACTGATCCACAATCATTCCTGCTGTTGCCTAAAAGGTGTTCAGAGACAACATCCACTTCATATGGGCCTTAAGAGTCGTTTCTGAATTTGTTCCTCTCATTTTGCATCCTTCACTTCAGATATTTTAAGAGGTTTGAATACTGCGGCTACTCTCCGAACGTGCGGAGTTGTAAGCCGAACACCAATGGGATTTCCTCGTTTGAAAATCTGCTGGCCAACATCATCCTGCGTGTGTTCGTGTGGGTCGTGGCATCTGTCATCTGCTTGGGAAACGTGTTTGTCATCTGTCTGAGGTTGTGCGTCGCATCAGAGAACCAGCAACACACCATGGCCATCATATCGCTGTGCTGTGAGTAACAACCATTAAAAAGTATTTTCCAAAAAACAAACCAAAAAAACACTGATTTCGAAGTAAACAAAACCAGGACCACACACAAACCTGCACTTCTCGGATATTCTTATAAAATCGGATATTCTAGGTGCCGACTGCTTGATGGGAGTCTACCTGTTCTTCATCGGGGCGTTCGACATCAAGTACTGTGGAGAATACAACAGACATGCACAGCTTTGGATGGAGAGCCTGCAGTGCCAGCTGATTGGCTGCCTAGCCATGCTTTCCACTGAGGTGTCAGTCATGCTGTTGACCTACATGACTCTGGAGAAGTATCTGTGCATCGTGTTCCCCCTCCACAACTACAGAGCCGGTCGCAAGCAGACCCTGTTCTATTTGATCTTCATCTGGGTCCTTGGCTTCGTGATTGCCGTGATCCCCTTCTGGGACAAGCAGACCTTTGGGAATTACTACGGCAGGAATGGAGTTTGTTTTCCACTTCATTCAGACGACATGGAGAACCCTGGAGCCCGATGCTACTCGACAGGAATATTTCTAGGTGAGGAGGGACATTAAACTCCCAAGGGTGGTTTTGAAGAACATACACAGGATCAGATGTTGTCGGCCCACATACTAAGTCTTGTTATATCCCTGTGTTGAACTGTATAATGTATGCTACATCTTTTTGTCTTTTCAGGATTGAACCTCTTTGCCTTCATTATGATCGTGTTCTCCTACACCAGCATGTTTTATTCAGTGCGGAAAACAGCCAGCACAGCTCGCCAAAGCGTCTTAAACAAGGAAGTGTCCATAGCAAAGAGGTTCTTTTTCATCGTTTTCACTGACGCAATGTGTTGGATACCTATATTCATCCTGAAAATCCTGTCTTTGCTAAGAGTGGAGATCACAGGTACTGTCAGAAGCCTTTGTTACTCGACGACCTATTCAATCAGTGTGCTCATGTCTGATGGTTTTCAACTAATTCCATTTCAGGGACCATCATTCTGTGGGTGGTGATCTTCATCCTTCCCATTAACAGTGCCCTGAACCCCATCCTCTACACCATCACCACCAGCTCCTTCCAGGAGAGACTCCAGCTGTGTCTGAAGATGAGGTGTGGGGAGGTTGGAGCACACGGACCCTCCCAACACGGCTCAGACATCTTCCATCCGCCCAGAGCTCTGTAGACGCCGCTTGAAAGAACACCGTGAATGTCACTGTCATCACTGTCCATCTACTAGAAAATACCACCTGCCCGTGAATTTGGTGTAAAGGCACATGTAAACGCAGATTCAACTCTTATTTTGTTATACATTGTTGAAAGATTCCATATATCGTCCACAACGGTGAAATAAACGCAAAAGAATTGAAGTCAGTTGATTTATTGAATGAACTAGAGGCAGCCTGTCCTAGCCTTTAGCTGTGGCAGGAACCAGACACCACAGACACACAGCACAGACACACAGCGCACCACAGACACACAGCACAGACACACAGCACAGACACACAGCACAGACACACACCACAGACACACAGCACAGACACACAGCACAGACACACAGCACAGACACACAGCACACCACAGACACACAGCACAGACACACAGCACACCACAGACACACAGCACAGACACACAGCACACCACAGACACACAGCACAGACACACAGCACAGACACACAGCACAGACACACAGCACAGACACACAGCACAGACACACACCACAGACACACAGCACACCACAGACACACAGCACAGACACACACCACAGACACACAGCACAGACACACACCACAGACACACACCACAGACACACAGCACAGACACACAGCACACCACAGACACACACCACAGACACACAGCACAGACACACAGCACAGACACACAGCACAGACACACAGCACACCAGACACACACCAGAGACACACACCAGAGACACACACCACAGACACACACCACAGACACACAGCGCACCACAGACACACAGCGCACCACAGACACACAGCGCACCACAGACACACAGCGCACCACAGACACACAGCACAGACACACAGCACAGACACACAGCACAGACGATGTAGAAGGTGGTACAAGCAGGAGCTGTACACCATAGCAACACAGCTCCATACTCCAGACACATTGATTCATAAAAAAAAAAAAAATGTTTATTGATTTTGCTAGTGTGCTTTGTGTAGTGAGAGAAGCATAATACAAATAGGTAGTAAATTAAGAAAAAACATACCTTTAACAAGAAAGAAACGTAAACTGTCAGAAACTGTAAGTACAAAGGTTATAATAAGACTGCAATCCATAAAAAATATATACAACTTGAGTTTATTTCTATTTTTCTCCAACCTAAAATTGTTCCCTGTGGTAATTATTCTGTGGTAAGATAGAAGCGAATGAGACATTTGTGTAACAAAGCACGTAGTCAGAATAAAACATTACCGGAAAAGCATTCGATCATTGCACTGCCTCCCACTGCAACAAATACTGCAAATAATGCCTGACTGAAAGACATCATAAGGACACAAACAGACATAAATAAAACATTGATAACATAGAAAATCAAATATACTAATATTGCAAAGACAAGTGAGTGAGCCTGCAAAAGTGTCTTTCAGAAAGGTTAAGGCTCAGACAAACTTAAGCATATACTGTAGTGCTGCCCCTATCTATGTTACACCATGTCTTTGTGTTTTATCATCCCATTCTTTGACAACAGATGACGATGATCACCCTAAGGAGATGTGATTTGGACCAATCAGCCATCACTGACTGGGTCATTTGAGATTGTTATTAGGAGAGATGAGTCACAAAAAGATGGAGTCCAAAGCTAGACAATGAAGGTGTCCAGAGAATAGTGATGATGTTAAACACTCGAGGAGAGGAACAGCAAAACCAGGGCAGAACAAGAGCAGAAAACTCAGACAAACATGACCACCGCGGAGCCTCTAAAAACACCTTGATGACTGCATCATGCGCGCTCCAAGGCCTCAGACACATTTTAGATGTGAAAATGACATGTTAAGGTGCCATTCTCAAGGTTGCAATGCACCTGGTCGCATGAGCACAACATATTATTGGAGAATTTATCAGGAGTGAAAAGGCATAGCAGACAGCACAGGAGCAGGACTGCTCTTGCGCTCACCTGAGTTGAGGGAAGCAGGTTTCACCTCAAAACATTCAATGGCTTGATGATTCCACAGCAGCACTCTCATGGGAAACGATATGCAGATAGAGGAAGTAAAGCTGTTGTAACAATTGTCCTTACATTCCTGTATATCATTTTTTTTTCTTTTCCTGAGGATGGATTTTCCATAGAGGACAAAAATAATCTCTGATGCACTTTAATTCACTACAATTTAAAGCACTCAACTTGGCACAGTACTTTATATAATTTAAATCAGTGCTTTCTATTTCCATCTTGATTAGGATCTAATGAAGGCAATCAGATCAGAGACCAATGCAATCATTTCACCAGAGACCATCCACACCGCGTCTGTGCACTCTGAGCGATAGTCCAACAATCCCTTTAAGATGAGGACAGACCTAACAGACACAGCAGGTTTTCCGCAGATGAAGTCCTGACGAAGCCGTGTTGGTTTCAGAGCTTTGTCTCCGTTCCATGGACCAGGAGCACAGGGAAGGATCCTCGTATCCTAGCAACATCCACGGCACAAAGGTGTCCAAACACTTTGTTGTACCACTCGGGTGATCGCCCTCTGAAAACGGAGAGAACAGGATCAAACAGCTATTTCAATGACATGCTTACAGAAGCATCCTGGTCTAAGAAACCACTTTAGAACACGATGAACCCACAACCACAGATGTTAGCCATCCACAGACACAGAGCCCACACCAACCCTGCAGCCCTGCAGTAGTGTGTGAGGGTGAGGGTGTACCTGAGGTCAGCCCTGCAGTAGTGTGTGAGGGTGAGGGTGTACCTGAGGTCAGCCCTGCAGTAGTGTGAGGGTGAGGGTGTACCTGAGGTCAGCCCTGCAGTAGTGTGTGAGGCGGGAGCGACCCTGCCCCAGGGGCTCGATCAGGATGCGGGAGGTGAGGAGGACGGCCCGCAGACCGCAGTCCAGGTGCACGTCCTCGTGTTCGACCGACGACGACACCAGAAGACACAGGCCTCTGGGCAGGTCGCAGCACCACCTCCTAAACCGCACGGACCACAAGGACCACCGCTTCAGAACAAAACCCTGCCTTCATCAGCACAACAGCAGGAACGGCACACGCCCCGATAATGATCATCATCACCCACCGTCTCCGGTCTGCCGTGAATAGGTTCGTTCGTGCGAGCGGAGCCCAAAGGAGTTTGAGTTGCACAGGGCGTTACCTGACGGTGGCGGTCCTTACCTCAGCACCACAAAGTCCCTGCGAGGGAGGGGTGCCATGCTGTCAGTCACGTAGTGGTACACCTCCGTGTTGTTCTCCAGCTCCTCCACCACGCGGCTGTGCAGCAGGTCCTCGTCCCACAGGTGGCGCTCTCGCAGAACTCGGTGAAGGACCGTCTGGGGCGGGGCCTCGATCTCCGTGGAGACTCTCCACAATCTGATTGGATGGCCGTGCCCCACCTGCGGAGAGGAACGCTTAGCTCAGCAAACAGTTGACTAGGAAAAGAGGGCGTGTCAACTGTGTCTGCCACTGAAACCACGAGGACATGCAGCTCATGGTAAGATATCAGTATCGTACAGTCGGTTCTTCTGTTATCAAATCCAATTTTATTTGTGTAGCTTTTTTATTACAAGCAATTTCACAGAGGGCATCACATACGCCCACAGAACTGCACCTGAACCAACCTAGACCCTCCAAGGAAAACTCAGAGAGAAAAAAATGCAGGGACCTGGTGAGGAGCAGTTCCGTGTGGGTTAGAGGGGAGGAGAGATCCCCAGGAGCGCTACCTTCTTGTAGGAGAGCTGTGTGTTTTCTGGTCCTTGGGCGCTGTGCCAGCCTCTGCTCTTCTCCGCGGCCTCCCTCAGCAGTGTCTGGATGTTGTCCTCCAGGTAGGCGCGGTAGTCCACCGGCTCCCCTAGCAGGTTGAGGCCCAGGCCGTGCAGCGGAAGGGGCTGGGCGTCAGCCGCTATGTACGAGTTACGTGACTGCAGCATCATCTCGTGAGGGATCTGGTCAAGCACACACAGGAAGTGAGGATCAAGACTTGTGAAACTGCACTCGGCACTAGGAATTTATTATATGGTTTATTCCACTGCCCACCAGTTTTTCAGTTTCTCTATGGATTAAAATAATAAATAATAATATATATATTTATGCATGTCCTCTACAGTTTCAAATTTCTGTCCTTGAAAAATAATGAGTTGATTCATGTGTACAGTGTATACGTGCATGTCTGTCAATGGAGCAATTTCCTGAGCTATTATGGGATTCCTGTCCATGAACTGTACTTTACCTGGAATAATTTCTTGCAATCCACGATCATGTGACTGAGTCCTTGAGTGGCAGCCATGTTTTCACTCAGGTCCTTGTGATCTGGTTTGACCCCTGCGCCTCGCCGGCTGATTAACCTGAGACACGAGGAGAACAACACGAGGAGAACAACACGAGGAGAACACAAAGTACAATTACTCCCTCAGCTCGCACCTCCTAACACAAGGTCATCAACAGACCGCTGTTCAACGAGAAAATAGCCCTCTCCGGCAATGCTGCTTGTTTGTGATGGATGAGACCATTTAAGAGGATGCTCTACGTTTTACAATGAGTCATCTGGTATAATTGTCTAAAGGAATGGTTGACAGCCATTAAGTGCAGTGCGAGCAAAACCCTCGCCCAGCCAGCCTGTGTTACCTGGGCGAGGTGCCCTCCTTCTTGGACACATTGAGGTGGAGGATGGAGGGCGCAAGACACACCGCCAGGTTCCCTGCTGTCATCTGGTTCTCCTGGGCGGAGGCGATGTCGCTGAGGAAGTACAGCAGGGTCTGCAGCACCTCTCGGTTCTCGTCTGGCAGCAGGATCACGGCCGCCTGCGCTGCCTGCAGGCGCTGCCCCTTAGGGACGTCTGAGAACGCCAGGCCACAAGACAAGCAGTTAGACAGGAGACACGCTCACAGGAGACAAGCAGTTAGACAGGAGACACGCTCACAGGAGACAAGCAGTTAGACGCTGTCGCTCGGACACACCGTCCCAGAGACTAGGGCTGCAACTAACGATTATTTTAATAATCGATTAATCTGTCGATTCTTTTTTCGATTAATCGATGAATTGGATAAAATAACAATACTAAAAAGCATTAATTTCCAACCCTTTATTCAAAAACAAAACTGACAGTGCAAATTCACAGTCAAATTTTTTTTCAGAATGTGCAAAAAACAGGCACACAATTTAGAAAAAGTTATTAATATTAGCGTGGATTTAATGCTATTTTCCAAGATGAGCAATTTATTTGAGTTTGGTTTAAAACTTTATTGAAAATTGAAAGGTTGTGGGAGTAGGCCAGACTTTATTAGAATAATCTGGTGTATATTTAAGATTTTTTTACACCATTTTGAAAAAAGTTAAGATTTGTGAGGGAGGATTAAGCTATTTTCAAAGATTAGTGATTTTCTATCATTTTATTTGAAACTTCATTGAAAAAGTAAAGGCTGTGGAAGTATACCAGACACTGTTAAGATAATCTGGTGTCTGAGGTTTTATATTCCTAAAAATATTATAAAAGTCTACATTTTTCAAAATGGTATGGGTTCTTTTCACCCGGTCCCTAACGCAATGCTGCAAAGTAGCGTCTTCCGAATGTGAGACGAATGTCGAATGTGAAACTAACTTCACCTCGGTCAATTAACACTCTGTTTCGATGTATTTAGTGTGAAATGCTCCCACACCTTGGATGACTTGCGTCGTACTGATTTCTCTGCCTCTGCCATGTGTTTCAGAACAACGCTACTCAACACCGTCTCCCCGATGGCCTTTCCTCGACCTCCGCTCCGCTCCGCGCTCAATAAACTTTATTGTTAAAACTCAAACATCTCTGCGACATACTGAGTGTCGTAATAATCGCGCGACACAACGAAGCGTTAATGAAATTCGTTGCTAACGCTTTTAATAATTGTTTTTAATCGATTTAATCGATTTGTTGTCCCAGCCCTACCAGAGACAGTATCCAGTAATGATTGAAGCCTGGGCTGGGAGCGAAAGCACTTATTTTACATCACAACCAGGTGGTTTATTCAGTAAACCTCTGGTTTTGTTCTCCACCTGCAGTAAAGCACATTATATACTTCCTCTCAACCAAGGCAATCTCAGTCTAGCAGGTAACATCAGTCATTTAACGGTGTGTTTCAGAGTCGTTTAAGAGAGAGAAGAGGGGGAGTGGGAGGGGGGGAGGAACAGGGGAGGGGGGAGGGAGTGTAGGGGAGGAGGAGGAGAGGAGAAAGAGGGGATGAGAGGTAGGGAGGAGGGAGAGTAAGGTAGAAGGTGAGGGAATGAGAGTAGGGGGAGGAGGAGGAGGAGAAGGAGGGGAGGGCACTCACACTGGTAGATCTGCAGGAAGGTCTCTGTGAGCTTGGAGGTGAGGACGGGCTCAGGCAGGTCTCTGAAGTACTGCTTCAGCAGGTCGGCCACATCGTACGCTGATTGGCCCTGGTAGGTCACATGGTCTGGGGAGTGCTCATTCAGCAGGCGCAGGGTCTGGATCCGGGACTTCACCCCTGACTTGCGGAAAATGCCAACCTTGACAGAACGGTGGCGAAAATATTAAATGTATTCAACAATTCCACTTTAAATTATTTATTTTATAAGACCATTTTTGTTTAATGACTTGTGAAAATACCATAAGCATAGCTCACATAGTACCAAAGCTTCTACAGCCTATACAAGTTAGTATTTCATCTTTAATAACTGCTTGACGTGGTGTGGTTCTGTATTCAACACTTTAAATCAGCAGCTATATAGGAAAGGAAGTCCAAACGGCAGTACCTGCCCCAGACACTGGCTGCGGAGGTAGCGCATGGCCTGCTGAATGCTCTGTGGTAACGGCTGTCCACTCCTCTGGACATGGACAATGGGAGGGACACCAAACACCTGCTTGTCCCTGTAGTCAGGAGCCTTGCTCCTCTTCATGAACTTAGGGATGGACCTGCAGAGGAGGTAGAGAGAGGTAGAGAGAGAGGTAGAGAGAGAGGTAGAGAGAGAGGTAGAGAGAGAGAGAGAGAGAATTATAACACTTTAGATTCTGGTGCTTGTAATATGCATTAGTTAATAGGTAGTAAGACTGACTGACTTACTATGGTCGTGTTTCCTACTGACACCAACACTTGAAGCAAAAACCATGTTGATCTTAGGTGCTTTCATCGTGGTTTGATAAAAATACGACGATAAGACTTCTGAGACTAAATATACGTTTGAGACCTCAGCCGTCTTCCTGTTTTGGCAGGCTACTGTCAGGCAGAAGACGGGTCTGAGTTTAATTGTGCTGGTAAGAGCAGGGGTGGACTACATGAGCCTTTCTTTATCATAAAAAATGAAACATTTAATAGGAAGGGAGAGAACACGACCAGCCAATTCTTATCAGGCAACAAGATAATTCCATTATAGTACAATATAAATATGACAGGCCCCTTCAGAAATACATTTAGACCGGCATATCTGCTCATCGTCAGCCGCAGACTCCAACATTCCAATCAATAACTACCGCATTATCTTAGATCAAAAGCACACGGAACAGAGAGCACTTCTACTGAAAGGAGAGCACATTGTCTTTTCATTCATTATTGTGCCGTGAGTGCTGTCCTCACCAGCTCCAGCCGGGCTTGTTGACGTCACAGTACTTCTCCATGATGGCCGTCAGACGGAGGAGGGAAAACTTCTGCAGGAGGTTCAGCTGAGCTGCCGACTGCCTGTTTATCTCCTGAGATGCAGAGGTCAGGCTGGGCCTGTGAGAGTTCTGGAAGCTGTGCCATCGCAGCTTCCTGGAGGGATAAGAGGACGGGAGGGATGAGAGGACAGAAGGAAGGAGAGGACAGGAGGAAGGAGAGGACAGGAGGGAGGAGAGGACAGGAGGAAGGAGAGGACAGGAGGAAGGAGAGGACAGGAGGAAGGAGAGGACAGGAGGAAGGAGAGGACAGGAGGGAGGAGAGGACAGAAAGAAGGAGAGGTCAGGAGGAAGGAGAGGACAGGAGGAAGGAGAGGACAGGAGGAACACTTGATGAATAAAAGGCAAGCGTGTGGATCAATACTGTAAGCACATCCAACAGTAAACATATGATGGCTACATTTATCAATGTGTCAACTCTACCATTCCATCTGAATTGTCCAGAGGCATAATCGATTTGGTGTCAAATTGAAAAGTCAGTCGGTATGACACGAAGTTAATAAATTGACTGTTAAGTAAAACTATCCTATTGGATAATGTAGCAATGTGTTTTTCTGTGGGTGAGAAAGAGATGGTCTTCTGGAGATCATTATGGACTAACAGAGTTAGACTACCTATCTTCTGCGGTCTTTCCCAAACCATAACTCACCTCACAAAAGGGTTTTCATTTTTTATCTGCATTCCTACCTGCTGGGTCTGGTCAACGACGCTCCTACACCAGAGTCCCTCCTCTCTCTCGCGTCCATGTCTTCCGCCTCGTTCAGGGAGTTTCCCGTGCTGTCGTAATCACTCGCCGTGGTGCCCACGTCTGACATGGACTGCTCCTCCTGCTCCTCAAAATGGAGGCCGGAGGAAACGGTTGTTTCTCTGGCGTCATCGACGTCTTCTTCCTCGTGGCTGTCGCTGAGCTCCTCACACACCTTCTTGGACCACTGGTCCACGTTCTGCTGAAGCCCGTGGACGTGCTGCAGGATCTCGTCCAGGTGTTCGAACACCGTCTGTCCGCCGCTGCCAAACAGCTCGTCCGAACTCCCGCTAGCCTCCGGGACGTTGTCGTAGACACTCCCCACGGAGCCGCAGGAGTCTCTCCTCCTGGGGAACAGGGAGAAGTCCTGGGAGCCTTGACTGCTGCCCATGGAGAGGTTGGGGCCCTCTGCCTGCCAGTCGCCCAGCTCCCTGGAGGTAGACGTGGGACACAAGCTCTCGATGGAGAGGGACCTGGGGAAGGTTCCTGGCTTGTGGTCGGTGGGCAGGTAAACCAGACAATCCTCCAGGCCATTTCTGTGTGGACTCTTCTTACCCGCCTGCTTGGTAGGCTTGCCTCCAACGTCATAGTCCTCAAGATACAGCCAGGTGCTCTTGGCCTTCTCCCTCTCCTCTACGGGAGACCTCCGGGCTGTCGATCGACAGATTGTGTGGGCTTTCCTGCTGTGGTTGACCCAGATTCGGTTTGTGCTGCGCTTTTTCAAACCAGGGAGGCTTTCATCAGGAGTGCACTGCAGGCTGGGAGGAGCGTTTTGGTAATGTGTCACTCTGGCTGCATCCTTTTCTCTATCCTTCCTCTTAAACGACTCAATCTTCCTCAGGAAGGTCTTCGAACACTTCTTTGGCTTCTCTCTGCTCGTGGAAACCGGGTCTTTGGGGGAAGCATGCTTTTCGTCCCTGCCCTGGGTGGCTCCGCTGTGGGCGTGGGGGTCCCGGGAGGAGAGGGTGGAGGGTTCTGGGGTTGGGGGGGTCTGTGCTGGGTCTCTCCTGCTGGGTACACCCCTGGAGCTCTCCACACTCAGGCTGCTGCCGCTGCTGTGCTCTGATGTCACATCCTCGGATGTCACATCCAGGTTGCTGAAGTCACTCAGGAGGCTCTCGCTGCTGGCGGACGCCCGCATGGGCCTGCGGGGCGACAGGTCCCCCACACCACCGGGGGCGACGTGGGGCGAGAGTTTCCGTAGCCTGGACCAGGTTTTACTCTGGCGCTGAAAGGCCCAGCGGTCGCTGATGGCGCAGAGGTCATCCTCTTCAGAGTCTTCGCTCTGAATCACCAGAGAGCACAGGGTTGGTGAGTAATGGGTGAGCAATGGTTTCTCTCTGAGTCACTCAGACAAGAAATAGACGGAAAGGGAACATGGCAACAAGATTTTATCCTCATTTACAGTTCACAAACCTGTTTGCACTTAAAGTGGACTTCCAGCCTCATAGAGGCACACTTGTTTAGCGTTGACAGCCTCCTATGTATATAAAAGAAAGACACAAAAAAAATTTTTTATTAAGCTCAGAACCAATGCAGCACATCATGTCACCAATCAACACCCTCTTTAAAGCAAACTGAAAGAGTAGAGACTGTATGAAGAGCAGCCGACTGGGGAGTCAGGTGGCTGAGCGGTTAGGGAATCGGGCCAGGAATCTGAAGGTCGCCAGTTCGATTCCTGGCCGTGCCAAAATGACGTTGTGTCCTTGGGCAGGGCACTTCACCCTACTTCATCGGGGGAATGTCCCTGTACTTACTGTAAGTCGCCCTGGATAAGAGCGTCTGCAAAATGACTAAATGTAAATGTAAGTATTGATTGTCACAGGTTTGATGAAGGATAATGTTTGAAACATGCATTTGAGAACACAGGCAGTGACAACACAATGATAATGTCTTGATGTTGTCAGAAACACCCCCTGACCCCTCCCTGGTTTGACCCAGATCAGGGACTCACGCTGTTTCCATTCCACGAGGGTTATTTTGGGCTCAACATTAAGGTAATGGCTTGATAGTGGTTCAAAACTCAAGTGATAGATACCCAGAGCCCGAATGCAAACTGCAACAAGTTTAAAATGGATTCAAGTACATTGTATTATGTTACAGTTGGCACGTAATTTAAACGTTTATAGTCTGCATAAACATGCGGGCCTAAGGCCAAGGTTGGTCTATTTATACATTGCTTTACCCCAGGAGTGAATTTCACACCACGTCAAGTTTTCCACCAGAGCATCAAATGAGTCCTAAAGGCAGATGCTGAGGGTCTTTACACTCAGGGTTATCCACCAAACAGTGTCTATACACTCAGGTTTATCCACCAAACAGGGTCTATACACTCAGGTTTATCCACCAAACAGGGTCTATACACTCAGGGTTATCCACCAAACAGGGTCTCTACACTCAGGTTTATCCACCAAACAGGGTCTATACACTCAGGGTTATCCACCAAACAGGGTCTATACACTCAGGGTTATCCACCAAACAGGGTCTATACACTCAGGGTTATCCACCAAACAGGGTCTATACACTCAGGGTTATCCACCAAACAGGGTCTATACACTCAGGGTTATCCACCAAACAGGGTCTATACACTCAGGGTTATCCACCAAACAGGGTTTATACACTCAGGGTTATCCACCAAACACTCCTCAAATGACACAACATCAATCTGATGAAGTGCGCTACCATCCTGGACACATTTCCCTCTCTTGCTTTGACACATCAATGATAATGTAACAGCAGGTGCAGATTTGGACGCGAAGGCAGCAGGAAAATATGACATGCTTTCCACTGGCCCAGATGGCTTTCCCCGACATAGAGAGACACCCGTGGATAAAGAGCTCGCAAATAAGCAAACAGAACTTCTTCATCGTCATCCGTTTCTCCAGAGGACATTATACTACCAAAAGCCTAAAACACACCAACCCGATTGATAGGCTTATTTATATTCCTGCTTTGTCAATTTCAGGTTCAGAGGAAAAATCTACCAAACTGCAGAAAGACCTACAGGGGTTCCGCGGATGTGGTCTGCTCATACTGTCAAAAGCCAACAAACAAACAAGTATATATATGCACATTTCAGCATAAACAAACACACAAATACATTAACAGAGCCCACAACAATACAAGCCCAATTTTAGGATTGTGGCCAACCCACGCAGACTGTGTCAATATGAGCTGATTCAGGCGAGGAAAGGAGGAAGGGAAGGAGGAAAGGAAGGGAAGGAGGAAAGGAGGGGTCAAAAGCGAGGCTCACCTGCATAGCGACTTCAGTGAATCCTGGTCCAAAAACGCATGATCCTTTTTCACAGAGGAGATGTCTAAGGGCAGACGTGAGGCTGTGGAGTTGGAGGAATAGATGTTTTCAAAAACATGTTTGTCCTTGTTCACCACACAAGGTAAAAAAACAGCACAAATCCATGTTCATTGATGTTTCCTAAAACAGAATTACTATCCCAAACCAGTAGCACCAACTGACACAATCTGACTCAAGACTTTTTCTTTATGTCTCTCCAATACTGCTCACCTATACAACAACATCGATCCGCGATGAACATGTAAGCTGGCATTGTAAACAAAATGTATTGGATGAAAAAACAATTACAGGCATACACTACAAATTCATGTTTCTATTAACTCTTACACTGTGTGTGCGTGGGAAAAAAGTTTCCCCCAAAAGTTTTGAAAGTTTCCCCCCAAAAGTTTTGAAAGTTTCCCCCAAAAAGTTTTGAAAGTTTCCCCCGTCCCCAAAACAATTTTCTTCAAACTTTCTGAATATTTGTAAAAGTTTGTAAAGGTTGAAAAACAAATTGAAAAAAATATTTTCTAAAAAAGTTGAAAAAAATATTTTTCAGCTGCAAAGCCACAATTTCCCCCTAAAAGACCTATACCGACCTACCCAACTGCCATTACTCCACAAAGTAATACACAACAACTGTGACAGAACTAAAGACTTCACAACTAGCTTTACAGTGTGTACAGTACACAGCTATTTTGTCTGTGCTGGGATTAGTAAAAGAAAAAAAAAAAATATGTCATGCAACATTCCAGAAGCTTCTCGTTTCCAGCTTTTGTTTCTGTCAACTTCCCTTAGCAGAGGGTACATGGATAGGTGAGGGTATACTTCCCCTCCTGTAGCAGAGCACTCGCTGTGGGCCTGACAGATAGTTCCATAATGGGCTGTTTCAAGCCCCAAAACAGAGTGCTGTACTGTAGATATTTGGAAGTCATGTAAAGAAGATGTTAGAAGTAGATTGGGACAGTGACACTTTAGTGTTTCTCCTAGTACACGTGTGTGAAGTTTATTTTCTTTTTTTAATTGTGTCAATTAATCCTCCATTACGCACTATACGGCTGGTCGTTGAATTGAGAGTCTTGTCCTTAACATTTGCAGTAACACAACAGACATTCATGTGCGATTTGGAGTGTGATGAACAAAGTTTGACAAAAACAACCTAAGCAGGTATTTTGTCTGTACAGAGGTGACACCGTATTTACTGCACCTATGTCTTGTGTTTCTCGTGTTTGGATAAATAACACCAGCCTTCGGCAGCAGATGACAGAGGGAGCGTACTGATATGAGGAGCCGGAATCCAAGTAATCAGTGACTGAACACTGAGGACAAAAACACTGTGGTTACCTTCGTACAGCTGAGCGTATTGCGGAAATCCAGCTGCCCGCAGCCAATCACAAGCTTCTTTAGCCTCCAGTTCTGAAAGATAAAACATGAATAAGTTGACCTCGACATGAAAGGCGACAAATGAGTGAGCAGCTGTGGGCAGGGGTTATGAGCTCTGTTTCCTAACAGGAGCATTTTTGTGGTTTGAATACCCACACCATCTTTTGCAGAGCAAGATACATTTGATTTAGGCTTTGAACCATCAAAGACCTGAAGTTCTGATCGAAACACAGGCGGAAATCCCGGTGGGGACAAGAGGGACACGACCCCCCCATCCTGGGAAAAATAGGATTTGTCCCCCCAAATAAATCACTGTGAAATTTAAATAATATGAACAATATATTTAACATATTACAATGTAGACTGTGTTACAGCCGTAACTTTGGTGTCCCCCCCCTGGACTTGCTCTTGAGAAAATGTCATATAATTGTCCTCCCCAAAATTGATAGCAGATTTTTGCCACTGGATCGACAGTATATTGTTCCTTTTCTCCTAGAATCAAATACTCTCAGGTGGACCAGTAGCTTGATTAAATTAGTCTTCACAGGAAATGCTTGATTTTCGATCATTAACTGAAACCGAATTAGACATTTCCTCGGTAAAACTTCAAATATTAATCAAAACATTTTTTCAAGCGAACGTTTATGCAGTTTGAGGGTATTAGCCAGTTCCTCTTACTTAACGCCACCGTCACTGTCGTCATACAACCTGCTCTGTGGTATGCCATAAAGGCATATGCATCAATGCATGCAGCAGCAGCATATTATAGGGTACCTCGCTTTAGCGTCGATTCGTCTCGACTACTATGCAAAGTTAAACAGTGCAGTCGCTTGAAATGCATGACATTGGTTTGACAAGTGTAAAATTAATTCATAGAATCCAAACAAGTATGTATATATATATATATATACACACACTTTCTTTTTTTTAAAGCATAGATATTACTTCTTTCCCAAGATTATCAAAATGGCTTTAGAGCAATATGGTGGGCTAAGATAACCAGCTGGGTTGATGTGACACATTGAAGAGGACAGAGGAAAGATTGGGAGTAAAACCCGAATTTTTTCCCACGGACAATGGAACCCAAACTTGAACAGACTTCAAGACTGACATGAGCTCTTTAAAAGCTCTGAAAATTGATACTTTCAAGTCATTCATATGACAGTAGAATATATTTTGACCACTGAATGGAGAAAAAATGATAACGATGCAATTTCACGGGAACAAGGTCACACCTTAAATGATTATTCACACGATGACTTGACGGTAGCCTAGCTCTATACCTACGACAGTGAAGTTTTGACTCATGTCTAAATTGGCTTTTTCTCTTCCTCTTACGGGGACTCCGCCTCCTCAGTAACATTCCTTAACTCCCCAGATCCTCATGAGAAGCAGGACTGGAAGGGCTGTGTTGTGTGTCCGCCAGCTCGCCTGCGTTTCCCTGCTCCCCGCTCCACCGGAGGCCCAGTCACAGCCCTGACACTCACACAGCCAGGACGGCATCTGAGACTCGGCCTCCGTCAACGACTAACGGGCTTGCGGAAATGAAGCGCGTTCGGTGGTAATCCTATCATGGACGCATAAGTAATTTGTAGTCTGAAAAGACGCGCTCAGTCAGTACAGGACGTGATTATAATTAAGTTTAGTCAAATTGTGTGGAGCTTGTCTGGTAATGTGTGCTTGTGGGAGGCTTGGCTAAGTGAACGCTGTGATCCCTGGGGAAGCTGGGCTTCCTTCCTCTGCAGATCTCTCCACACACACACCACCCCGCCCTACAGCACACTGGCTCCGGGAAAACACTGCTGTAGACACAAGCTCGCAGGACACTGTGAACACACGCACGCACACACACTTAACACAATTTAAGTTACCACTAAAACCCACACATTTACATTTATTCATTTAGCAGACGCTTTTATCCAAAGCGACATCCAAGATCGAGCTTCACAAAGTGCAGAGGTCACTGATAATGACAACACAAAACCCGCTGGAACTAATCCACACCATATATATGTATATATATGTATATATATATACACTCCTGTCAACTATTGTTTTCACGAAAAACATGACTTGGACTTTTGTTTTAAACGTGGAAATTGAAGAAGCGCTAAAACGCTGGCAGGAGGAAGGAGATGAAGTTCAAACCGACCCTGCGCTGACAGCCAGTTCCAGTCCATATCCTGTCCCTATCTCAGAAATGTACTGTCCCTGCCCTGTAATCAGACAGAAATGCAGATGTAAGGCTGAATACACTTCAAACAGATTTGCCTTGGGGCAAGTGCAGCGTCCTTACCACAGTTACCATCTGGTTTGCTCACTGGAAACGACAGTTGTTTCTTTTTTTGTCCTCATCTCATGCTGAGTCTTGAAATTGCCCTTTGAACTTTGATGACATGAGCTAAGGAAGTACCTCAGATCATGACTGACACACTCAGAAAGGGCCCCTGATCAACCTGTGTACAGACAAACAGTGTATTATTATATACACACTGTTTTTAAACTGTGGAACTTACTACCTGTTCATCACAAATGCTTCTTCACTTTTTGAGAATTTTAAGAATTTGCTAATTCAAGTAGGTCTAAATGGAAATCTACTAATACTTGTATCTTCTCAACCAAATCTGTGTAGGCCATTAACAGATCATTTTACACTCAATAAAACGTGATTTGCATACACTATGTTTAATGGGTACCAGGTAAAACAGGTCACAGACCATTAGGTAGCCTATTACTGCATGAATTGTAGTCTAAGAGCCCTTCAGTTTTTTTTGTTGTCGTTGCTAGAGACACTGTTTTGTCACGTGTTGATGCTGCTTCTTCATGCAGATCATGTAGATCCCAACTGTGACTAAAAGCGAAATGGGAAAGGCCGTGCTTTCACGCACTGGCAATTCTAAACAGCCTCTCCTCCCCTCTGTGTCTGAAGAACAGAATAAGTTACTGACATGCCGAGGTGAGGATGAGGACTGTTACTGACATGCCGAGGTGAGGATGAGGACTGTTACTGACATGCCGAGGTGAGGATGAGGACTGTTACTGACATGCCGAGGTGAGGATGAGGACTGTTGCTGACATGCCGAGGTGAGGATGAGGACTGTTACTGACATGCCGAGGTGAGGATGAGGACTGTTACTGACATGCCGAGGTGAGGATGAGGACTGTTACTGACATGCCGAGGTGAGGATGAGGACTGTTACTGACATGCCGAGGTGAGGATGAGGACTGTTACTGACATGCCGAGGTGAGGATGAGGACTGTTACTGACATGCCGAGGTGAGGATGAGGACTGCTTGTCTTTCTGAGGTGACGTGAAAGTCAGAGCAGCGTGAGCGTCCCGTCTGGTACCTCAGAGGTGAGGACGGCTGCCCTTATCTCTCCGAGGCAGAGCGGAGTTCAGCCACGTTAAGAGCCTTCTGTCAACACGTGCGGAAAGGTGAGAGGTGAGGAAAGAGGCAGGATGGATGTCCAGTACTCGGCAGAGGGGGGAAAGGAGAGCAACAGAGACAAGTTCTGTCTCTAAGTCAGCAGATGGTTTGACACCCCAGAGCCTTGACGGAGTGGGGCGGGGCGGGATGCTAATGGCCGTCAGGAAATCCCCAGGCCCGACACCGGGAGGGGATGTTGACACAAAGGAAGAAGTTTACCATTCAGAGTCCTGAGGGGTTACACATAATGTACGATAAGAGTTTGTTCACCACGATTTGACAAGATTCTGAATGACCTTCGAGGTCTCTTCGGCACAACATTCCTCCGCGTATGGAATTTCATACAAAGAAAAATCAAGGATCTGTTCATGTACAAATAAAAACTTTATATTGACACCCTGCTTCATAATACGTTTCTCCTTTCTTTCAGTCATCACTAACACAATAATATCTTGGTGGGCACAAGTTATCGAGGACACATTCAACCACAAATCCTTGCTCTCCTTTTCTGTTTCCAAAATGAATAATTGGCATTGTTCGCAGGAAATGTGAGGCTGCCATTGTTTAAAACCAACTTAACAGTGACACGTACCAGCCACTACAATGTGAACCATTGATTTCCAAGGTTTCAAAGCCCACCCAGCCCAATAAATCCTACAGTATTTCCATTTGATTAAAATTCCAGTAGGACTGAGCATGTGGTGACATCAGGCAATGAACGCAAAGTTCAAAGGTCCGATTCGCCCTACACAGTGGATGCTTTGATCTGGCTTTAGCTTGAATATTTTCATGGTGAACTACCATTTTTAGGAGAAAAAAAAATAGTTGCAACTCCTGTTAAAAAGTAACATTTTGATCTGTGTATAGATTGGGTACAGTACACTTAGGACAGAAACGTATTTTGACTCAACAATTAACCCATACGACTACTACTAAAGAGTATTAAAGAGAACAGTCTTAAACTTACCATTTTTCCCAAGTAGTTGGTGATATTCAATCCGACCACTCATTAAATAATCCAGGACATTGAAGCTTACTTCTCTGATGAACGTCAAAACTCCAGTAAAAGGTTCCTTAAATCCCCCAAAAGATTTCAAGCAGGCATAGCAAAGCCGAGTAAATCTACAGAAGAAATGGACTCCAAAGTTATGGCCACTTTTCTATTTGAGAACAACTGCCCCAGAACAAGAAGCTACCCTTCCTGACCTCATTCATGCTGAAAACCATATGGTTCCTCTTCAACAAACGTCCCACTTCAGTCTCCCCACCCCCTACAGGAAGAACATACCACTTGGGTGAAACAGGGGGTGAGAAAACATTGTTGCTTTGTACAAAGACCTTATCTAGGGGAGCCATTACTTATCTTGTATTATCTTGATGTGTTACTTCTACTGTAGCACCATAAACAGTTGAACTGTGCTGTAGCAAGACTTTCACAACTCCAGAATGCCTGAAAACTGAGAATGTGTAAAATCACAATCAGCTTTCACGCCACACTACAGTCTATTCAATTAATTCTGCCACAATAAACAACTACTATTTATAAACAAAATGGCATTTATGTTAACAAATAGGACTAATCCTCCTTGTTCAAATCAAACGTCAGTAACTGTAGACTGAGCTAAACCTGTTGGAACAGGTTGACAAAGGGAGGAGGGGAGGGGAAGCAACTGATTGTTTCTGTCTTGTAGAGCAGAGAAAACATATGACGGTTAAACCAGAAGCAAATACAATTATGTTACTGTAGGTACAGTACAATACAGTTTCTCCTGGCAAAACAAGAACAAAAAGACATCTATGATCTACAGTAAGTGATCATCTGCCACCATCAAAAGGTACAGCCAAAATGTCAACATGATAGTGGAATAAATTGGTTCTGTCTCAATCATTTCAGCACCCTCAGGATACAAGCCAGACTTGTGGGCTGAGTGGTTTCTCGAACACTGGGATGAACAATGTAATCAAGTCCTGTGTTCTATCAGATACTCCTTCTGAGCTCCAGCTTTGGTCAGCAAACAGAAAGATGTACAAAAACTGTCAAATCCAATCAGATGGCACCAGGTAGAAGGAATATACCAAGATCAGATGGCCCCCGGTAGAAGGAATATACCAAGGAAGCTGCAGTAGCGATTCCTAGACACCTCCCTGTCATAACTCAACAAGAATATTCTCTCTGTGTGCCACTGAGTCAGTAGCCTACTGCATCTGCTGCAAGGTGTCTGAAGGAAACATGGCCTCTAAACTGCAGCCTGTCGTTTTTGAGATTTGTCAGATGGGGTTGTTATTTCTTAACAACTGGTTTCAGATTAGTCATCAAAGCCTTTCATTATAGGACAGCTCCATACACGTTACTGGCATGTGGCAATTTTGAACATGTAAAATAAAGGACTTCCTGTGTGACAGCAAAAATGCGGGCTTTACGTGAATGATAAACATACAACTCTGTGATTTGTGAGGCACGATCATGAACTTAAGCTCCTACTGGATTTTAAATGGGGGCAGTTACAGACAAAAATAACAGTGTGATTTACCTCAAAAAAGGTGTTAACTTTACAGAACAATAATTTCGAGCCCAATCTAGTCTCCGCGCGAGACAATTACCGATTATAGGCTAATGAAGGGGGGGGAGTATATAGTCAATTATGGACGTCAACATCGATGTCTGCTACTTTCACGTCACACAAGTATTCTTCCTTAATCATGTTGACAAACTGTTGGACCACAATAGGCTACTGGTGTCCAGCACACAAAATACAAGCATCAGTGAAAATCTATAAAATTGAATTACCTGGTTCATGGTCTGTTTCATGTCGACATGTAGTCGTGGACACCACCAGAAAAGTTCGTGACATTGATTGACGATCATTCTTACAGCGGTCCATGATTCAAGTCCATACCTTACATTTTTAAGTAGAATCTACAATATCGTTACAACATTACATAATCTCTGATTCTTTGTCAAGTTCTCCGCAAACCCTTTTTAAGATTTCTAAACAGATTGCAGCTGCACGTTCAACTCTTCAAAGGCATGGTGGGCTAAAACCAGACCCGATCAAGGATCTCCTCGTGCAAATCCTGACGCCTAGCGGATTTGATTTAATTTAAGTTGTTCGACAGAAATCAGACTTTGAGAATGTGTTCATGCTAATTATTCTTGTCTAAGTCCCCATGCGTCTTGATAAACGTTTCCAGAGTTAAACTATTTGTATTTTTATAAGAGGCGAACTTATATTTTGACCATAAGGAATTACACATGCAGTTCAACAGCAAATTAATTAGTTTTATACGTAGTTTAACAAGGCCATAGCCTACTGAAAGAAGACTAAAGTTTGAGACATAAAAAGTTAATTGACTTTTGCCTGAGAGTTGTCAACTCAATGCTCAAATATGCCTTATATTTTCCCTATAGGATAACCATAGATAAATATAAAGGCTTTATATCTATGGGTTTTCCCCTCACCTGCTCTCTTGTGACCCCATGAAGAGGACATCACCTGAAAAGAAAATAATTATGTTACGACAAAAACGATTTCATGTTTATATCTCATGTACACCGAAATAGCAAACATAAAATATGCCACTGTCTTGTGAAGTGTATTATATAGAGATTAAAAGGTGTTCATTTCTGTTGTATTTAATCACACATTTCATCATTTTATTTTTTTAACGCAGCCTTGTAATAGCCAGAAATGTCCAGAAATGAACATCATCTTTTTGGATGAACTCTCATGAGTGGCTACTTTTAAATCCTGTTGCTGTGGAAACTCTGTGATAGCACTTTGAGAGCATGCTCACTGAGGACTGAGAACAAGCCAGCATTCACTCCATTCCTACACCCACTCCCAACTGCCTGGAATGTCCGTTACTTTGGGAGGCGCTCACATGCTTCACAAACCCCTTCTATAAGAACTGCGGAAAACCATGACAGAACTTAAACGAATTCCTCAAAAGAGTTTATAACAGTACTTCTTTTTACTCAACTCTCACTACAGCATTTCCACATCGTGCCTGACATATAAGTTGTGATGAGTACTTAAAATCACAGAGGCACTGTGATGCATTAAGTCTTATTGCCACAAATTAAGGTTGGCAAAAAATCTTGCTTGTAATAAGTTGGATCCCAAAGTCATATACGTATCTTAATAACTTAAATATAACTTAATAATATCTTAATTATTTAACATTATAAATAATTTAAGTCGTTTAAAAAAAGATAGATCCTTCTTACTTTTGCCCTTCCAAACAGTGAGCACAAACAGTTGAAAAAGGCCATTGTCAGGTCAGGTATCCTAATAGTCCTAGCTCCTGGATGGGGGGGTCACTGAGGCCAGAGTTACCAGTTCCTGCATGTCTGTTTCTAGTATCTACAGCCCTGCGCTGTAGCGAGGAGTCAGGATGTAGAGAGTCTGGGGAAGTGGGCGTGGCTTAGGGCACAGCGTAAAGCTGCTCTGAATGATGCTTTGTGCAAACCAATGCAGCACTGGACTGCCACACTTTGAGGCTAAAATAAGGGCCTTTTTAAAAACATAAAATCTTCTGGAACTTGAATCAAAGTTGTTTCTGAATAAGGGGAGCCAGGACAAAACAGGGGTAAATTGGTTGCCAGACAAAACAAACAAGCTTATAGATTACACATATTTCAAAGTCCTTTAAGCAAACCCTTAATGGTAAACACTTGCTTGTAAACTCATCTCCACAATGGCACACAGACAACTTTTGACTGCGATAGATTTACTGCACAAAAGTCCCAATGTGTGGTGGCCAAGGAATGTCTTTCGGAACCATGCAATACCCACACATTGTAGGATGTTGACAACCGAACAAAAGATTATATTGTGACATTGGTATACACAATGTACATTTTAAAGACCACCACACATGGTCATATCAGCAATGAACACAATGAAAATGTATTGTACCAGGTTACAACATAATACATGTCTGTAAGAACTGGCTGAAAATGTTTGTATTTTAAAGGGTCTGTTATGAATATGAGAAACTAAATAATAGTTTTAACTGTTGTACTACAAATTCAGCTATGAGATCAGTATGCTGTCAGTTAACGTTCCAAGGTTCTATGCATATTAATGTCACAGTATAAAGTCTTAAGATATCCCTCCCTTTTTTGAGTGTTTTTTCCTCAAAGAACAAAAGAATGTCTGGATTACATGTTCATCCCCAGATGGATTTCCAGTAAGACCCATATTGATCAAATTCCAAATACACAACATGTACCACATGACCATGAGACACCATGATAATCAGTCATCAGTACACGGAGAAAGACCTTGGATATTGACAAGAATCAGCAGTTAACATTTCATTAACTGTCAAAACACAATAATGGATCTCTCAAAATTCTGCAGGCAACCACAACATTGACTGTCATCCACAGAACGCTTGACCTACTAGTGATTGCATGCCAGTCAGACTTAAAACTGCCATCTTTGACATTTCGTTTCAAAACATTGATTAGAATTATATTCTTCAATTCAACTTCGAACATTGTGTCACTCACGGTGCAAAAGGTGGGTCTTGTGACCCTAAGGCAGCACAAGGGGTTAAGTTGATGTTTTCCATGGAGAAATTTAAAACAAATTCTATTTTCTTCTTTAAACAATAGGGCCACATAAAGATAAATGTTCAAATCGATATTGTGAGCAGCTACATGATTTTGAGAAAAGATCATTTCAATATCTTTATACTTTAGTGCTTTATCAATCTATGCCTAATTATAATTTGAGTTACAAATGACGGAAAGGCCCAGAAAAATACCTTTCAGGAGCTTATAATGTTGGACATCATGAAATGATAAATACAGGTATGTTTTTTTTTTTACTCGGTGGATTGGATCTAGGATCAATATACTATAATACTATATATTATGCCTAGGGTTATATTAAGAACACAAGCAAAAGATAACAAAAACATCTATTGTGTTTACATGTTGTTGCCTATACCTCAGGATATGCTTAAATACAAATTCAGTTACGCCTGTTTCACCAGATTAATGTTAAGTGGATGAAACCTTTCTTTGTTTTATTACTCAAGGAACAGACGGGGTCCTGTTTTCGTGCTGCACACCAACGCAATTTCTTCTTTCATGCACGGAGAAAACTAATCGCTGTAGGTGGTGTCTCAGCTTATTTTTTTGTATTCTTTAACAGATTGCGTCTGGGCTGTCATCAAGTGCTGAGAATGTCAATTCCACACTACAGCGCAGTGTTCAAACTTTATTGAACAGCATTTGCTCTAATAGAACATTTTAATTTCTAGAAAAAACATGCAGAAAGATGTGTCAAAAACAAGGTTGAAGACAGAAACAGACAGACACGTTTAATTGAATTTGGGGCCTTAATACACAGAAATTATAAATATATATCATTTATATAATATACTGTCACATTCAGTTAAGAAATGAACAGACACATTATAAATAAAAACAATATAACTTTTCCCCAGAAAAAAAAGTAAAAACCAGTAAAAAAAAAAAAAAAGCCAATCAATTTAGCAACTCCACTATAGCTCTTGATAGTACAATCCTGATTTCTGAAACTGAATTAGACATTGACATTTGAAACAAAATATTCCAAAAATAAAACTGAAGTATTTTATCAATGTTGAGCAGTGGCCCAGGCTGTGGTTAGGACTTGTTCACAGCTCCCACATTGACATCCCTCATTACCCAGGAAGATCGTGGAATTAACCATCTCCTACCCAGACCTTATAGCAAGAACATTTCCTCCTGGTCCCGGTGGTCAATACTGTGCATTGGGGCCATCACATTGGAGAATATCTTTCTTTCTTACTTTCTTTCTACTACAAATCTTGCGTAGTACAGTAAACATGTTTTAAGATAAAGAATTCTTCCCCCTTAGTCTGTATCTTGGGCTTTCTGATAAAGGGATTTTACTGTGTACAGTAATACACGTTTCCTTAGAACAGCTTAAAAAAAACTGCAAACGATGATATAAAGCACTGTGCAGAATGGTCAATATTTCTTCAAACCTTCTGTTGCACCAGATGGATACAAGCAACTTTACCATCAAGCTTATTCATTTCCAATACAACAAATGAGACTGCTTTCCCAGGTGCTGACTCAAATCTTCTCATTTTAGAAGGATTGTGTTCAGTTTGCTTGAGTTCAGTCAATAGGTTGTTCTTACTGGGACGGTGAGAACGTGAGGATCATCCACCCAATCACAAAGTAGAAGAGAAAGACGGGGTAGACCACTAAGGCTTTGCGATTTGGAGGCTGGCTGTCTGCTAAGAAAGCTGTAGAGGCTAAAAAAGAGAATGAGAAGACAAAAAACATCAATATATTGATGAGCGCTGAACTGTGGCATAACTTCACACATTTTTGTTGGGGTCAATCGGGTTTCAGTTCAAAAAATTTAGATGTTAAATATTTATTAAGAGGTAAAAATAAGTTTGATTTAAAAAAAAATTTAAATAATGTAATAAATGGAGCCAGTTGGCTTAGCGGTTAAGGAATCAGGCTAGTCTTCTGAAGGTTGCCAGTTAGATTCCCGGCTGTGCAAAATTACGTTGTGTCCTTGGGCAAGCCACTTCACCCTACTTGCCTCAAAAAATGTCCCTGTACTTACTGTAAGTTGCTCTGGATAAGAGTGTCTGCTAAATGACTAAATGTAAATGTTACTAAGAGTAAAAAGGATTTTGAAACATTTGTTCTGGTCATGATGCTACATCTCCATCTACTGGAAGTCACAAATAACTGCAACTCAAATAATAAAAACAGAACACACAACATCTGTTCAATAGAACAATTGCAGAACATAAAAAAAACAACAACAAAAAAACAAAACAATTCTTACCAAATGTGGACCAGCCAAATGAGGCCGTGACAACAATCAGTCTCACAATGAAGCTTCCGGTTCCAGTCCCTCCCAGAAGAACGATCCTGCAGACCACCATGGCAACAGTCAACGGCATGATGCAGTACCCAAGAACACACAAGCTCTGGAAAAACGAGCTACAGCCAGGAGGGAAACAAACACAAGCTTCCATTAAAGCCATGTCAACACAGTAAAACAATCGGCTGAGATGTGCTTTGAAGAGGGTTCTATATTCAAGTTAGAGCAATGTACGTCATCAAAAGAACACAGGGTGACATACATGGTTCCTCCAAGCAGCTTTGAGTTGAGAGTGATGATGATAGACCCAAACCAGATTATCACAAACACTTCTGCAAACTGAGGCCCTCCATCTTCTTTATTGTCGACTGATCCCCCCTGCAACATTCTAAAACGGTGAGAGTGAGGCAGTTATGTGGCATGATTCAGACGCCGGTGCCGAACAAACCAATAGAAATTATGCAGTTTATATGTATGAAAACAAAACTGCGTATTATAGTTTTACTTACAGCGCCAGTGTCACACAGAGCAACAATGGACCCCAGAGATCCCCTGAAGAAGATAAAGATTTAATACTTTAACAAGTCAGATGTTAGGTAGATACCGAGTACACATTCTAAACAGACGTATATGATCACTTCTGAAGTAAGTAGAGTGGCATGAATGACATGCTGAATGCTTGCTAGAAATGAATCTCATATTCATATGGCTTGATTCATCTATCAATACGAGACAGCCAGGTAAAACAAGCCATTGTTTTATACACATACACGTAGACTACTCACAATCTCTCAATAGAGTCGAGCTCTTCTTTGGATACATTACATGGACAAATTTCTTCCCAACTGCTTTCAGATCTCTCAACTATAAATTCAACATGATACAAAAATTACATAATATAATGTTGTTATGAACAGTATTATATGCTGTGTTCAATTGTCCGAATCTGACGATCGGCTTACAATGGTATCTTTGACAGGCTCGTCAAGAGTGGAGAATTCGTCATCCTGACTCGTCGACCGCACGGGCACATTGATCTCTCCTTCAACAGCAATATCCTCTGAGATGGATACATCCGACAGGCCTGCAAACTGGCATTTATGTTAGAACGAGGAATTAGCACCCAACCACATAAAGAGAAAACTTTACCTCAGATAAAACAGCAGTGAGACTATGACGTAGAACGTGTGATACGTGGAGTCAGGACTACGCTGGCTAGCACAAAAGCTATTTGGTGTACAACACGCACTCTTAATAGATTCCTAAGATATGAGGTTGGCTCTCGAGATAGTACTTTTGCATTTAAACTAGTTAGTGCAGAAACTAAATTAGCCAAGCATAAGAAAAAGCAAAAGTGTGTTACCCAAGTTAGTCAGTCAGCTAGCTAGTGCTACCAGGTTACATGCTAACTCACTTGTCAAGTTAGCTAGGCTGGCTAGTGTGGCTAGGCATGCTAAACAAGGGCTGCCAGAAATCAAAATGACAAGACAATTACACATTTGTTGCTCCCAATTTAGGTTCGAGAGCTACTGTCAACATAAAACTTTAGAAACGGTCAGGTTGGCTGGCAAACGCAGTTAGAATACCTACTTTTTTGGTAAGCTAAGCTAGTCAACAATCAAAATACATTGACATTAGCACCAGCCGAAGTCAGACCCGCTAGCATTGCCATATTGTTTAACTGCCATAAGCTTGCTGCCAGCGAAAAACAAAGCAGCGGTCCACATTCTTGCAAAATACATAGCACTATTAATCAAAATAATACAATGTTGTCCAGGAATTAACATTTAAAATATACTTTTTCTTACCATAGGTTTGCTGGACTCATCGACTTCCGCCATTTTCTCGCTCTACACGGATGTGAAACGTCATCAGTATTTTGCAACAGCTCAGGAACCACTTCCAAAAAAAAAACCACTGCTTACTGATTCTTAGGGAGCATTCCTGCCATGGCAACAAGGTGACTGGGTTTCAGCAAAAACGAGTATTTCGTGTTCATTTTTATCTTCCGGATACCATTGCAAACATAAACCCGGACTTAACTATTTGCAGAAATGCATTGGTACATCTGGAAACTGTATTCAACTAGTTGTTTGTGGATAGTCTGAAAACCAGATGCTAAAACATACATCTTCAAATACATTTAATGATGGGTAACACAAAAAATATTTTTTAGAGACATCTGACATTACAAGCCTTGTTGCTGTCCATTTCCACCGAGGCCATATTCAGTGTACTGTCACTTTAAGGGCATCATGGGTGTGAAAGGCGAGGGAGGCGTTCAGAATTTTGCCTGCCTTCTCAGTTCATTCTTCTCGCCTCTCAACTAGGGAAAAGTAACAAAAGGGTAAATAGATGGCCTCGAGAGGACTTAAACGGAACATTAGTGTTTACTAGAGTGAATTACATTATCAGATATATTCCTTCGTTTGCACCAACTATTATTTTAGCACCGTAGGCACGGAAACCCTTTCTCTGTATTCTGGAAGAGCTGCTGGATGTGATTCTAGACGTGGAAAGGTTTAGGAAAAATGTTGTGTGACGCTGCGCTGTTTTAAAATCAAGGACTTCTAAGCCATTGTTTTTCATTTTCAGCTGACTTCAGCATGGGGCATCCTCCTCTTGAATTTAGTGACTGCTATCTAGATAGCCCTGATTTTAGAGAAAGACTCAAATGCTATGAAACAGAATTGGAAAGAACAAGCAAATTTCTCAAAGACGTAATCAAAGATGGCAACAATGTAATCAATGCAATTAAGGGTAAGCATATGCTCACTTTTTATGTTATAGATAGATGTGGGAGTGGAATTAAACATCATTTAATCTTTTGAACCTTATAAAGAGCCAGCATCGGGATGTTGGCAAGACCAATTGAATTGGCACTGCCACCTGCCCTGTCAAATGCACACTCGGCTCAAAGCCTTACTGTACTGGTGAGATACATTAATTTAACGAACTGCTCTCATTAGACATCACATATTTTCAGTCAGCACATTTTGTATCTAAGTTCCTTTTTCTTTATGATTTGTTATTCATTTAGGAAGCAGTTTCACTTCCTTAATATATGGTACATTTATGTATGTCCTGTATGAGGACATTAGCTGTCCTACCAATGGTTATACCCATTATAATCAGTATGGACAAATGACTTTAGGCTGACAACGTGACAGAAAGGTTTAAGTGTTGGTAGGCAAGAAACACACCAGAATGTTTATCTATCAATGGCACTGCTGTTACTGTGTCCAGTGACAAAACAGTAGGCCATGTTTAAGAACATTTCATATAGGCTGACATCACTTTGTTCTTATTGATTAAAAGATGGCCGTCTCTTTGGCCAAGGAAACCAACAACAACACAGCTGAAGGATCATATTCCACGTTTTGATGTGCTTTCATTGTTTCAGCGTTTTCATTGTTGTTTTTGCGTAGTCATATCCTATGTGGTAATTGTTATCCTGCTTCCTCTCCTTACTTCCCTGTCAAAACCTCAGAAACGTGCAGAGACAGATCTCAATGGGGCAGCTAAGAATCCGCTAGAAACATCTAAACCGTTCTCAAAAGTTGAGCGTTGAATGCTTTATGTAAGCTCTTGCAATTTGGTCTCCTCTTCAAAAGCATAAGGTTTTCTGTAGTGCTTTGCGATTGCAATCACACTGTGCAGAGCCCAAACGTCAGTTCTTGGATACCTTCCATGAGGTCTGCTGTCCCTGTTGGTGTAGGACTAAATGACTTGAACAGTATTTGCTTTGTCTGACCCTCTAAGATTCCATACAAATCACACATTTAAATCTTAGGGACAGACAAGCTTATTGTTTTGAGTGATGCAAAAGGAAGGCCATGGCACTTATTGATCGTATCGTCTTGATGGTTCCCCCCTGGTCACACGGATGACATAAGTAAATCTTTGTGTTCATTTTACATCACCAGTATAACATTTATAGATGTAGGTAAATCTGCCACAGACTCTTGACAAGATGCACTAGTTACCAGCCCATTTCTTTCATAAATAACAATCGTTGCATCTGTGTGGAACAAAGCAAGCCTTTTGTAGGGGTAGGTGGGTCATCATTTTAACAAGATGCTTATGTGTTAGCACTGGTTCAGATCTGCAATGTCCTTTAAGCAATACCACCATGAAATGTCAGCTATACAGCCTGGGCAAGTCAGAGGTACGGTAAGCAGATCTCAATGGAAGCATCTGAGGCACACCCCTGAGGTCAACAGAATCTGACACTTCACTGCTAATGAAACACAAGTAGCTCTCATACAGTAACTGTGGTGTTGAACAGGCCACACCACACAGTTTTTGCTCTGGAGAATGATGTGAATAACTACAGCCTATTAAATGAACCCGGATGATAACCTGAAATGAACCCTTCAAATATAGAATTAACAGGTGTTGGGTTTCATGTGGTTTTAGGTTATTCTGTGGCTGTTCAGAAGTTCTCCCAGACTCTGAGCGCGTTCCAGTTTGACTTCATAGGCGATTCTCTGACAGATGATGAGATGAACATTGGTAAGCTCATATGATTGGTCATGATACACAAACATATAAAGATCCTTTTTTCAGGATTATCACATTATCCAGTAGGCATGTCACACCAAATAATGTGAGATATCATTCTTTGTTAAGAAGGAAACCTGCAACAACAACAACCACGTTTCCATCCAATATATTCTTCAGTCGAATAGTTGGATATGAAATTGTAACTGTGTTACTTTTTGTCCATAGCGGAGTCTTTTTCAGAGTTTGCTGGTCTATTGCAGGAAGTAGAGGATGACAGGATGATGCTGGTGGGTTACCAGCTTCCTCTTTCTCTGACATCCAGCTGTTTGTAAAGATACACAACAGTTCTCTTCTAATGTTAAATAAGCTATTGGACTGAATAGAATAATTAATGTATTTGTTTAGCCTAAAATGGTTTGTTAAATCGTGATCCAAGTATTTAATGCTGACATTTTGCCCATGCAGGTTCAGAATGCCTGTGACATGCTGATTAAGCCATTGGATAATTTTCGGAAAACTCAAATTAGTGTGACAAAGGTAAGGTCTTGATCTTGAGTGATTCAGTCAGTTTACCAAATTTGTCAGTTTACTTTACTATTGTAATTATGTGCGGTAATAACTTGACACTGGAAATTGTTAAATTGGCTTGAATGATACAGAATCTCTATAAACACAGGGAATCAGTTGTGACTGAAAAATACTACAGCAGCAAAGCCCGTTCTGGACTATGAACATTCCTATAGCTCTTCAGTCATGTGATCATGTCACACTCCTTTCTTGACTCTCCCTGTTTTATGTGTAGAAGCAGTAAACAGGAGACAAGCAGGATCTGGCAGAGCAGATCACACTAATGGCACTGAAGTAGGAAGCTCACCATGACAACAGTCTGCCTATTTAGCAAGACATTTAGCCTTGCACTTGCACTTATAGTACACTGCTATCAACATTCATCCCACTGTACATCTTTCAGTCTTCTAACTTGAAGATACGGTTATACTGAAGTTACAGTATGTAGTAGTTAGTAAGACAGTCCTTTGTTTAAAAAATCTCACTCTCTCTGTGTGCTACTAATGGAGTAATTCAGTAGAAACAGTTCATGGTGGAAGAAACTCTAGAGGATAGGACTGTAGCTGCAATGTTAGTGGGGAAAAGAAAATCGCTGAAGGAGAGAGAAATCACTTTGGACACGTTCTTGAATGATTTCTATGGAAAAATGGAGCTGGCTATCGCTGGTGGGTAGATCATACAGTGTGGTATTGGAGCTCTGCACAGCCCTCAGCAGTGTTGTATTGGTCCCGGGTCATGAAATCTCCCTTCACTGAACGGCTGTGTCTGTAGCTCATGTATGGCTTGTGGGACCTCTGTCAATTCGTCTGTAGGTCTGTACTTTATCAACAACCATCTCCCGCTCCTGAACACATCACCATCATAAGATTATGTAATCAGCAGGGCCCAGAACTAAAACATTTCATTCTACAGCCCTACTGATAACACATTAAACTGTTCACTCTGGTGGTTATTGTTACGTCAAAAAGATGTCTTAGATTTGTTTTTGTGGAGTTACATGGAATTATCTCGATGTTATTCACTTACACATGTATATTTATTTCAGGAGAGGAGGAAGAAGTTTGAGAAAGAGAGTGAAAAATATTACTCTCAATTAGACAAACATCTCAATTTGTCCTCCAAGAAGAAGGAAACGCAGCTACAAGAGGTTGGTTGAAACGCAGCAGAGATCTCCTGTCAAGAATGTGGCAGGAATTTCTGACAACACCTGGTCTAAATTATAGGGATGGAATCACCATGCTTTCTCTGGGATAAGCAACTTGTAAAACTGTAACAAACACCAAGTTGATCTTTTTTTTTTTTTTTATTGTTGTGTTTTTGTTTGTTTTATAGTCATGAAAACACACCTAGACCTGTGTTTGGTCCTATAATGCAGCAAATTCATAGACTGTGAACAAGCAGTAGGGGGAGCTGTTGGAATGATGGTTATATTTTTGCAATAGTGGCTTTACAACTGCTTTTTGGGAGACCATTATGTACAGTAGGTGAGCTGTATATAAAAGAGTTTCTATTCTCTAGTCATCCATTCTTATTTATCCCATTGACTCTCAGATATTATTGGTCGTAGAAGGACAGTTCTACCTAGACACTTGAGTAAAAGATATATGCCTCATGTCAACTATTAACAGATAGCTTAGGGGTTATTAATTGGTCAACTATCCCATTCAGTTGCTGCATAACTACATTCAAGTCCAAGTTTTTGTTTTGTTTTGTTACTGTAGGCTGACGAACTTCTGGACAAAGAAAGACATATCTTCTATGAGTCATCCGTGGAGTATGTGTACCAGATCCAACAGGTCCAAGACAGGAAGAAGTTTGACGTTGTGGAGCCTGTAAGTGCTTTCCTGTTTAAAACCCCTCAATATTGCTAGCAGGCCTACCATTTTTAAACGAGCACTAAATTACATTTTGTTTCCTGATGAAGCAGGAAAACAAATTAAGAATCGTGAGTAATGCATCTGCATAGCAGTGTAGAATGTGTGTGGGCTAAAATAAATCTCTCACCAACCAATAAATGTCTGGTTATATAATATCAGGTCATTATGAAGCTGGACCGTTCTCATTTCTTTAACTAAATACATGTGCCGATCTGACTAGAGGTTATAGACTTGTCACATCATATTTTTGTATGTTTTACTCTCTGGGGATGGACAGGTTTTGGCATTTCTTCATAGCATCTTAACGCTGAACAACCTGACTGTGGAGATGACTCAGGATTTCATGCCCTACAAGCAGGAGCTGCAGCTCAGCCTGCAGAACGTGAGTGACGTAAAGGGCAACACCTGAGTCAATTAAATAAGGAAGTCCAGGAAGCAGTCATGTGTTTTGGGTAGCAGAGCCCTCTGATAGGATGGAGGTTGTGATTTGATCTGCAGACCAGAAACCACTTCGAGAGCACTCGTGAGGAGATGGAGGAGCTGATGAAGAGAGTGAAACAGCCGTCACAGATCAGTAAAATGCACGGCCAGACAGTCTCCGAGGGTTATCTGTACTCTCAAGAAAAGTGTAAGTATAGATTCTACATTACATACGCTTGGACCAAACATTCACGCTACAGGCTCAAGCTCTGACCTGAACTGCTACACGTATGTTACACGTATGCTACTTGTCTTCCAGGGGCCCTAGGCGTGTCATGGGTGAAGTACTACTGCAGGTATCACAAAGACAGCAAACTGTTTGTCATGGTTCCCTGTGAGCAGAAACCAGCAACCAAACAGGTAAACCCAGTGGTGCTCGTAGTGAGGAGTCTTAATGGTTTGTTTTTAAAGCTGTTTCATTTGGCAAGAATCTAAGGGAGGCTAGTGTTCACGCCTCACTCAGCCTGCCTCTCCTTTTCCATTCGTTGCTCCAAGACATAAATTGCGGTAGCGTTCTTTCTTCCTAATTTATACCTACCCAAGTGTTTTTTCCTTCCAGGGCCCCACAGAACTGAAACTCAAATCCTGCATCCGCCGGAAGACTGAATCCATAGACAAGCGCTTCTGCTTCGAGGTGGAGACTGTAGAGAGGTACACAGAGAAACTGAGATAAAGTACGCGGTGTGATATAACATGGAAGCCTAGCCGGATAAACTGTTTAGAGCGTCGATGTGAACAGGTGGTTTGCAAGGCCATGGAGCGTGGGAAGAAGGGATTGTAGCCCAAACAATGACTTGGCGGCAAGCTTTCGCCGCGAGCAGGCAGATGGCGAACGGAGTAGTGTCTGGGAGGAGAACAGTGTGAACTCATATTTATACACGCTTGGCTGTCGGTACAATATGCATGACAGAGGGGCAGGCGCCACCCTGCGCTGCCTTGTAATGTCAAACCGACCTTAAAAAACAAATCATTGATTACACATGAGAACAGGGCCTTGTGTTTAAAATGATTTGTAACCACATGGTGCAGCCCGCACCTTGATGTAATGTGACATTTCTGTTGCCATAGGAACACGCCTGTCATTCTCCAGGCTCTGTCAGAAGGGGAAAGGAAGATGTGGATTGAGGCCATGGATGGGAAGGAGCCTGTAAGTGTTTTATACCCCAAGACAAGCCCCCCCATGGAGGGTACCTTTAGATGGGCTATTGATGCTAACAGTTGTGGAGGTGTATTGTATGTTGATGTGTGCTGCACCTTCTTCGTAAACAAGCAGTCGTCATGGAAAAACAATACATGCAATACTTTGTATTCTGTTTTGGAGAAATGTATTATTTTATATGAAAGGTTAAATCTTCATCTTCAATTGCATTACATTTTCTGATTTGTTCACTCAAAATGTTGTCATTGGTCAGTGCTTTGTTAAAAAGTCTGGCATTGTCTACTCATTTCAGATTTATCATTCCCCGATTCACAAACAAGCTGAAAGTAAGTGTCCCTGCCAGAGCGGCATGACTTTCCTTCTTCAGGCTGTGCTGCTGAGTTGTTACTGTTTAATTATATTCACCCTCAAAGGCTGAGATAATGTGCTCTTGGAAATGTCCACAGTCTACAGATGAGTGGTTAATTTGCCCTTTTCTCTTGTCTTACACAGTGGAATTAAATGAAGTTGGGTTCAAGTTTGTGAGAAAATGCATAAATTATGTGGAAACAAAGGGTAAAGTACCTCAAATTAATATTTGGTACATTTTACACTTCTCAAATGTCTTGTCAATTTCCTCACTTCTCCTCTAGAGGGCAAGGTTAAGTCATGGTTTGTGCCTCACTTCTACCATACATGAAGGCTAGGAGTGACTGCCTCTGTAAAACAACTGCCTCTAAAGTGAAGTTCTGTTCTGTGGCTACTTCCCCTAACTACCTGGTTTGAACTAGTCCAGATTTGTCTGTTTTCTTTGATACCTTCAGGTGGTTCATAATGCCAAACTTGTATTTTCTTTCCGCAAATGAGCATGCATTCATGTTCTGAGCGGGGACCACATCGAAGAAACCCTTTTGCATGTGCGTTTAATTTAATTTTCAGATTCTACGTTGCTAGGGCCATTGCTAAATCCGGCACGTTGCTGTGCTCCTGTGTTCGATCACAACTATAGAGATTTACATTCCCCCTTGCTCTCCTCTGGAGGAAACACTCCCTTTTGCCAGCTCAACTCCTCTCTCTCTCTCTCTCTCTCTCTCTCTCTCTCTCTCTCTCTCTCTCTCTCTCTCTCTCTCTCCCCCACTTCCTCTCTTTTCAGGACTCACACAAGAAGGAGTGTACAGAACTGTTGGCAGCAACATCCAAGTGCAGAAGCTTTTAAATGCCTTCTTTGGTGAGGAAATCACCCAGTCAACATCTGTTCCTTCTGTCTTTGAACGCTGGTCTGAACTGTTGAACACAAAGATTTGAAACTTGTATTCAACATCTATTCAATGGTAATGTGTCATTGTCTCACTCGTAATGGAAGGAATAATCTATATGAAAAATAAAAACACTTTTGTTCAAATTACAGAGAATAGAAATGGCCAAGACAGTGATAGTGATAGGAGCCACTTCAGCCATGCGATTTATGGGTCATTTCTGTTTGCAAAGGCCTTGATCTTAAACTACCAGCCACATACAGATAGAGCCAAATACTGTAACAAGAATGTTAAGTATGTAGAAGAAATCTATCATTGTTGTGTAATATTAAAATATGTTATAATATGTTAACAAATTTAGATTATTTGAATTCCAAACTTCTGTTCTAAAGAGTGCGTCTTGTTCAGAAAGCCAACTGTCAGTCTCAAGAGTTTTTTTGCAAAGACAACCGAGTTTACTTCTTGTTTTCTCCGCTCCCTGCAGACCAAGCATGCCCAGGAGATGTGGATTTCCAAAACAGTGACTGGGATATTAAAACCATCACAAGCGCCATGAAGTTTTACCTCAGGTACGGGTGTCTCCTGCAAAGCGACTGACATTAAGCCAGAAATACAAAAGTAGATATTGATTAACTGTATTTGTCCGATCATCATAATTGTAATTTCACGAGGGCTTTGAGCTAATGGGGAGGAAGTGCCGTATTAGCTGGATATGAAATAAAAGCTGCCAAAAAGTCACAACTGAAATTGTGACCCTAAGGTTGTAATTAAAATAGAACTTAATGTAAAAGCCTCCTTATGTAAAATCTAGTTTAAGGCACCTACCCTCCTTTGGCACCAAGCCCTCATAAATGGTGTTACATGTCAGTTATGGAAATTTATCATGATAAGAATTGGACTACAGTGGTAATCTTAGTAGCTGGCAGGGGTTGAAATTAGTGTCCCACTCTCTCTGTGCTCAATATAATAGATCACTGTTCGAAGCTCTTTGTGACAAGGCCCCACATCCTCAAGGCCAGGCTGAGCTGGAGCCACAACCCTCTGCCCTTCATGATTCATTCTCACATGCTCAATTCTCTCCTAAAGCCAGTCACTCTCTGCTAGAGGCTAAGCAGATGTTTAGAAGCCTCACTCAAGGCCTTTAGTCTCTCGTGTCCTAAAAAGCACAGTGAAATCAGCTTTCAGATGCATACAGTATGAGTAGCACTTATTTATGTGGTAAAGTCCTTTGGGTAAAATCATGTTATAGTATAACATGACACCTTTAGCATTCACGCAGAGCTGACGGGATTGTGTGTGTTTATCCACAGGAGCCTCACGGAACCTCTCATGACTTATGGTCTCAACAGGGAGCTCATTTTAGCTGCAAGTAAGAAACACAAACTGTATTCACACTTATCTGCATGAAAACGGTTTGGACAGTAGTTTAGAAAAACAATGAATCCCTCTGGATTCAAGGCCAACAGATAACACCTGCAATACCTCAACTGATCTTGCTTTAGTCTCTATTGTTACTGATGTTTAGGGCACTCCAAAATAATATTTAGCAGTTATATTTATGTGTTTTATTGTTTGTGTGTACACATATATATATCCATAAGGAATGGATGGATTTTATCAGGCTAATTAAGTATTTAACGTCATGTATCTGCTATTTTGTATTTGCTTTTGAATACACTTAAGTACTAAATTACTATTACAATATTACTCATCCCTAAGTTGCATGTTGGGTGCTGAACAAAAAGGTTGTTTACTTCCACATCTGTATCTAATCTGACAAATGTTCCCTTCAGTCAAGAGTTGGTTCATTGTGCATTTGTACTTGGTCAAAGTGGGTTCACTCACAAGTTCATCAGGGTTGGTTTCAACTATAAAGGGAAACGGAAAAAAAACATGTTCCTTTTTCCCTGTGCTGTAACTGAAGTCAGAATCCTTTTTGTCGCAGTGACTGAAGCCAATGACTCCCACACAACATAAAACAAAGTAATAGGAAACACGTCATAATGGCTTCAGCCATATTCTTTTAATGGATATTTCTAGAACCATTACTGGTTCCAACCTCACAGAAATATTATTTGGTCGTCCTGTATTTTATTTGGGTCTATTTTTCTATTCACTGGACCCATCCTGGGTGGGTGTGTCAATCCTCACGTTGTATTTGAACATGCTATAATTAAGTGCTAAACTCATGTAATGTTATGTACACAGCTATAATCTTAACTGTGAAAAGCCTCATTTGTCCCAAGAGTGCTTTTGTTATGCATTCACAGTCAGACACTCACAGACTCATTATTGTTTCGTTCAGTAATATTACCCGTGATTAATATGCGTAGTAAATATATCAAGATATACGTTTAAGGAGCACTGCTCAACTGTTTGTCATCTTTTAGAATCTGAAAGTCTTGACTGTCGACTTGGGGCGATTCATTCGTTGACCTACAAGCTTCCAGACAAGAATCGTGAAATGCTAAACCTGCTTATCCAACACCTGGTCCAGTAAGATATTTGTGCATGTGTCACTGTACTGTTTGGTCCTCTAAGGCAGTCCTTTTAATCTTTTAATCAGATGTAACATGCAGTGCTTGTTCAGTCTTTTGTCTTGTCGTTTTATGGCATAACTGTGGTATTATATTGCCTCTGGCTCAGTTGAAATACTGGATATTACTGGCATCACTTCACATAAATCCACACTTTAATACTAGGCTCATTAAACGATGTTGTGTGTTCTATATTAAACTGTCAGTCTGAACAAGAGTGGATCTGATTGGGATGGTAGTTTGTCTTAAGTGTGTTATTCAATGGCATACTACAACATGAAGCAAAATAGTTTTTGTTGATACTTTCTGAGTGGTTGTAACTCTAATCTCACTAACAACGTACTCTATTGTGTTGACAGTGTTTGCAGTAACAGTGGAGAGAATCTCATGACACCTTCCAACATGGGGGTGATATTCGGTCCCACGCTGATGAGGGCAGAGGAGGACACTGTGGCCGCGATGCTGGATATCAAGTTCCAAAACATTGTCATTGAGATTCTGATCGAGGATTACAAGAAGGTGAGTTGTGTTGAGCTTCGGTACGTCTGTAGTTGACAGTGCTGTACAGTCAGTGACCAACTTGTATATTATCGAGTTGGAACCACTTTTGCCACCTGAAGAAATAGCCTGTGGTGTGGATTTTACCCAGGAGTAGCGTCACAAATACGTGAGCGTTCGAAAGTGGGAGAATGTACTTAATAAAACATTTGGCCCTGATTTAGCTCCATAGAGCTCGAGCATCACTTTAAGCACAGTCATGATCTCCTGTTTTAATGTTACAACAAATTCACAACTAGTTTGACACAAACAATGACAACTTGACTGCTGTTAAATGTTTCCCTTTTGTGTTAGAATCGTGATCTTTATTTTATTATTAATTTATCCAGAATCGCACATATAGCTTGTGTATCATTTGTTCTATTGAAAGTCCTGTAGGCCTAAAGTTGGTAGGGCCCGAAAATTGACCCAAGCCCAGGGGACCCCACTGAAGTCGCCTTTCTGTTCTAAAAAGCCTTTGAAAATGTAATTGACGTCATACATATCGTACGACCAGAGCTACTGCTTGACGGCAAGCTCTGGTTACTTCCATTTCTCTCTTGAGGCATCGACAACACAGCTGACAGGTTAGGCTCTCCTTGTCAATACACATGCTAGAAAGAGTTTTGGCTTGCTAATGTTGTTGCTAATGTTGCTCTGACATTCTCAGCATTCGTTAGCAGAATGTTAGCGTGTTATGGGCAACAACGACTTACCCTGTAAGAAATCGAAAGGACATAAGTACTCATTCATTCAACTTTTGACCTGAAATCCATGTTGAACATGCAAAAACTACAATCAAAATCTGATTTCTCAATGATAATCAGGCAAAAGAGACAAATTTAGCCGTTTAGCTCCATAGACTCCCATTCATTTTGCACTCGATCGCGATCACTCCCAGTGGAACTCTGGTGGAACTGCAACAAAATTTGGTACAATGGGGCTTAATAGGGAGTGGCAAGGGTCTCCTTAAACAGGTTCTGGTTTCAGTCCCTGCTCCGTCAATAGCATCGCCTGGTTGTGCTTTTAGAGCTGCGCTTATCCACACCACAATTTGCGGTCTTTCTGTACGCTTGATGTTGTCGAATCATGGCCCTCTGACCTCTCCTTCAACAAGGTATCGCCTACAGAACTGCCGCTCAACAGATGTTTTATTTGTTCTTTTGAGACCCCAACATCCAATCCCCAAACTGTTTCTGAGACCCAATAACCACCACATCTCGCACCAACCATCATTCCACATTGAAAGTATCTTAGATCGTTAACTAGGTCTTTCCAGTCTGATGTTTGGTTTAACAACAGAACCTCGTTAGCAATGCCTGCGTGCCTTACATCAGTGGTTCCCAACCCTGGTCCTCAGGGCACCCTGTCCTGATGTTTCCCTGCTCCAACACACCTGATTCAAATGAATGGTCATAAGCAGGCTTCTGCAGAGCTGGATAACGACCCATTCATTTGAATCAGGTGTGTTGGAACAGGGAAACATCTAAAACAGGCAGGACAGGGTGCCCTGAGGACCAGCGTTGGGAACCACTGCCTTACATAATGAGTCACGGCCAAGATTTTCTGATCAAAAACAGGTGTACTATACCTAATCAAGTGCCCATTAAGTGCACAAGTATATAACCAGCTTTCAGGTTAAAATCATGTTTGAAATGCATCACGTGGATTGGCTGATCTTTTTTATTGTGTCTGAAAGGCTGTTTTGCATATTTACAGATCTTCAGTGGCCCACCAGAGGAGAGCTCCGCCCCTCCCATGCCTCCTCCAAGGATCACACCTCGGAAACGACAACCAATCACAATCTCCAAGCGCCCAGCACGTGCTTACCAAGCCCTTAATCATGACCAGTTCCAGTCAACCGAGAGTAATTATCTTCCTCCTTTGACTCAATCATCACCACCATAACCATCCCCTCATTACCATCCCCTCATTATCATTCCGAGGCTCTGTGAATTTACAGTATGTCATTATAGAGAAATGATAATGGTAGACTACATGCAAACTCCAAAGAATTTAAGATAAACTGTCAAAACAGTAAGATTTTCAGTAACATTTCTAACCTACCCATTATACTTAGATTTATACATTCCTGTTTCCTCAATATGATTAGATACATAGAAAAAACTTTTTCTAACTGAATTTTTTTAATTAAAATTGGCATAGTGTTTTGTGCTTTGAACCTGTTTGCTTTATATAGTATTATACTATCACCAAATGTAGGAAGTATTTGTGGAGATTTCAGGGTTCCACAGTTTTTCTTTTTTGGGGGGAGGGGGGGAGTAGTATTTAGATGTGGGACACTGCCTCAGGTTATGTCAGATCATTCGTATCTCACAACTTCTGGTGGACGGTCTCCTCCTCTGTGTCTGTCCTCTGATCGTCTCTTCCTCTGTGGTATTTTACTGCTTCAAGATACCACATAACTAGCTATGGTGTCTACAACACGTAACCACCACCTGTCTAAGTTTGTCCCAGTATTTAAATTGTGCAAATACCACTAGAAGCCTGGTTTGGAGCGTGAGTTAAAGATGAGACAAAGACTGCACCACGATTTCTGTTTAAATTTTAATCTTCAATATGAATAGTTGATTATTGTAAGCAAGCCTCTAAACTAACGTTGTCTGGCAGTGTTTCCTGTTTCCTGCTGTGGACTCCTTTCCTGTTTTCAAAGTTCAGATTAGTATATCCTGCATAACTATATTATAACATTAGAATTAACAGCATGAGAACATCAACTGTAGAATTTATACAATGTAACCCTGCATGTACTGTATTAAAAAACAAATATTTACTAATTAAAACAACAATGTGGATGTGGTTCATTTTCTTTAAGTGTAAGGATGCATGGTTGTGATGTATACTTTATTGATTCACCGAACATTCTGAATTAAGTATGCCACAAACACATATTGATCTGTGTCCATGTTGTATGTGAACCCGGTATTATGACCCATAGTCTGTAGTCAGTTCTGTAGTATGACTTAAACTGCAGTGAGACCCACAAAAAGGATCCTTTCCTACATGCTAAGGCCTACCAAACCGAGTTTCTACAAAATGTTAGTTTGTTGCTGTAACGGACATTCATTTGTCTCTAACAGATGAGCTGACGGGCAACGCCCAAAATGGCCGCAGAGCAGAGGGCTTAGATTTGGCTGGGGAAAACCCCAGGAGTCCTGTACCCCTCCAGAGGACCAAGCCCTTGGGCCCTGCCCCCAGGCTCCCCCGGGACCCCCCTCAGAGGCAGCTCCCCGTTCCCAAGACGGCCGCGTCACAGGACCGAAACTCAGAGTGTGACGTTGCCAAAATGGTGGCCAAACTGCAGAGGTCAGAAACTTCGGCCACTGCGAATGGGAAGCCAGTAGTCGCTGTGAACCGAACGCTGTCGTTCCAGAACAGGAGACCAGCCCCACGAGGGGCTGCAGTCATCAGAGAAGGTATCAGAGTTACTCGTATTTCATACAAAACTCAATACCTTTACAGTATTGAAGTATTATAATTAGTGCTGTCAGTTTAACGCGTTATTAACGGCATTAACGCAAACCCAAATTAACGGCGTCAATTATTTTATCGCGCGATTAACGCTCTTTTTGGCCTAGCAAACTTTGTAGTTTTTTTCACATGCTGTTGCAACAACTACCGACGTTAGAAAAACTACAACACCACACCGGATCTAGCTAGACCGGAAACAAAACAACAGGCACGCCAAACACTCGTTTGGCATGCGAGCTGGCAAAAGAGTAGTAGCAGAGCCCGTTTACGGATATTAGACATTCTCTGGTAGTAGGCTAACGTTACGTTTTGAGTGGATGACGAGCGCGAGATGCCGAAATGGATGCCAATAAGATTCTGAATGGAAAGTTTGCTTTAAAAAAGTTGCCAAATGGTTCTATTGACAAGACCAGTGATCTGTGTGTTTTGTCGTTGTAAACTGAGCTATCATCGCAGCACGTCCAGTCTGAAATACCACTTGATGGCCAAGCACACAGCTGATGCGAATTCTCTGCCCCCTCGTCAAAGCCAGGCGATTGCAATGTTGTTTTCAATTCAAAAAAACAATTTTAAAAAAAAATAAAATTTGCACAAAGCAATCCGAACCACTTTTATATGTTGATAAGAGCATTACAATTTGAAAAAAGATTGGGACAAAAAGAAATCAGGGACATTTAGAATAGATAAAAATGTGCGATTAATTGTGATTAATCGCGAGTTAACTATGACATTAATGCGATTAATCGCGATTAAATATTTTAATCGTTTGACAGCACTAATTATAATACTGTACAGCATTGTGTTCACTTTATAGAAGTGTATAGGTGTATATACTGAAACCATCCACTTGAATTTCACGAACAAGTAATGTGTAATACAAATGTCCTATTTTAGGTGAATGTGACCTGATCAAAACAAGATCTCCAGCTGAGAAGCATGCCATCTGCCGCCCCCCAGTCCGGCCCCCTGACCCTCCTGCTCGAACTGCAGCGCCGCTGAGGAGCCCGGACGCAGTGCCCAGCGAGGACACTGCAGCATCTTAGTACGTACAGTAGAGTGCCCAGTGAGGACACTGCAGCATCTTAGTACGTACAGTAAAGTGCCCAGCGAGGACACTGCAGCATCTTAGTACGTACAGTAGAGTGCCCAGCGAGGACACTGCAGCATCTTAGTACGTACAGTAGAGTGCCCAGCGAGGACACTGCAGCATCTTAGTACGTACAGTAGAGTGCCCAGCGAAGACACTGCAGCATCTTAGTACGTACAGTAGAGTGCCCAGCGAGTACACTGCAGCATCTTAGTACGTACAGTAGAGTGCCCAGCGAGGACACTGCAGCATCTTAGTACGTACAGTAGAGTGCCCAGCGAGGACACTGCGGCATCTTAGTACGTACAGTAGATGTCAGATCTCAGCAAGACCCAGACATGCCCTCCATACTCATTAAAATATGAATCCAGAGAACAATTGAACACAAATGTGCTTTGTCAGCCAAAGCTTGATTCCTTTTCCACTCCTTGTACAGTAACGATTTGTAAGTTTATACCACCCCGTAAATTTGATAAATCATTTATGCTCTTTATGCTTTTGAAATTACATTGCATTCATTGCCTAAGTTGTCAAGATGTCTAGTTGATTTATTAGAACAATGATTTAATGAACTCCTGACCTTAACTCTCCTCTTGTCAGGGATATCAGATGTGCTGAGTACTGAATCAGAATACCAAATTATTTGTATTTTACTAAGCTTGTTATTTGAGTGTTTGGGTTTGTGGTTACCCTTTCTCCATTCATCTGGAAATGATTTTTTCTTTTACAGCGTCGCTTCCAAAGCCAAGTTTTTTGAAAATGCCTCCAGATGAATCAAAAGGTATGTAAGAAACCAAATCTGCCCTGTAAAGCCACTGCTTTAACACAACATATGTTTTGCTCAAATAATTAGTCGGAAATGCATGTTTGTCAACAAGCACACAAAAATATAAATCAAATATCAATGCTGTTAATTTCCTTTTTAGCTTTTTCACTCGTGTTCATCTCATCTGCTTTTCTGATGCAGTGCATTCGATTCACCCCCAGGAAGGATCGTCAACTCTCAATGTGCCTGAAGCAACAGGGTGTAATTCCCCTTGTGTTCCATCCTATATTTAACATTGTCTAAAGAGGAATATCCTTGTTGTTGTTGACAATAAACATTGGGATGTAGGACGACACAGAATATCTGGATTGCATAATGGATGTGGAATCTAAAAGAACTTTTCATTGACTTTTAATCAATATGATTTACTTTTATTGGGGACCCATTTGTGAGGGAATTGTGTAAGATAATTCTAAATTAAGTCACAAATTACCTTAACATTATCTTTGAATGTTACTTTATAACCTAAAAACCCTTTATTGAAGCCAGTCAAAATTATCTGTAGATAGATGATGGTCATTTTCAATCATTCCTTAAAGATGGTATGCATATCCTCAACTAAATACCAATACATATACATTTTCTCTTGAAACTAACTGAAACTCTAACTGGTGGTTGCATAGAGTGCTTGTTGATCGCTTGTTGTTCAATTATAGCCTGCTTAGTTGTCTGTAGATCATCTATTTTAACATTCCCAATTGGTGACATTGTGGTAGGCATGTAGCAATGTATGTACTGAACAATGCTCTCTCATGATTCATTTTAATCGAAACCGTCAATTTCGTTCCATTCTGTGGAATCGTTAAAGCTAGCTAACGCTAGTTGATTTATGAATCATTATCAATGATTTGTTAAGCATTCAGTAGTCCACTTGTTATCTTGAAAACACATCGAGGTACTGTTATGTTAAGTTACTTGCCATTATTGTTGTTATCTACCGAAAGGGTAATTTAAAAGTTTAACTGACGTCATAGATATATATAAAGGCTGTAAATATATCTATGCTAGCTGTCTTCACAACACTTTGTTAACAAATTGTAGCTAGCTAGCTAGCTAGAGCTACTACGCTAGCTACACTAATTTACTTCGATTTTGTTTTGTAAAAAAATAAGTGTACTCTTTTAGTTTTGCCATGTGGAATTGAGCTGTCAACAATCGTCAAACAGACCCATGCATTGCCTACCCATTTTTTGGGATTGGTGGGTCAAGGTAATCTCCCTGGGAAGCATTGTCCAGGACCGTTAGCTATTTTCTTGACCAACTGGACCCGAAAGAAGTGAGCCCTATAACAGACTTTATTTTTGTGGATAAGGTTACATCCATGCATAGAACATGCATCCAAACATGCTAGCGTTACATCTTTGGTAAAAGAGAGTAGGTGACACTAGCTAGGCTACCATTTGTCATTGCATTTCAGACGTGTTTTTATTATGATATATTTAGCTAGAATAACTATTATCGCCCCCATAGCCTAGTGGTTTTATGAATGTTTTATTTTTTTAATTAATGTTTTAAAATGTGAAAATGAAATGTGAAGGTCTTTGTAAGAGCAAGAAGATTATGAGCATTTTGTTATCATTGTGGATTCTGTAAATATATATTATTAAAGTAAATATTGAATAGCGTTACTTTCAATTGTTTGGTTTTCCTTAAGTTGACTTGAGCTATATAGCTCTATAATAAATAGGCGCATGAATGTGATTTTTTTCATATTTTAACTTTTCATTTGTACCATGTTTCTTGTTTGATTGGTCAAGCATTTGATCAAGAACTAGTAGCCTAGCTACGTTTACCAGATCAAAATGACAGTATTCATGTTTTCTTTTTGTGTATGATAGCTCCTGGACTATGCTCAGATGTAGCCTACGTATTAAATTAACTCGTGTCAAGCCTAGCCTACTCTTTACTTCATGCCACTTGTGGCTACTTGAGAAAACATGACACACCTGTTGTTTAGGTTGTCCGTAAAACAACACAATATCAGTCACTTCTACTATAGCCTACTTTTATGAGACATCCCCAAATGTAATTAACATTTAATAGCACTTAGGTTTCGAATTTACGTGATTGCGTGACATGTCACACGTTTCCATGGCATTACTGTGGCGTGCTCGAGAAGTTATTCAACGTAGCCTATACAAATAACTTGCATTACTTCTATACTCTTTGACGTATATCAACATGATTACTGTCTGAACAATCTGTCTTCTTTGTGATGAAATGTCGAATTAATTTGAGCCTTTGGATATGTTTAAGAATTTCAAATTCCACTATAGATTCATGTAGCCTATAGGTATTGTTATATTGTAGGCCTAAATACCCATACCTTCCAACCTTGTTCCCATATTTTGTATTTTATTTATTTCGTTTATAAACCATGTTTTTATTCTGGCATGTAAGAACAGTCAGTGCTGGGCTGGTGGCAAAGTCCAGGTGTGCCCTTCTCGAGCAGTCAGCCAGCCTTCATGGTAAGTTGGACAGGATCTGGTTCTCACTTCATGACAGGCGTGGGTCCAGCACGTGGAGGGGCTCACAACTACAGGGAAATTGCCGATGTACTTAGACCTCTGCCTCATCCTTCGCCTTTTACGCATCAGCCAGCGATTACGCTTCTTCCTCCACGTGGCTCTCATCTTGTGGAGATGTGTCGCGTAATCGAGGACACCATCACCCATTTTATTTTTTTTACCAACTCCCATATTTAACATCTGACGAATATAACTTATGACGTATGTATTTATTTTAGACTCGAGCAAACGGAAGACCGAAATATTATCAAGAACTTGACCCTTCAGAGGTGAGTAAACCCACATTTACTTTGAAAAGAAATCTCCATCTCTCCTCTCCGTCACAGACCCACATAGCTTCAAAACGATGCATTCATTTTGTTTGCGTGCTTAGGGCTGACGACAGTCTACGAGTTTTGCAAGTCAATCTGCAAGCTGCTATTGAGAGACAAATATAGCTAACTCCAAAAGTTTAAGTAAATGATTTACGGAACTGGCCTGCCCACCACTGTAGGCTTATGAAATGAAACTGGGCCAATGAATTGCTCCTCCCAAGGTTTATTCAATTTCTTCTGTCTGAGTTTACCTTTTCTTTGAGGGTGTAGTGCAGTTCTATGGACGTATGTGAGGGACATTGCTTGTAAAGAGGGCCGTACAAATACTATTTGATTTGAATAGTTCCTTACATGGGCGTATCTAGCCCTATGTTTGGGGGGCTTGAGCCCCCCCCCCCCGAAATGTCATTAGCCCCCCCCCCCCACACACAAAAAAAAAACTTTTTTATAAAAAAACTAAAAAAAACTTTTTTTTAAAGTTCATATTTTAAATATGTTAATTTCTCTTCCTAAACCCCACTAGAGGACACTATTTAAAAGGATATTTTCAAAAATGTATTCTGGGGGAACATGCCCCCAGACCCCCCTAGTTTTGCTGTGTCACAAGAAAACAATAGGTTTTATCTAGGGCTTAGGCCCCCCAAAAGTGGGAACCTAGATTTGCCCCTGGTTCCTTAGCTGATGTGTAAAGTAAAAAATCAAGCACACACTTAACCAGGCGCATGTTTTTGTAGTGTTTAATAATATGGAAAGTAGCACAAACAAACCCCCAGTTTACACAAACCCTGACCAGAAACACATCATACCAATTGTTTAAAAAACTGGTCATCAATTTACAGATAATGACTTATGAAATTAAGTCTGACTCATTTTACAGGTGTCACAACACTTCTAAAAACTGCATGGTCATATTTGACTACATTTACTTAAAAGAGATGCAACTTTGCACTTCCACTAATACGTAAACTCATAAACACATGACTCAAACTGAAAAGATAGTAAAAGTCATAAAGAAAATGTCTGAAGCTGATATTGGAAAAATAAAATAAAAAATCTGCTTAAAAATACAGATTAAGATGTGTGTCATCAGTACCATTGACAAGTCACTGTACCATTTGAACATAGCCAAGTTAATAACATTTATAAATACAGTTAGTTCAAATTGGACCTTAATATATAACCTAATTTTATATCAACAGCATCAACATGTTAATTTAGAAAGATTGTCGGTACATTTTGAAACAAGTTAACAAGGTTCACGTTGATTATAATTCAATGTTAATAATGAGGAATAGCTTATTGCAGAACAAAATCCTGTTCAAAGTAAACCAGTGAACCAGCATGAAATGATCAAACTACGTTTTTTTAATGAAAACCATTAGAACTGCGATGTAATTCATGAGTATGATCCTTTTTAACTGGAAGCACCATTTTGGGGAATCTGGTGATAATGGTAAAGAAAGCAAAGATACTACAGTGATCCTTTTGTACTACTGTGTAATTGTATCATAAACGTTTATAATTGAATTTGCTCATGCAGTGCATATTACCCAATGTGGATGCAGTGTTGACTGTTTGCAAAACAGTCAGGGTGCAAGCTATTGAGTGAATTAATTGTCCCTTCCTTCCTTCCTTGCTATATTTCTTACTGTATAACTACAGAGGTTAACTGTATTAGTGAAATGTGTAATCTGGCCCAATTGAATGGACTAAAACTGCAGACAAATTAAGACTCCAGTATCTCTTAGCAAAGATTATATACATTACATGAACAAATGCTACATCTTTTTTTTTTATTCAATTACTTTTGGTTTATCTTATATGCCCAGCAGTTTGGATTTGTAAAGCTCAGGGGTTTATTGCCTGCAAATAATTACAGACATACATTGTTTAGTCCCGAGCATAATAATAATAGTTGAAATATATGTATGTTGTTGCTTTTACAACAAGATTGGTCAAACACACTTTCATATTTTAAGTTTTCAGTGGGTTGTTTCTGTCAAAACCATGTTGTTATTACATACTTGGTTACCTTCTCACAGTTTATGTATGTTTTAACGACCAGTCTTATTGTAAATGGATGAACAACTGCAAGTTATTGCATAGTGCTTGTGACTGTCAAATACAAAGTGAATTTGAATGCTAATTCAATTTTGAATTGCAGATTTATTTGTTATTGAACCAATATACGTTAATCAAGTGTCAAGGTCATAAAAATGTTATTCCAAGTGTATTAGTTTTTTTTATTTTTGTGTAAGCAGCATGAAAGTTTAAGACATTTAACACATTTACAGGTTTTACACGGAACATTTACAGATGTTCCGAGACTCAGTGATTAGCTAGGGCAAAAGAATAGTCATATTTTGGCACTTATTGTTGTTTTGATCACCCTGAATTAACAGAAAGTTATCTCCTTGTGGACAAAATGGTATATGTTTCAAATGATCATGGTCAAGCACAATACTATTTAACTTCTATTTGACTTCTTTACTGAATCTACACTAATACAATTTAAACATGCAGTTAGACAAGAGATTATTGAAAACAGTAACTATCATAGTTGTACTATAGGGCCTACTTGCAAGATATACAGTACACCTTTATGTTTTAGAAAATGACAAAGGGCCACATGGAATCTGCATGCAGTTAGTAAAGCTCACAGGTATTGCAATAACACAAACACAAATCACGGTCCTTGGTACAGTGAGCAAGATTGTCTTAAAATATTGTTGCTATATTCACATTAACAGTATATTGTAACTGGATTAAAGAAAGTGTAAAGTTTCTGTGAATCCCAAATAACACTTTACTTATCGCAAATGTCAAGGTCATAAAAATAGCTTTTTTTGACTGCAATGTTTATATCATTTCAACTGCTACTAATATGCCAAGTCATGTCATGTTTAGATGAAATTCATTCAATTTAACAAACACTGATTTAAGATGACCAGTTCATCTTTGTTCAGATGCCACTAATAACTTGTGTTCAAATACAGAGATTATTAGTCACACAATATTTAAACTAGTTACACTTTGAGTTTGATCTTTAAATTCTAAACAGAGAGATCCACAGAATAACTCGGCTTGCAACTGGTAAAAACATTAATTTACAAATTAAAACTAGATAAAAGCATGACAGCATCATTAGAAGAGCTGTGCGTATATATGTATCTGATCTAAACTGTATACCAGAAAGCTGTAAGTGCAACTACTATTTTGATGTATTTTGTATTGTATGTGTGATAACTGTACTGTGGGTACATAGTCTAATCCATGAATGGAACAGATACTAAATACAGATAAGCTACTGTGTATGTATATGAAGAAGTATTCAGGAATTATCTGCTTAACTTCTGCTTAGCTTCAATTCAAAATGTACATATCAAGATCTCACATGTTCCAATTTGTGCATAGATGAGTTAATCGATCAGTAATGTATGGTGTTTTCATCTGACTTTGGACATAACCCTAGAAGTACTATGTGATTTTCCTTCCCCAGAAATATGAGATGGGGCTGTCAACAAGGTGACACTTTGCAACTCTTGAGATAAATGCCAAAACCTGGCTGTCAAATTGAGAAAATGATCTCAATTATGTCAGATAAGCAAGAACACTACTGCTACTGGTGATGTAATGATTATAAAAGGGTACACTGAGCTATCAGGTAAGTTGAAGAAAAAGAAACAGAATTGCAGGGAAGCAATACAGAACCTTGGCTTTCGTTTTTAGAAGCAGGATCAGATCCGCTCTTTTCTTCAGATGATAATCAATCCCACTACTTGTGGAACAGAATTGGTTTAGCTAAACCTGCCAGGATCTTTGGCACATGTACTGAAATGATCTCAGCAATCATCTCAGGGAAGCTGACCTTAGTAGGCAAGGACTGAGCCTGGACAAAGAGGTCAAAAGTAAACTGTTGGAGTTTCCTTACGGTCTGAAATTGAAAAGATAGAGTTGTTAAATCACTTTGAGTCTAGGTTTTCTCAATGTTGTCATGCTGAAGCAATGCCGGAGATACCATTCAGAATAATTGTGATATTATTCCGAGATTTTAGTCGTTTATTTATTCAAATCCTTCTGTAATAGTTGATGTGTTGTAATAAACTTTGTACACTAACCGGCTGGAGAGAATCCAGGAGGCGGGTGAGTTGATAGAACCTTTGTGAGCAGTTTGGCTTTCTCCCATAGCTGATGAGACGATCCAGTTCATTGATGTAGGTAGAACGCAACTCATCAAAGTACTTTTGACTCTTAAGACCCTCTACTGGAACTGCAAGAGATAAGACACATTACTAAGTGCAACCATCTATAACCCCCATAACTGTCTTCAAGAGCAGCTCCCTTTACTCAAATGTGCCTGTAGATCTGTGATTCGCTTAACCAGATATGTAGTTCAGCTAACATAGCATTGACACATAGTAATCCATACCTGGATTCACTACATTTGATTTCCTAATAGTCTGCATAACTGATAATTGAAGTGGTAGTAACAAAGACAACATCAATGGTACTGCCAACTAAACAAACACAGGTGAGCTTGGGGTCGTGGCAACAGCTGCAGTTCTTGCTTTAACAACGGAAAATGCTTTTCACCGGCGTCATCAGTGAGTGAGGTGAACCTCCAGGGCGTGTCAGGGCATGTCACTTACTGATGCTGAAGAGAAGCAAGGCCTTCATGCAGAGAAACTCCTCCTGTGTGACCTGGAGCATCACAAACTCTTGGGACAGGTGTCTCATCCGGAGACAGTGCTCGTACATGGAGGAAATATGCATCCGATGGCTGAGGACAGAAGAGGGAGGGAGAGCAGGGCAGTGAGGTCAGGGAGAGCAACAGGGTTATGGGAATAGGTGGCGGGGGGGTGGGGAGGACATTTTAAATCTTTTACTCTGTGTTGCTGTAGATGGAGAGAGGTTGAAAGGGGCAGGTTTGTGTGTGACCGTGTTACAATGAGGAGAGTTACCATATCTGTGTGACCAGATTGGCTGAATGATGCAGTAAATGGACCCATATATACTTAGGAATTTTGTGTAATATTAAGACATTGTGGCACAAGCCTTACGCTGATATGAAGATGAAACAGTATCGCAAAAAATATATATAATTCTGTTGGTAATGTACTGTATATTTCTCAGCAAAAGTGTGTTTGATAGCACTGTATATTTGGTACTGCCGATGCCAAGAAATACAAGATTTCAACTTCCCACCCATCAGTATTATTGTGTCACCTGTAGCACAAGCCATTTAATGGAAGCAATATTCTTCCTCACAGTGGTCTTAATGATCGTAGCACTTACAAACAAATGAAATGCTACTGAAAAATAAGCCGTTTGCGCACATGAAATTCTAGAAGGCTGTGTGTGCGAGAGAGAGAGAGAGAGAGAGAGAGAGAGAGAGAGAGAGAGAGAGAAATTGGCATATGCCACATACATAACAGCCAAGAGGCAATTCCGTAGAGTAAATCTTTCTAAACATTATACTGTAGCAACAAAAGTGTGCTGGGTGTCCTGGCGGCAATGAGATAATTTAGTGGAGATAATTGAATTCAGTATGAGACAACTGCACATACTCATTGAACACAAGATCAGGAGCAAAGTAGAGCATTCTGCCGTTGACATTCTTGTAGGACCTCCATCCCAAGGCAAACACCATCACCCCCATCCAGGAGTGCTGAATGACTGTCATCTGGTCGTCCACGTGCAGATTTCGAAACCCTGAGGACATTTGGGGAAATGTTGAGCAGGTGTATAATGAATATTACTGCTTATTACAGTGGAACATGTGATAAATCAAATTAAACAATAGCACAAAAAAGTTCAAAATCAATCATGTCCTAGATGTGGACGCTCAGGGGACTCCAGTATACAGAGACGCTGAAGCAGTTCCAGCCTGGAGGGCGACCATCGCAAAGGCCTTTCGTGAAAAACGATACCAGAAGTCGTCATCATCCTGCATGTTGTGTCACTCTACCTGGCAGGCCTTTCGCCCACTTCACCACCTTGACCAGCTGTCTCTCCCCGAGCTCGTTGAGACTGGTGAGCAGGTTGGCGGCGGAGTCTGGCTGTCCGTGGTCATGACCGGCGTTCACCACCTCGGGCTCGATGGACTCCAGGATGTTGAGGAACACCAGCTGGGAGTGGAAGCTCAGGCTGGGCCTGGGAGAGAGGACCTGGACAGCCTCAGAATGACCCTGGCTGGGCTGATCATCTTCCTGAGTCTTCAGCTGTCCGATCTTCTTGAGTTTACGAGCTGGTGGAACAGGAGAGAGAGGGAAAGAGGGAACAGCAGGGGAAACACTGTTAATAGATTCGGTACATCTGTTATCCTTCTGCAGCTCTTAAATACCACGTGAAAGGATCCCAAATAATTGAAACAATGGCAAAATTCAAAAACGTTTCGTAATATATAGTGCTTTTTGAACTTTTCTAACATCTGCTGTTGATTGAGCTATAAGTCACTGGTAGCTTGAGCCTTGCTGAGCCAGAATGGTCTGTGATGAAGTGAAGGATCCCTTTCCATGTTTCAGAGTGTCTCTGGAGAGAACATTTAAAGTAACAAAGGGGCATTTGTAGTGGCCTGAAACTTTTCACTGCCAGCTCCAGAATATGAACATGAATATGAACATGGAATGTTGCCTGGTTTAAAATATATATACATTCAAACAGAAAACTGTCAAAATGAAGACCAAGATTAACATGTTTAACGAATGAGGTTCTTAAAAACGGAGGTTCTTAAAAATACCCTTATCAACTACACTCGACAACACAACAATGTTTAGAGTGAACAGGAGAAAAAAAACCCTGATCCCAGGAAAGGTGAATCGCTATCTGTGTCCTGTTGTTCATCCTCATCCTCCCTTGAAATCTACAAACATCTAATTCTGCTGCAATCAATGTGGAAAATGCATTGCAGTCCATAATTACTTTGGTTAATCGTAAGAGTAAGGTAGATCTCGAGGATCACACTAAACTTCTAATAATCTGCTAAAAAATACCTACAATTTCATAAAAGTGCAGTAAACCAGATGAGCCCCATCTGGTAGATAGCATTTTGATAAGGGGTTAGTAAGGCATGTCTCCGTGAACCACAAATATTTTCCTTCACTGTCACATCCAAGGAGAGAAGTCCAGAAGCAGGACTTCTTTCAAACTTGCAGCCACACATTAGGCCAACTGGCCAGTGCAATGAACCTGTTCAGCTATAAATGTTTCTGTTGCAACACTGCATTTAAACTGAATGCATTGACAAAACAATGCTAAATAAGCCGTTTGCTAACTGATCCACAAGTGACAGATGTTTGACACTTGACACCCTCCACTAATTAACTCAAAAAGCACTAAGTCTTTCTTACAGGGGTGACAAGTCTCTTGCCTCAAATGAATCCAAGTGAAATAACCACATTCTGCAAATCAGTTGCCACATCTAAAACAATCTGTGCTGAAACCAACCCTGTGACTACAGTCAAGACTAGACAAGTCTCCAATCCACCATTTACTCTCAAACTACTTATTTTTGCCGGATAACACAAACTCTCTTTTGAGTTTCCAAGTTCTGGGTTCTCCGAGTTATTTCTGCTTTCGCTACCATGACACCTGTCTGAGGGAGGGATGCAATGTCTCCTTAGCAGATCAATAACCAGTCATACAAGTTATTCAAACTGAATGGGACAGACAATGTTGGTCTCAAAAGACTGTACTTTTTGACTGAGTTTTACCGAATTCTGGAGAGGGACTGACTGGTGCCTGCCTATCTCTCAAGTCAGAAGTTTAGCTGAGCTTTGTAGGCCACTAAATGAATCAGGGGGATAAGGGGTTGGTCTATAATGAGAGCCACTCTGCTTCACTATAGATCCATGGCCTGGAGGCATATGCGGAGTAGACTATCAATTACTAAAAATATCAGGGTGCACTTTTAGTAGGTCTGGTCTTGGTTGAAAGTGGGAGAAATTATTCTTGTATTTCTCTCAGTGCCCTGTGAATATGGGATGTTGTAAATGACAAAACGATAACTAAATATTGTGGAATGAAAATGATATAACACCGTTGAGAGAATGGTTGGACTGACACCAATAACCTCCATTAACCCCCGTCTGAAGTTTCTCTGCCCAAAACCATTCCAACTCTAGCTTGGCTCACTGCTTGAGCTTTTATGAGCACTGGCCAGGAATATATACACTAAAATACTGTCCAATTGTACACATATAGGAAAGGTAATTACATACAAAAAGTACCTATGAAAATATACTGTTTAAGTTTAATTTATACCCATCTATGCACTGCTCTTTGTACAATGTGAAATGTGGATGATGGAACATTGCCAGGTCACTTTGTTGCGTTTGTTAGTTGGCACATCACAGAAAGTTGAAAGATAATTGGCAGCCAAATTACGTATAATCACACGTCTGACACATCATATTTTACGTGAAATATTAAAAGTATATTTTCTAAGACTGGGAATCCTTCAGTTGAAAACACCATCTAGTAATTCCTTCTAGTATTTTCACACACATGAAAACATGTTTCTTGTCCTAGTGTCTTATCTTCTTGATAGTACATACTGGAGTCAAAAGTGTTGGTCAGGTTGCACTGCCCTGAACATACTACCTCCCTTAAATTGATGCAAAGCCAATTCAAACAGGTAGCCTAGTCAGATGTTACGCTCTCTTACACAACAAGTATGAACCATAATACAAATTATTTATATATATCAACTGATGTAAATAATAATACTAACAATAAAAAGATCTACTTATATTATTATTCTTTTTTATTTTCACTCTAGTTTTGGTATATTAGTTTATTGTATCCTTTAAGCATGCCACGAAACCAGTTATGTTTTAGACGCACAAAGCTATTGCTAAAGTAATATCAATATTCATATTTGCCTGTTTAAATTATCATTTACTTTAATAAAGACAGTTAAACTGAACATGAGCAGAGTTATAATTAGTGTAAACAGGTGCTGGTGTGGTGGGTGAGCAATCTTCCTCCTGGCAAATCCCATGAGAAACCAATATTTCTGTCTCTTTTGATTACCTCCAGCCGTTTTTGTAATATACTATACATATTATTCTGGGGTTAATTACAAAGACTGCCTACAGAAAATACTCTGTCAACGCACAACATTTCCTCTGCAACTGCACATAGAAGTCTAGAAGTAGGGAGAGGTCAGCCAGGGTTCCAATGCTTTTGCGTAGCATTGTGTGTCAGCAAAATGGAATCTATGGTGAATCGGTCAAATTAACTGCCACATTCAGAATATCTATTTGGAGATGTGCAGTAATTATTAACCTGAAAAAAGGTCATATGGAATTCTCTGCTCCAAATGAAAACCTGCATGCTATGATTCTCAACAAGATTCTTCAATTTTTTAGGAATAATAAATCCATCAAATCCATCATCATTCTATGATAAGATGATAAGATGAGTCTTTCAGATCTTCACTGAGTTTCCAAATTACTGTCACAAACTTCCCAGAAAGAAAGTGCAGAGAGGATTACACATCTCACAGAGGCGACTTTGAAGGAGAGAGGTCTCTTTGTAACTACAGCAAGAGAAGGTGTGCCTTTTCACTGACAATCACAGCATTACTTCGCATTTTCCCCCCATGGGCTTGTCAGCAGCTGGTAGCTAAATTACCAGCATTTATCCTCCTTTAATACGTCTCGTGTCAGTTTTCTGCTCTTCGGTACAATTTTCACTGTTACCCGAATGAGAAAATGGTAGAGAGTGAAAATTGAACACAAGACAAAAATTAGTCCACCACATGTCTATCTTTAGGGGTCTAATATGACGATGTCTGGGGGACTGAAGAATGAACGGAAGAGGTTGAAATTGCCTTGTGGCTCAGTCAGGGGCTTGATTAGCGGAAGAATCTCCCATAGTGATTCTGCACTTGAAGACACCTTAAATGTGTAAGATGGGAATGCAACAGTCACCGAAAATCGGGTACTTGGGCTGAGACAGACCGTTTTTCGTAATCATCCACGCTGGGTTCATTCTTATTGGCTTACGGGATCAGCAGAAATATTACACATGCATACTCAGGTATACTACATGCATACTCAGGTATACTATATGAAATTCCCGACATACAGGGAAGAGGTTTTGTATGGAGGCGTACGTGTTAAGTGAAGCAGGAGTTCGGTTGAAATGCAGGAAATTTAAAAGGGGTTTCTCACTCACCTCCCAGAGTCATCCCCGCCTCAAAACATTTCTTCAGGCGACATGATGGGCAGTTTTTCCTCCTGAGCTTGTCGATGGTGCAGTCATTTCGGCTCGCACATAGATATTTCTGTTTCCCTAAAAGGAAAAAATATATATGTATGTAAATGTTTTATTTGATTATATGCTTCCTTTATTTGTCTTTTAAAATCAGTGTTCAATGTTCCCGATGCAGCTAAATGAATACTCTACAAACAAGTACATTTAAAATGCGTTTATCGTGGCATGGTGAATTAATAAAAAATATATTTTACAAGGCATTACTTGATGGTCTCTACAAAGTTTCCATTCTGAGTTCAGCAGGAGAGAAAAAATTATGAGCCTAACAAGTCATCTGGGAGCAGTCCGAAGACTGCAGTCCTGCGTTTATAGAATTGGCCCCCACAAACTACATGGTAATAAAGCCTATTTAACCACGATTCTGGGTCTTTCACTGTAGCTGCTGACTTGTGTGGTACTCTTTAAACCCTCACACCCTTGCAATGAGGATTTCAAACATGTTTGTTTTTTTTGGGTGCTGATTGAAACTATTCCCACGAGGGCAAAGCTTTGGTGTGATCTACGATTACACCAGTGTCTGGTTTCCGCGTCTTACTAGACGTGATGCGTCACTACAGCAAAAATACAGCGTGTGAGCGTGTGAGCTGGAAACTTTATATATCAAACCGGGTGGCTTACCGGCTAAAAATGTGTAAAAAAAATAGTGTGAGAGGTTCTACATGTTTCAATTCCTTTCACACTTTTGAGAACGTAAACTCAGGACAAAAACGCCTTCCATATCTGGGTCTCCTCTACAGAGCTTTCAACAGTTCCCATAGTCCTTTAAGATCCTGTTAGCTTAGCTTGGGTTAGCTTAACTTTGCCTTGTCAGTGGTACACAGAAAGCTGCTAAGGTAATACATTCCCAGTTTTCCTTACCTTCTGCAGCTCTCTTAAAGAACACTTTGCAGCTGCCGCAGGTGAGAGCGCCATAGTGGCAGCCAGAAGCTTCGTCGGCACAGATCAAGCAGGTTCTTTGTGGTGGGAAGAAGAATTCCATAGGGAACATGTGCTCCCTGCCACTGTCAAACCTTCAAGACAAACGCAGAAACATGTCTATTCAGGCGAATCTTAAACACGCAAACGATGCATCATCACTGCAATTACATAATAACAGCTACATTTTAAGTAACCTGAATATGAAGTGGTCTGAATATATATATATATATATATATATATATATACTCATTTAAATTTGAATATGCGATAATTATCTGGACGTCTGCCATTGCAGATTCATTGATTAATTTTAAACATTTTGCTGGGCATGTAGCTAAGCAAAGTGTTCTGTGCTAAAAAATACCTTATATAACCCACTGACATACAAATGAGAAACAATTCAGTACACAAAACTATCTGGACACCCAGAACTTCATTTATATCATGACAAAAATTCTCAGCAGTAATTTAAGGCACACACCAAGTGACACCTACAGCAAGTGAGTTACCTATCGCAGATGTGACTGAAGACCATCTTACACATCATCATCAAACAGATCGTATGGGCCAGTGTGTGTGTGTGTGTGTGTGTGTGTGTGGGGGGGGGGTTACAGTCAGGAGCACTGAGCAGGTTGCAAGTGGCAGGAGGGCACATGGTTTGGGGTTTGTCAGGAGATTCAGGAAAAAGGACACTGACATCCGAGGACGCGCCATTTTGTTTCAGTTTGTGTTTGTGCATCTGGTGTCCTGCTACTACTGTACCTACTCCCGCTTCTAAGCTTCTCTTCCTTAGCAACGTGGGTGACTACACAACCTGTGTGACTACACAACCTGTGTGAATACACAAACTGACTACACAACCTGTGTGACCACACAACTTGTGTGAATACACTAATTGACTACACAAACTGTGTGACTACACAAACTGTGTGACTAAAAACAAACAGCAGAAAACAATTCTGATTCACAAATCAGCTTTTGCAGAAAACGGTTCAGTCTAGTTACACTGATTCACAGTTATCAAAAGCCACATCCTTATGACCATGTGACCAAGTATGCAGCATTGCTCAGGCTCATTTAAGGAGCTTGATTTCCCATTAGATAAGGACAAGGAGTGTGATAACTGCAGAGGGTGTGAGACAAGTGTGAACAGCAGCCCCAGGACCAGGGGGGCAACATCCAACACCAGCGCAGCCCCAGGACCAGGAGGGCAACATCCAACACCAGCGCAGCCCCAGGACCAGGAGGGCAACATCCAACACCAGCGCAGCCCCAGGACCAGGGGGGCAACATCCAACACTAGCGCAGCCCCAGGACCAGGAGGGCAACATCCAACACCAGCGCAGCCCCAGGACCAGGGGGGCAACATCCAACACCAGCGCAGCCCCAGGACCAGGGGGGCAACATCCAACACCAGCGCAGCCCCAGGACCCGGGGGGCAACATCCAACACCAGCGCAGCCCCAGGACCAGGAGGGCAACATCCAACACCAGCGCACCCCCAGGACCAGGGGGGCAACATCCAACACTAGCGCAGCCCCAGGACCAGGAGGGCAACATCCAACACCAGCACAGCCACAGGGACAGATTGGGACAGTCTGTACAGACATAACTAAACCTTGTTGACGTGCAACTTAAGATGTCAAGGTTGTGTTAAACAGACAAGGACAACACTAATAATTGACCGAGTGTTCACCAAACGCTCACTGGCACCATAGCATAGACAACAGCTGTGTGAAAGCAACATCTTGCTTTCAATTTTTTTTTCTTCTAGTTACGTATGTGTGGTTCGACACCGCAAAGGTTCTCGTTTATGCCGTGTGCTGGGAGTAAACAAAAAATTGCCCATTCAAATTCTTAGAACCCCTCTAAAATGACAAAGTGTTCTATCACAGCTGTGTATAAGTTACGTTGACTTTTAACCACCTATCATAAGGTGACACCGCCCTATCCCCCACTGTTAGGGACTAGAGCAAGAATAACTAGGGAGAGAGACCACTGTTAGGGTCTAGAGCAAGACTTACTAGGGAGAGAGACCACTGTTAGGGACTAGAGCAAGACTAACTATGGAGAGAGACCACTGTTAGGGACTAAAGCAAGACTAACTAGGGAGAGAGACCACTGTTAGGGACTAGAGCAAGACTAACTATGGAGAGAGACCACTGTTAGGGACTAAAGCAAGACTAACTAGGGAGAGAGACCACTGTTAGGGACTAGAGCAAGACTAACTAGGGAGAGAGACCACTGTTAGGGACTAGAGCAAGACTAACTATGGAGAGAGACCACTGTTAGGGACTAAAGCAAGACTAACTAGGGAGAGAGACCACTGTTAGGGACTAGAGCAAGACTAACTAGGGAGAGAGACCACTGTTAGGGACTAAAGCAAGACTAACTAGGGAGAGAGACCACTGTTAGGGACTAAAGCAAGACTAACTAGGGAGAGAGACCACTGTTAGGGACTAAAGCAAGACTAACTAGGGAGAGAGACCACTGTTAGGGACTAAAGCAAGACTAACTAGGGAGAGAGACCACTGTTAGGGACTAAAGCAAGACTAACTAGGGAGAGAGACCACTGTTAGGGACTAAAGCAAGACTAACTAGGGAGAGAGACCACTGTTAGGGACTAAAGCAAGACTAACTAGGGAGAGAGACCACTGTTAGGGACTAAAGCAAGACTAACTAGGGAGAGAGACCACTGTTAGGGACTAAAGCAAGACTAACTAGGGAGAGAGACCAATTGTCTGGAACAGAAAGCTGACCCGGGAGCCATTTTAATTTCTCTTTTATGTGGACGTCTGCAACACCAACTCCTTAGAACGTCACGCTGTTTTCACCCTGGTGTACTTTCTAATGCTCTACGTTTATCGTAATAAAGAAGTAATTTGTATTTTTTCGAAGCTGTTGCCGTAAAAGAGAACAGTTTACGTGTTCAAATCAAGAGATAAATAATGTGCCAATGCTGTATATACAACCAACCTGAATACAATAGTTCAGGTCAGTCCGATTCTAAAACTGTGCTTCATGTCGTACGGTATCCTTAACACGTTTATATTTAACCTTAGAATCCAGAAACCACAACCACGTTCATATGTAGAATGTGAAACTGACATCAGCACAGCACTTAACGATGTAGAGTTTATTTTGGAGTGGATGAATGCCTCACTAGGTGTGGTGAATCTGTGCAAATGGTAAACTATTCATAAATCTGTAGTGACAGTATACATGTCCACTACACCACCTCAAGATAACAGGCAGCGTGGAGAGTCGTCTATGTACTGTAGCTTCCCACCTACACGAATGTACATGCAAAACCACACTGGTAAATTTAGGAAGATTTTCAGATAATGACACTAATTTAAAACATCGCCTCTGGACAGGGAACAAAACAATATAGTGGGCAGACACCTACTTCTGTTGATGTTTTTTATTACGGAGCAATAATTAGACATAGTCACGGAAGAGACAGCGCAGTGGAACAAGAGGGATCTGAAGGCCACCCGAGGAAGGGAACAGATGCACCTCAAATGTAAAGATTTGACATAAAGTTAACCAGATAAACAGATCGAGAGATTACTAGCTATCCACTAATTGTGTGTTCATTAATGTATTCATGATGGTGTAAGCTCAATGGACAAATACACTGCATCTTCATTAATAGTGCAACATATGTAAATAGGTCTCTCATGACGTGCGGATAAGATCTAAAGATAGAGCAGACTGTGTTGAGGTAACTGCTGAAACAGGCTGTTTCTTTTTTCACACCCAACACAGAATTATTGAAACAGAAATTGACAACATTCAGGGGGCCTGATGACCTCCAGAAACCTGTGTTTCTGTTTTGACTCAGCAGACCAGATATTGGATGTCTGCAGAATGGTAAAGAATTAAATACAACAGACCAGAAAGAAATAGGTTCTACAGAAGGCCATAAAGTGGACGGTCACTGTACAAGTCAGCTTAAACTACAATTAAACTACGAACTAGTAATGTGTCAATTAAATCTTTTAAAATGTAATTAAAATATGAAATTGAAATATACAGTCTGTACTCTACGTAGAGTATGTACACATTACACACAGGGACGGATCAATGACCAAGAGTGGAAATAATGGGAGCGAGATCTCAAGTGTAATTAAAGTGATTTGCTATTCTCATTTAATTAAAAAAACAAAGGTCTATACCATAAACTTTATTCATATCGAACGAAAACTGACATCTTTTTTATAGAGAAAAATACCTGAGGTCTCACAAACAAATCAATATGACAATATCCCTATTTTTATGTTATATGTTGAATATGTATTACATGTATATTATATAGGGAATCTAATTTACAAATCTTACTTTTACTACCATTTCCTATTATTGATATGGTTTGTATAAACTGCTTATGAGGCGGATGGTGACATGAATCATAACACATCACAACTGCATGAGGGGTCAAATGAGGTTAACATTTCACTTTCCTCACCACCATACCCAATGAGCCACTGCTCTGCTCTGAATCCAAGCACATCCACTGCTTCTCAATCCTTTGTCTCCAAGAAGTGAAAATAGTTCCCTCGTGTCTGTCACTATACCCTGCGTTTTGGGGAACTGTTTTATTTTATTTTATTATTTGAGGGGGTGTCTGTGTGTCTCAGTTAGCTGCATTCTGTATTTGTTGACGATTGGAAGAATATGTTGATATGTGTAGATATTGAACAGGCCTCCAGCTGATATAACATTTCTTAACAGTTTTAAATAATTGTTTTTTGCTGTATATGTTCTTGAGACGTTTTTGGAAAAATATATTAAGGCTATGTGTCAATGAACTCCTCAGTTCACATCAAAGATTAATACAAATGAAGGTACAAAGGTGCAAAATGAGTTGTTTGCATGCATGCCTGCTGACATCATCTCTATACAAAATAAAGTAAATGTTTAAGTTATCGTGAAAACTAATTGGTGAATAGCAAAGCTGTGAAATAATTCGATTCAATAGGCTATTTCCAAATACATAGGCCTATTGCATATTGTAATTTCAAAAACACTTACCTGGGGTCACTGTATGCTACATCCAGCCAGTCACCAACCTCATTCTTGATGCAGTTGGAGTTGGGGTAGGTCATCCGTCCCAGAATCCCGCCGGGGTACCACGCCTCGAGATTTGTCCGTTCGCGGTGCACGAGACCCCCTTTGTCGTATTCATACGGGTTGCATATGAAAGTTGCTTCTGGTGCCGCATTACATGTATTCATGTTCTGTCTGGAGGGTCCATAATGTACGTTTTCATTGTACCTATAATGCAGGCCCCAGGGTGTTCCTGATGATTCATTATTGATGGCCTCAGATTTAACCTTAACACTGTGTTGCTGATGGAGATAGTCTACATATTTATCCTCCATAGTCTCTCCAGTTTCACCGAATTGAGCAAGGGGTTTGTAGAAGACATGAGACGAGCTGCTGTCTGGGTCACTTTGAGTGAATTGTGGCAAGTTAGCGTAAAAAAGTTGATCAAAGGGACAAGAGACAGAAGGCGCGTCTTCTCTGTTCATAGAAGTTTCTTTTGAAGTTAAGTCACCATCATTTATACTCAGTCCAAACTCCTGCCCGTCCATAGATTGGTGTGCGGAACCGACATGCTGGAGAGCCGCAGAGTTCTCTGCAATTTCAGTGACCGTGGAACTTTTATATATCGGAATTTCTTTATCGCTTTGTAGTGATCTGGGACCGCGATCAATAGGGCACTTGTAATCTGAGGTAGCTTTTCCAGACCCAGGACAATCAATTAAAGGAACGTCAAACAAGTAGTTTCCTTGAGTTTGGTCATTTGAGATGGAGAAACTGTGATTATGTCCCATATCAGTCATCTCATTCGAGTCCATGTTAAGTCCAAGAGACACAGAGACAGCCTTGCACAGCTCCCTCGCCGTTTCTGAGATGGTGGTGCAGGCAGCGTTGGAGCAGGTACTCGCCGCACAGGCGTCACCGTTAGGACTTAACTCCTTTCCGTGACGGGGCACAGCTGGTTGACAGCGTTGTTTTTCCGTGAATACTTGCGGGACAGTGCAACAGGATCCGTTGTCTGCAATGTCTGATCCATTCAGACCGTTTTTTGTTGCTGTTGAGCTTTTAACAAAATGGATACGACTTGCTTGTGCTTCGAGTGTTCTGTAAAAACCAATACTGTCACCTTCTCTTACCTCGGTATCTGAATTACGAGCAGTCCCTGGCCATATTTCTTTGCGGGGTGATTGTCGATTAGTTTGGCACATCTCCCAGGAGTGCTTATTTTGCAAGAAACTGTACTTGGAACTACTGTAGTCCAAGCTTTCGTTGACAGCGTTATTCGGCAGCGGAACTCGCACGTTGTGAAAAACGTTTTGGTAAGGTCCTCGAAAAACTATATTAGGGGAGTCACAAACTCCTCCTAATGGAACGGGAATCTCCATATTATAGGCAACTCCAGAAACGACGCTCACGGTGAGTCGTCAGTAATATTGTTGAAAATCTAAAAAGGTTTGAACAGAATTTATGTATTTAAATAAAATTCCATCATCGCACACAATCAACTTCAGTCAAATATACCGTAGACAACTCAAATAGGATGGCAACACAAGTCAGGGCTGATTGCAGGTTAATGGTAAACGGTTTCTTAAACGCATACAAACTTTGAAAATTAAAAGTTTTATTCCGTTGGGCGTGGAACAGACTTCGGTAGCCTGTCTTTGTGTAAAAAGTACAAAAACATAGCTTTTGAAAACGTACACTCACGCGTAGGACTCGTTCTAGTTCTACCGAAGGAAAAAAGTAAACATGTTAAGAGATGATTCCGCGGTCGACTGTCGTGGTCTAACATTCACTTGTGAGAGACGGTCCGACCAATCTAGAGTTGCGCTACAGTTTCACCCATGCCTTGACTACGCTGAAAGGTTTTACCAAAACTCTTAACCCCTACCATCCTGTCATGTGCATCCAAAGCCTTATAAAACAGACTTTTGATTTCAATGTTTGACTTGTTGCGAGACTTCACGGGGACGAAGTTTACTTTCAAAGTCCCTGAGCGCTTTTGTGGTCGGTTTGTGAGTTTAGCACCCCACGCTAGCATACTAAATAAAACATTCCTTGGAGTAATTCCAGTTTTCAATGTCATTTAAAGAAAGTCAATATTTACTGTAGTCTAGTAAAGTTTTAGTAGGCCTATGCTCAACTCAAAAATTTACATAAGTTAAAATTGAACGAAGTATTTAATCTCCACAATAATCCTAAAATGACATAACCTTTGTATTTGATTCAGAAGGCTATGTAATGGGCAGAAATTGGACAGAAAAACAAATAGATAAAATCACCCTATTCACATCAGCATTTCTAACCCTAGACTTAATATTTGGTAACACAGCCTTTGGTCAGGAGAACTGCAATCAAGTTCTCCCTCTCTATTTTGGCAGTTTGTCCCACTCCTCTGCTGCAAATTTCTCTAGTTCTCCCAGAATAGAAGGGTGCTTTCTAACTGCTGTTTTCAGATCTATCCACAAGCTTTCTATGGGATTGAGATCTGGTCTCATTGCTGGGAACATCAAAACAGTCTAGAATATTTTCTTAAACCATTCCTGGGTGCTTTTTGAAGTTTGGTTTGGGGTCTCTGTTCTGCTGGAAGACCCAAGACCTTCGATGAAGACTGAGCTTTCCAACACTGGGTCTGAAATGGCGCTCCTAAATACCTTTTTAGTCACCTGATGACATGATGCCAGGCACACGTTCAGTGCCCTCAGGGTGAGAGGAAGCAAAGTAACCCCAGAACGTCACTCTTTCTCCATGTTTTTGCTTCATTATGTTTTCTGTAACTAGAGAGATTGGGTGCTTTACCGAACAGATGTAATTTGGTCTCATCTGTCCACAGAACATTCTCCCAGAAGGATTTTGGCATGCTCAGATGTGTTTGAGCAAATTGAAGTCAGGGCTTTCTCATATTTTTCTCTCAGGGTACTCCTGGGCCTCCAACCAAATAACCCCCCTTTCATTTATCTAGCTGCCGATGATGTGCGTTGAAAGTTTGGTACCTTGTCTGTGAAGGTCAGCTTGAATCTGTGTCGCAGTTAGCCCAGGTGCTTTCTCCGATATTCCAACAATCCTTTGCTGCAATCTTCCATCAAGTTTTCCACGTCCAGGGAGGTTGCCTACAGTGGCATGGGCCTTAAACTTTCTTGATAACATTACGTACACTGGAAACTAGAACATCAAGGTCTCTGGAGATGAACTTGAAGCCTTGAGATTGTCCACGTTTTGCTACAGTCTTGTGTCTGACCTCCTCCGATAGTTCTCCGGTTGTCTTTCTTTTATCCATGCTCATTGCTGCACAGATAGTGACACAGATCAAATAAATAAGCCCTTTTCTCCATGTAAACTGGTTGAATATGTTTTTCATATTCCGCATATAAATTCAACTCACCACAAGAGACTTCAATTCCAAAGTAAAGGAGAATCATTTGTTTTGAATCAAATCATTTCTACTTCCAAAAGATGCCATTATAATATTGTCCAGGCATTTGGGAGATTTATTTGAAGAATCAGAAGAGATTTTGCAAAGTTTTGTTCAACTACACACCAAACACAATCACCTACACCATGTACATACCAAAATATGTTTTAATTTCAACAGTTTTCTTTAAGAAACAGTACATTATTATTTATTTTTTTAAGTGCCTATATTTTGGCCAGGACTGTAACTACTTAACACTCACAGACACAAACACATAGAAACAAATAATAAAACAACATACTTGGTGGTTGTTTTACAACTTTTTAAGATTCTCTGAGTGGTGTCCCCTTTAATTCTACACAGCATTTATGTTTTTGCCAAATACACTAACAGTAACAAGGTTTGATTGACATCAATACACAAGCATCATCATACCCCTCCCACTCCATTCCACACTGGTCTATTCTAGGTGAGGGCAGGACTGAATGGATGACAGCCTTGAAAAGCACTTTGTACCTACTAGTTTTAACTCAAGGCTGTCTGCAGATTCAGCAAGGCCATTTCTCTGATTTAACTCATGTCCCATAATATTACAGTTTTTGTCACAAAGTACAAACTGGGAATATTTTTTATTCATTTTTTGCATTCAAACATATTAGCATAACATGTTTATAACCTGTTGCCTTTCTGACATCAAGTATCATATCCTAGTAACTTAAGACTGAAACTCCATATACCAGCCAGACGGTGTTGTGCTCTGGACATTTTGAATTGCTCAGCAATAAGCACTGTATTGAAGTTATCGTCCAAATATAATTGTGGTTGACGTTCTGGAACAGATTATATAAATATATATAAAATTATGTCATGCCAATTTATTCTACTGTTAAATGTTAATGCTATTCAAATTAATACAACTAAATATATTTATAGACAACCATGGACAATGGTTTGTAAAGGTGAGACTTTTAAAGACACAATGTGAAGCTGAGTAAAATATGAATTTCTGAATGCAATTCTATCATTTTTCTGTAGAACACAGTCAATGAAATATTCAGTCTTGCTTAACTTGAAAGCCTAGAACTTTCATGAATGAGATTAAGGACAAATGGTTCTTTTTTAAACAAATGATGAAACAGGCAATAAACCAGTGGGGAGTCCTAATAAATTAACTGAATCATACAACCCTGACGATTGTGTTTCTGCCTTGCGACTTAACGTTCTTTGATCAAAACAAAATGAGCTCATCAGATTATGAACAGATACTTTTAAACACATAAATGAAGAAAGGAGTACTCATATGTCAAACAGATCATGTATCATGTAGGTCCCAGTGGTACAGAACAGCTGTTCCTTACCAGGCCAAATATTTATCTTTGTGGACATTACTGAAAACAACACCTTAGAAATCCTAATTTGTGATGGTACCAGAGCAATACGTTTAGGCCGAGATTCTAGACAACACTACAGAAAGAAAAACCACACTGCTGGTGGCAGTTAACTCAAAAAAATGTGTCCATCTACAACAAAACATTTAGTTTCTCAGACCATAACAAGAAGTAGTGTGGGAACTTTGTATTTCCTTTTTATCGTTTTGTTATTTTCATAAACATTTCTGGGTGTTTCTCAACTTGCAGCGTCTTGTTGACAACAAACTTTTCTAAAGGGGAAACTTAACCTTTAACACCAATGAAACAAAACCACAACCGTGGAGCTCTTTGAAGGAATTTTTTTTCACGGTTCTACCCAAATTCAAACCTGTCTTCGAGGTTCAAGCGAATACCAAACTGAATTTGAACTTAGCGTTTGCTTATTCTCTCACACTGTACCAACTCAAGTACCGATCATAATAATCATAGTTATTTTGTGTTTTTATTCATATGTTTGTTTCTTAAATGTAGTTACAAGCTGTAGGGTCCTCTTCTTTGTGTGACTGTGGAGTTTGGAGCAGTAGTTTAAAGAAACTGGAGCTAGAAGAGGGAACGTGTGGGAGAGGAGAGGAAAACACAAGGCTTCCAAGAAGAGAAATGCCAAGGCTGAAACATAAAACAATTTTTTTTCTATAATTCAAGGTTACAAACAGATCAGACCAGAGCCATAAATTGTTTTTTCATCTATAGCTGTGACTACTAAACTTGGTAGGTTTTTAGTTGATTGATAGTAGTACACCTTTTAATTTAAATTAACTTACGCCTGTTCTGGATATAATAAAGTAAGTAATAAATAAACATATAATGCCACATTTGAGCATGCAAACATCAGAAAGATGAAAAAATTAGTCTTCAACACAGAACTGTTAATATACAATCTATTATATTCTACAAACCATTTGACTGATCAGTGAGACTGTTCACTATAACTGTTCAGTCTAATTAAACAGTACCAGGGTATCAGTATTTCACACGTAAAAAAATGTATAGCCTTCTGATTTCATTTACTAAAACCTTCCAAACATCCGTCAATAATGATGTTGCAGCTATTGTACTATACTGTACTCAACTTCTCCAACAGTTTAATATGATCCACATGGCTTGTTATTTTCAAGGTATGTGGTTCAGCTGCCAGGCTAACATCTGCCTGTAATCCTACTTTATAGAAGAGTGAGTCACAGAGTCACTAGACGGACTGTAGCATTATTTGTCAACTGACTTGACTACATTTTATTGGCAAAGTCAGAGCATTTGTAAAACTTCTAGGTATGAATCCAAATCCAGAAACATTTCTTTAAGTGATTTGCAGTATGTTGTTGATTCAGATACTTTCTGACTTCAGTCAATCATCTCGAGCAGCACCGTATGGGTCATGGACCACCAGTGATCCTCAAAGTAATACAGGTGGGTTGCCAAACAAATGATGAACAATGAAAAATGAAAAATGAACAAATATCAAAATATCTATATATACTGTTGGTAAATGATTATTAAAATTCTTACTCATTTTAAAATGACATTTTGCCTTTATTCATCATGACCGAAATGCTAATAGTAACGCTTGGCACGTTGATGAAAGACCAACTGATATTTCCGCCTTAACTTGCATACGCCCACTTCAACCCACCATGCACGCGTCACTTCCACAAACTGAATAAACTAGGTCTACAACTTCCAGTAGCGAGCAGTTACGTAAGTAAGTACAAAATAGCGTTTCGTAGAGGAGTTCGGGTTGTCTTCCTAAAATGACAATCAACGATGTACATATGATTCTATGTTGCTGTTCTTTAACCAAGAGGGAAAAGGGGTTCAAACTGTACGTTTCGAGCTAATTTGACTAGTACGAAAGTAAGGTTTACTTACACAGGTCTAACTCATACAGTAAAAGTTGCTAGCTAGGCTAGCTCTAGCTATCTAGGATTTGAGCAGTAATGTTAGCAAGGCTAGCTAGCAAACCATTTTTTGCTACATTGCTCAATTATATGTCAGCCTGTTTGCTAGTCGTTAATGTTAACTCACATAAATAATTGGTCTGTCATAGGCCTATTTGTTCCCAATAGATGATGTAGTAATGTAGCATGCCTTTCTCAGTGAAAAAAATTCACAATGTGTGCTTACTGTGCCGCTGATGGACACTTTGTCATATTTGATCGCTCAATACATTTAGCCGTGAAAGCAAACTGTTTGGCACATGGTGTTGTGAACATGTGAGCGCAAATTAAGTGAATGGATGTGTCGGGCGGCCGCAAAAAATGTTTGAGCGATGCAAGTGGGCCACAAAGTGGAAGAGGTCGGAAATGGCTGCTCTAGAGAAATTACATTACTTTTTAAACATGTATTAATGAGAAATAGTCCATTGTGACATATATTAGTGAGCCGTCCATTCAATGCTGTCCTCTGCCTGACCCATATTGCAGGAGAACCACAGCAGGTCGCATAGGCCAGTCCGAGTGGAGGATCTCTGCTTGTATGATGATGAGGAGGTGCAGGTCACATAGGCCAGTCCGAGTGGAGGATCTCTGCTTGTATGATGATGAGGAGGTGCAGGTCACATGGGTCAGTCCGAGTGGAGGATCTCTGCTTGTATGATGATGAGGAGGTGCAGGTCACATGGGTCAGTCCGAGTGGAGGATCTCTGCTTGTATGATGATGAGGAGGTGCAGGTCACATGGGTCAGTCCGAGTGGAGGATCTCTGCTTGTATGATGATGAGGAGGTGCAGGTCACATGGGTCAGTCCGAGTGGAGGATCTCTGCTTGTATGATGATGAGGAGGTGCAGGTCACATGGGTCAGTCCGAGTGGAGGATCTCTGCTTGTATGATGATGAGGAGGTGCAGGTCACATGGGTCAGTCCGAGTGGAGGATCTCTGCTTGTATGATGATGAGGAGGTGCAGGTCACATGGGTCAGTCCGAGTGGAGGATCTCTGCTTGTATGATTATGAGGAGGTGCAGGCAGCGCTCCGTGGTTTCACCTGAAAACCAGGCTCACCCTGAGTTCTGCCATTCACAGATTAAATATTAACAGTACTGGGATCCACACACAAATGTCTCCACTAAGACAGCTGATATTGCATTTAAGTTTGGGTTTCGGATGCCAAGCCACATCAAACAGGAGTGGCATGTAAGAACTATGTACCATTTGTGCAAACACACTTGTGCCAACCATTGTTAAAGAAGCAAAATAAATATGGGAAATGTAGTCAGATGGAACATTCACTGAATTAACAACCGTTTTCCAAGGGATTCTTGAAGACCAAACGGTACAAAAGGTGAATGTGCAGCAATTAGCCTGTTGGTAAAAGTAAGCCTTTTAAACTAAATTGTGAATCACCTCCGTGTTACATACAGTGCAACCCCATGTGACTTTGGGTGATGTGTGTGACCCAACACACGTACACACACACATGCACACACGCACACGCACACATGCACACACATGCACACACATGCACACACATGCACACACACACACATGCACACATGCACACGCACCCATGCACACGCACACACACACACACATGCACACACATGCACACACACACATGCACACTGTTGTTGGTTGTGTTCTTGTGGTGGCTAGACCAAGAACAGGGCAACTCGAGTTTGCAGAGAAAAATCTGAACAAACAAAACAATGAAAACTAAGTCTTCCCTTTGGCTGCAGGTGTTAAATGTTTCAGTCACGTTCTTATCTGAGGCATTTTTGTGTCCTGTCTGTTTGGCAGTCACTCTTGGCCTTCAGAGGAGCAGCTCCCACTAGATCAAAACCCAGTCATCCAGCACACAGCACTGGGTGAAAGACTGTTGCCCATTAAGACTCATTCCCAAGTGAATCAAACAACAGTTAAAACAACTGTTATGGATAGTGTTTTCTCATATTTATAATCTTTAGAAACCATCTGTACTTTGGGTATAAATGATTTTTTTGAAAATATTTTATTCAGTGAAAATAACATGTTTTTTTGTTTTTAACATCCTCCAGTGTTGCCACCCTTTTTGTCAGTTTTTTTCTGGGCTAGCTCAGCTCAGCTCACCACATGGCATATTACTAGGTTGAAATCAAACAGGCCTATTGCAAGATCTTATAACCTTCATAAATTATAAGGTCAAAAGTTATTATAAGAGTTATGTTGTTCATAAGTTTTTTCATAAGGCACCAAATCCCCCTTATCACTGAACAAACTGAAACTCCAGAAGTAAGTATGCATGAAATAGCCTCATGAATTGAACTGAGTTGTCAAATAATATTTAAAAGGAAAGGATAAGGGTTTTTTTTCTGTTCTGTGGAAGCTAGCATAGTGATTCATCCCACGCTTTAACCTTTGATTATCTCTTTGGATGGTAGACTATGTAGCCTAGACTGAACAATGATTTGCTTGGAAAAATATAACTTGTTTTGTTTAGCAGTCTAATAATGTCTGCTTAGCTAGGCTTGAAAGCCTGTAGTAAATAATGGGCATGTAATATCTGGAAAATGTTTGTATGTATGATTACGTTGAATTGCATTCTGTTGTGTGGTTATTTGTTTATAAGAGTTTCAATCTACAACATATCTGCCAATGCTACAAACAGCTATGACGGGTGCAGTGCGGTCCGTATATTTATATATATATATATACATATATATATATATATATATATATATATATATATATATATATATATATATATATATATATATATATATATATATATATATATATATATATATATGTTGTCATCCGATCATGAAAGCAACAGTGCTTTTATTTCTAAGCACTGGAGGAAGTTCATCATAGATTGGATTGTCTGTCATTTTCATATGAGCTCACGTCCTGTTCGGGTTGTTTGCCATTGGTTTGGCTGTAATGGATAATGGTGTGGCAAAAAAAGCATTTTGTGGGGCTTGGTCTAAATATTATCTGTGTAAATTTCGGGGAAGACTGTACAAACTTTGAGAATATTTTTTTTGTGACACTTCATCATAAATTCCATAAGCCGCAAAAAAAAAAACATTGGTCCCCCACCAATGGTACGCAGAGTCGCACATATGAAACTTTGTGGAAACAAATCAGGGGTCTGTCCCCAAATAGTGTTCAAATTTGCGGAGCATCGATATTTTGCCCTTCCCTAACTAAGAGCAATGCAGTGATATGATTACCTAAACTGCACCAAATGGACATCATTCGCTTGTCATGATGCTTTTTAAAATCAGATTTAGGCATCAAGCAGGCAGAAAACATAGTTATTCACGTTCAATAAATAAGGTTGCAATAACAAGGCCAACACTATACAAATCCTCACTCAGTCATTTTACGCATGTTTGTGAGTTTTTTTTTTTTACTATGCATGACAGGCAGCTAACCGGGCGCGCAGGGAGAGGGCAGGCATGTCAGGGCATGTCTGATTAGAGTGCCGCTAGATAATCGATAAGTCCGAAGCCTAAGTGGTCGTAAACAACAACACCAAAACGAAACAAACAGGTTGCCTAATACTTCATTCAGTTTCATTGATGAATCAAGGTATGTTGTAACAACGACAGTTTCATTGTAATGTTTTGCTGTAGATAAAGTCGCAATGCAAGAGTGAGTTTATCGGTGAGGCTCCACCAGCATCTACATGCTTGCGGTGCCAACGAGAGAGCTCACTGCGTTAACCCTTAAAGCTCTTTACTAACTACTTACATAATTTAAGTCTATGTAACTTGTTTTAACCGTGTAGCCTATAAGGCATGTAGAGAATCATTTAATCTGAAGACAGGACTGTTGCAAGTTATTGTGCTTCTAGTAACATGATCAAATAGGTTGTTAAAGATGGTTGGAACGTCTCCACAGTGCTTGCAGTATGTTTCGAATTAATATTTATCACCATTGACATTATCTTACCTTTCATTCTGCTGTTCTATTTGGAAGGTGTCATAATTGGCATCCATGGACTGTACAGAAAACCAATACAGACTGAATGAAGAGTGCCATCCTTGTCTTCAGTGTGAACCAGGGCTGGAGCTGTCTGAGGTGGGGCGTTCTCCTTATCTGTATTATTATTTTCATATTGATCAAACTGGAAAATGGCCCCTTTTAGCTGTTCTGTTTTACTACTTGACTATACCGATGAGGAATGTTTCCTATGGAAGTAAGAGAATGATACCTAGCTTGTACATTAAAAGACAATATATAATCAATAGGCTAACCAAACATTTAGGATGGATGGTGATGCCACTGGCAAAATGAACATTTCGCAGCAGTGTGCCCCAAAGACCTTGATCTGAGTTTGGTTCAATGCTCCTGCACTGGGGAAGCCTGTTTTAGTTACTGTCTGGCTTTGAATGTACCATTTTCTTTCAGGGAGCATTTTTCCAAGTTCACACAAGTCAACTTGGCAGGCATGCTTACAATCTTCCCATTTGCTGCGAGAGTTTGCCAAAAGAGTTTAGGGTTACCCATGACCTGAAATAATCCCGCTCAATGAAATAAGACACGCTAGCTATTTAGACTCACGTCTGTCTGTGGAATAGCTGTCAGTTTATATGTTTATGTAACAGGAAAGTGGTTGGTAAAATGTTTTAATACACACAGTTCAGAGATGCTGAAACTGTACTCTGTCTTGCTCTCTAATATGGACTGTACTGTACATCTTTGTTTTTTGGCCAGGACTGTGGTTACGGAAATGGCCAATCAGCTCATTGCACCCCTTGCAGTTTGAAGACCTATAAAGAGGATTGGGGCCATCACAACTGCAAATTTTGCCAGTCATGTAAACGCTTGAACAGACAGGAAAAGTCATCTTGCACGTCACGGAGGAACGCAGTCTGTGGGGAGTGCTTGCCTGGGTTCGTACAGCGTTTCATGCCGTTGTGCTTCTTGAAAAGAATCTGTATTGCTTTCGTTAGTAACTTGACACCAGCCCTTTTTAACGATTAAAGCGTTTCCTCCTAAACATAGGTGGCGCTTGTTTAATGAGCTAGTTCACCTGTTAAACTGTCTGGGGTTTTCTGGGTTATTCTCTTATTTGATCCAAACAGATTTTACAGTAAAATCCGGGTTGATGGGCTGCAGGATCTCGAGTGCATGCCATGTGGGTCGTCCTCACCTTCTGGGCAGCAGTGCAGGAGTAAGGAACAGAAAATCCTCTTCTCATATAACTGTTTTATATAACACCTTTCACAAATAGCATGTGCGCTGCACATGGATACTATTATCTGACCTGGTTACAGCCAACGAATAGTTAAAAAATGAAATATTTCAGGTACCGTGTACATAGTACAAACCCAAGTCTGTTTGTGTGTTTTGCAGGAAGCCGAGGAGTTGATGTGGAAAAAGAGTCAGTTTCAGGCATCCTTCCCCAGAATAATGCAGCTGCTGACACTATTTCTGTGGTCCTGGTTACCATGGCAATCACTCTCTCGGTTGTGCTATTGATATACTTCAGGCAAACCATACTGCGGAAGTTCTTTAAAGGTATCCACCAGTTTTATAGCTGCATGTCAGTTTATAAAAGTCTTGCATTAAGGTTGTAAATGAATTTTTGAAAGTGCAAATTCATTCATTCTAATAATGTGAGTTCTGTCAGTATGCTTGGATTTTTTGGATGTTTTTTTTGTATCTGGAAAGGTACAAGTAATCCTCCTCAATCTGTGCCTCTGACTCAATGAATTATCTCTCGCTGAAAGGATGCCTGGCTTTTAAAAGTAAAAGTCAGACTGACATGGAGAGTGCAGCCTGCAGAGTCAACAGGGTCACCCTGAACCCAAACCAAGAAGAGCAGATTCCAGGTAATTAACACAGTGCACCACAGCTAAGTGTCTACATAATAAGCAATTCAAATGTGTACATTTAAATAGCTTACTGGCAGAGCATTTGACTGCAGACTCCACAGGTTTTAAATCTGTACGTCTCTTAGGATAAAAGTGCCTGCTAAAATAATGTATGTCGGTTGCACGTGTAAATATGTTCCAAAACTACGTCTGCAGCCTCAGAACAAAAACATAATCTGTAGACATCCTCAGGTCCTTGTGATGTCTTCACGGCAGCTGATTATGGGACCAGCGGAGATGAGTTAGACCTGCCGGAGTCTGTTACCATCACACCCCAGCATCCTCCTCAGGGCTGCACTCGGATGCCAGACGTCCAGCCTCTGGCTCCTGATGTAACTGACGATTGCTGCTCCTCTGGGTTTGAGTCTCTGACATCGTCCGAGCAACCCTCTAACAGCCAGGAGCTCACCATGGCGACCCCAGCTCCATTGACCCGGCAACCCTCCGACATCCAGGATGTGACCGTGGCGACCCCGGCTCTTTTGGAGGAGTGTGCTCAACGGTCCACTTTCCCGCCGTCTCAGACAGCCCAGGGCCACTGTGCTTCCCAGCTTCAGGAGAACTACCAGCATGTTCCTGTGGAATGCACTGAGATGGATATCCACAGGGCTGTTTCCTCATCCCTGGACCTCCTCTACTGCCAGACGCAGCCTCGCTGCAGCTCTGGGAGTCTGGGGGCCAGGGCCGAGGCTGGGGGTTTGGACAGCCCTAACAGCAACAGGCTCAGCTGTTTCAGGATCCTACAGCAGAGGGCTGTTGCAACAGTCCTGGATACAGTAATCGGGTAATTACAGTTGGGCAGGCCTGTGTCGTCTGTTCCTCTCCAATAGAGAGCTATTTACTGCTCCTTAGAGAACAGAGCATTCTCATTATATTTTATCATAACATTTTCTTTTTCCATTAAAAAAATAATTCAACAGTTTTTTTTTATGGTACTGTAAACTGTGACCTTTTGTCAGAATTCACCCAAATTATTCATCTTACATATATTTGTGTATATGTTTATGAAGGAGTTCATCTTAATGATGTGATGGTAGAACAGCAGTGTAGGCCCCTTATGTTATAGCACCGCAAGAACAACAAAACTGTGCATGATTATTAACACGTTGCCTTTTCCCAGACGTGACTTTACACATTATTAGCCTCAAGTGCAAAGTTGACATTCCTTTTGGGGGAGACTGTCATCGTCTCAGAGGTGATAAATGTAAATCTTGACCCCATTTCTGTTTTTCAGATGACAGAAACACTAAAAGTGTGAAATGTGAAGAAAAGTTCCTCGGTAACACAGGGTAGGTTTTTATATTTTTTGATTACATCTTTTATCTAGTCAAGACAAAGATCTCAAAGTTTAAACAATGGTCACTGTACAGCTGGATTAACACATGGCCAAGCAACAGCCAATCAGGTGAAGTATAGCCTTTGTAAAATAAATTAAGCACTAATCAAATCAGTAAAACTTAATAAGTATCATAATAAATCTGTGAAAAATAAAAGTGAAACTATTAGTTCACTCAAAAACCAATTCAGACAGAAAAGCTGAAAACAAACAAGATTCTTACTTTTTACGTGTCCCCACCTGTTGTGCCCAGTAATAGATGTGATGTGCTTTTACTAATGGACGTTTATGTGTTGGCATGTGTATAATGGGACCAGGTGTGGATTTGAGGAGGCTCCCACAGACTTTGATTGAGTCGCTGACCTTGGACCCAACGCCCCCAGGACTGCAGAACATCCGACGCCCCCAGGACTGCAGAACATCCGACGCCCCCCAGGACTGCAGAACATCCAACGCTCCCAGGACTGCAGAACATCCGACGCCCCCCAGGACTGCAGAACATCCAACGCCCCCAGGACTGCAGAACATCCAACTCTCCCAGGACTGCAGAACATCCGACAGGGGGTGCTGATTAGGGTGTAGTCACCCGTGCTTAGAGAAGCCTGTGTGGGTTTAAGTCTCCTGTCATCTCACCTCCTCCACCCTGCTGCCCCACACCCTGTACCTCAAGCTGAGCTTTGACACCCAGATTTCTGGTGTGAAGATGTTTTGAAGCGTCGACCCTACGTCGGTGCAAGATCCCATGCTGCAGGGGCTAGCTGTGGATGCTGGGAAGACATCCGTTAACATCCACTAACGACTGTTTGCATAAATGTTAATCAGCCTGACTGTTTGAACTCAGGTAGCTCAAGGAGGTTCCTCATCACATCTTTACTTTTATTTTATGATGTTTGTTGTTGACATTAGATCCTTTTCACTGGGTTGTCTTTGTTAAAGGCTGATAAAAGGTGTATCAAAACAAATACTGGTCTGGGATTTCTCTCTCTATTTAAACGTGGACGGACTGTGAGAGCACGAGGTTACAGAGACCTCTCGTGCCTCTTCTGTGTATTACATGATAAATAGTCGTCCAAAAAAAAGTCGACAGCTCAAACTTGAAAGAATCAGTTGGGTAAGCTGCATCAAGATAGGGCCATTAAAAATAAGCTCAGTCAATGTAAAATTAACGATTCTAAAATGTTTCTAAATTTCTAAAACGTAAAACGTCATTCTGGGGGGGGGGAAGGGGGGGGTTGGGACATTTTGGAAGGAGTTCAGTTCACAATGCTATGCTGTGGCTGTTGGCTGTGTTCTTAAATAGATCCGATTAGCGCAGGCACCTCTCCAAGTCAGGCATCACCATATATACCTCGCTCCCAGGACACGAGCAGCAATGCGGCACCCCACTTTCTCGTGAGATGAGAGGCCGGGACTACGGGTTGAAGATATATTACATATATATAAATTGTTTTACATGTACAGCAAGAACAGTAGACTATTGCCACCTTGTGCTGTGTAACCGTAAGTTGTGCGCAGTGTGGAAAGCACATGGTTTAACGAGTTGAAGTTAACGGTTAGAGAATGTTATGGCCATCTGAATGAAAATTAACTAACAAGAAAAAGATAATACGAGAACTCACCGCTAAGAATTTGACCGGTACAACAACCTTAAAAAGTGCTTCATTTTATACTTAAAAGTACCCGACTCGGTTTTAAGTAGGCTACAATATCCTACACGAGATTCAAGAGATCTTGGTCACCGTGCATTGTTATTACCACAGAGATAGAGGGAGGAGTAATCCCGTAATTACGGGATGGCACAGTAAGGGAATCTCACACCAGGAATGTTCTCTTTCTCATGTCTCTTTTTATTGTTTGTGCTTGTGTGTATCTTTGATGGGTTCCAGTAAAATGTTCAAGCATGTGGGAAGATAAGACATTGACACAGGAGATGGATACATAAAATCTAAATGTCCTTCACCCACATATAGCCAACATTACAATACTCCTATATGAATCAACAAACAAAATAAATTAAGACTGTTTACCAAGTACCGAGTACTGTTTACCGAGTTAAAACTGTTGAACTAGTACTTTACCAGTTTACAATTTCACAATGTGAATAACACAGCACAACACATTACGCTAAATGTCTAAATGTTTATCGCATTCTGCACAAATAATTACTGTTTCATTCTTTTCGTCATCCACTGAATGCAGGTTGTATGAAAGGCAGATGAAACTCATCAAAATGCAAAATCATCCTTCATTATTGAACTCTTCTGAATTAACATCATCTACTGCACGATTCTAACAAATGTGAGGTTTGTGTTTTACACATTGGCATTGACTTCCCTGCCCCCCCCCTCCCCCTCCCCACCACCCCCACATCTTTCAAGCCATAACTACACCGCTGCTGTCATAGGAGAGCAGTAGTACTGAAATTGCAGTATGTTCTTCCCAGCTGGCTGAATGTGTTGGCATGTCTATTGTTTTACTACCTTCAGATAATACAGCTCCTTTTGGCCAGCAGAGACTAGCTCTATGCACCACATGAATAATGCTGTAAACATGAGAAAACAAGATGGACCACCTCTTTATAGTGGTAATAGCTTATTTCAGAGACTGTGTGTGTGTGTATGTGAAGTCTGTAACAGCCTCATCCTTATCATTATATCCATACAAGTTTGAAAGGAAACCCTTAGCAAGGGACAGCTTCCACCTTTGGGCGAAAAATAAAAATCAAAGACTTGAGCTCTGACCTAAAGCTGCTGTTCAACCAACAGTAAATGAACGGATTGTAGCAGGTGCTGCTCATGGCGAACCAGTGAAAGGTGAAGTAGAGTGCGTTATTAGTGTCAATTGCCTTGCTGGAGACCAAAATGACATAACAGTTGAGAGGGAACCAGCAAACAGCAAACACAGCCACCACCAGCATCAGCATCTTCAGCGTCATCTTCTTCTTGCGCCTGTGGGCGGCATACTGGGCAATAGTCACGTCCCCGATGGCGTTGCGAGTCCACAGCTTTTTGGCCACGATGACGTAGGCGATGGATATGATTGCCAGAGGCAGCACGTAGAGCAGGAAGAAGGTGGCCAGATCCAGGTACTGCCACACCACGTCAGACGGCTGAGGGAAACTCGACAGGCACACCATTCGGACCTTCCTGTGACTAGGAGAGAATAGTTTCACTTAATTAATTTACAAAAAAATTGTAAATTGGAGCACATTTGGCAGTAATATGCTGTTTATTTCGGGGCTGTTATTGTTGCACTAGTTGAGATATTAATGTTGCACTGTGCCTGGTAGCTGAGAAGCAGTTCATTTGCATGTTGCTTAGAAAGATTATAGACCGTTTTGTATGTTTGTGTATGTATGTAGCTTTGGATAAAAGTGTGGGCTGAATGAATACAATGGAATGTACTGTAAATGTTTTATATTGATCATACACTTTTACTGTGTAAATCTATATAGATATTTCTATCAAATATTGATTTGTCTTGATACAATTTTTGGAGCAACCTTACCCAAGGTCAAAGCGCAACAGCTTCTGGTAAATGGCATGAGGTAGGGAGAAACAGGAAGCTGTCACCCAAATCACAATGATACAAATTACTCCACGGACTTTTGATATCCGCTGTCGCATTGGATGCATGACAACCTACAATAGAAGATGGCTTTGTTAAAAACACTGATAGATTTCTTAATTTAAATTTTAAAAAATCCATGTGAGATATTAATCTTTGATTACTTGGTGTCGGTCCAGGGCGATGGCTACCAGGGTAAGCACTGAGACGTGGACAGAACAGTACTGGGCAAAGCGACTGACGTGACACATCAGCTTGCCAAACACCCAGGTGCTGTTCACAAACCTAGTCTGTAAAACACCACACACGTGAGCAACAATGTCAATTATTAACATCCATGAAATCCAGTCAAACTGTTTGGGATTATGGCATTATCACCAGAGGATCCATGATTTTTTCCAATTAATTGAACCTTAATTAGAAGGACTGTACATTTCCAGTCTAATTATATTGCACATACTTATCTGACACTTTATTACTTACACAGTAAGATACTTTTACACAGAGGCTAAGTAAATATACTAAGCAACTTAATGTTAGAAAAGTGCATTGTGGTCACTCGGTTAAAGACTACATATCTCTAACATGGTATATAGCCTCTTCTGAATCTAAATCAGCCTGAAAATTGAATGAAAATGCAATAATACACAGTCTAGATTGAAATCAAACCGATGCAAGTGAATTTCAGCAGTTACTAGTGAAGTACTGTTTGGTGATTTCGTCTTTCATAATTGATTAAACATACCCAATGTATCAGACGCAAATAGGCTAAACATGGTTTAAGAGTTATTTTACCTGGTGTTCATAACTTGCATATAACCGTAGGCAACACTTCCTATACACTTATTTCAAATGTATCATCACTGGGTAAGTCGTCTTCGCCTGCTCCAACTTACCAATGTGAAAGGTGTGTTGAGAAGAGTAATCATTAAATCAGCCACGGCCAGGTTCATAATGAACAAGCTGGTGACAGAATGCATCCGCTTGTTCTTTAACACGACGTGACAAACCACAATATTTCCAAAAAGTGAAATTGTGATGATGACTGAATATGCAAATATCAGAATAGCTTTTGTGGTTGAATTCTGTGATTCGGTCTCATAACTAGTACCATTGCCATACATTCCTTCATCCAGGGAAAAATTCCAAAACGAAGAATTTGACGACGAGTAGAAATGATTGAGAAAGTATGCGGTGTTATTCATTGTATCTTCGGCTTTACACATTAAGTTGTGTCTACCTGTTGAGTACGGAGGAGAAACCTAGACTATCCTGTCCATCTAGGATATATCAACCCGGTATCACACTGGATATAGGCAATGACTACAGTTAGCTGCGCATCCTCTTCCCTATCCAAACCCCCACTGATCATTTGAGTCGTAGGCTCTGTTGACTGCCTCCACGATTCCACGCTCACTGTGCATCGTGTGTGATTGATTAAAGGATAAACACAAACAAATATAAGTAATCTATCTTAACCTATAACAACCTTTTGTCATTTCACCATAGGCATGGTTTCGTTTTAGAATTGCATGCCCTGATATACCGATGGAGTACCAATGACTCACAACATTTTAGGTTTAATGACAGGAAACCCAAAATACCCCTCCAGCCCCCCGTTCTCACTTTTAGCTAACAAAAATTCGAATATAAATTGTTAGCCTCTGGATGGCGCTGCAAAGTAGACTTGGTCCATTACAATTGAATGCCTTTTTTTTTACTTTTTTTTTTACTCGATGCAAGTAAAACAACGTGTTTTACTGAAAAGATTTCTGAGTAAAATTAGCTTTTAGGGAAATTGCAGAAAACTTTGAATATTGTACGACTAGGTATTTCAAATACAAATCCTACTGATTGTTAACAATGTAGCTTCACGTTTCCCCTCAAATAGTGTTCTAAAATAGCGCTCTATTACAAACTGATGTAGCCCTATGAATGACAGTGGCACGCCTACCAAGTTCTAAAGCGACTGTAATAATATAGATAGGCTACATTTGGAGGCCATTGCTACAGCTCTGCATTGACTAAGTTAGTGCTACCATCTGATCACAAGATAACACACATCCGCGCTCCCATTCACTCCGATGAGACAACCCGCTGTGGGGGCAGGAAATGTGAGACTGACAGATAAAAAATGTATTTATTATCTTAAAACATCTTAGAGAAGTAAGCCTCTACCGCAACCGGTTACCCTAACTAGATAAGGACTCATTATTTCCGTTTTGTATGTAGCATTTTTAATGTATTGAAATAAAGGTTATATTCAGCCATTCAACATGATCAGGTTAAGAAATACTGACGTTATACATTCAAAGACTCAAATATTACAATATCAGGCCTACGCAATGAAACAAAATAATACATGAACATTTGGATAAACATTTAATGTCAAAATAGGCCTACATTTAGTACGGAAACTTAACCCTGAAATGCCCTGAGGAGTTACATTTGTGGTGCATTAGTGTGTATTATATTAGTATTCTTTGTTGATAATCAACATATTAATACTACATGCACACGGTACATCCTGGACAACAACACAGCACAACACATGAATGGACCAATCAGCAGAACTCAAGATGATTAATCTCACTGATGAAGTAACTCCAGACACGGCTTGCAGTCAAGGTCACCAGCAGAAGGCAGTTTGCCAGTGGAACAGTAGACAAGTGACGCCTCACTTGGGGTATTTGACAAACTGACACCCTGTGTACTGAGTGTCCAACTCAGCTTGTCAAACACACTAAGTGAGGGGCCTGCTCTCTGAAGACAGCCCTGTGGAACAACAATACAAGTATTGTGCAGTGGTTTTTTGTTTTTACAATGCAAGGATTTAGAAGTTCTCTGTAGATACAGATTAAGCTGCATACTACTGACTGGTGTATTTACCTGTCAGTCACATAGTAGGCCTACTCTACCCTAACCGCCTCAACAACCCCTGAGCTGAAGTACTATGCTGCACCTTTTGACAGATATTAACGTTGGTCTAACAAAGGTAAAACTGTCTGATTCATTTCTGCCTTCAGTCAGTAAATGTGATATCAAGACCATAGAACCGTTGAATCAAACCCCACCTCCCACAAGGTCATAGATCAAAAGTTTTCATTTTCAAACAAAATGCATACTAGACTGACAAACTAATCTAGATTTCTTTCTTTCTTTGAAAAGTGCTGTACCTCTTTGACAGGATTCTTCTGAAGTTCTGGCGAGCTGACTGCTTGATTGGTCTTCTCCGATCAAATAGATGGAATGCCTCTGTTCCCCAGAACGACTGCCTGATCATTACTAAGCTACAGCATTATAAAGAGGAAGCCGAAATAAGGAAGATAAGTGCAACGCACGCTGGCAGGAAATGTCTGGAACCAAAGTGACAACATGTCAGGTTGTGAAATGTTAAATGGCAGTTTGAAAATGAGTGTTACATATTCCACTGAGGCTGTTTGTTCTTTGTGTTTTATGGTTCACTCCTGGTTTAAACATTAAAAAATGTGGCCTATTTATCTGTTGTTTAGACCACCATATTCTGTCTCGTTGATCATAATAAAGGATGGTGAGGCTGATCTCCTGTCATAAAAGAGAATGGTTTTAGCAGCCAGTAGCGTTGGTGAGATCTAAACCCAACTGGAGATGGTACTAGAACTGTCACTCTAGACACTGTAAGAACAATAACCCAGGGGGCATGTAAAAATGGTAGGCAGGCAAATAGGCCAGCAGGCAGGTAGACCGGTAGGTAGGTAGGTAGGTAGGTAGTTCCTTGTTTGCTTGTAATGAGGTGATCGAGAGGGATGTACAGTAGGTATTCCCTGGTTGTCTGACTTTTGTCTCTCTAGTTGGACTGGTGCTGAACATCAGAAAAACGATAATGTATTGACCTGTGAGATCTCAATGCTCTTATGGTTCTTCCCTTTCTTCCCTTTGGGAATTATTTAGTTTTCACAAAGTATGCTTCATGTTTTGGTTACCCGCAAGGTTTGGGACTTGTTGTTATGATCCGTGACCTATGCACTTTTGTAAAGCTCTCTTTTGGAAGTAGCTTTGGTTAAAAGTCTGCTAAATGCATAAATGTAAATGTAAATGACATGTGAAGTCATGAGTAATTGCACATTTTGCACCAATAATACAAAAAAAAGTGTTTAGATTGACTGGAAACCTACTTTCACAGGCCGTGTGAAGACTCAGTTAACCACTAAACCAAAAAAATGACTTCCTCTGGCCACTCACTTCCTCATCTGAAAACCAAGTTATAGCTACTTAAAAATTACATTCAAAAGATCTTATTCGAGAAGGGTATGGATGGTGGATTTGAAGTGAAAATGACATAGTTTTCTGTCTTTTTCTTCTGGTACATTGAAAGAGTAATAGGCTGTGTGAGCGGAAATTAAACCAAGTTCTGTCACCAAGAGCTGACCAAACAAAACACCTCCGACTGGCTGTGAAGGCAAACTCATTTGTTGAACTTCACCTTCTGTCTTATTGTCCTAATATATATTTTTGCTTCAAACATGATAACAATTGTAAACACATCCCATTTAAAGGGGCATTAATCCTATTCTAACTGTCAAACATTTGCCTAATTCACAAGGTATGGCAACATGTGAACTTTACATACAAACATGTACACCATCTGTCAAAAGTTTGGAAACACCTAGTTTCCAACCACTTTTGTCATTGTTGGGCAACACATGCACCTCCTGTATTTCATTGTTTTTAATGTATGCATTCAATCACTCAACCAGGGACTGTAGGGCAGTTAACCTACATGTATTTAGTTAGCATGTTCTCCAAATATTGCTTAAGGTGACAGGTTTATGAAAATTAAGCTTTTGCACCAATATATGTACATTTTGGTCAAAATAAATCTTCATACCATTAAATAACCTATTTTGTTGTATATAAACAACAGAAACATGCATGTGTTTCTCAAAAACAATAAAAGACTAGGTGTTTCCAAATGTTACATGTAAACGTGTACAGTAGACTAAAATACTGTCCACAGGGTTTGAAATGACCATGGACTGTTTGCTTACAGACACTTAGACTCTCTTGGGGATGCGCTACAGTTCATGTTTTACATCTGGACCACACATACACAATTATAGATTATAATTATAGATTATGTATGTTCCACAATCATGAGCCTTTTCTGCTTGGAAAGCAATTGACATACTGCCTTTAGAGACTGAGTTAACAATATCAGGACATTGTTAAGCAAGCAGCTGTTGTGAACGCCATAATGCTCAAAAGTCTTCAGACACAAGGTGGTGGTGTGGTTGATGGTGTCTCGAAAGAAGCCAATCAGCCAGTGAATAGTTTAGTTTCAGTGTAGGGATATTTGACAGAATCATGCGGGAAGTTAAAAACCTCTTGACACAACATATTGGCTGTTATTTGAAATAGTTGTTGAGAAACACGTGGTCGATTTACATCTCGCAACAAAAATAATTACAACTCTGTTAAGAATGCTTTTAAAACACGTTTTTAAAAGTCAGAACAGTGACAATTCTTACTGGTGGATGCAACTTACGTCAGAAAGCACAAATTCTAACTTCATTTGTTGTTTTTTTTTATCATGTTCAACTGTTAGGCCCTTGAGGTCTGACTGTCAACTCACTTTAACAATACAATTATTGCTAATTTTTAGGGAAATACTTGAGGTTTTGGTGAAACATTTCAGGGCTTCTAGATTCTTTAGTCAAAGTAGGTGCTTTGGTCTTTAATTTATTAGGCCTACTTTGTCCTCAATATCATCAGTTGTACATTTTATTAATGTAGAACTCACTTGTACAGAATGAAATTATAGTTTGAGTGTACCAGTGCCTCCTGGGGGAAGAGCAGAGAATGAATTGTAACTCGAGAAAAAGTGTAAAATGTTTCACATTAGCTACTGTACTGTGAGGAGTCATGGCTGGAATATCCTTATTTAGTCAGCAAGGAGGGAATGACCCAACCCTGTAAGAGATGGGATTTGGGAGGAGGGCAAGAACAGATCGCCTGTGCCTTGCAGTGGCACTCTCCGAGGGACTTTGAGACAGACTCATATTTCTGTCACATCAAGTAGTTCTTTTTAGAAACGTATTTATCAGCAATAGACTTATTTTTCATCTTTGGTGGATTAGATAGGTATCTTAGATCAGCAGAACATAACACAGCATGTGAATTAGTTTGACTTTTTCTGAGCTAAAGATGACCCCTCAACAAAGTGTTGGCCCCCATTCTAAAGCAAACAGCAATGAGTCAAGTATTCAAGACAAAGAGAAGGCAAGTAGCAATTTATTACAATTTATTATTGTTTTTATAAAATCTCTGTCAAACCATGATCTAATTTCCATTGGACATTATTTTTAAATTGTCATGACTGTGATTGGACCAGGTACCATTTACTACATCCACATTGTTGCCAGTGCCATTTTACAGTGCTTTACATTGATTTTCACGTTAGATGACACTTTTATCATCCAGATCAACAGCGACGACATATCTCACAAGAAGGTCAATGGCCGGGTTTCCCAGATTTGTTAAGAAGCTCTTAACGCTAAGCGCTCTTAGAACGTTCTTAAGAAGCTCTTACAGTTAAGGGCTTCTTCACGAATCTGGGAAACCAGGCCAATGTTGTTAGCGCAAGAAGTAGTAAACATTGCAGTTCTGCACATTAGGGTAAGTGTTTGTCTGCAGGGCACCTGTCAGCGAGATGGTAGACTGAGAGGTCTAGAGAAATCATTTTCCTCTGTGTAAGACACTGAGGATGCTACAGCAATGCATAGTTTCTCCCAGTGCTTTAAAGTGCCAGTCATTTGCTTTGACAAGCATCTCCCCATACCTTGCATTCAGGAAATGAAACAATCTTTGCTCTTGACAGTCGGGTTTGTAATGTCAGCAATAGCAAGGTTTTTTCCTATCTTGTTTATGGCATCTGCTTGTTTATTCTGTTCTCTCTATTGAATCTCTAAGCTTATTCAATGTTTTGAAAATGTCCCCAAAACACTGGCTGAGTTTGGCTTAATCACTATAATTCTTACAAGAAAAACATTTTAAATTAAATCTGCATTTGTTGGTGTCTTCTGTCTCTTGTTAGAAAACAGGTGTAAGAATCTAATGTGACTTAAACCCCCAAAATATTGTGTCAGACATCCAGATTGTATTCAAAATGTGTGTAGTCCTAATCAACAACTACTGTGTGAAGAAAAAGTGTGAGAGAAACCAGCACTATTGTCAAATATATCTCAAGATATTTAGTTGTGAGAGAATAAACAGGTCAAACGATATTTACAACTTCATCTGTTCTGAAGGATCCCAGTGATCCAACAGCTTCTGTTTCCAGGAAAGTTCTTGTTCCTCGAATGTGAGACTTGCTTGACATGAAGAAACAAAAAGACAATATGTTCTCTCACAGAAAATGAAAACGACGCTCCAGAGAAGACAGACTGGCCAGTCAGCCATTGCTAAGGCGTTTGGGAAACAACGGAGCCACAACAGGTCAGACATGAACCACGCTGCTTCCTCATCTATCCGTCTTCACCCGCCGCTTCCAGCTTGTTCTGTTTGTGTTAGCGGCTTCATCGCTCTCCTCTCAGAGATCAAGTGTTTTTACTGCGTTTAGCCATGACTACCTCATCTGACAAGAAAAACAATCAAGTCAACCATGTCAGCTAACTGTTATTGGAAAACGAGTGATACTGTTTGTTTTAAAGTCAACTTTGTGCAGGCCACTGAACATTACTGCATCTGTCATCAATTAGAGCGTCATCTCTCTGCAGAGTAGGATTATTACCGGACATATTTGTTCACAGCGTAGTTTCATAAGGCCGTTGAGAGCCTATGCATACACCCCAGCCTGGGGAGACGATCTCTGCTCCCAGATAATCGTAGTGTGACAATTCTACTGTCTTTGGGCTACAGTGTGGACTAACATTTGAATGTTTCTCCGTCAAATCACTCATCTGTTACTTTTTACTTGTATATTTAACTGTCCTTGGGCTGGAGTGGGATAATATTTTGGACTGGTTGACCCTCCTCCCCTTTCTGTCAAGCCCTGCTCATGCTCTCTGTCTTAGTGACGCATTATACAGCACACAGCCGTCGGAAGCCCTGTCTGATGAATTCCTGCCTTTATTTGGCCTCAGTGCTGCTCTATCATGGTAACAGCAGATAAATAGTGAGGGGTAAAATAAACAACTCTGGTAAAATACCGCCTGTGGGGCTTTTGCCATCTGGGTTCAGTCCAAGTAAAAAAAAATATATAAATAATTTAGACTGTCTTCACCTTATTGTGTGTGTAGGTTGTTGATCCACGTTTTAGGCTACGTGTGTGGATTGCTCTTTGGCCTTACTCTCCTCCAAACGGTGGACAGATTGTAAAAGCCTGAATTGTGTTTTATGGTAGGTGGTGATTAGCCGTCTGTTCGTCACAGCGTAGTTGCAGCCAATTGAAAGGAAAAGCCTTCACAGGAGAACCAATATGAATCATTGTCTAATTCATTAATTCTTTCAGCTTTTGAGTTGAAAATCACAACTGACAACTAATCGGAGACTTCAGTTGAAAATTACCCATAGTTGGACATGTGTTGTATGAAATAAAACAGTCTGTCAATCCCCATTTATATATAATTGGGTGTTCTGCCATGTGGGTTCCTTGAGATTGTGAGGACTTGACACTTCTTGATAAACGAGAAACCAACTTACTGCAACCTCCCCGCAGATATGCCCATGTTTGACTACAGAAGTTTCTGCTGAATAAACACACTAATATTATAATCGTCCCAGCAACGCAACATGTGGGATGTCCTGACAATGGGTGTTTGTCATCAACAGGGATGCTGCCCAGGCCTCGACACCCAGAGCAGGGCAGGTCAAATGCCTGATGTCCCAGATGTCAGAGTTTGTCATGGAGGAGCGAGTGCAACTAAGCACAGGCCTACAGATTCAGACGAGACACCTGTTCCTCTTCAACGACACTCTCATCATCGCTAAATCAAAGTGAGTTATTATTAAAAATCTTTGTACTTTATCACAGCTATACTTTAATCCCAAACACAATCATGTTTGTCAGTTAAGTATAGTGGATGTGTGTTTTCCCTGGGAACCAGGTCGTCATCAAGCCTGAAGCTGAAAGTGAGAGTGAGCCTGTGTGAGATGTGGCTTTCATCGTGCACGGATGAGGTTGCGGAGAGGAAACTGAGCAACAAGCAGTCCTTTGTCATTGGCTGGCCCGTCACTAATTACGTGGTGACCTTCAGGTACGTGACCGTTCTCTTTGTCATCTTTTGTGCTGAAATCAGTTTTCCTCTCCGGGCTCTCACCTGCTCGTGTTCAGAATACGACAGGCTTCAGTTGGAGAACTGAAGAGACTCCAGCGGCACCTGCCCATCCTCCTGGACTCTTGTGCCCTTTTGAGGTGGTCTCTCCTACTATACTGTACATGAATAGAAGCAAGAGAAAGAGCCACAAAGAGCTTTTATGTCTTCTCTCTTTTCAGCTCATCTGAGATAAAGGAGAAGTGGCTGTTAGCTTTACAATGGTGAGAACATCCTACAATATAGATTAATTGGACAATGAATATGTATGAAGCATTTGTATATAAATGTCAGCGATTAAAGACATGCGATAGTGTTGGGACCTTGTTCACAACCTGTGTGTGTGTCTGTCTGTGCTGTAGGCGAATCAACATATCCAAAGAAGGGGAATATCCGAATAATGTCAACATGAAAATTGTTCTCATGGACACTGGAAAGAGTGCAATGGTATGAAGTTTATGTTGGCGTCAGGGAGGTGTCTGTGACTTCCTGTCGTGCTCTGGGAAATCTGTCAGACATAATTAATTTCAAATGATTTCTCTTTCACTCTAACCCAGGTGGCCGTGAATGTGGACAACAAAGATGACGTAAATAAAATAATTAAGATTGTCACCCAACAGTTGGATCTTTCAGTAAGTTACTGTCACAGTATTTTCAATTTCCAAGCGTTTTTTATTTCATTCATCATGAAAAGAAGGATAAATAATTTGAAAAGACAGGTTGAGCAACAAAAAAAAAAAGTTATTTTGATTTTGGATCCGCACTTGTGGAGCTGTAGATCGTCTTGGATGTGCTCTGTTTTGTTTGTGGTCTCCTGAGGTGTTTTCTGTGTCTAATGCCCGGAGTCTGAAGTGTTCTCTCTCCCCGTCTCCCTCAGGCCCAGCCGGCTGACTACCGTCTCTGGGTCATCCTGGGGAAGGAGGAAGCTCCACACCCCCTCATCGGTGAGCGCTCAGGGTCAAGTCGCCCTGGAAAATACATCTCAGAAAATGATCAGGACAGAGGCACAAACTGATTTAGTTTTGATGTCTCGCTCTCTCCATCTCTCTCGCTTTCTGTATCTAATTTCACATGTCTGTAGATCACATTATTCCAGAGAGCTTTAGACTTGTATTTATAATCAGGTGATAGGGCCAGGGAATACTATACAAAGCCCTGGGAGGATTCAAAGGATTCATGTGTGACCTTGGTTGTCTTTTAATAAATGCTTACGGCCATGATCCTCAGGTCAACATGGAAATGTTTTAATGAATGCATACAAAGGACAATGTGCATATAAATTCAGACGAATAATAATTTGTATTGATGTGAATCCATACAAGTGGGAATTTCCATTTTAACATATTCACGTAAATCATGATTTGCATTTAAATTAATCTATAAAAATCCCAATTCGCACACAAATCTAGACATCACACATATTGGACACATAGGCCATGATAAACATAACCGTTATAAAACCAAGCAGTCAGAAACAGTCTTTCCTGACACATGCTCCTTCTACCAGGGTTCCAAACAGACAAGCATTTCGGAATCTCCGTGTGGCTGAACCTGATTGGTCTGTTGGCAGGTCATGAGCATCCCTACAGCATCATCCTTCACTGCCTGAAGGAAACTGCCGGGCTGCGATCAACCGTCTCTACCAACCTGCCGACTGTGGATGGCCGACTCTTCCTTGATCAGCTGCTGAAAGAAGCATCTGGTCAACGCTTCATCCTGAGGGCCAAGTCTATCAGTGGGGGTCAGGGAGGAACAGGTGAATCTACGATATCATGTATATATGTATATATATATATATATATATATATATATATGTATATTCTTTATCTACTAAAGATTATAATCCTGCAGGCCTACATGACAGATTACATTGAGTTATGCAGGGCTACAATCTTGCAAGTTTAGAACATGTAATTTCCTTGTCCTCCCAAATCGTGCTTTGAATATGACATACCGTACCCTCGTTATGGGAGCGGTTTGTTTAGAGTGCAGATAGTAAATAGCTTCCTGTCACGCCAGCACATGCAGTTTAACAGACGTTATCACAGTCTTCTTCCTGTAATTTAGTAAATTATGGCATTTACAATGTTCCATGACAGTATAGGGAGCATAAACTGCATATCAATGTGTGACATCTCCTTTACATGACTGGATTGATAAATTCACCACACTGTATAAACAGTTAACCTACTCAAGATTCCTCATAAAAAATGCATTTTTCAATATAACGGCAATCTGAACATGGTGTGGTCAATCTGTCATCCACTTAAAGGACTACAGAATTTACTTTTTTGTTTTTTTCTGATCAATAATGTGTTGCTTTCAGCACATTCGTCTCAAAGACACGTAAAGAGGAGGAAGTCCCTGATAGACTGGGCTCTGAGGCGCGCGGCTCCCAGCCCCTCACAAGCACTTCCTCATTCCTCAGCTTCTTCTCAGAAGCTCTTTGGCCAGTCGCTGACCTCCATCTGTCACCATGGAAACCTCCCCAGACCAATCATGGTGAGATGAAGTGAACGACGTTACCAACCCTCGTAACGGATGCATAACCAGAGCCAATAATAAAGTCATTTCTTGCAATGAGGGCGATTCTGGAATCAAATTAAGTGTCAGGGGAGGTTCAACAAAATATGTAAATGCAACTATGCATGATGGCAGCTGAGATGAATTATTTATGAATTCAGAAGATCATTACAATGAACAAAATGAAATAAACATCAGAGAACTAAATACTGTCGTCCAGGGTCAGCTTTCACATATCAGTATAATGCTATACAGTGTAGAGCATTCAATAAACGTAGCTGTATCTTCTGCACAAATAAACGTTATAGAAATTAAAATCTACATTTCTGTCTGACTTGATTCTGTTTTGCTTTCCTGGTAAAGGACATGCTGTATCTGCTGTACCGCGAGGGAGCAAACACGACAGGGATCTTCCGTCGCTCAGCCAACGCTAAAACATGCCGCGAGCTGAAGGAAAAACTGAACTCGGGAGGCACAGTTCAGTTGGAGGGGGGGTCTGTGCTTGTGGCTGCAGCCGTGCTAACTGTGAGTGCCCCGTAATGCCGGCTTTGGTTTGGTACGGTGGATGAGTACAATCAGGGCTACAGCCATCAAATCAAATCAGACTTTATTTAAATAGCGTCATTTGGGCAAAACTGCAACACTTATGGTGCTTCACAACACAATTCAAATAGAATAATACAATGAAAATACAGATACGCAGGTAAATAAAATAAAAGTACCGACTCTAATCAGCTGGTTGCTGAGATCAGCAGGTAAGACCGATCAGGGAACAGTGTGGAGTTGATTAGTGCAGATGACAAGCGCAGAAGTTCTTCTCATGTTCCTCATGCTGCTCTTTAGACACTAACCGAGACAGACTTTCAACAGGACTTTCTTCGTAACATCCCTGGCAGTGTGCTTAGTTCTGGTCTTTACGGACAGTGGATGGAGACCTTGGAGGGTGTGGATAAGATTGAGATGATACAAAGGTAAAAAAAAATAAAAAAAATACTCATTGCTGTGGGCTTCTTGATAAACTATCTAGCTGCAAATCTGTATGAATAATTTCTGTTCTTGAAAGCTGGAATAGTTTCTACTCTGTCGATATTTCTACATCCCATAGTTAGGACAAGCAACCGCAATACTTTCTTAAAGTTGTGTTTTGAAATCCAAATCATCTTGGTGTATGTTTAGAGTTCATGTCATAATTGGACCTTAAATAATGGTGTCAACACACCTGTGGCATTAAGTGAGTTGTTCAGTTGGAAATACAATCCAGGTGCACGAAAAGAAAGACCCAATGTTCCCTCACACGCTTGTTCCTTTGTTAGGTCTGAATGTCTGCTGCAGGCTCAGATTGAAGCAGCTCTTGTGGGAATATTAGGACCTGTCTTGTGATTCATCTCAGGAAATGAGTTGGCCCCCGGCCCACACAGATGTGGTGTGAACTGACATTTGACACATTGCATCTGAGCTCCCTCGAGTCCGACACTTTCGTAATTAAGATTCAAATTTTGCAATAATTTGTGTTTTCTGATTTGGTGCGGAGCACAATAGGGATAATGGGGTAAGAAAGGTTTAAATGAAAACCTCCAAGCTCGTCTTCTCCCTCACAGATTCACCTCCTCGCCCACCCTATCACATACTCTGTTTGCCTTTCCAATTGCCAGTGTCTTGACATCTCCTTCACCTGCCCACAGGCTGCTGAGGAAGCTGCCGTCTGATAACATCACTCTGCTGCGCTACCTGTTTGGCCTTCTCTACCACATTCAGGAACACTCACAACACAACCAGATGAACGCCTTCAACCTGGCCCTGTGCATCGCCCCCAACATGCTGTGGCCCCCAGGACCCACTGCACCGGAAGAAGAGAGTCAGTCCACCAAGAAGGTAGAGATACTTTATCACGATACCACACCCTCCAATCAGAGTAAACAGACTTCAAACACGCATTCTGCTCCTCTGAAAACGTTGACACCTCCTCAACTTAGTAAAAGATTTGTTGCGATAACTTTTGTTCGTGAGGTTCAAAGCTCTTGTGTCCATAGGAAATATACTAAATGCAACCAGCAGTTCATTGTGGTATCTGTCAGTCTCAGTTATGATTATGGATAACACAGTGTCCTCCAGGTATAACAATTTTGGAGTAAATTATGTATTGCAAAACCTAGTTTTAATACAGTAGTGTTGTAATACTTCTAGCCATCAATTGTTAGTTCTAAGTGCGTCAACAACACAGAATTTTTGGCAACGTTCCTGTATGAGTTGTGTGTGTCACTCACCACATGGCCATGTTCCAATGAGAACATGTTATTCCTCAACTGTTTGTGAACACTCGTCTTCTGTTTTTAAATCTCTCAAGGTTGCAGCTCTCATCCAGCTCCTCATAGAAAATACTCCAACTATATTTGGAGATGATGTTCAGAGGATTTTTACTAAACCAAATATTGAATCTAAAACATCGAAAGGTGAGGCCTTAGACAGAAAATACATTTATCCATCAATTAAAAAAATACTGTAAAAACAGTATATATAGAAATATAGACGCATAGATGCCCTTTCTCTATACTGTATACATATGTGTGTGTGTGTGTGTGTAAACATTTACTCCTGGTCTTATCATCTGTCTTTACCCTTTTCATATTAAAGTGGAGTCTTGCCAGCAGCTCTACGGTCTGGAGGACTGGGACACAGAGAGGCCAGACATTTCTCCCTCCTCAGAGAGAAAACCAGATCTCGTGCCTCTAAGAAAACTGGTCTTGAAGAAGAAGGATAAAGAGCTCTTCGATTTCCTGGATGAAACTGACTTTTTGAAAAGGCAACACATCAACGAGGACGGCGCGTGTAGCTGGGAGAATATAAAGGAGATGTCTGCCTGTTCCAGCAGCTCCTCCCTGGTGGGCCCCCGGGGCCTCACCTCAGCCAGAGACCGTTGTGCCTCTGAGCCCAGCGTGTGTCGTGGCTCCCCCCAGCTCCCCGCAAGGATCCACATCCCCGTGTCACGCCAGTCCAGCTGTGATGCTGCTATGATGTGTGGTCAGCACCCTCCCGTCTGCCCCGGCGAGGAGCTGAGGGGGGCCAATGCTTCGAGGCTCGTCAGTGGCCGCTCTACCTTCCTGCGATCTGCACAGGCTGCCTCCAGGGGCTGGCACCACAACCAGCGGTTACTGACCTCCAGCAGGTCGAGTGTCTCCAGCCTCTCCTCCACAGCCACCTCCCCCTCCGGCTCGTCTCTGAGCTCCATAGACAGCGCCTTCTGCTCCGACTCGCTGTCCTTTCCCAGCGAAGGCAGCTCCCTCCCCTTCCTGTTTGGCTCCTCGGCACGCTTACGCCCCCTGACACCTGACACTCCAAAGAAGTTCCCGAAAGACTGCAGCGTTGCGTTCCCCATGCCGGAGTATTTGGAGTGGTGCAACGAGGATGATGAAGGGGAGGAAGAAGGTGTAGGTGAGACAGAGTTTTACCAGTCCACATGCCCTCAGAATAGTAAGGAGCCTAATCTTCTATTGCCTAGTCTCTTCAAACTGAAAGGGAGACAAAATCCTGACTTTCATCTGACGGGTAGAGAGAGAAAGGACTCTCTCAGGAGGGGAGAAGAGCAGGTGCACTGGAAGGAGAAGAACGAAGCCCCTGTGACCTCAGAGAAAACATCAATCGCTCACATTCAATTGAAAAAAACTGCCAATGTGGAAGTTGCTGGGAAAAACAATAGAAAGGAGGTGAATAGGACCAAAATAACATTCCTCTCAGCTTCAAATGCGGCACTGGTGAGAAGCCAGGTCGACCACTTTGAAGGTGGCTGTGGAGTGTCTCTGGTGACCGACACAAGGGGGGAACGGCAAGAGGATGTAGAGCTGCTGAGCCAAACAGTCAAGCTCCACATTCCCCAAACTGTGTTCTACGGCCAGAACAGTTCCTTGGTTCTACAATCTGTTTCAACCAGACAGCCTCCCAATGCCAGAGAGGACAAAGTGGCATTGTTACAAACCAGTTTGACCCGCGGACATGTGATGTTGGGACAGCTGGGTGGAGGGAACCCCCCTCCACAGTTGTCCTCCAAAACCGTCACCAAGGCTACAAGTTCCATCAGTCACACAATTAGAATTAAACTGCCGGCAACAGTCAGAAACACAGTCAGAGAGTACTTCAGTTACAGCGATAGCAAGAGCTGCAACACTGACGCTAAAGGGGTGGAAAATGACCTGCTGCTGAGCAAACAGCAGTGGCAAAGTAAAATGTTTGATCAAAAAGAGAAACCTTCGAAGCTGTGGCAGGGAGATGACTCATTTGGTTAGAGGGTGAAATTAGTGTTGTTAGGTGTGGCATGGTTACGAGAAGGTAAATAGAAAAAAGGAGAGAAGACTAAATTAACGTATGAACATAGGACTACATTTACATTTTACATTTAGCAGACGCTCTTATCCAGAGCGACTTACAGTAAGTACAGGGACATTCCCCCCGAGGCAAGTAGGGTGAAGTGCCTTGCCCAAGGACACAACGTCATTTGGCACGGCGGGGAATCGATCCAGCAACATTCTGATTACTAGCCCGACTCCCTCACCGCTCAGCCATCTGACTCCTCCTGGACTAGAGGAGTCCAGAAGGTTTTATGACACTTCAAATCCAAGATGATTTGGCTCCCTGTGGTTCCGATTCACGTTCCAAACATATATTTTGTGATGAAAGGTCATGTCAATGTGAAGTGAAGTCAGTCAAATTGAGCCTATTTCAACAACACACCTTTACAAATGTCAATCTGAGAAAATGACAACCATTCTCCAGCATTCACTACTGACACTTAAAGTGTTTTTGCAAGGGAAAGACGGAATCCATAATCAAACAGTATTATGTACACAGGCCCAAATTAATCACCATCACTGGAAAAAGTAGGGGACTGAGTTTAGGCAGATAATACATGACTTGTGTACAGGAAATGTTCATACTTATAGTTCTCTGTAAAGGAAATGTTCAAATAGAACGAGGTTTTTATTAGCTAACCTTATTTATAAACTCTGTGAATACATGTATGTGACTTCCAACATTTCAACGTTATTTAATTTTAAATGATGAATCAATCTATTTACTATAAGTAGTCAAAGATGTTTGTTAACCCCAGAAGTAAAAGTGTTGTCCTCCTGTATACAAGCAAACTGTTATAGCACTGCTTGAAGAGTAAATCATTCTGAACTTATTTGTCTTTCCAATCTTTTCAGTTTTAGTCAACATATTGTTTGTATGTTCAGTCTTCATCATCAAAAAACTGACTAATTTATACAATTCAATTAGGCCTAAAAGTATTTGCATAATTTCTATATTATAGACATGAAGAAGCCGTTTTGATTAGTGAGGCAATACTAGCTGCAGTGTATATTTCCTAAAGTTAGCATTTGTTAACCACCGATAGTGCAAGATGAGCATGACTAATTCATATTGAAACCATTACAGGCCCTATGCTAAAACGGCAGCCTTTGTTGATGGTGTCATAAACGGATGATTTAATTGCGGTACTCAGTCCCCAAGCTTTGATGGATTTAACAGTGACTTGCAATATAATACATGTCAAGCACACTGCAATTTGAAGACAAAATACTTTCCAATATCTGTCTAGATTTTTATAACGCTGCCACAAAGCCCGACCACGACACATGCACAGAGGACTTGGGAAACGTCAGAGCTGCTCTGTTGCCTTGGTGATCAACAGCTGTGTCTTTAACGTTTCCTGTATGATGAGAATTAAGATCTCAGCTGACCGCTTAACTTCGAATTTGCCACACCTGACATCTTTGACGTCTGTGCAGTAAAATCGCTTCTATTGTCAATAAAAAAACGATTCATCAGGCACAGTGACAAGAACGGTTTATTAAAATGAGACCGAGAAAAAAGAAGTAAAAATAACATCAAAAGAAAACAGTTCACGGTAATTCACGAGCTGTCCTTGGATCCCAGAGCGTTCCTCATTTCTCGAGGCACATACACCGTCATCCCGTCCATCCACCGCTGAACCGTCACCTGACACCCGAGACGAGACCTGCCAATCACAGGCACGTGCGTGAAACTCACGCTCGTAGAATTTACAACATACGATCTTACGTTAGAGGCCCAACTAAACCGTTTCCTCATTGACTATTTGTGGAAGTTCAAGCAATAACGCACATACAAAACGTTTCCTGTTTTGTGTAGGGGATGTTTCATGGACGAAAACAAAGCACCAGTCATAGAAATATCGATTTTGTGCTTTTCTAAAAAGCTCTGAAGCACGGACCCAGCATGAGGAAAACTGTATGAAAAAAAATTCAAACTGTCAGGAAACATACGTCTTGGTGAGACCATAGGCTAAATCTAGCATGTCCATCTCCTCATCCACCATCGGCTCCATCTTCTCGTGAATCTTCTTTTCAAAAACGAGGTGGCAGGTGGAGCACGCGAGGGTGCCCTCACACGCGCCTACGATCACAAGATCACATGATCTCATTCAGAGGATTCTGCTTCAGAAAATCCCATATCTGCCAAATCTACAGGTTCTGTCCTCCTAATGCATTTTCCATTTATTTCTTTAGAAATAGGCTCATTACAAGGTACTTTCATGTAACAGTGGTCATCTAAACACAGACAACAGACCCCAGATCTGCAGCAAAATATAATATTAGTGCACAGCGGTACAATCTAGTATGAAGTTATGTGTATATAATCCTGTCATCCCCCACCCACACTAACACACATATGGGCTGCATGCATCCATATATGTGGAAATTCCACTAGACAACCTTCTGTCAGGCCACGCCTGCTTATCTAAAAGGGCACAAAAGGTAGAACACAAATTTACCTACCAAACCCACTAATATCCACGTTTTTGTTGACAACGACATCCAACAGAGATTGCCCTTCGTTTACCGCTGTGGTTGTTTTGATACCATCTTGGTTAACAAAGTGAATCGTGACTTTGTCTACCGGCAAACTGTAAAAACAGATAACATTTAGCAGACGCTCTTATCCAGAGCTTGAGATAAAGACAACTATTTTCAGGGGAATTGAAAATGTCAGCATGAAGTTTAAAAGACCTGGCTAGTCCACATAAATCACCTCAAATATATATATATTTTTTTACCACCAAATGCTTTTAATGCTATTGTTTTTAAATAGAAATATAATACTGATGCAGATTCCTACTGGGCGTTGCATTTCATACAGTTCATCCACCAACCTGTTGATTTTAGAGTCAGAGCATGAAACTGATTGAGCGTGGAGGATTCTGGCCTGACTGTTCCAGATGCGGCCATGAATGCAGCCGCCCTGAATCCCAGAGATCCGCAGCAAACCAGGCATTCTTCTGAGGAGGACCGAGCGAAGGTGGAAGCACTTTGCCATGGCGACGAGCAGTGTGTCTGAGGACTGCTCCTGATAACTGGCCTCCTGCTGCAGACGGGTATCCTTGGGTTACCCAGCCTCCACACGGGGTCAAGGCACCACACTTAACCCCAGCAGATGGCTGGGAAATGTTCACCTACAAACACATCATTTGACCATTACGGATGATTGGGCCAACTCCAGTGTCAACATCTTTGCGCTGTTGCGTGTGACCCAGATGTAAATAAATCGTCACCTTGTTACACAAGTGAGAAACAATCTGGGAAGAGATTGATTGGAGGGGTGGGGAGAGAGGGAGAGGTGGGGAGAGAGGGAGGGAGGGGTGGGGAGAGAGGGAGGGAGGGGTGGGGAGAGAGGGAGGGAGGGGTGGGGAGAGAGGGAGAGGTGGGGAGAGAGGGAGGGGTGGGGAGAGAGGGAGAGATGGAGGGGTGGGGAGAGAGGGAGGGAGAGAGGGGTGGGGAGAGAGGGAGGGAGAGAGGGGTGGGGAGAGAGGGAGGGAGAGAGGGGTGGGGAGAGAGGGAGGGAGAGAGGGGTGGGGAGAGGGGTGGGGAGAGAGGGAGGGAGAGAGGGGTGGGGAGAGAGGGAGGGAGAGAGGGGTGGGGAGAGAGGGAGGGAGGGGTGGGGAGAGAGGGAGGGAGAGAGGGAGGGAGAGAGGGGTGGGGAGAGAGGGAGGGAGAGAGGGGTGGGGAGAGAGGGAGGGAGAGAGGGGTGGGGAGAGGGGTGGGGAGAGAGGGAGGGAGAGAGGGGTGGGGAGAGAGGGAGGGAGAGAGGGGTGGGGAGAGAGGGAGGGAGAGAGGGAGGGAGAGAGGGGTGGGGAGAGAGGGAGAGATGGAGGGTAGAAGCGTTCCTGTCTGGGAGGGCCTTAATCTGGAGCTTCTCAGGGCTCCTAGGAAGGACTTGATGTGAGATGAGATTCTGCCCTCCCCCTTACAAACTGCTTATTCTGTACCTGCTATATAATAGCAAAATACATTCTACCTGGTATTGTCAACAGTTTTAAAGTAAATTATGTTTAAGAAGTAAAGTGCCTTTGAGGGAATGAATAACATTTTCACAGCTGTTCTTTAGATGTCTTTTGTTCTTTTGATGAAACAGGATGACGATTCACTTGCCATCCTGTGTAACATTCACGTTTGTTCATACTGTATGCTAAAACAAAGGACAGATACATCGAGACATGTCAGTTATCAAAAACATGAAGAAAAAAACCTCACTTTGTTAGCCAAACAGTTTTTTCATTGGTGCTCTGGTTGCCATGCAACAGTCTGTCCTTCCAGAGCAAGGCCAGAGGAGGTTTCTGTGACACAACATCCACTCGATGAGTGGGCTTTTCACGGCCCCTAATAAAGAACTTAAATGTCCTGTCCAAAAAAATGTGCCGCCTCTGTTTAATTAAAGAGTTTTGTGCTATCGGTTGAAATGAGAAAGAATTCAAAGGACTCACTATTTACAGAGTAAAATGTCATTGAGAGAGCAGTCTGCATGAATAAAGGTTAATTAAAGACAATTAGATTTGCCTTTATTGGTATGTCTGTATGTGGTTGTCAATATGAATATAGGGCAATCAAGGAATATTTAGAAAGATTAGGTGTGGATTGTTCTGAATTGTGCTGTGGAAAATAACGGTATTGGTCCCCCCAGTGTCCACGAAAGGTATTGCGGCTGTGTGGTATTAAATTGTCACGGACATTTCGATTGCCAATACATAATATAATTTCTTAAAACAGTACAGTGACATAAAAAAACAACAACACAAATGTGTAAGAAAAGACAACTGAAGTTTCTTCTATTTTATTGACAGATGAAGACTTCAAGCAGCAAAGACCCTTCTGAAAAACTCTGCAAAGGAAAAGGACCCTCCTGACTATATTGATCTTATTTCAGTTTTGGCTGCTGACTTAACAGTCATTCATAATTTAAAATAGAAAGATAAAACACTATCTTTTACACGTGATCACAACTTGAAAAATCCAAATTACAAAACAGCCTTTAGAGGCAGACCTTTTAATCATAGTGCTTCAAATGCCACATACTGTGTTGTAAAAAGTTTAGCAAAAGATTTGTATAAAAAAAGAATTCCTAATTATTTGAGCTACTACTGTGCATGGCTATACGCCATAGCAGATACACCTTCATCTATAACCAGTCAGTGTGTGTGTTTCTGAAACATGGGATTCCAGCGCTCGTTTAATGTGGTCTTACATAGTAAAATCATGTGTGATAATAATACTGCAAAGGTTTTCCAAAAAGATGTCCTTCTGTTGAGAAGACTGCCACCATAAAAAGCTTAAAATCAAAATAGCATAACAAAACTAAATACAGTTTGATGGTTTCTTTGCCCAAAAAGATTACAGTAAATGATCCAACCTAAAACAATGCTCTTCAACAATGATACCTAAATTGACAACAACATAGTACAATTTGCCTGTCCTTTCAGTTATTTGAAGAAATGATGATGATGAGTGCGGAATTCATTTTAAAATTGCACCATTACAATCTATCAAACACCCTCTATCAACTGTGGTCCCAAATTCTAAAGCATAAAAAGGGTATGATCCAATGTGTGTTCTCAAAACCGTTCTTGTATTGCTAAAACATCTCCCTTAAGAACAGCTGCATCCGCCAAATTCCCGCCTATGGTGACAATACTTGATTTGTGTATCAATATTACTGTACAATGTGCTGTATTGTTCTTTTTCCTCACATAATATTTACTTGTCTTGTGTAGGTGTAAGGCACTGTAGCTCGTGAAAGGCAGGTCTACAGTCTAAGATGATGGGACCCAGTCCAGGGCTGTAGCCGTGGGGAGTCATGAACAGGTTACATACACTCAAACTCATCGATGCGCTGCTTGGTGTTCCCTGAGCGGATCTGCCGCAGGGTCTTGTACTTGTCTCTCCCCGCCCGCACGTTGTCGGCGTGGATGAGGTCGTTCTGGGTCTTCTTGGTCTCATCCCGGGCGTTAGCTAGCTCGGAGCTCAGCGCCTGCGGGCAGAGACGCAAAATCAGCGCTGCCGTCGTCACACAGCGCAGCACACCTGACCCCCTGACCCCAGGGAGGGACGGACACTCACCAGCAGGTGTTTCTGCACGCGCTCGTTCTTGTCTGCTTCAGTCATGCGCTCCTCCTCGCTGCGGTCCTTGTAGGTGCCAGCGGAGGCGAAGTCGGCGCTGGCCTCGGCGCTGCTCTCGTCGTTCTCGTCGTGCTCGTCCTCCGCCTGCACGGCCTCCTGGACGTGGGACGCCATCACCCTGCTCTTCAGCTCCTCCTTGGTCTTCTCCAGGTCTTCCTGCACCATGGTGGCCTGGGAGACAACACGCCGTGAGGAGGTTAGAGAAGACAGGGAGCGACCGGAGGCGCCCTTACACCATCTGTCCCCACACACACGTCGAAGGGGGAACAGTACTAGAGCCTATGAATAGTACAGCTGCTGAAAGGTTTGTTTTCTCGTTCAAAACAACACAATCACAGGACATTTGGGAGCTGTTGACGCTGGACTTTGATTCTTTCGAGTGCTGAAGGAGGGAGAGTGTGGTGGTGGGGGATGAAGTTCTGCAGCGGCCAGCCCAGCAGGGGCTCCCTGGCGGGAACAACAGAACCAGGAGAGAGAGGCACTTACAGCCCCCCATGAGGGTGGCAGAGCTGGAGGGAGGGAGGGATTTGTTTTACATCAAATATGTGCTAATGTGTTTGTGTCAGAGGGCACAGAAGCAGCAGAACAGCAGGAGAACAGCAGGAGAACAGCAGGAGAATGTACCTTCTGTTGCCACTGGTTAGCCTCATCCTCCTTCCTCTGCTTGGCATCCTCCAGCAGGGAGATCTTGGAGGTGAGCTCAGCCAGCTCTGTTGCCTGAGGGAACAAACTGGAGTCAGGGTCACTTCCTCCACGCCAGGGTGACAACCAGGGAGAAGAACGGAAACATCGAGAGATAGGGCCCAGATAATCTGTTTTGTTTGAGGTTGAGTAGGTGGGTTGAGGTTGAGTTAGTGGAGCTAACATGGTTGTGGGGAGGTGGAGGGGGTGAGACGACCCACCAGATGCTCCTGGTTCTTCATCTGGTTCTCAGACTGTTGCAGCAGGGCGCTCTTGGCCTCCTCCGCCGTCCTGCGCTCCTTCTCCAGCCGCTCAGCCTCCTCCTGAGCCCGCTTCCTCTCCAGGTCCAACTCCAGAGCCCTGCGAGTCTGCTCCTCCAGCTCTGCTCACAAACACACACACACACACACATGCACACACACACACGAGCACGCAGACAGACACCCACACAATGGTAATTACATCTATTTTTGTAAGGTCTCCAATCACTCCGCATTGAATGGGTACACAGGACTGTGTATTATGCGATCATTGGTAATGATTTCTGAAAATCAAAAGATTATTCTGACTTGAGTTATCTACTGCTTATACGGCTAGTATTAGTTATAATACCTTGTTGAGCTTTTTTAGTTTGTTCTTCAATTTGTTTTAATCTCTCCATCAACTCCTCCTTTTCCTTCTCAATCTTTTCCTTTTCCTTCTCGGCCGCCTCTCTCTTCTTCTTCTCGTTCTCCAGCAGAGCCCTGATGGAGAACAGGGAACCATGAGGGAGGAACCACACAACACTTCCTGACATTGTCAGCCTGTCTTTAGCACACAATACAGAGCCTGGAGCAGAGCGCTCTGACTCCTCTACTCCCCAGTCCTGACAGAGCAGAAACACTCCTCTACTCCCCAGTCCTGACAGAGCAGAAACACTCCTCTACTCCCCAGTCCTGACAGAGCAGAAACACTCCTCTACTCCCCAGTCCTGACAGAACAGAAACACTCCTTTACTCCCCAGTCCTGACAGAGCAGAAACACTCCTTTACTCCCCAGTCTTGACAGAGCAGAAACACTCCTTTACTCCCCAGTCCTGACAGAACAGAAACACTCCTCTACTCCCCAGTCTTGACAGAGCAGAAACACTCCTTTACTCCCCAGTCCTGACAGAACAGAAACACTCCTCTACTCCCCAGTCCTGACAGAGCAGAAACACGACAGAACTCTTTTCGCCAGGAGGAGAAATAGTGTTTGTTAGTTGCAGATTGTGGAGCTGTGAGAGTATCCTTTGTGTTTAGCTGTGAGGACACACTGAGACATTCCTGGGAGAGGCCAAAGATGTTGGTGAAGTCACGATCTTGGTGGAAATGGTGTGGATTATGTTGTTTCTGGATGTTTCTGTCATGCTGTGGATAATGGTGTTTCTGTCATGCTGTGGATCATGGTGTTTCTGTCATGATGTAGATCATGGTGTTTCTGTCATGCTGTGGATCATGGTGTTTCTGGATGTTTCTGGATGTTTCTGTCATGCTGTGGATAATGGTGTTTCTGGATGTTTCTGGATGTTTCTGTCATGCTGTAGATCATGGTGTTTCTGTCATGCTGTGGATCATGGTGTTTCTGTCATGATGTAGATCATGGTGTTTCTGTCATGCTGTGGATCATGGTGTTTCTGTCATGCTGTGGATCATGGTGTTTTTTGTCATGCTGTGGATCATGGTGTTTCTGTCATGCTGTAGATCACATGTGTCAAACTCCGGTCCTCGAGGGCCGCTGTCCTGCATGTTTTAGATGTTTCCCTGCTCGAACACACCTGATTCAATTAAATGGGTTGTTATAACGACCATTCATTAGAATCAGGTGAGCTGTATAAGGGAAACATCTAAAACATCAAGGATAGCGGCCCTCGAGGACCGGAGTTTGACACCCCTGCTGTAGATCATGGTGTTTCTGTCATGCTGTAGATCATGGTGTTTCTGTCATGCTGTAGATCATGGTGTTTCTGTCATGCTGTAGATCATGGTGTTTCTGTCATGCTGTAGATCATGGTGTTTCTGTCATGCTGTAGATCATGGTGTTTCTGTCATGCTGTAGATCATGGTGTTTCTGTCATGCTGTAGATCATGGTGTTTCTGTCATGCTGTGGATCATGGTGTTTGTGGGTGTTTCTACCTCTCCATCTTCTTATGGTTCTTCTCCTCTCGTGCCTGGGCTTTCATCTGCTGCACCTCGATGGTGTCGGGTTTGCGGCGGCGCATGTACAACTCATGGTTGCCCATGCACAGAGCCAGGATTCTCTTATTAATTCGCAGTCTTGGTGCGTAGAACACGAAATCCTGAGAGAAAACACACAAATTACACACATCTCATTGCCAAGCCTTCGTGAAAAGCGATCGCACGTAAAATAATGATTCTGCAGAGGAAGTGCATTGAAGGCCACATACTGGTGCTTTCTTGTCGATGGGTTTAATGACGAACTTCTTGTCGTTAAAGGAAATATTTCTGATTTCGCTCCAAGGGAATCCGATTTTAGGGGTCATTCTGAAAAAGACAAAGAAAACAACCGGAAGCAACATCAGCTTGACCGCCGAGAAAATCAGAACCTGCATGAAACAACACGTCCACTTTTATATTTTGACCTTTTGATTCTTTCCATCGTTTATTGAGCTGGCAGCTTTTAGCTCCCTGCTGAAGATCATTGCTCTCATGGTGAACCAAGCCCACATGGTGAGTCACTCACTTGTCATTCTGCTCGTAGATGTTCAGGCCCAGAGCGTCCACTCCCAGCCACAGCTCAGAGCCCTTCTTGTTCTTGATGCTGAAGTAGTTGACCCCGTACATCTCTAGGTCCTGGGCGATCTTCAGGTACTCCATCATGGAGTCCTCCCTGGAGACAGAGAAAGACACCGCTGGGACCTCTCAAGCACGTGCTCTCTGTGGACGCTCTCTGTTCAGGAGGATGTCCTTGGCTCCACAAGTGATGTTGTGTGTAACGTTTATCTCTTTCAGAAGGGTTTAAAGGTGTGTGTGTTTACCTGTGTGTGTGTGTGTGTGTGTGTTTAGCTGTGTGTGTGTGTTTACCTGAGCATGCCCTTGTGCTCCTCGTGCCACACCTGGATGCGTTCCTCCCACTGCTCCTTGTTCAGCTTGTGCTGGTCCAGGACTCTGCACACACACTCACATTGTTTCTAACAGCTTGACAACACGATTCTAACAGAACTCAGCACCGCTACAGGGACTTCTCAACTCACTGTTGCAAAATCAACGACACAATCATGAAAAACCACAGAAGAAAATGTGGAACGGTAAAAAAGTCATCGATCTCACACTGACACCCTCAAAACTGTTAAAACTCCTCTGATCCATCCTGACACCTCCGGTTCCAGCCGGTTCCAGCCAGGAGGGGGATCAGGAGGAGGCTGGAGGTGTAGCCCTGGTTCCTCACCTCTGGGGGAGCAGCTTGTCTCCAGACAGGTACCCGGGGCTGTGGGAGTCTGGGCTGTAGTCGGCGTACTTGGCCTGCACGGCGTAGGAGGCCAGCAGCACAGCTGTCTCAGGGGGGCAGTAGATGTCGTCATTCAGGATGCCCTCCTTCACCTGGCACAGCAGGGGGGGAGTCACACACTGTGTGTGTGTGGTGTGTGTGTGTGCGTGTGAGTGAGTGTGTGTGTGTCTGACCTGCAGGAAGAACAGTCTCTGTGTGGCCTCCTGGATGAGCTCCTCTGAAACGTCCTCGGGGAAGAACTTGGCCCGGAACTTGAAGAGCAGCGGGCTCTCCTTCCTTACGTCCTGGGCCGTCACCTGAGGTCAGGGGTCAGAGGTCAGGACTGGGTACAGGGTCACGGGTCAGGACCCGTGGGTCATACCGCTCTGTCACGCAGGGGGGCGCAGTCCTTCGACACACCTGGACGTTTTTACTCGACTACAACAAAGCAGAGGTCTCACCTTCTTATTGAGCTTAAGCCACGTGGAAAAGCCCTTGGTATCCTGGTACTGCAGCCCGAAGAACCACACCTCGCGCAGTCCAATGGTCTTTACCACCTGACCAACACAATAACACAACTTGGGAATCAACATCGCTCAACTCTCCATGATAATGTTAACAATACAGGTCATATTGTATGTCCAAGCAACCTGTGAGAATGGAGGAGATGGAATTCTCATCTCAGCAGGGGGGAAACAACCACTCTCTGTTGGGGTAAAACTTTTAGACAGGCACACATAGAGCATGTCCTGAAACTCTTTGTCTGACTGAGCAACACTATAAATAGACCAGATAACATTATCTGGCTACAGGTTAGGAGATGGAGTCCTCGAACGCTTCAGACTGTCCTCCACTACATGAGACAACACTGACCAGTGTTTGTGATTAGAAACCCCCTCACAGTTCAATGAGTTCTCAGCAGTGAATACGAGCGTTTTGTCTTGTAAAGTAGCTTGGTAACCAGTAATATAGCAGATTACCGTCCTATCCTCACTGAGAATGACTTTCTTCTGCTCTGCTGCCATGTTTACCATGTCTATAACTATATTATTATACTATATATTGACTATATTGTGTTTTTCTATGTATACATACTGTGTTTGTATGCCTGTCCCTACATTTGAAGTGAAGCCGCAGTCCTCATATTGTTGTTGTGTTGTGACAATGACACTGAATTGAGAAGCAGAACAGAATAGTTCCTGTTAAAATGGTAACAGATATTCACTCATGTCCCTCCATTGAATACAGGAGAAAGGGGATGGCTGGTGAGGTGGTTTGGCTCTGTGAGCAGTTCCAGGTAGGTGGGGGTGTTCCCATGGTGACGGCAGCCCTGCTCTGGTCCAGCGTCTCTTGGACCAGCCAGAGACAGCAGAGCTGACACAGACTGATCCGGTTCATCCTAGTGGCACGCCTGACATTATCTGAAGACTGCCAACTGCTGCAGGAGAGAACTTACTCTTTCCACTTGGAAGGAGAGAGCAAACGACAAGTTAGACGAACAAAGCCCGCCTTCCTTGTCCTGGAAATGTAGCTCTTTTTGCTGCCAGTAGACTCCATGACTAATAGTCTGTCTGCAGCCCAGCCAAGCCTATATTACTTTTTTTTCTGGAAGATTTCTGCCTTTATTGTCTTTATAGTGATGGAATAGAGAGAGAGGAAAGAGAGTGAGAGGGGATGACATGTAGCAGTGGAGCTGGGCTGGATGGAAACGCTGCGGTGGGGCCTCAGCCCTCAAGGTCAGCACACTCCTCCAGGCCTCAGCCCTCAAGGTCAGCACACTCCTCCAGAGAGCCACAGGGGCACCAGAACATATCATCCAGCACAGCTTGACTGGATGGAAAGAACCGAACTGAACAGCGAGAGTTCCCTAAAAATAAACTCACCTCCCTCTGGTTTTTCAATTCTCAATGATTGGCTTTAGAAAAATGTGTGAAAAATGTGAAAACGTGTGCGTCTCCCAGCGAATCAGAGAGTCCGTACCTGGTCAAACAGCTGTTTCCCCGTGGTGTTGGGCTGGATGGCAAACTCCAGCTCAGCGTCCATCGTGGTGACTCTCACGCTTATCTGATCAGGACACAAACATGGCAGTTAGTCTGAGGTCGTCGACACAATATAAGCAGTTCATCAGTAAACTCTAAAGTAAAAAATCATTTATTTTTGTTCAGCAGTATTCTTCACATCATCATTACGGAGCCACAATCCCAAGCTGAGGATCTCACGGCAGGATTCAACGTCGCATCATCTTCCTGACGTTCTGTTTGACATCTTTCAGAACTGTAACTGCCATTCCTGAGAGGCTGGGAGTGGGCAGATTGCTGTTCTCATTCAAAAGGTCATCGTGGTTTGAAAACTGAGAAGAAGACAAGCGCGGGTAGAACCCACAAAATGTGTGGCGGAGCGGAAAGTCAATTACCACTTTTTTTTCTTTAAGCCAGACAGAGGATGTTAGTTGTGTTTGGGTGTTTCTGGGGGCTAGGACCAGCCCTGCTCAGGAACCAGCCCTGCTCAGGAACCAGCCCTGCTCAGGAACCAGCCCTGCTCAGGGACCAGCCCTGCTCAGGAACCAGCCCTGCTCAGGAACCAGCCCTGCTCAGGGACCAGCCCTGCTCAGGAACCAGCCCTGCTCAGGGACCAGCCCTGCTCAGGGACCAGCCCTGCTCAGGAACCAGCCCTGCTCAGGAACCAGCCCTGCTCAGGAACGAGAGCAGGGGGAGAACAGGATCCCGGTTGGACAGGCGTGGAAGAGAGCAGTCTGCTGGGCCGTGCCTGGTACAGACACTAGCTCAGGGGAGTTGCACTACAGAAATGAATGATCAGCCTAAAGAGTTGACCAAACACAATGGCAGGAAACGCACAGTTTCACAACTCCTGTCCTGGGAGGTTTTTAATAACTGATCGAAAAAGGAGTCATTCTGACACGTCAGATAATAAAGGTTTTTTAAGATCCCCTCAAGTGTTTATTTTCAAAAGATTTACTTTCCTTTGATTCTTACGTAGAATCTTAGTTTGTTGGAAGAAAAGAGTTTTGTTCATTTATATAATGTAACCGCGAAAACGGTAGCTTCCGCTGGTTAACATTGGAGAGAAGCCTCTGAGCTGAGGATTGCAGTTCTCTAAGTGAAATTCACAGGTTTTTATTTTGCGTTAAGACACACGTTGTCACCCAGTGTTCTCGCTGCTAAGCTTCTCTACAGGAAGTAACCACATCCTCTGGTGACTAGGCCAAGCGAGGTAGGCAGAGGCAGGCAGGGCCTAGCGAGGCAGGGCCTAGCGAGGCAGGGCCTAGCGAGGCAGGGCCTGGCGAGGTAGGCAGAGGCAGGCAGGGCCTAGCGAGGCAGGGCCTAGCGAAGCAGGGCATAGCGAGGCAGGGCCTAGAGAGGCAGGCAGCCCTGCAGAGCCTGAGCGAACATCCGGCCATGCCTCACCCCGGCACTCTCCCCCCCCTCTCCCACTCTGCTGCCAGCTGCAGCAGCACAGCTCTTCTTCTCTTACTGCACACACACAGGAACACGGCAGCTGCATTACAATCCCATGAGTGACTTGTTCCACAGGCTACAGTACAAGAACGAGTTAAAGACAGATACATTTTTATGTCTGGGTTCAAAACACCTCCTCTGGTCGTCCACTGGTATTTTATCACATGTTATGAACTGTTTATAACCGGTCCCTCTCAGAGATGACACAAACAACCAGAGGGTCTGTCTGGGGGGAAATAACTGAGCAGGGCCCACGCCCATACCCAGCCACAAAGGCATGCATTATTTCCCAGCTGTGTGGTTGATTAGGGCTGCGTTCTTTCTCTTTTGTGTCAGCAGACCCTGTTTGCCGCTCAGGGCCCTCGTCACCCCGCCACTTCCTGTCATCGCCAGCACCGCAGGGGCTGAGAGGGCCCAGCGAGAAGGGCCCAGCGAGGGCCGAGGGAGGGCCGAGGGAGGCCCTGCAGGATGTTCCACCAGCCGGGTGGCCTCAACACCCAGCCTGTCGGAGCTAGGTCGGCCCACAAGGGACAAGCACTTCCAGGCATATCACTAACAGTTTCATCATTTTGTATTTGTAAGTTCATTGTGTTCCTGTATATGACAGAGATCATGTCTGGACCAGCAGTATTACTGAGCTGAGGTACAAACAGCAGCTTTCTGTGAGTTTTAGGGAGTGGTTCCTGGACCTGTTTCATCATTTCCTCTATCCACAATGCTGTGTTTTTACAGTTTACTGCTCACTAAACCTACCAGGCAGTGTACTGGCAGACTGAAAAACAAGCCTAGGTAATGCATGGGTTAAGGTTGTAACCAGACCGGTTGCATAACATTACAGATTAGACAAAGTTTCAATAGCCGAATCCATCAAGCCCTTGGTCATCAGTCCAGTGCAGTTGAGAAGCTGTTTTCCAGGATAAAAATAGTTCCTCACGCATGAAGTAGGAACTAAGAATGTGAATGTTCTGACTGGTATGGGTGGGTCTCGCTTCGGCAGAACTCGGAACACTTCTCTCACACTATTATTAGCCCTCGCTGTGAACGCCCTCTCTGAAGGACCATGTAGATTTCAATATTTCCACTCTTCCTGTCAGGACAATCGTTAGTCTCCATTAGTAGACTCCACAAAGATGAACACTACAACACACTACATTACATTGATCTACGAATGAACAGGATTTTATGGCAGCTAAATAAAATCAATGAAACATTATTTATCAGGTTTCCATTTCTCTTCTTGTAAAGATAGCCTTAAAGAATCACATTTTCAGAAACATTTTCCATAGGGTTTTTATTTGTATATGATTTACCTATACATTTATTCACGTGTGGACCAGCACCTAAACACGATAATGAGACGTTCTTAAGTAGAAACTGTCAGCCAATGGATATAGTTGGGAAAAGGTGAGGCAAGGATCTAGCTAATGTATTCTGTAGCTGACATTCCTTGTGAGAAATTCTGAGAACTATGTAAGACATTACTATCAACCAAGGTCTGATTTAGCAAAAGACAGAATATCATATATTTTACAAAGGGAATAAACAGTGTGTGTCATATCAACCTGGAATAAATTAATAACTCACTTTTACTCGCACTGCCATTGTCAAAACAAGCTTCATAATCTCACATTGCGCAAGCCACTAAAAACAAAGTTTAAATACTTCCTATCACTGTAATGTAGGCACAACCTTCATCATAAACACCACTGTAATGTAGGCACAACCTTCATCATAAACACCACTGTAATGTGGGCACAACCTTCATCATAAACACTTCTCCCATTCAAACCTTAGTGTTTCATACCAAATACTAATCAACGTCAAATTCCCTTAAAACCCACCAAAAAACACCAGAACTTACTGTTAGGAGCCGAGCAGAATGACCCTTTCACAGACGAACCCCGTTTACGGGCCACAACCCCCAAACCTTCCACATGCTACCGCTACCGCCTGTAGATCAGTTTATTACAAATTGTTAATCTGAGCTGTGCTATGTGCACTTCTGAGGCCTCTAATCCCCTGCTTACATACCACTGGCCTTTCCACCTCGCCTGCCTTCATTTGGGGTTTATTAAGAACTTGACTTCTACTGAAAGGCTCTCACTTACCTTCCTTTTCCCACATGTAAACCAATAATGACTCGTTCATATGGTAAATTGTATTTCTACAACGCAATATATAAAAGCATTATAAAGGCACTTTCATCCTTTCAGTCAACTCAGAATACTGTGTGCTGAGGTAAATAAACAATGTGTACAATATTGTTTTGCCGCTAAAGTGAATTAAGGACCAGAGCAACTACATCCACATCCACATGTTTCTACATCTTAAGATTTCATCCAAAAGATAGAAGTAAGATTTCTGATATGACCTTGTGGATATAATGTATGCTTGCACTGAGTTCACTAACCCTCACCGACTGTGATAATATAATAATATATCATATTATTACAAAAATAATCACTGCCTGTCTGTGTCAAAGTCTGTATCGTTGTCATTCTGGCCCTATTAGGCAAAAATGACTCAATGGAATCAAGTTTGTTATGATAAAGTGACAAGTAGAAGGGCTCACAATCGCTAGTGCAATAGCGATAGCTGAAAGCCATGCTGCAGTTATGCAGACAGGAGAAGGGGGAGTCTGTGCTGCGAAACACCAAATAAGGCTTTTAGAGGCTGCGTCAAGACACTGCAGGCCAGGAAACGGCCAAAAGGAACTGACGTAATCTCAGAAACCTTGAGTCACTAGATTACTGTTCCTTGGGAAGCTGAAACAATGCCAAAACTAGCTCATTTAAGGCCTAATATAATTTGGGGGTTATTTAGGTTATGTAATAATGAAGGCTGAAAAATACACATTTTTTGATCTAATTCAACATAATTAACTCAGCAGAAAGTTCTATGTTTATTTTGCTAGTAAATTCAGAAAATACATGAATTGTATAGTTTTTCTAAGTAATGTTGCTACTTACTTCACCACATTCAATCTAAAAACGATGATAATCATTGACAGACTAATTAACCAATTCATGCATCTGCTGGCATGCATACATGGATTTATTATGTATATTTTGTGAATAGCAGAGGAAGCCAATTGACAATTTGAAGGCTTCATTCATTTAAATAATTTAAATGTTGACACCTTTTAAGTACAGTAGAGCAAACTTATAGGTCATGTAAAATGACAGGAACACCAACTTTTGAGTATCTCGAATTATACTGAATGAACAAATCACTACTTGACCTAACATTAATTGATATATCCTCCTTTACGTGTTTTCAAAACAGCTGAGGAGATCATCAGGCTTAAACTTCGGAGGAAACTACCCATCACTATGGCAGAAATTGTCGCATCTTCCGGTTCAGCTCTCATAACCTGGTCCAAGAACTATTTGTTGTTTCCAAATAAATAAAATATTTCAAATAAACATTTTGTTGATAAGAGAGGATTAAGTTCGAGGATTGCTTATGTTGGACACGAGTAACCTGGCCTGCTCGCCTCTGAGAGTTCATTCGGAAGCCAATCACGTTTCAGCGGGGGAGGAGGGGGCATTGACACAAAATAACGGTTTGGGGGATTGCCTGAATAGATAGCCCACAGTAAATAAAAAAGCATCTAAAACCTTTTCAAAATCCATGAGGAAGGACATGAAACATTAGGTATTAGATCTTAAAAAGTAAACTGTTCATGTTGCCGCATTGATGCGCGTTTAAAAGTTTTATCTGCCAAATCCCTGTCCGCAGTCTACGTGTCGTAGGTTAGGCTACATTTGAAAGTGGACAAATAAAAAATTATTAAAACAGCCTATGGCTCAATAGATAATAGCTACAGTTTTAGTGTAAAGAAAAATATATGTATTAGGCGTCTACCAATTTGTATCGTTTAGCCTAGCCTATTGTAAGCTAGATAGCATTCGAGCTATATCTAGTCCTGATGAAGGGAAGAGGACTGTGAGGAAACAATGTGAAAAAAAACCCATCTCATAAAGAAAGATACTACTCACCGTTTTCGGCATTTTGTCTTCTGTCTATAGTCACAGATTATTGAAATTGGAAATTAACAGTCTTTCAACAATGCAGTCAGCAAAAACTTTTGTCCATTAGAGAAGGCGCGTAGCAACAAAAAAAAACGTCTGCGCACAATAAACTTGCTCAGATTTTTACTTTCAGTCTGCGGAATTTATGTACTTGCTTTTTCTTTGTTTCGCCTGAAACTAGTAGTTCAGCGCTTGATTTCCTGCTAACGGTAGCCTACTGTGACTGAAAACCACACCCAGGCCAATGAAGACTTTAGGGTAAACGCTGAGTTTTGAGCAGACTCCGCCTGTATTTGAGCCGCTGGCTTTGTCAAACGTTTAAACGCGAGTTGAGAATTCCTGTGGATAAACGGGGGTATCCCATAGTCCGCTGCTGACGCAATTTCCCAATGATGGCTTGACTTCATGGGATGACAAACTTTCAAACAATAGGCTTAATCCGTGTGGTAAATCATCCAAAAGAGAAAAATGTTTTGTGTCAGCAGTAGTGATGGGCTATTTAAATTATAAAAACGTGATTCAACAAGACTCAAAATGAGTAGGCCTAGCTTTTCAAACCATTTATTGTACATTTCTGAGCTATTATAGTATGGTAGTTATTATTATAATTATTTAAATGTATTTATTGCATTTGAAACACCCACTATAGTAAAGTATACATTCATAGTTCATTAAATAACTTAACATTTGAGTCAATATCAATAGGAACACACACAAAGCCTCAGACATTAGGCACTATGTGGAAATAGACGGAACCTTTGAGCATGGAATCTGTTGCATTAATTTCCTACCATCGATGGAACCGGATGTAGTATGTTGTTGTCTTAATCCGATCGAGACAGAGGACAGAGCACACTACCTTGAAAGGCTATTTACTAAACGCAATCTCAGTTAAACCTCGTACTCTGACAAACATTTGAACCTGGTTCAGTATATGGGCTTAGAGTTCAGATCACATGATAAAATTTAAGAGAATAACAAGGAATGAAAAAAAAAAAAGCTACGTCCTCTTGATTGAGTGGATCTAAAGTTGCCAGACGCAAAGCACTCATGTTAATACCTATCAGGTTGATAGCTAGTTAGCTTACTTTAGATAGCTTATTATTAAAAATAGCTGTCGAACGCTAAACTTTTTTAGTAACTAACTTGTACTATATTACAGTTGTAGTAAATATGAAGAAGAAAAATACAGATAAGAGACGGCACGTTGTTGCCTGGATCAACAAGGCAGAGTGGGACCAAGTTCTTGAGTACCTGTATTCAAAGGATTGTGTTCTGCAAAAATATGCTCTACACAGAATATCTGCATGGAAGGGCAGGTAAAACTAAAAGTTATTTCAAATTATGATATAAAGCCAAAAATATTTTGCAGTTACTTCATAAATTACTCGCTCTGATATATAATAGCGGGCTTGCAAAGCTTGTAGCTCGCCGAACTGTAGCCATATTCATATTAAACATGCTTTAAAATATTTTCTGTCTGTATAAGGTATGCCCATACGACTCCAATTGCGGTTGAGAACACAGCAGACCTTGTACGGTGTCAAATACTTGACAACTCTGGGAAGCTGGAAGCAGACGATCTTGTTCTGTTGTATGGCACTGCGCTCGTAAGGTGGGGATAATCACAGGTCTCTTGTGCCAGAATCTTTAATATATTTAACGAAAGCATATTCAGTTTTGTGTTATTCTTCAACGTTTAGTTTTTTTTGTCTACCAATAGGTTTGTCAATTCAATGACAGAACGTCTGCAGAAGAAGGTTGCCCAACCTTTGAGAAGGTTAGCGAGCCAGGTATGTGAAACCAACATTTTATAGTTCTAACCATAACCCCAGGATAACCTGACACATGGTGTCGCCAGTCAGTAAGTCAGTCTTATCATGTAACAAATGTTTGTTTGTTTGTTTTCTAGTTAAAGATTCCGGAGTGGATCGTTAACCTCAGGCATGAGATAACCCACCGTAGGCTCCCAACCTTGAAATGGTGTCGTAAGGGTGAGTACAGTGATGTTATCTGTCATGTTCAAATACACGTCTCAATGTCAATCTTCTATCAGTGCCACCTCACTGGACCAGCAGGGAGAAACATCCCCCAGGGTTGCCTAATAATAAACTCTTAAAAACGAATCAAAACAAGCTAAGAAGTTCTGAACCTGCTGTGTGTTTGGCAGGTTGTCAGTTTGTGCTGGAGTGGCTTCAGCAAGAGTACTGGTCCAGACAGCTGGGCGGCGGCCTTAACAACGACTGGGACTCCTCCTCCGATGGCGAAGAGGGGGAGGAGCTACAGAAGCAGGAGAATGAGCTCATCGACAGACAGAAAGAAATGGAAACTTACAGTGAGTCAGGCGTAATGGGAGGCTTCAGCTTAGTGGTTAGAGCGTGAGGCTCCTTGACGTAGGGGCTGTTCTGGTAGTCACTGAGGTGCTTTTGCGTCTTTTCAGAGACGACACGGGAACTCTTGATATCGTATGAAAAAGAGCAGTTTCAGGTAACTGTTTTTCTCATTTATGTTTTCACTCATTCCGTTTTTACTCCTGTCTATACATTTCAGTTTATCTGTTTCTATCAATCTTACCTTCCATAACTTGGAATAGTATATTGTCACAATAATTCACTTTATAGATATAGTTTACAGCAACTCTAGGTGTATTTCTAAATATTCTTTCATATTCTTTAAGTTATGATTTCTACTGAAAACACAGCCATGATTTGTGTATCATTCTGTTCCTGTTGTGTAGACATTTGAAGAGTTGACAGGGGGAGACAAACAGAAGAGGGTGTGGCCTGCGCTGTCTGCAGATATGAGCTGGATCCTTGCTCAAATCAAGCACTTCGCCCTCGAGTCTAGGTGAACATCAAACATGCACTGCACCATATCAATTGTGTCTCACTATTATCAAATGTTAATGAATGAAATGGCTCTTGTCGTGTGTTTTTGTTTAGTGAAACACTTATAGACGTGCTGTTGGAAGATGGGTTTCTGGTTCCAACTGTTGAACAGCTGGAGTCCCTAGGTGTTGATGAGTCAGGTAAGCTCGGAGTTAAGAGCATTTGTTTCAGCACACTGTCACATGAGAAGCCGGAAATACATTTCCTGAAAGATTTACCAATCAGTGCTGTTTTAATCTGGTTGACAGTAAAAACCAATGGACAGAATCAACGTAAGCTTTGAGTTAAACTTCACCAATAATTATGGTGTCTTCTGTCTCTACAAGATAATGCCGACCCCACTTCCCCTTGCCTTCCTCGGGTGTTCCTGCGCTTCTGGCTGCCCCTGCTGAGGTTGCTGACCTCCCCGCTCCTCGTCCACCTGCTCCTGGAGAAGCTGTTCCTGGAGCTGAAGCAGCAGTCTGGAGAGAGCAACACGCACAGCTGCTACTACCTAGCTGCCTGGATCTCTGAGCTCCTCCTCTGCAACATCACAAGTACGACAAGTCGTTTTCCTGTTTGAAGAACTTTTATTACACTAAAGGCCTGTATTCCCAGGCTTGGATTAAGCAATCTAAGAGAACATGTCAATTAAGATCTCAATTGAAAAAGGTTTTAGTCCAGGAATACGCTTTATACATGTCTGGTAAATAATCTGATGTTTAAAAGTCCTCAGTAAAAGATACGTACATGGATTGTAAACAAGTGTGCATTCTGCTCTTATTGTCATCCCAGAATACTGCTGGGGTTCCTTGACCTTGTTATGTTTTGCTGTTCTTTCCACAGGAAGTGAATACCATTACGAAACTAAGATTGAGAAAAAGGCCAGAATAAGGGACATGATTTTCACGAACCGAATCCATCTGAAATGTCAGCAGCTTCTGTCAGCATGCCTGGACTCGCCCTGCCTGGCCTCGCCTCACCTCCTCAAACAGTGAGTAACCCCAGAGAATAGTCACTGCTTCTGGGATGAAACAGTTATTTCTATTCATTTAGCTTTTATCCAAAGTGACAGATAATAAACAACAGTAGTTTGCGAATGGAAGGGCGAAGAGAACACCTAACTATGGATGTGTAAAGCCACCCTTCAGACGTTGCGTGTGTGTTTTCTGCTTGGTTCTCCAGGATCCTCGAGGACATGGATCATCCGTTGCCTCTGGACACGCAGCAGAAGCTGCTCAGACTGTGCTCCATCTACACACAGGAGCCCCCCTCAGAGAGCCCCCCTCCCAGGAGCTCTCAGGACAGACCATCTTCACCCTGGAGAGCCTTCACGAGAGGCTGAGCCGCTCCAAGCGCCCGGCCTCCGGCCAGCGGCCCAAGGCAGGGTGTGCCCCCCCGGGGGCCCCGCTTGGGAGAACGGAGGCTGGGCAGGAGCAGCTGAGCGCAGACGTCCTGGCTGAGAGAGCCAGGGAGCTGCGGGGCTCGCCCTGGCAGGTGTGCACAGGTGAGGAGGGGGAGGAGGAAGAGGGGGAGGAGGAAGAGGGGGAGGAGGAGGAGTGGGAGGAAGAGGGGAGGAGGAAGAGGGGGAGGAGGAGGAGGGGGAGGAGGAGGGCACTGCAATGGCAGTCAGAGAGGCTTTAGACCCTCAGCTAGTTTGGTATATCGTGTCTATCAGTCGGTTTATCAGCTGAAGTCATTCACTAGAGAACACACATCCTGTCCTCCTTCCTTTGGGTTTGATTGTTAAGAATCAGATTCCCTCCTACCATACCATAGACATAGTTTGTTATTATGTGGTTGCTTGATGTACCTAACCCTTCCGTACTGACCATTGTTGTGGTGTTTCCCTCGCAGACAAGGTCCAGTGGAGGAGCTTCCCTCTGGGTAAAGTTCCTGGCCAATCGGAGGATCCCTCCTTCCTCATGGTAGAGAACTACTCCACCATGACCGTGTTTGACCAGCAGGGGGAGATAGAGAGTGCCTCACATCACAACGTGCATATGGGGTAAGATACTGAACAGTTATCATTGAATCCAACACATCCAAACATAGTCTGGCATTTAATTTCGGTATAGTCATTGCTTGAAATCTCTCCTCTAGCAGTGTTTGAATATAGTCTGAATGATACATTTGTGAAATGTGTTGATGCGTGTTAACAACCATGTGTCTAATGTAAACAAGACATATCTGTGATCTGTAATCTATTCTGCCGTTTCCCTCCATGTCTTCTCCTGTAGGGTCCCTCCGCCTCTCAGAGCCAACGATGGATCTCTCTGGACACATGGTGACGTCAGCAAGATAAAAGCTGGACTGCAGCTGTTTTAAACCCACCTGCCATGTTTGGTCAGATCAGAGCCTTCAGCGTTGTCTTTGCCATTGTACAGCCGTTTGACCAAGAATTCCTTTTTGTTAAGACTCTGTGACATACATCATTCTTCTTAATAAATGTAGAATATCACCTACACAGTCCTGCATTTCCTCTTATTTACACACCGATTCCATCCAGTAATCACATCACTTTAACATTAACCATTGCAGATTTAAATTGGCTTGCTTGACCATAGGCAGTTAAATAAACACAGCTCTTGAATTAACTTAATTACACCAGCCTCAAGTACAATGGTTGGCACATGGTGTAGTTGTCATTTTGTAGGGATTTCCCAGAGAGAATTCAGTAGGAAAGACTAGGAGCCTTCCTTATAAGACACAGATGAGCAGAATTGTCAATAAACAATTAAACAAATAAACAATTACCTTTAAGAATACTAAACTGGTTTTAGTGTCAATGGCACAATGACAATACAAGTAAGCACCAAATAGATCTTTATATCTTAAAGAAAATTGAAAGACACTTTAACATAGTATATAGCTTTATTAGAAGGAACAAACACATTTTGTCATTAAGACTTACATTTTGTTTGAGCCAACTGACCCAAATAGATCATAGGTTGTTTTTTGTCTTTTGGTTCTTGTTTTGTCACTTAAAACAATTTAAAAGCAATGCTTTGCATTCAACACAGATTACAATTAACTATTGCAGCTCATAACATACAACCTAAATGGTCACCTCACTCTTAACGCTTTTACGTTGCAAAAAATCACAATACAAGACAGTTCAACTTATCGTTTTGGACATGAGATCTGCACTAATTCAACAGGTTGACTTGGTGTGTTCATTTATATTAGAAAACATTAATAGTATTGTCTGCAAAGTTGTAATCTGGAATACATCTCATAGTACCTGAGAGAAACTAGTGGGGATGATTGGGTGTGGAAGAGATTCTCAAACGTGTATGTGAGCTGGCATTTACACAACACTGATTCAACTACATAATGAAAATAGTTTGCGTAAACAATGTACCTGTTTGTCAGTAGAGGACCCCAACAATAACTCCTGCTGGTCAGACTTCACCATTAACAAGGTCATGACGACTTTAAAGTATCACTGAAATCATCCACCACAAAACAGCTCCAGAAAATACATTATAAATTCTCAAACCAACAGTGTGAGTAATATAGTTTCCAGTTTGAACACAGTGGAAAACACTCACTTCAAAATGATCCCAATCAGGGAACTCCTCAAAAGAAATGTTCATAGATACAAAATGTGCAATCAGAAATATAACTGCAGAGCAACCTCTGTGATGAATAAATACTTACAAACTTACATTTGATTTGATTTTCTGTTGTTAGAATAGCATCATATCACCGCATGATTAACCCCTTGTTATAGCAATTGTCCTAGCAACCTCAATTTAGGCATATGTGCTTTCAAGCAAAATACGATGACTAACATATAGTACTGTTATAATGCACAGATCACAGGGGACAAAGGCCTGGGTTAGGCAGTAGGATCTGCACTGATACTTATTCACCAAGCTGCATGGGTTACAACACAGCATCATGTACAATGTAACAACTTGAATAAACGCACTGTGACTTTTCATTTCAACATCCCCTCTCCCTCGCACATGCACAGAGGAGACACCAGGCCTACAGCTGCACACAGACTATCTGTGTACGTTAGTGTAGCACGTAAATGCCCCTGTCAGTAAACTACTGTGCCCCGTAAGAAACAGTAAATAACGATGGGCTACTCCCAGCGACACACAGTGTCACCAACATTATGGCATTGTTTTTTTTTTTCCTTTGAATAAAACCTTATGATGATACTATACATTTCATAAATATATTTTACAATCAAGAAATAGATACAATTTGTATCAACAAACAAAGGTCGTTTCTAGACATTTGTGGCTTAGTCGTTTGCGGCGCTTAAAGGGGGGGAGGAAGGAAAGGGTGTCCAGAACATGGGTTCTGTTTTGCTTCGTTCTTGCGGCTTCATATTGTTAATCTGCATTACTAAAATATATCATGATTCAACATTATGAAGCCTTTCAAACTCAAGGGAAGGAAGTGAGAGGTTGGCACACAAACTGTAAGTCAAAAGCCAGAAACCACCCTGACGGCAGCTTGGCATTCTGAGTGTTTCACAGGAAGAAACATTTAGGTTAGTCTCACCTTCTCATGAAGACGTAAGAGGCCCAACATGGCCGCCTCTTATTTCATGAAAAAACAAAATCAACAAAGCCCGAAATTTCTTGGGGCAAAATCACATTCAAATGTTATATAGTCTTTACACGTGTTCATTTACATTGGATTTCTCTCAGCATTAATAAGGAAACTTATGCTTTCTTAAAGCATGTTGCCGATGAGACCTCGACTCTTAAGTAATAATAAATAAGTCACATTTCACGCACTGCCACAGTCCTGTGCTCCATTAAGTAATGTGCCAGGTCTCAAGGTGCAAGTCAACACAAGGATATATATATATATATTATATATATTTTCTATGTATATATGTGTATGTATATATATTTAAATATACATGCACACATACCCAAAGTTTATTAACATCACATCAAAGTAACACAGTTGCATTAGATAGCTAATCAGCACAGTCAGTAAGCTATACAATACAACAAATTCCCAAAGCACTGACATTCCATTTCAACCTCAATGCAATACACTGTCTGACAAAAAGTAAATCCTCTTTTTTTTGGCATTATTCAGCAGCTTAGACGTCTTTGAAATGGCTGTTTGATGTTATATATACAATAGATGTGTGCACACGTGTTAAGTCAAATGTTTTTAGAGTTGGCTCGCAATGTGCACTTACAAATCCTACCAAAATAGTAGCTTTGCAAAGTAAGATTGAGAAAAAAATATATATAATTCTAAATACTTACAATGCTTCACATTTTAAAAGCAAATTATACCTCAACCACATCAAGATTCATTGAAACCCGTTATAATTGACTGAAGCAGTGAGGTTGTTAGATATAAGGCCATTAAAGTTCCTGCTGAGGTATTCCTCGCTCAGCTCCCTCTTCCTCACCCCACCAACCATCGCACAAAAGACCCAACACAGCCATGTGATATTTACAAAAGTGTCAGACATACAGAAAATGAACTACTTACACATAGTGAAATTGTTCCTCTCTGTACTTAACACACCGTGCTCTACACGAAATATCAGCAGAACATTTGCCAGTGGTCGTTTGGAATTTGTGATACCTCCTAACCTTGAAATTGGGTCTATTGATAAAAAAAGAAAACACAATCTATTCCCTTACTTGTCGACCTCTACTACAGACGATCCAACACACACAACCGAAAACGGGGATCGAACGCAAGCCATAACAAAGCGCCTCAGTGGCACGACCTCAGTGGCACGACCTCAGTGGCACGACCTCAGTGGCACGACCTCAGTGGCACGACCTCAGCTTGGTGACGATGACGGCCGCCAGCTGCTGGGGGTCGGTCAGGTGAGGGTTCTTCTCCATGACGGAGTGAACCACGTAAGCGGGAAAGATGTTGCAGAGGTTGCGGTACGTTTGGTACTGATGCTCCGGGATGATGTGGCGCTCCTGGTGATCGTGCGGCAACGGGTTCTCCCACGGCGACCGCCAGATTTGCTCCATCTTGTCGGGCATGCTGCGGACCATGACCTTCTCACACCAGGGCTGCATCAGGCTGCTGCTGAGGGGGAACGAGTGGTAGCCGTATGACTCTCCGCACGGCAGAGGGTCCCAGCTGGCGTGCTGCTCGCGGCACAGAGGGGGCCTCCTCTGCCTCATGGGGTTGCTCTCGTACAGCCGGGAGTCGGAGATGCTGTCCATGCGAGTCATGCCCAGCGAGCGTCCTGGCTGAGAGGACGAGGAGGGGAGCGTGTTCTGAGGTAGGGGGTAGTCCCCAGGACAGCTCGACCTGGCTCCAACCACAGGGTGCTGGATGTGGGGAGCCAGGTGGGATACGGACTGCTTGCGGGGGCCCTGCTTGGGCTCCTCGGGGCCGTAGCTCTGTACCCTGGTCAGGGCGTCGTGATGGAAGCCGTGGGAAAAGGCCTGGAGGCGGCTCTGAGCGGGAGACTGCTGCTGGCCCTTCGCGCTGTCATCCAGGCTGCTGTCCACGGAGCTCATGTACAGGTCTCCGTAGGAGGAGAAGGACTCGCTGGTGGAGTGGCTGAGGCAGGGCTCTGCGCGGTGGCCCGGGGCCCTCTGGTACGCCCCGTGCTCGTGCTCCATGCTACAGAAGCTGTCCACGTTGTGCATGCTACTCATGCTCAAGTTTGAAAAATCACTCAGCATCGAGTAGTACCCGTGGTCGCTTACAGAGTCGTACTTGGGGAACTGTTCGCTGTAGGTGACGGAGGCGCCGTGGCTGTTGGTGACGAGTATGGGAGGGTACTGCCCGCTGGACATGTGCTCCAGGGAGCTGTGGGTGAACTGGAGGGATCCCGGCACGGGGCTGCTGGCAGAGCGCGTGTTCAAGGCACCGGCCGCGTGGCTCTTGGCGGGCTGCATGGTGGGCACGCTGAGTGCTGACACTAGAGAAGGCACAGAATTGGCTTCCGGCTTCCGAGTGGCAGACAGTCTCTCGTCTGGTTCGCAGGCCACTGAGCGGATGCTGGGGTCAGACTGGCGCTTGGGGGCCACCCGTTTGGCCTCAGAGCCGCAGTCCCCTTTGCTGGTCGCTGGGCCAGTGCCACACTTGGCCAGCGCCCCTTCGCTCATTGTCTTAACGGCAGACAGCTTGGCAAACGCCCGCAGTTCATCTGCCACCGATCTCTGCGGTTGGCTGGCTCGTTCTGGGTGGTAGTACTTGCATTTGTGGCCATAGGTGCACTTTTTCCCTGTGTAAAGTAAGTAAGACTTTATTTATATAGCACTTTTCATACAAGAATTGTAGCTCAAAGACACCGTGAAGACGTTAGAAGACCAACGCTAGGAGAGTTTGCTGTTAATAAGAGAATGGTCCATCTGTTTTCAAGGTGACCTACCGTATGGACAAGGTTGCTTTTTGTGCTCCGGGACAACAGGCCGTTTGCGGAGGAAATTCTCTAAACTGGGGCCGTGCCTTCCCAACGGGTCATCGGGAGGCATGAATCTAAACAAGGAAAAAAAGTGAAAAGAAATAATGATTCATTGCGATAATTAAGTGGGTAATTTCACCAGTAACGCAACTCGCTGTGACTGCTACCACGGACTTACTTGTCGTTGACAAACGAGTACATTAACAACCGCTCCTCTATAAATTTCTTCCACTCTGGCTTTTCGTTCTGCAAGTCCCTGTAGTTGTCATTTGACACAATAATGCCATCAGAGTCACAAGCCAGCTTCACTATGAAGCGATCGTCGTAGCACACCACTCTTCTTCCCTGGACACGCCTTGATGGAGTGAAAACCAGAATCTTCTCTTTCTCCAGCTTTCGCAAAATGTCTTGATCTGGAAAAGATGAATTCAAGAGAAGCTGATGTTTTTGGTGCATGAATCATACTTACAAAATCTGGTCACAATTTAATGATCCATATTTGTAATGCAGTACAGCACTTTAACTTTACTGAACAACATTAAAAATCCCTTTTATTGCTGTTCTAAATGTACTCTCGGGTAACGTAACTGTTGCTTGTCTAAGTGCCATTAAAAGAAGGGCATTACAGGCAGAGTTGTTTTGAGCGAGTTAGGAAGCAGTCATCTGTGTCACTAAGAGAAGGCAGCCTTCATACCTGTTATAGGGGCATCAGGCCTGGACTGCTCTTTCCTCCAGGCAGGGACAAATACTGTGATGTCTTTGTGTCCCTTCTCCAGAAACCATTCCACAGCCAACTGAATGCCAAGGCAGGAGAAAACCTCTTTGTTTCCATGGCTACAAAACAAAACAAACCCAGATTGTGTATAGGAAAAAAAAAAAAAAAAGTCTGTTATACGAAGGTAACCCATTACAGACACACGTCTCAGAACATTCTACAAGAGACACTGTGATTTTAGGCGTGTGAAGGTGTCACGCGCGTCAACGCTGCCTACCTCATCGCCACGTTGGAGCCGTCTATGACGATGGGTCGGAGGTTGTCGTAGGTGTCCACCGACTCGTCCTCCAGGGAGGCCTCAGGGCTGACGGCCTCCTTGGGGCCGGGGCCCCCCCGAGACATGGAGGAGGCCGTGCCGCTGCCAGCCTGGCTGTCCGGCTCCTCCTTGTTCCCCAGTCTGACCAGCTCAGCCAGGACATCGTTTATAAGGGCGGCCGCCCCCAGCTTGTTCAGGACGGTCTCCACTTGTTCCCCGGAATAGCCCAGCTTCAAGGCAAACTCCATCTTGGTCTGGTACTCCCGGTCGCTGGCGGGCCTGCAGAACGCCCCCGCCTTGGCCTCGTCCGCGTGGGGGTCCTGCAGGGTGCTGCTCTGGGAGAAGCTGGGCCGGTCCAGGCAGGGCGAGCGACACAGCTGGCGGTGGGGCTTGTTGGTGACCAACGGTTCCCTCCTCCTACTGCAGATGCCTCCGCTCACCTGCAGCTGCAGTTCTGACTCGCTCTCAGAGCTGCTGCCCTCCTCGGACTCTCCGCTGGCATGCTGGGCTTCCCTCAGCCCTGTGTCCTCCTCCCTGCAAGGGCGCGTCTCCATTTTGAGCCTCTCCACCATGGACCATGCTGTCATCACGTTAGCCTCCCCACCTGAGATCTCCACCACATGCTCCTTCGCCTCCACTACAGCCTGAGACTCATACTCGATGGTAGACTTGAGCAGCTGAAGCTGTTTATGTAAAGTCAGTGTTAGATGTTCCCTCTTCCTGTGAGCTGGCGAGGTCAGCGATACTATGTAATCCTAGAAGAGATCGCAAGGTCACTGTTAATTACAAAGTGTTTTATTTGTTTTATATATATATATATTCTGCTAAGCTTTAACCTGTGGTGCATTTAACTTGCTGGTATGACAACAGTTTCTTTCTTTCTTAAAATATATATAATTATGTCATCAGCACATTATCAGCAATTACAATCTTCATTCATTTAATTGAAAATGTTACATGTTAAATTAATAGGACCCTACACCAGCATTTGGTCACAACATCCCCCATGTTGCTGTTAAGATAAATACTGTTGGAAGGAAGTATTCTCAAGAAATCCTTAATAGATTTATGTTATATATTGGTAGTAGTATGGAAGCACACCTGAGAGCTTCGTATCTATAAGCTATAGCAAGCTCAGTGCCTGTTCATGAAAACATGACTTTCCCTCTGGTCTTCCAGATAGTAAAATACTACCATTGTAGCTTGAACAGTCTCAGCCCATGACATACACGTTGCCTAGCAACAGATTCCTGTCATCGGCTAACTGGTTTTCAGCAGTCACGACTAACACAAAACACAACCAGTCTTTCCCTGACCAGCCAAGAAAGCACAACGCAGACTAAACAAACATTTAAATCATACATTACATGTTCAACACGCATACAGTCTGTAATCCAGCGTTTGAAATGTCAACAAAATAAAATGTATATATTTAAGCAGGCCTATACGGTTTCCACCAGTCTAGAAGAAAGAGGAATGATGATCACGACACATGAGCATGCTCTGACTATGCAAGAATCAGTCACATTTTCTGCCTGACCTTTTAAACACAAATTTGGTGTCAAGTCCTGTATGGTTGATCTGCCAAATATAAGATAATTGAACATCACTCGTATTGCATGTTGCCCTTCAGTATCTAAACTCGGACATTGTCTCGTGGCCTAGAACCTAAAGTAATGACGTGTTGAAAATCGCCTGAACTGAACAGCTATGTTGAACAGAGGAGCTTGCAGCAGCAGCCCTAGAGAAACACCGTCCTTTCCCTCGCCGCCTCCACATCATACGCCGAAACAGACGCACACGCAGCAAGGCCAAGCGAGTCGACCACTGCACATTGCACACGCTTTACAGCTCTGTTTCATAGCAACAAGTACACCCGTCTCAGTCTTGTTTGAAAGCCTTGCAAGCGTAGATAGACCAAATGGAGGGCCCTCAATGTAACCACACAACATCGGGGCTGGAAAGCGCTCCTCATATATTGCTAGCTGTGGCTAGACTCATAAGTGCACACAAACGCACACCCTTATTGCTAGATAATAACTTGAGCTATGCGCTAGACAACTTAGATTGGCACGAACATAGCAACGTTTGTTTTTTTTGTTTTAAAACATCCTTTTTCTGCTGGATTCAGTTAAGTGCCATGAAGTGGAAGCAACACCTTGTTTTGGAAACTTTCAAAGGCTGTGAAATAGTCAAATAAAACATGATCGTTGACCAATTAACATTATAGCAAGCTATAGCAACAGTAGTGGTTTGCCGGCTCGTTAAAGCTAGTAGTGCTAATACCAAACATAAAGTGTACCACAAACCAGGATAGCTAGGTAATGGTCACAACGGTATCTAGCAAGCCAAGTTACATGTAATTGTCTTTTCATTAAGTTTATTAAAAGTTACAATATTGTGCCAGTATGAGATTGTCAACAACACGGTGTGAAGCTGAGAACCCCAAACTGGTTAGCTAGCTAGACCTTAAGTACACTAGCGTACACTAGTACCTAGCCTAGCTGCAGTAGACCAAAACGCTAGGTAGCTATTTAGCTTTTTCAGAATTAGCAGCTACAGTAGACTTTCCATTCGGGTTGTAGCTCGTTACTTAGCTGGGCAACAAAGCTGTCAACGTTACCTTTGCCTTGGTGCAGTCATCTTCCTCACCCTCTTCGACAGAGATAACTATGCTGCTGGTGCTAGCAGTTGCGCCGTTGCAGCTTGACACAGCGGATCTGTGGTTTACCCTCACCCGGAAAACTCGCTCAATGTACGAAACGGAGCGGTAAAGCAATGGGCCTGCACTAGCGGGCACTGTGAGCTCCAAAACCATTTATTTAAGTGAATTAACTACCCACGATTACAGGACACGCGTAAATGGTTCGTCCCTGATGACTGGTCAAGAAAGCTTAATGCCGAAGAGAAATATTATATTTACGTCAGTACTTGATCTGTTTCGTAAATTACAATAAACAAACAACAGCTAGCTAGCTAGCGATATCCTTCACCATCCCCTCCCTTCATCATCTCTGACTGCCTCCCACAGTCGGTTTCTTAGCAACAAGTAGGACGCCCTCTGTCGCAGACCACTGGCAGTGAACGTGGGAAGAGGGGTGGGGGGGGCACAAAATGTCTAGATCCTATCTATCCAGCGGACGGCTCGACACTTGAATTTATTCTATAATTCATGTAGTTTCAGGCATATAATATGTCTCTTGCCCTGCTGTTATATATAGAAAGATAATCGGAACACAAATCTGAGCTAAATTCATCAGCATTCTTCAGTAACTGAAGCCATCTGAAACAAGCCCACAAAAACCAGAGACTCCAGCCCAAAACAACATAGGAACATAGGAATGGCAACGTTTACTATAACATTAAGCCTTTGTGTTGGGATTTTCTTCTGTTTAAGACTTTAAGTGGGTGGTTTGTAAAGGGGAAGGGGGTATTTCCAAAAATATTGTGTAAAAAAAAAATTTAAACTTTTTTTTTTCGTTTAGAAAAAAACGTTTCTAAAGTTTGATTTTTTGGGTTGAAAAAAAAAAAAAAGTTAAAGAAAAGGTGGCTTCATTCGAAAATCTTTTTCAAACTTTTGAAACGTTTTGGGGGAAACCTTTTTCCACACAGTGAAGGGAGAGGAATGAGAGAGGATCATGCCACCAAATACTGATTAAAACTAAAGTAAATGCAAATAAAATGTGTATGTGCCCCTAATCAAGTAAACATAGATTAAAGTAGTTTGTTTACCTGAGTCACTTAACTTGCTGATCCCAGCTGTGCATGTATATGTCATTATCCCCCCAACCCCCATCCCAGGATTACCACAATCCTCTCTGCCTGTTTTAGTAAACACTGCCTTCCGTTGTCTTCACCTGCGGTCTGACTCATTGTCTCACACCAGTAATGCTCCTTTTAAAAAACCTCCCATTACATCACAAAAGACTTTGAATCCAGATTTCCCAGCCAGGATAGCTTGTTTGCAGCACAATGCATTGAAAGACAATTGGCCTTGAATTGGATTGAATCATTTAATAAGCCTAGATGAATTTAGGATTCTCTAACTACCTTGTGTCGAAGACAATATGTGCAATAACTATTTTTCATCTTATATCATAAACATTTTTTTTTTAAAATATGTCAGTACACACAATGTACAGATATGTAGCATTTTAAAAATGCTTTCAGAGCAAGCACACCAAACATGTGTTGCTGTTTGTTTCTTCTGGTTCTGGTGAAAGTCTCAAGTGTCAGGGTATTTGTTTCATATTGTTACGCCAGTATATAACTTTTCTGTGTGCATATGTGTCTGAGGAATAGGACGGACTAGCGACGGTCCGTACACTGGTCGATTATCAACAAAGTTTTGCGCCATTAGCATAGGATGTTCTGGAGGGATTCCATAGTTCATGTAGGGCTGATAAAAAGGTCCGGGCGGCTGTGCGTGATGAACATAATGATTGGACTGGGATCCTGAGACTGGATATCCGTTACTCAAAGGCGCATACATGCTCATGTTGACCTCGGAGCCAAGTGTGAATGTATTTGGTTCTCTTGGTAACGTGGTCGATCTAACAGTTGAGGTGGAACTTGAGCTGGACTCGCGAGATGGAGTCATGCTCTCAGGGGACATTCTGGCAGCGTCCAACAGGCCAGTCTGGATGGGCACTGAAACATTCGGATGATCCTGTCCTTTGGGCTTCAGACAATGGCAACAACATATGGACACAATGGTGCCAATTAGCACAAAGGATAAGAATGTGCTCACAACTATCAAAAATGGTAGATAAGTGGGCACTGAAAGAGAAAAAGAAAGAAACAAGATTAATGAGATTAAATAGGCTATATCAAACTTTCACAAATGAAACTTTGGCCCCACAGTAAACCCTACACACAGTAAGGACTAACCCTGTTTAAAAAACGGAGAATAAGCACAACATGATTCATACCTTTAGGCGCAATTTCTTTGTTTTTTTCGTGATTTCCTCGATCCAAAACGGTTTCTTGCACACAGGAGCTCTGGTCCAATCTCGCCTCAGCTGCTGTGCAACAGTAACGAAGCGCACAAGTACCACAGCAGTACTTTGCGTCTGGACCGTCGTATTTCTCCGGGCACTGGAAACCGCCGTGCCAAAAGTTATACGAATCTGCCCATTCGTGACAATACTCCCCAGAACTGTCCGCAAATCCGTGCATGAAAGCAAATAAACACAGAGCAACTAAAATACGCATGTTGTAACTAGATTTGGCAAACTCACAGTCCAAATTGTGATCCGAGAGCTTCTCTCCTCGTAGTGAGATGAATTGTTTCTCTCTCAAGTAACTCAAGCAAACTGTGACTTCTGCTACTGGTGGCTTTTTATTCCCACTGTGGTCAGGGGTGGGAGGGGTGTAGACAGGGGCCACTGACTAGGCAACGACGCCTTTGTTTCATCAATGGTCCACACTGAGGATTTTCATGCATCTAACTTTAAACTTTACTTAGTACACATTCACTCAAATGTATACTAGAAAATACCAGTCAAATTTTACATCGACCACTTCAATCTAGGCTTTTTTATGTATTAAAACGTGAAGGTGTTATAAGTTGACTAAATTAATTGAGTGGAAACTTCAAATGCACTGATTTGTTCACATTATTTAAGAATAAAGTTACCCGGGTGTGGATATTTTTAAGAACAAATACATGTAGCCTATTTGAAATGGGGAAGTACTACAGAAAAGAGTGTTAATACGAATAAATATTTTGAACTATAGCAACCACCCAATTAACATGACAGATGCGGCCCTGTCTGGTATTGTTTGTTGAATGCTAATCTAAGGCTCCTCAGACAATGGCAGTTTACTCTCTTTGTGCTGTGCCTAATCTATGTTAATGACATGACATGACATGACTAGGCTATTCCTGCTGCTGAGGTGGAGGTAATTTTGATCAATAGTGACCAACTGAATGCAGGAAAAACTGAGATTCTGGATCATAGTCTATAGAAAATAACAGGATAATACGTTTTTAAATACAATTGAAATAAACACTTGCTATCACTGAAATTGGTACTACCTGTAAATACATTTATATAATCCTTCTCTTATTGTTCCGTCTGTGTTTACAGATGGACATGTCCTACAACGATTTTAAATGGCTCTTTACTGAGCAATTACATTTTCACTGTTATCAGATTCTAAATGGGATGGTAAATAAAAGAGTCCTTCGCATGACAATTAGAGGACCAGTGGGGGTCCTCCCAAGTAATTAGGCAAATCAGGATAGGCTAGCCTAAAACTTCGCACCCAAATTCAGTTTTTAAGATGTAGGGCCTAGTGTTCTTTAATGACTCAGGCTGTCTAGTGTCTGTGTGTTTTTACGATAGCGTTAACACGACGCAGATGTGGGCCAAAAATTTATAGATTTAATGGATAGCTGAACAGTTGACTATCCGCATTATTTGCAAACTATAGAAATTATATAGAGAGGGGCAAAAGCAGGCACATGGATCCCAATCCGCGGTGGCAAAAAAGTGCTGGTAGTCATTTTGCTTTTAAAAAGTTACTGTGTAGTGGTTTGCTGGTTGACCTTGCGGACATGATAGTGGTTGCCAGGTTTTATAAAACACTTCCAAAGACTCTACAAGTACTCTATACAAGTACGGGAGAAGGGTACTCATTGTTCACTGTACACAATTCAGGTGAATTATTTATAAAGTTTCAAAACTTGAAGTGCATAGTAATACTGTACGTCATATCTGAATGTTAAACATCTTTCTAGGGGGTTAATATGATACAGTACCTGGCAACTCGGTAAGTAGGAAGGAAGACAAAATTGCCCAATGTGCATATTCGTTTCCTAGGGATATGGCAACAGAAAGTGGTGTAAAAAGTTGCCGTTTAAACCGATGATTCTTTTGTCTCAGAAAGTAGACAGTATCTAACGATGGAGCATATTTTAACACCAAAAGTAAGTTTTCGAGGGAAAATGCCACAGGCAGCCAGAGGACGCGGCTAATTTCCCTAGCAAGTTACTACAAGATACTCAGATGTCTTGTCTAGTCTGTCACGAACGCAAATGTATATATCCGTATGCCACTAAGTTATTGGTGTGGTTTAATTTGTGTCAATTAAGTATTGTGCATTGCAATCTGTTTGTAAGACACCAACATGTCAAACCAACACCAATACTGTGCACTGTGGATGATGCCTTCATCAAACTACGTAAACATATGCTGTTTCGAAGCAGTGTGCAGTTTATATGTTGTGATTTGTTGACCTTTGACTTATTGTAGCCGTCATGTCTTGCCAGGTGGAACAAGTGAAACTGTTGGACAGGCACGCTGCCAAGAAGCCACTTGTGGGAACACTGTACCTGACAGCAACTCATCTAATCTTTGTTGACACATCTTCCAACACTCGCAAAGAAACATGGGTAGGATATTGGGGCCTACATCTTACTCTCTCCCCTTCCTCTAATCATGGTGTTTACTGAATTTCTGATCAAATGTTAAGTCATTGAATGCAGAATGTTGAAGGCATCTACTGTACACAAGGACTTAACTTGAGGCCAAGAAGTGGATTGGTATTGACTTAGAAAGATGTTAGTGCAGTAAGAATTTTTGTGCTTATTTAATCTCTTCCAACAGAACATTCACCATGTCATAGCAACTGTAGAGAAACTCCAGCTTTCTGCGACAGGGTGTCCCCTTCTCATTCACTGCAAAAACTTCCTCGTTCTTCACTTTCTGATTCCCAGCGAGCAGGATTGTCAGAATGTTTATCAGTCCCTGGTCAGACTTGCCCAACCAGGTACTGTTGCCTCTGCTCCTGTAAAATCATTTAAAAATACCTTATTTATGTAAACTGTTAACTTATTTATTGAACAGACACTTACCTGAAGTGACGTGTTAGAGCTTGACTCGAGATGTAAAGTTTGCAAAACTGTGTGGTAATGCAGTGACTTGGATACATGATGTGTGTTACTCTTCACAGAGAAATTAGAAGAGCTCTATGCTTTTCTTTACAATCCCAAACAACAGGAAGATGAAAGAGCCATTGGCTGGAGTAAAATAAACATGGCCATGGATTACAAGAGAATGGGATTACCCAATGAGTTTTGGGAAGTGACTGATCTCAATAAAAACTACGAGGTCAGTCAGACTTGGTGTCAATCACTTTTTCTATCAGTTGGATGTGTGCTCTTTACCAGTACAATGATTATTTGACTATTTAACGGTATATTAAAATAAAGCCTACACATGTCATATCTTGCACAATTACTCAATAATATTTGTGCAAGATACGACTTGTTTTACACTGAAGAATGATTTCACTTTCTTCAGATTTGCAGCACGTATCCTTCAGAACTTGGAATTCCTAAATCGGCCAGTAAAGATGTTGTCGTAGGAAGCGCTAAATTCAGGAGCAGAGGACGTATGCCTACTCTGTCCTATTTCCACAAGCAGACCAACGTAAGCCCAGCCGTGTTTTGGGTTACAGTGATGATTATTATTAAAATCAATTACAATGTCCTAGCATATGTATGTACAGTCAATTTGAGATGTTTTGAGACAGTAAGTCTTCTGTCCTTCCCTTCCCTGACCAGGCTGCCATTTGCCGTTGCAGTCAGCCTCTGTCTGGATTCAACACACGAAGTTTGGAAGACGAACAGATGCTTCAAGCTATTAGCAGGGCAAATCCCAACTCTCCCTTCATGTATGTAGTGGATACCAGGCCCAAGGTAAAGTGATCTACGCTTATTGGCCCACTTCCTCTGTACTTAGACCAGACTTAGCGATGCATTTCAGTCAAACCCCAACGGTTTTCTTTTTTTAATACGCAGTTGAATGCCATGGCCAACAGAGCTGCTGGAAAAGGCTATGAAAATGAAGATAATTACTCCAACATCCGTTTCCAGTTTGTGGGTATTGAGAACATCCATGTGATGAGAAATAGTTTGCAGAAGCTTGTGGAAGGTTAGTGCCATATTGTTCTCACTCAGACAAAAATGAATCATGGGGTTGTATTAATAAATGACTTTGCTGTGTCTTACTGTTGCTGGATCAAACTCGAGACAAAGTTCATGTCCTATAAATATGTAAGCTTGTTGGCAATATTGACAATTTTCATGTTTGTGCTGTGAAATTGTCATCCTTTATTTCCACCAGTCTGCACCCTGAAGGCTCCTACTATGAGTGACTACCTGACAGGCCTGGAGAACTCGGGATGGCTGCGACATATCAAGTCTGTGATGGATGCTGGAGTGTTTCTGGCGAAGGTTTTTCACATTTTAAGTTACATCATGAGGGAAATTCAGAATTACAATAAGAATAGTAATAAGGTACAACTCCATGTGTATAGCATGTGTGTGCTTAGCTGAAGAGAGAGTTCCCATGTTTTCTGTCAAGGCTGTGTCTGAGGAAAAGGCTAGTGTTCTGGTTCACTGCTCTGACGGCTGGGATCGCACTGCCCAGGTCTGCTCGCTGGCGAGCATCCTTCTAGACCCCTACTACAGGACTATTAAGGGACTCATGGTGAGATAACTGTCATTTCACGCCACACTTGTATTTATAAGACAAGGTTGTGTCCCATCTAAGAATAGGCCACAGACATGTTTTTGTTGTTTTTATTTAAGGTCCTGATCGAAAAGGAATGGATATCCATGGGTCATAAATTCACACAAAGGTATTTAGACCAACTTCATTCTAGGAGACCCTAGAATACTAATCATTGGGGAGATGGATGTGTAACTTTAAATAATATACATCTGTCTCTAAATATGTGTACAGTGAGCTGCAAGAACAAGGGAACTGATTTGGCAGTGCTGGCTGTGTTTCACATTATGCTTGTTGCTACATTAGAATAGCATTGTGAATGGGGTTATGTTAATATGATGGAACATTTTAAATGGTGTTGAAGATGAGGATCATGATGTTTTCTTCTTCATGGCAGGTGTGGACACCTGGAGGGAGATCCCAAGGAGGTGTCTCCTGTATTCACCCAGTTTATTGAATGCCTCTGGCACCTGATGGAGCAGTTTCCTTGTTCCTTTGAGTACAATGAGAAATACCTTCTTGAAATCCACAACACCGTGTACACGTGCCAGTTTGGGAACTTCATAGGTAACTGCGAGAGAGAACGACAGGAGATAAGGTATGTAGGCCTGTTTTTAAACAATGTCTCCTTAAAGCAGCCTGGTAACTTGAACGTCTCTGTCCTGTGATCTGTATTTGTTTACATTTTCAGACTACAGGAGAGGACCTTCTCTGTTTGGCCTTTCCTTCTGGATAACAGTCAGCAGTTCCGTAACCCTCTGCACAAATTCTCCTTAAGCAGAGATGTTCTGAAGCCAAACACGCTGCCGCTGAATTTCAAGTGAGCTTTTTTTTGTCACTGCTCAAACTTTCCCTCAATCCGATATATCACTCCAGTCCAGAAGGATTTTTCTGTTTTTTGTGTACTTGTTGCTCAATATTTTGAGTTTGCAGGTTCTGGTGTTCCATGTATAATCATTTTGATAAGGGCATGCAACCAAAGCAATCTATACTGAACCACCTGCTGAGCATCACTCAGAAGAAGGTCGAGGAGGAGAAGAAAATGACTGATCTCCAGAGAGTAAGTTGGTACAGGTTGTTGTGAAGGCAAAGTGTTTTCTTTAAATGGCCACACTGCCTTAATTATTTGAACAAATGTTTCTTTTTATGTTTAAGTCTGTACACGTAAAATATTCTTGGCATGCATTAGTACTTGTAAGAGCCTGTATCAGCATACCAAGGATACAGGTTAGTATCTAGTACTTATGCAGGGCTGCAGTTTATTTGGGAGTTAAGATAGATCACTAGGAAGCCATATTGAATTTTCCACTTTTGTTTTTCATTGAAGCAGTTGGCAGTCATTGATGGGGTTTTGCCAGATCAGACCAGAAAGATCCTGTGCCCAGCGTCACCAGAAGAAGAAAGTTCTCCATCTCCGGAACCCACTAGCAACTCAACCACACAGGTGGAACCAGAGATGAATGGTGCTGAAGAGGCTGAACTGCTGTTACAGACCGCTGAAGCTGATAGAGACAAAGGGATCGTCCTCTACAAAAATGGTGATACGGATGCCAAGGATGGAAGTGATGTGATCGAAAATCCAGATGGAGAATCCAAGGAGGTGGCATAGGTTTCTTTTAAAATACAATCGAAAATGATTCATACTGACCACTCTGCACTGATAGTATCAAATTATTGCGATTTTTTTATCACCGGGCCACTTTTTCTGGACAAAGGCTTGGAATCCTGTGAATCAGCAGAAACAAAGGGATGTGTTGAAAGTTCAAGGTTTATATTTAGGGACGAATATAGGATATGAAAACAAGGGAAGAATGCATAGGGAAATTATACAGCATGTTTAGTTGACCAACCCTCTTGACCTGAGGCTGCTTGAATACCACTGTCCAAAACAGGGTGGAAACAGTCAACTCAGCAAATGATGACTTCAATGTTGTATTCCTTAAAAAAAAAAAAACGTTTATTAACATGAAAAGATTTTTGTACACTGTTGTTGTATGACATTTCATTACTCTTGGGCTTTATGTTATGAGCCATTATTAGATGCAACTGTACTTTTTGAGCACTTTTCTACAAATTCTATGTACATGCGAAAGGGAACAACATTTTGTTTACTAAGAAAATGTAGCACAGCCAGACACATTTTATTTTTTACATATGAGCGCTACCACAAGTGCAGCTAAGATTATTTTACAAAGTAATTTTCTATTCTACATACATTCTATATAATAACTATCTTTTTATAAATCAGTTGTAGATGCACTGGTTTGATGTTAGTTCTAGTATTCGTGTACTTTAGGTTATCCGTTGTCATAATCAACCTTATTGATTTCAATCTATTGTAATGATCCTAGTCCATGACAAGAGGTCAAAGATCAGCTGAACAACCACTTTGTATTCAGAGTTTGTTTGCCACTGTAGCCTAGTTCATGTATGAACTGCTGCCATTTCCAAAAAATGTTTTTTGGGGGGGTTTCAAATAAAGGAAAAAAAAAGGGTCTGCCCGATTTACTACAAACTTTTTCTATGGCTCTTGTATTAGTTTTTTATTTATTTTTACCTAATCATGACAGTTGCGCATGCGTTTCCCAGTATCACTGACGTCATCGCACAGTTGATCTTCGCAGGTAGGCAAAAGATTGGTTGCTATATTATTAATTACATTGCAGTTTGTTGTAGATTAATACTTGGTTAGATTTTAGTACGTAATAGTTTAGTAAAACTTTCTGGCAATGTAACCTGGTATCTTGACTACTGCAGGTTCAGGCTGGCGTGGCAGCCGTGTGACAACAACACAGCCCAGCTTTTCAGATGACATTAGCTCTAGCTAGCTAGTCTTAGCCGTTAGCTTGATAAACCACACAAAATGTATGGTAAAACGTGTCCATTTCCTTTGCACGTTCGCGACTATACTACACCCAATGTACATCTTTCGTTACGAGTTCCCAGTCACAATTTTTGCAAACAGTTGAAGACTATGGACCGTGGAAGCTAGGCTAGCAACAAGCTATCTAGCAGCATCGTAGTGTTTCAGGAAGTGATTGGATGACGTTGGAGTATTTTAGTTAATTTAGCTACTTTAGCTCATATTATTTAATCATGTCAAGATCTCAAAATAACTTTGTTCGTCAATCTATTCCGTTTCGATGTAGATTCCTATGCACCATTTGGAAGTTGTTGCAGACGAAGGCGCCTGTAGCGGTGAAAGCCAGCTGCTCAATCAAGCAGTGTCAAACAACGATGACAGATACCTTGATGAGCTACTCTCACAAGAACAATATAAGAAGTTCATTAACTGTAGAAGTGGCTGGGGAATTCCAGGCACACCATTACGAATGGCTGCATCCCGGGGTCATCTCGGGTGTCTACAGGTGCTGCTGTCCCACGGCGCAGAAGTGGACTGCCTAGACGTGAAAGCGCAGACTCCTCTCTTCACCGCTGTCTGTGGGAAATACTTGAACTGTGTTTTAGCACTTCTCAGAGCCGGGGCTAACCCAAACGGCAGCTTGTACAACAACTGCTCGCCTGTCCTTACAGCAGCCAGAGAAGGGGATGTTGAGATCCTAAAACAGCTACTTAAACACGGTGCAGAGGTCAACTCCAGATCTAAAGTCTTGCTGTGGACCTCAAGCGCTAGCGTATCTAGCGGGCCTCTCTATCTGTCAGCAGTGTATGGTCACCTGGACTGTTTTAAAGTCTTACTCCTCTATGGGGCTGATCCGAATTACAACTGCACGGACACTAAGCTGCTCAGCAAAATAAAGCAGCCTAAAACAGTGCTTGAAATGTGCCTCAGGCATGGTTGTGGCGTGGAATACATCCAGCTGTTGATTGACTTTGGTGCGAACGTGTACCTCCCCACGCTGATAATAGAGAAATCCACAAAGCAGAACGAAGCAGTGGAGCTGCTTCTGCAGGAAAGAGGTGAAGTCATGCTGCAGTTCTTCCTATCAATAACATCAACCAATATAGATATATAACTTATTTAGTTCCTTAGGCTTTTTCTCCAGACCCTTGTTATGTGTCTTAATTTTCTGTGTTTTTCTCATTTTAAGGATGTCCCAAATCCCTCCTCTCTCAGTGCCGACTTGCAATCCGGGGACACCTCATGAAGATAAACAGAATCCATTCCATTGATAATCTGGAAATGCCACCTAGACTGATTAACTTCTTGCAATACAAATCCACACCAACAACTACGCTACAACTCTGATCACACCAAGAACCATTGGTGTTAAAACAAACTATACCAACTGTGTGAAACATTAAAATGGCTTTGGTTGAAGTTGTTTGAGCGTGATGAGGTCATCTTTTTTCTTTGTATAATATATGAAACTGTTAATTATGACTTTTTACCAATTTTTTTCTCAAATGTATGCTGCAATGTCACTGTAATTGAAGGCATAAAAGTCAATAAAATGTCATAAATATGTTAACCTAAACTCCAGATTTGTCATATCTTGAGATGACAATGGCAGCTACCGATACTGAATTATCTCTCTACACACAGTTGGGATTTATCAACAATATGGAATCAAGACTATAAAGTTGTACTATTCGATTCTCGTTGTACAAATGTGAACAATATATAAACTAAGAATTTCTAAGTCAAATGAAAATTATTCAGTCTGATCGTGACTGACAAAGTCATAGTCGTGACTGTCGTAATGCCGACTTGACGCCACACAGAGCGTCGGTGAGGTACCATGGTAACAAAACCAATTGACCAATGGTAGGTGGCGTTTCTGCTTCGCTACCGTTCTCAGGATGGATCGGATTTAACTCCATGCCACCGTCTGTACCTCGTCTGGAGCCGGATTGTTTATTATCGTTGGACCAAGCTGGCTAGTTTGCTGAGCTAGTCACCCATAGCTACCTTGCGAGAACTCCGGTCAAATATGTAAGTCATCTAATTCCCTCAATCTTAAAAAGTGCATTGATAACACAAGAATAATATGGGAATATTTAACGGAGCCTGATTGTCCCATTGCGATGAGTTGACATTGTATAGCAGCGACTAGCCAGCTAAATTAGCTACGCTAACAAGCATAGCATTTGCCACTGACTTAGCTTGCCAGCGAGCTATTTGTTTTCTAGACTGAGACGACGTTCTAGCTAACAACACGTTAGCTACCTGTAGCTATCCAGCCATTTAACGTTTTTCTCACGTTTAACAGCTAGACAGCAAGTTAACTTTGTGCCAAAATAGGATGATACGAGGTGTTGAACGTTTATCACCAAATCTATTTTGACTAGCCTTGCTAGTTCTACATGGATTTAGCCATAGCGTGCTATTTCGCTATACATGTGGCTAACGTTACTCGCTGAACAAAGGCAGACAGTATGAAACTAAATGAGGATATCGATCTAGCCAGCATGTAAACGTTGTGTTAAGACATTTAAATGATCATAAATACAACTATTACTCATCTTAAATAGTCTGCTGTATAGATAGGCTAATCCTTTTGTTTGTTTTGATTCTCAGAATATGGCAGCAGATGGCGATTGGAGGACAGACATGTATCGATAGGTTCTCATGACCTGACAGCATACCCATCATGGTATCTGTTGGTTTCAGCCTTTTTTAAATCATATTGCCATGGAGCCAAGCAGGGTGAATGAGACAGAGAGTGAGTCCAAGTGTTTGTCAGCCAGCTGTGAGCAGTCGAGTGGCCACGCCGCTGTTACGCCTCCGTCTGATCTGACAAACGATGCCCCCCACGAGCCACCACCTTCAGGGAAACTTCGGAGAACGGCCCTCAGATTGTTTGGTGGAAGGAAAAGCATTTGTGTACTTCCGAGCTTCTTTGGGGGTAGAAACAAAAACCAGAACAAGTGGTCCTCTAAAAAGGGAGTTCGAAAGAGCAGAACACATGATGGACTCAGCAAGGCAAACTGGGAGGACGGCGTCGGAAGTGGATTTGCACCGGCAGGAGACTTCGAATACCACATCGAAAAAGACGCTGCTGCAAACAGCGGTTGCAGTGAATTTGGACATCCAGTTGGTGATCAGAAGTCTATGTCTCTTCCACGGCAGAAAAAAGGTTTGAGGGGACTGTTTAACAGCATCAGGCGACATAAAAAGAACAGAAATGGTGAACTTGAGAAACATGAAAGGGTCCCAATGTATTTTGTCTGTAGCAAAGAGGTGCCTGTTGCCCAGGTCAACGTTGACCAAAATATCACTGAGTGCCTGGGTAAGATGACTGAACCGTATGTGCCTGACTTGAATGCAAACACAGGAGAGGGTGAGCCTGCTGTTCCTGAATGTATTGATGTTGGAGTCGTGGTTTCTGAAAAAACAACAAAAGAAGATTTCCTGAATGTTGGCTCCGAGAACAAACTGGAGGAAGAAGTGGCTGTAAAGAATAACGACTCGCCTGGTTCCGACAGTAAACTAATCTCAAACACGTTCGACTCTCTCCCGAACAACGATCCTGAATACCCCGTGAACAGCCAACTGTCTGTCGGCTCTTCTGACCAGATCAGCCTGATCTTTGGAGACGTGGCCTCCTTGAAGAGTTTTGATTCGCTAACGGGATGTGGTGACATCATCGCCGACCAGGACGATGACAGTATCGCAGAGAGCACGGTTTCAGGGGAAAGGAGTAGGAATGGGGGCAAAAGGAGTTCCTGTTACGTAACTTACCAGGGTGGAGGGGAAGACATGGCCACACCCGACGAGGTGGACCTCCAAGACCTCTGGGACAACGAGGCTGCCGAGGACGTTAGCTTTAATCACAACCAAAACGAAAGCTCGGTGGAACACTCTGACAGCCTGAGGCTGACTCCAGAGGAGCCGTCCAGCTGCCTCTACACAGACCTCAGCAGCAGCGGCACCCTGGGACCCACAGACACCGTCACCTCCGGAGATGCTTTGACTCCTCAGAGTGACCATCAGGAGTCCGTTCCCAACAGCGACGAGGGTTACTACGACTCGACGACCCCGGGGCCGGATGAAGAAGGCCACGAAAAGGCTGACCAGATGAGGAGAGACAGACTTCCGAGGGACAGTTACAGTGGCGACGCTCTTTATGAGCTTTTTGGGCCAGATGACAGTCTTATAAGTCCAGCTTTTGATAACCAGTTGAAGCTGACCGGCCCCGTGATCCATGGGTACTTAGACAAGTCTGCTGATGTAAAAGAACACCAGGCGTTTGGTTCTGAAATGGGTTCGTTAGAGTTTGAAAACACGAGTTTAACTAGGATTCTCCAGGATCTTCACTCTGCAAAGCTGCCAAGTGACAGCAGTAAACAATCCAAAGAGCTTGCTTTGTTCACCAAAGGCCTCCACCGCCAAGGCTTGAATAAAAGCATGACTTCAAAAGCACAGGCCTCTGTAGACCTAGTCACCTCGGAAGCTTTCAATCAAGGGAAAAGTTCTCAACACGGAAACAAATTTAGTAACCTCAAAAGTCAAGCCCATGAACAGAGCTCAGAGAAAAACAAGATAATTGCCCCACAATTAAAAAACAACAAAAATACTTCAAAGCAAAAAACAGCGGAAATGGAGGATGACCTAGCAGTTAGCTTCTCTCAAGCCCTTGTTGACTTTACAAAAAATGCACGTTTATTCGGGGGTCCTACTGAAGGAATGAGTGGCTCTGAGTCAACCTCTCCCTTTGCCCAAAACCTGCAGGCCCTTCCTGCCATGGTAACCTTTGATGTGGTTGACATGGATAATGAAGGAGAGTACGACCAGCAGGTTGACATGACGATAGAAGAGGACATCACGTCGCCTTACGAAGTATTTGAAGAGAGCTACCTGCAGAAAGATGCGTTTGCCGAATGTGACGATCGAATGTTTGACCTCTATGAACAGAGTCTCTTAAGTAACACTTGGGCTATCACAAGCCTACCACGTCACCTCAGCCTTACTCCAGCCAATCGGGCAACGCCCAGCCGCCTGGCGTTAAACAGGAGGAGCAGATCTTTGGATACGGACTGCTTGGAGTTGGAGAACATCTACCTGGGAAGTGGGGCTGCGCCGCCGTCCAGTCATGTGACTGAGAGAGTGTCAAAGAGAGTGTCCTCTCTCCACCGTAAGAAGAACGGACACACGCCCTCGGCGGAGAGGAAAGACGGAGGCAGCTTCATGTTTCTGTCATGGCAACAAGAGGCAGAGAGATCCTCAGTGTCCACTCTGACAGACGGGAGAAGAGCAGAGAACTTTCCCAGCCGCCGTCTGACCCCAGCCAGACACGCCCCGCCGTCCTGTCAGCCTGGCGGGCAGACCGCAAGAAACTCACAGCAGCAGTCTGTAAGCATAATAGCGGAAAGAATGTCCTGCAGTTTTAACTCTCAAAACACAGGCCTTGTGAATAGACCCTGTCACCTTCCTTTGCAATCAGAGGCCAGTGGAGCCCAAGCCCCATGCGTTTTCTCATCAGTGAACCGGGAAACCTTGTACATGAGGTCGGATCTGGCTTCAGATGGTGGGGGCGAGGAACTTTTTTACACCTCTTCACTGAACTGTCAGTCTTCTGGTCAGCTGTGTAAGATGAGAGCAGGAGGCGTCGCTCACGGCAGGCCTGTCTCCGGCTCTCTGGACCTGGGGGACAGAGACAGGAGCTTCTGCAGCAGAGCCAGACCAGCCATGGATACAGGGTTTCCTCCGGCTGGTAACAAACACACGGCTGGAGCAAACCTACAATCTGACCTGCTGACACCTTTACACAACACTTAACGTAGGCCTGCCACCCATACTCATACACAATGTGCCACCAAAGACACCATATAGTGTGTTTACATCACCGAAAATTTAATGATTGTTACATTTTTGACATGTAGTAGATTTATTTTCTTTCTTTTTTTTTTTATTGATAAGCTACTGTATTTCACTGTGATGCACAAGCCTTATTATTGATGTTGTTGCGTTATCCTCTGCACACTACCATCACAACACGCCTGGTATTTGTACAAAGTTTCAGAAATAGTTTGTTACACACTTGGCTGGATTTCAGGATCCAATTTACAGCTGTTAATGTTTGTATATTTTGTAAGTTTGTCTTTCTAGTTTCATTTATAGATAGGGCAGCTGAACTTTAGATTTCAGTTCTCTGTTATAGTCTGCTAAATTAGTAAGTGATTTTGAAATGCGTTTGTCAAATGTGTCTGCAATGTGAAGATCTTAATGGCAGTGCAACCTCATCAGACACTATTTTCAGAGACTGTTGAGGAGCCCTGTTTCTGAGCTGAGCTGTAGACAATATATAGACCGCGATCAGTTTGAGCTCATCCTCCATCATTTCACAATGTTCTAATAGTCTAGTTTATAGACCTTTTTTGTTTTGAAGAAGTTATGCTTTGTTTTTCTTCAGATCTGTATAATGTAGTACTGTATTCTTGAAAATAATTTACAGTATTTTTATGTGAGAAAATACCTGTAAATGTATCCGGTTTTATCATGATTTTTAGGCTGTATTTTGTGTCACTGGCATGTTTGCTGACACCACGGAAAGGTAACTTTAGCTCTCATCTCTTAAAGTATCAGAATATTGTTTTGTTTGTAGAAAATACTGAACATGGTTATTACTGGGAGAGTTGTTACTGGAGAGGTGTTACTTTTAATATGTGAGGTGAACTATAAGTTATTGTGTCATATCCTCCTCTTTTCCTAAATATCAGTCATTTTCATATAACTTTACCAGTTGATACTTCAATCTATAGCCTAGTCTCTATTTCCTCTGATGCAATCACTGATCATAGGAAAGCTGACTCACATTACAGTTTAGCTGCTATTCTAGTTTATATCAAGAACTAATTAGTGTCTGGAATATTATTTCACCTTTAGAGAAAATTCACCATGTTAGGTTTCAACATCCTTCATTTTCTTTCATATAAACCAATAATAATAAAACCTTTCAATGTTACAGCAGTTTCACAAGACAGGGCTGTGTCAAAGTTGATATTCATGGAAACAAATAAAAGAAGTATGAATTAATGTGTTAATCCATAATGTGAATCCATGTTATTACAGCAGAACCCATCAGATTGAACTTCTAGGCACAGTTTCCCAGACTTGGATTAAGCCTTGTCCTAGACATAAAACATTTTCAACAGAGATCTTCATAGAATATTTCTCATACTTAAGAACTAGGCTTAATGTCTGGGGAAACTGGGCCCCAAGGAAGAGTCTTCAGTAAAACAAAAGACGGGACCCTCTACTGGTCACAGGAGGTATGACGTGATTCAGTTGAGGATCTTCCCATGATGGACCATCGATGACACTTGTCAAGTGTCTTGACCAAAAGAGATTTGGTTTGAAGCTGGCCAACAGAAACCATCTGAAACATTACATTTATTCATTTAGCAGACGCTTTTATCCAAAGCGACTTCCAAGAGAGAGCTTTACAAAAGAGCATAGGTCACTGATCATAACAATGAGATAGCCCCAAACATTGGAAGCAGCCAAAACATGAAGCATACATTGTGACAGACCAAAAACAGAGGCAGAATGGTGAGGCAGCGAGTCAGTGCCCACCCATCAGAGGCAGAATGGTGAGGGAGCGAGTCAGTGCCCACCCATCAGAGGCAGAATGGTGAGGGAGCGAGTCAGTGCCCACCCATCAGAGGCAGAATGGTGAGGGAGCGAGTCAGTGCCCACCCATCAGAGGCAGAATGGTGAGGGAGCGAGTCAGTGCCCACCCATCAGAGGCAGAATGGTGAGGGAGCGAGTCAGTGCCCACCCATCTGCCCTGGAGGCACACAGGCGGTCTTAAACAGCTTCTGAATCCTTACAGCGTTGTAAGAGATTAAACATCCCACCGCAGAGTGTCACTGCTGTTATATGGGGATTCAATTAATGTTAGCACATTTTGTGTCAGATGGGTGAACTAATGCTAAGAGTGTAATTTGTTGTGATTCATGTTTGGCATAAATTTTTGTTTGTCATTCTATTTCAATGTGCTTTTTGAATAAAAGTCCAATCAAAGAAGATTTGACCAAATGTAAGAACATTTTTCAATGAGAGAAAATCAAAAATTAGAGGTCAAAATGTGTAACCACTAAAGACTAGTTATTAAAAAAGCCTGCTATGTAACGTTGACTGTGACAGATTTGTCACCATTGTCTATCACTCATCTCAACAGTCTGCTAAGGCAAGACTGTGATGGCAGGGCTGTTTTCCTGAGTTATGTAACTCCTTGTGCTCTCTGAACTGTAAACACATTGAGATGAGGGAAAAGGCTGCTCCTAAGGTGGTCTGGCCTCTATCCAAGTCCTTGTGGACAGCCACTGTGCTCACTCCAAGTTTTCATCACAGCAGATGGCTTTTATTTCTTTATGGCACCCCTCTTAAAATATGATGTTTTATATATACACATGCCAATACTCATTGTTATTAGTATAATATAATGTAATATAATGATTGTTTATTTCTACATCTTGTTAGGAAAATGAAACGAAACAGTGGAAATGGATTAGACCTCCAGACTGCATGTGAGGCAGGGGGGATCTGGGCCTTGACTGGGTCACTGCACCACACTACATCTACTACAAAGGCTGGAGAAGTATGTAGATTTTCTGCTGCAGTGGTGTAGCCCCAGCATGCTGCTGCAGCCGTCCCTGCTCTCAGAGCTGACTGGATTTACAACCTTTTCTGTTGTTTCATTAACAGCAGTGAAGGCCTTTCTACACTGTCATTGTCCCGGGAAACTCAGTGAAGACAGTTGGAGATTCTTAAATGTGGAAGGTTTAGGCAAAATGTTATCTGAGGGCAGAGATGTGTTTACACTATCCTGCAGTCAAACAATTTATTTGATCAATTTGTGAGAGAAAAAAGAATGGAAGTCCAGCAAGAAAAAAACATACTGTTTGTGATGATTTTTCATTTAAAGTGACGTAAAATATTAACTTTACCTGATTATTTTTTTATGACGGAAGCTATATGAATAATTGTGTCTTTGCTTTAATCCCTGTTCCCTGCTCTTGTCAGGAATGTTGCCGGAAGACAATATTGATTGAAAATACAGAGTTTTCTCCAGTTTCTTGAAATGACAAATGTCAGCTCATTTTTCTCCACAAGCTCACAGTGGATCTTCTTTTACAGCCTGAGGTGTCCCTGCCCCCAGCGTGATGTAAAATGTCAAGTCTGGGCGAAGGGTATTGGTCAGTTATTTGATAATGATAACGTGGAGACCGACAATATTGCTAGTGAAGGTGCTTCAAGAGATCGATCACAAGCAATTGCTTGTTTTTTGACGTTAATCTGATCTTGCGTGCAGGTTACAAGGCTATTCCCGGCATCCCAAAGTAAAGCATCAGTCATGCATTGCTTGGCTGTGTTTGTTGAATCCCAGGCAAGAAGCCCCGCCCACGTTTCCTCCCCAGTAAGCAGAGACTTGCAGCATCATTTCACAGCGGCAACGTTATCATCACATTGGGTGTATGCGCGTACGAGCAAATAGAGAACTGCACTAGGTTCGTCTATTCAGGGAACCACCGTGCGAAGGGAGCAAGAGTGGAAGGGGATCTTACGGTATTGACCCTGATGATGATGAGGATGATGATGGTGAGGATGATGATTGAGGTTGTGTACTGACAAGACTTTGAGCATGGGCTGCAAATGTAGATGTCATAAATTTTAAGCCAATATTACGTTTTTTTTGTGGGCAAATTATTCTATTGGATCACGTTAAGACCTTCAATTGCACGTAAGAAACCAATGGCAAGTTGATTTGTGGCGCGTCTGCTGTAGCCTACCTCACTGCGCGTAGCATATGGATCACAGCTCGCACTCAGGAAGCCTACGCACTGTGGAGCTGAACGGAGGCAATGGGAGTGGGAGCAATAGCGCGTTCATCGGAGGGGCACTGAAGGCCTTAACGCTTCATGAATGGCGCTGGTATTATTTTTTATTTCATCTTCAGCTATTTTGTCGTATTGTGGAGGACATTTAATCCACAATAGACTATATTTCGACCGTCAATGTCGTTACTGTAGCTTGCTAGAGACTGCAACTGTGGTTTGTAAGGATATCTAGGTCTCGCTTCACTTTTCCCAGACCTGCGTTCTATTTTATTGGCGTGATGTGGGCAATAACGTCTTAGCTTGAGCTATTGCTTAGACCAAGACTGTTAGCGGTGTTTAAAATATGTCCTTGTCGCACGTTTCAGGTGTAGGAAGTGCTAGGCCGTACGGATGAATCTAGAACGCAATTAAGCAAAAGCCAATGGATACATTATTTGTTGATAATAGGCTACATAATAGTATGTCGACGAGCCATGTGTTGAGATGTGTGTGTCATATTGTTTAGTGGGCTATAAAACGAATCATCTGTGAGGAAAAAAAAAAGCTGTTAGGGTTTAGGACCATAGGCAATGTGACAGTATTGATTAAGATTAATTTATTATGGAGTTTTTATGCGCATCTTGTCAGGTTGTCTTGTTTATCAGTTGAAGGCCCGGTGCTCCATGGAACAGCTTGTCTGTTTGGCATTTAAATGTTTGTTTGGCTAGGCCGATTTCTGACCGAATACTTTTGCTGTGCCACAGCATATTGATAGCACAGACATGTCTTGTATTTCATTATACAGTTGGCTTCCAAGAGCTGTGCATGTAAAACCATTGTGTATACAGTTGTCGATTCTATAGAATAATTTCCTGTATAATAATTTCCAGTAACCTAAAACAGAGTTAGAATGCAGTCAGTTACAGCAGAACAGTAAATTGAGATAAAGTATGTAAAAATGCATTGAATTCACGGTGTAGTATCCCAGAATAGATCTTTGTCAACCAAAAGCTTGGGTGGTAATATGATTATCATGAAAACAATTGTAAAATGAATTGTCCAAAAGCTCAAAAGACACGTTTTTGAAAAAGATTTAAACAGGATGTAATATCAAAACAGAGGTGTGTGTGTTTAAAGTAGTCAGAGGTACGTTCCAATAGAAATGCACTGATGCACATAGAGATACAAATACTTTTTCTTCTCCAGACTGAGTCAAGTCTCATGCTAAAAATGTATCAGACAGAACATATTGGCTTTATTGACTGTAATTTACATCTCGGTTTTGAAGTTTTTAATCAGTGACTCACTGTGCCATTGTGCCAGTCATTATTTGCCTCTAACTCTAAACATATTTGTATTTCATTCCTTATGGGGTCACATCTGCAGCAGTCTTTGTGAGGGCTGTAAACTACATAGAAGATCTGTTCCATTATAGTATCACATGATTGTTTTATTGTTGACTTATTTTTTTCTGGTGTCCACAACATATCCCTCAGTACACTTAGTATGGGCTACTGAAGCAAAGAACATCCACACAAGCGCACTACCTTGAGAACAATATAGACCAACATTTTAACATCTTCCATAAAAATGGTCCTTTATGTGTAGAAAGGGTATTTGGACATAGGGAATCCGCATTAGATATGATAAGGTAAATATACTGCCTTTGCTGCCCAACTGAGGACAATTTAGAAAGATGGAAAAGTAGGACTGAAAGTAGCACAGGTGCTGTGAAATTCTCAAGTCCCTTTAGAAGATGCTGCTGCTGGGGATGCTGCTGCTGGGAGCCTAGTTAGTGTGACCAGACTATGACGACATGTGCAAAGCTGAAAGGAACAGTGGGATCAGGAGAATCTTTCCATCCTAGCTGCACATGTGACATGGTTATCTGCTGTCACTCGCACGGCTGCTCTGAGAAATTCTCTGTACACCCACAGTCATTCAAAACAACCAAAACTTACGGAAAGACGCATGAAAATGTATGAAAATCTGATGTCTGAGTGCTGTCTCTCTCTGGATGTCTTCTGTTTCCCTCCTCTCTCCCTCCTCTCTCCCTCCTCTCTCCCTCCTCTCTCCCTCCTCTCTCCCCCTCTCTCCCTCCTCTCTCCCTCCTCTCTCCCTCCTGTCTCCCTCCTCTCTCCCTCCTCTCTCCCCCCTGTCTCCCTCCTCTCTCCCTCCTCTCTCCCCCTCTCTCCCTCCTCTCTCCCTCCTCTCTCCCTCCTCTCTCCCTCCTCTCTCCCTCCTGTCTCCCTCCTCTCTCCCTCCTCTCTCCCCCCTGTCTCCCTCCTCTCTCCCTCCTCTCTCCCCCTCTCTCCCTCCTGTCTCCCTCCTCTCTCCCTCCTCTCTCCCTCCTCTCTCCCTCCTGTCTCCCTCCTCTCTCCCTCCTCTCTCCCCCCTGTCTCCCTCCTCTCTCCCTCCTCTCTCCCTCCTGTCTCCCTCCTCTCTCCCTCCTCTCTCCCTCCTCTCTCCCTCCTCTCTCCCTCCTCTCTCCCTCCTCTCTCCCCCCTCTCTCCCTCCTCTCTCCCTCCTCTAGATCCTCTCTCCCTCCTCTCTCTCCCCTCTCTCCCTCCTCTCTCCCTCCTCTCTCCCCTCTCTCGGTGTCTAGTCGTCTCTCTGGTCTATTTCCTCCTCTCTCCTTCCTCTCTAGATCCTCTCTCCTCTCTCTCAGGTCTCTCCATCCTCTCTCCCTCCTCTCTCCCTCTCTCTCCCTCTCTCTCCCTCCTCTCTCCCTCTCTCCCTCCTCTCTCCCTACTCTCTCCCTACTCTCTCCCTCCTCTCTCCCTCCTCTCTCCCGTCTAATAATCTCTCCCCCTCTCTCCCTCCTCTCTCCCTAGTCTCTCCCTCCTCTATCCCTCCCTCTCTCCCTCTCTCCCTCCTCTCTCCCTCCTCTCTCCCTCCTGTCTCCCTCCTCTCTCCCTCCTGTATCCCTCCTGTCTCCCTCCTCTCTCCCCCTGTCTCCCTCCTCTCTAGCTCCTCTCTCCAGGTCTCTCCCTCCTGTCTCCCTCCTCTCTCCCTCCTCTCTCCCTCCTCTCTCCCTCCTGTCTCCCTCCTCTCCCTCCTCTCTCCCTCCTCTCTCCAGTCTCTCCCTCCTCTCTCCCTCCTCTCTCCCTCCTGTCTAGCTCTCTCCTCTCTCCCTCCTCTAGGTCCTCTCTCCCTCCTCTCTCCCCTCTCTCCCTCCCTCCTCTCTCCCTCCTGTCTCCCTCCTCTCTCCCTCCTCTCTCCCTCCTCTCTCCCTCCTCTCTCCCTCCTCTCTCCCTCCTGTCTCCCTCCTCTCTCCCTCCTGTCTCCCTCCTCTCTCCCTCCTGTCTCCCTCCTCTCTCCCTCCTCTCTCCCTCCTCTCTCCCTCCTCTCTCCCTCCTCTCTCCCTCCTGTCTCCCCCCTCTCTCCCTCCTCTCTCCCTCCTCTCTCCCTCTCTCCCTCCTCTCTCCCTCCTCTCTCCCTCCTCTCTCCCCCCTCTCTCCCTCCTCTCTCCCTCCTGTCTCCCTCCTCTCTCCCTCCTCTCTCCCTCCTCTCTCCCTCCTCTCTCCCTCCTCTCTCCCTCCTCTCTCCCTCCTGTCTCCCCCCTCTCTCCCTCCTCTCTCCCTCCTCTCCCCCTCTCTCCCTCCTCTCTCCCTCCTCTCTCCCTCCTCTCTCCCCCCTCTCTCCCTCCTCTCTCCCTCCTGTCTCCCTCCTCTCTCCCTCCTCTCTCCCCCTCTCTCCCTCCTCTCTCCCTCCTCTCTCCCTCCTCTCTCCCCCTCTCTCCCTCCTCTCTCCCTCCTCTCTCCCTCCTCTCTCCCTCCTCTCTCCCTCCTCTCTCCCTACTCTCTCCCTCCTCTCTCCCTCCTCTCTCCCCCTCTCTCCCTCCTCTCTCCCTCCTCTCTCCCTCCTCTCTCCCCCTCTCTCCCCCTCTCTCCCTCCTGTCTCCCTCCTCTCTCCCTCCTCTCTCCCTCCTCTCTCCCTCCTCTCTCCCTCCTGTCTCCCCCCCAGCTGATCAGTGGAGGATCCATCGTCAGTGCAGAAGCCGTCTGGGATCATGTCACCATGGCCGACAGGGAGCTGGCATTTAAGGCGGGGGATGTCATCAAGGTCCTGGACGCGTCCAATAAGGACTGGTGGTGGGGCCAGATCGATGATGAGGAGGGATGGTTCCCTGCCAGCTTTGTGAGGGTGAGAAGCTGATTCTTGTTGTCGGTTGTATCTCTCGTCTCTGAAGCCGTATGCTGGTTCGGCCGGATCTCAGTGTGATGATTGATTGTTATTTGTCGTGTCATTGTTATTCAGCATAGGTCACGACAATCTCACTCTAGAGCCTATGTTGAAGATAGATGTGTACATTGATGACTCATACTGTTGTTTGCTGAAACATATATAGTCAGGGCGTCACTGGCTGGTTGTCTTTGCTTGGTACCCGTGAAATTGAAGTGCTTGACCAGATATGAACCAGGTGTGCCATGTTTTTCTTTTCAAAGGTTGAATCTCACCCATCCCAACCTCAAACAAAACAGGTTTTCTATATCAACCCAATAGCAGCGTCACGGTTCCAAAACACAACGACCAAGGTGCGTCTAACCGAGTTTTTAAATGAAAAGAATAACTGTTATACTAGCATCTCACACCCCATAACTGGCATCCTGTTGCTTATCTACTGCTGCTTCCATTGATCATATTCCAAATCTCGAACCTGTGAGGCATTCAACTGTCTACTTTACCACCAGGGAGAATCTTAAGAGTGTATGACCCACAATCTACCTATCTCCCCTTCCTCCCTCACCAAAATGATGTGAATTTACCTTCAGCAAATATTGCTATCTCCTGGTATCTGCAAAACAAAGGCCATAATTGTGGGTGTCTGAGTGCAGACAGAACAGAACCACTTTTAACAATGTGCTTGTAAGCAGGAAAATTTGAGGTAGATCTAGAAACGATTGAATAAATAATTAATTAGATGTTTTATTGCCTCTGAATGATTGTGATGTACCATAGAGAGGTGTTTTTATTGATTATGCCAGTTGTGTCTGCTCAGATTGGGTGTGCAGGCCTGTGCTGCACTAGTTAATTGCTCTGACTCTCCACCTCCTCTCACTCAAGAGGAACTACTAAGACACTGATTTGTATCATCAACAGTAAAACATATTTAATGAACCTTTTAGCAACATATCAAACAGGTTCGGCCAAAAGAACGAGGATTGCTCAGCGACCAATGGGGACGGAGAAGATTTTCAGAAGAAAAGCAATTTTAATGGTTCTTTTATGGAGCAGGATTTGTTAGCATGCTGAAAGTTACTTTAGGTAGCATACATTCTTTTAAAACCCTAAGAGCCTTTCACGATTCTTGCACCTACTCAATGAATGTTCCATACGGTTTTGTCCAGTGCTCTGAGGAAAGGGGGGGGGAGTATGCTCTAAATAGACACGCATAGAAGATGTGACTCAAGCAGAGACAAGAGAGGACCAGGACTGCGGCCAGATGTCTGAAATAGAGTCCGCATTTCACAAGGCCTCCATATGGACACATGCATATTTAACATCACATTCAGAGGAGATCTCGGTTGGCATTATGGGATGTTTGGATCCGTGGCTGGATGAGCTGGAGTTGCTGTTTGATATCCAATCTTCTTCTATGTCCTGTGGATGCATAAACAAAGAACAATTCAGGAGGACAATTTGCTTCACCGTCCAACAGTCAATAATTCTAATAATACTGGGTAGTGACGTCGTTTTGCATACATGTCGGCAGATTATTGCATTCAAGACACCAGCCTGTTTGTATGTCACAGTACACTGGCATGCAGGCCAGAGCTCGGGTTTGTGGTGACCATTAACCTTCAGTATCTGGAATAAATACTTAAGCTCACACTTGCTATCTCATCTTCTCCTTTATCACTTACTTAATGACATGCTTTGTTAGAGATAAAACAGGATAAGATAAAACTCCAGGAACAAGGCTTTATCAGACCCTAGAGCAAAAAGTACAGATTAACAATGCAGTTGCATCATAGCTGGCTTCTAATGTGTGTTTTCCTGAACAACATGATTACTTGGATTTGTAGCAGGAGTCAGCTACCTACCCAGTGTCCTCTGGCAAACAGTCTAAAATTAGTTCCCTTTGAGGATTACACAAAGTGACAGTTCATTCCTTGAGATGCCTTCCAGCATGCAATGCGCTAATGTGCTCACAACTCCTGCAACTCCTCCACCCAGGAGAAGGTGACAGATAATGATAGAACAAAGAACAGGAAGACGTCACCTTCTTTGTTTGTATTTTCTACTCTTTCCCTAGCTTTAAAGTTGTGGCCATTATGTGCAGATAGTTACTGCAGTTGATGTGAAATAGCACCTGATAATGGGTGTTTATAGACGTATGTGGATGCATGCGTTCCGTTGGAGCCAGCATAACGTGGATGTACTGTGGATTAACATTCTGTTGTGTTATAATCCAGTCTGTGTTATGGCATTCCAATATCTCTTTCTCTCATTCTGTGGCCTTACATGCTTCAAGTTTTATTTTGCAGTGATGTATACTCAAACTAACCTCCAATTACATGCTTGTTACTTTTTGATGCTCAACTACACAAAGTAAGCGTCTCATATTTTGTTGCATAAACTATTTAACTTCAACATAACTGCTATGTGTTTATTAGAATTCATAAGGATGGCAAATCTTTTCACACGTTTCTAACAGTCTGTTCTTTTACAGATGCAGTAGAAGAGCTAATCATTTATGTAGTTTGAGTCTAACACTAGCCTTCAGAACACTGTTGCCTAAACAGGCTGTCATTGTAACAACATTGTTTGCACATAATGTTACAAAAAAGAAAGTGCTTTGGACTGCAGTGGAGTAATGCTAGCAGTAGAGTGTTTTTGCGACTAACTCCATGTTTATATAATCAGGTTAGATTGTCTCTGTTGTCCAGTGTAGACGTGTGTTTTGCTGTAGGCCTAGTCTCCATAACATGGAGCAGTCTTGCAGACTCCTAAAGACAATCATGTACGTGTTTTATAACCATTACATCCCTGCTGTAACGGCCTTGGTCATTTAGTCCTGTGCTGTCAGCAACAAAATGACTGTTGCATAATGCAGTATTATTATTTCAATAAGGACGGTTATATTACACACGCTGTAGAGATCTGCCGGGCGTGAATTGATTCTCTCTCTTGAATATTCAACAAAGATACATATACCAACAATTTTTTTGTTTGTTGCATTTTTGTATTCTATATCAATTTAGTTTAACTCTTATTTTGGTTGTTCATGTCCAATCTGACTGGTTGTGTTATTTTTTTGCATTTCCTACAAGGATAATTATACTAATACAATAACCTTTTTGTTTAGTATTTGCGTTCTATCTCCGTTAAGATGAAGTCGTATTGTGGTTGCACGTGTCCAGGCTGACTGGGTGTGTTTCCTGTCAGCTGTGGGTGAACCAGGAAGAGAGCTCAGTGGTGGAGGCCGTGGAGGGGCCCAGTGAGGTCCAGAACGGCCACGCGGAGGCCAGCCCCAGCAGCGACTGCCTCTGCCTGGGCCAGCCCGCGCAGAACCGCGACCAGATGAGGGCCAACGTCATCAACGAGATCATGAGCACAGAACGCCACTACATCAAACACCTGAAGGACATCTGTGAGGTAGGCGGGGAGTGCGGGCAGAACACTCGCTGGAAAGACGCACTTGTCATCCAGTCGTCGTTCTAAAAGTCAGTAAGTAACGATCAGTAACGCCTGAAAATCGCTGAGGTAAAACAACAAAACAAAACAAAACCGACGTGGTTCTGCTCCCCGTCTCTGCATGTGGTGTGACACGGCCTGCTCTCAGGCCGGGACTGGAACAAGTCTCACAGAGGCTTGGCTTCAATCAACGGCGTCCTAAACAAAAGTGACACAGCTACAGTGTGTCCCGATGAGAGTTGAAAACCAATGACTGAGAACACTGACCCGTGAGAGCTGGTGCTCCGTGTGGAAATAGCAGTTCCCCCGTCTCACTGCACTCTCCACCAACAGATATAGTAACAAGCACTCCATCTCTTCACGCTCTGACGGTCTCTGTCAAACAACACACTTAAGAGGCTACATGAAAAAGATCTCAAAAAGCTTTTATTATTATTTTATTCGTTTTTGCTCTTTTCACAAAGACGTTACGCCATCAAAACTTTTAAGTGGAAAAATAGCAGGAAGTATCTCCGAGGCTCTGATTGTCACACAAATAATGTGGTCCGGGTTGACCTTTTCTGGCTGTGAGGCAAAGAACCAAGCTAACACTCACATCAGGGTTTTTCACTGTAATCATTTTTTAAATCTTGTGGATTTCAGGGAAACACATTATGAATCACAGGTCCCCTGCAGAATTACACTATTCTTCAAAGTGAACTTTTGAAACATTAAGTCGGTATCGCACTAAGCACAACCATCCCATGGTCCAAATGGGGCACGTCTAGGTGGATGGAGAAGGCAAGTGAAGCGTAACCGGGCTCTCTGTGAAAGTGGAGGATTTTTCATGAATGACTGGAAATGTTATTGGAGAAATGAGCTTCCAGAGAAGGAGTCAGGGAAAGGCCTGTGTTGCATAACACAGACTCCTGCGTACAGAAACAGCTTTGCTGGAGGCATGTAGAAAGTCCTCTGGTTTGATGTGCTCTGTCAATTCTAAACATTTTATTAAGATTATTCCGTTTTGGTAGGGGATTGGAAGTTCAAATAGTTAAAATATTTTCTTTGTAATAAATAACAACTTTATAACCTTTATAGATATGAATGCCCAACAAAGTATTTATAAGCCACTTAAGTCTGGCTAACCTGTTATTTAAATGTGTTGAATATGTATTGTGTATTATATTGACAAGTAGGGGTTCGTAAACGTATTGTGAGACCAGTCTCACTCTTTCCTTGATGTTGTTCTGTCTCTGCAGGGTTACTTTCGACAATGCAAAAAAAGAAGGGACATGTTTAACGATGACCAGTTGAAAGTCATATTCGGGAACATTGAGGACATCTACAGATTCCAGTTGGGGTTTGTTCGAGATTTGGAGAAGCAGTACAACACAGAAGAACCCCACCTCAGTGAGATAGGCCCCTGCTTCCTGGAGCACGTAAGATACTCTGCACTCACACTAGAAAGAGACACACCGGAATCAGCATTTGTTCAACTGCATACATAATCGTCAACAGTTATACTGTATTAACTGTAATGGCGGGTTGCAGATATGGGAAGTAACAAAAGTGCAAATATTTGCAAAAAAAGAATTCCCCAAAAATACTTTTTAATTTTTTTAATTTAGTTTAGACAGTTTGAATATGAAAAACATAATTCAACCTTTTTTGGAAAATATTCATTCAGTCCTTCAACTCATGTCTTTTTAATTAGAGTATCTTCTATTTGAGTGTGAAGGATGTGTGTACTTTTGCCAACTCTGGTGGGTTGTGATTTGAGGGACAGTTTTTAAAACTGTGATGTTGTGATCCGTGTTTTGTCCCGCAGCAAGATGGCTTCTGGATATACTCAGAGTACTGCAACAACCACGTGGACGCCTGCATGGAGCTGTCCAGACTGATGAGGGACGGACGCTACCAGCACTTCTTTGAGGCTTGTCGTCTGGTCCAGCAGATGATTGACATCGCCATTGACGGCTTCCTGCTCACTCCGGTCCAGAAGATCTGCAAGTACCCTCTGCAGCTGGCCGAACTGCTAAAGTACACCGTCCAGGACCACAGGTATGCCGCAAAGTGTTTTCTTACTTACAAATGGTGTGTTTGCCATCCATCTACTATTGGTAGTCGTCAGTTGTACTTCCAGGCTTGTCTAACCACCAGACCGGATTTGAATGTTTCAGTTTGTGTTTTCATTCTTCTTGTAGCGACTACCGTTATGTTGCGGCTGGTCTGGCAGTCATGCGGAACGTCACACAGCAGATTAACGAACGCAAGCGTCGCCTGGAAAACATCGACAAGATGGCCCAGTGGCAGGCGTCTGTTCTGGACTGGGAGGTAGGAGTCAAACAGGAAACAGATAGACTGGGAGGTAGGAGTCAAACAGGAAACAGATAGACTGGGAGGTAGGAGTCAAACAGGAAACAGACTGGGAGGTCGGAGTCAAACAGGAAACAGACTGGGAGGTAGGAGTCAAACAGGAAACAGACTGGGAGGTAGGAGTCAAACAGGAAACAGATAGACTGGGAGGTAGGAGTCAAACAGGAAACAGATAGACTGGGAGGTAGGAGTCAAACAGGAAACAGACTGGGAGGTAGGAGTCAAACAGGAAACAGACTGGGAGGTAGGAGTCAAACAGGAAACAGATAGACTGGGAGGTAGGAGTCAAACAAGAAACAGACTGGGAGGTAGGAGTCAAACAGGAAACAGATAGACTGGGAGGTAGGAGTCAAACAGGAAACAGACTGGGAGGTAGGAGTCAAACAGGAAACAGACTGGGAGGTAGGAGTCAAACAGGAAACAGACTGGGAGGTAGGAGTCAAACAGGAAACAGACTGGGAGGTAGGAGTCAAACAGGAAACAGACTGGGAGGTAGGAGTCAAACAGGAAACAGATAGACTGGGAGGTAGGAGTCAAACAGGAAACAGACTGGGAGGTAGGAGTCAAACAGGAAACAGACTGGGAGGTAGGAGTCAAACAGGAAACAGATAGACTGGGAGGTAGGAGTCAAACAGGAAACAGATACACTGGGAGGTAAGAGTCAAACAGGACAGCAAACCAGAGTTGTTGGTGATCACAGACCAAGGACTTTCACTGTGGTCTCATTACATCTTTTCTCAACACAGAAACTTTATTTTTGAGTTGAGGCTCAAAGGATCTTATTTTCACAAGGAAGATGTTGATATGTTGTCACACAGAACCTTTGATAAGAGTTAGCTGGAGAGGAAGGAATGTGGGGTTTTTTCTCTCTTCAAGATGGAACAAATATAAATGGCCTCCTTCTCACTTGTCTTCGTTCTAATGAGAAGCAGACTTAGTTGTTGACAGGGTTTTTGAAGCTCCCCTTTTCATCCAGATGAAGCTAATGAAATGAGTTCTGAATTGATCTCTGCTGAACAGGATGCCTGGTGCAGGAGAGGCAGTGCGTTGGCAGGTCGCTCTGACCCAGTTCGGGAGGATTTTTCTTGAGGTTGCATAGTCACAGAGGCACTGTAATTATGTCAAGTAAAAAAGGTCAAATTCTTTTTCTTTACGAGTGTAAGAATTTCCTTACTTTGCTGTGTATTTATTGTCTGTGTTGGGTTACCCCTTTGGAAAGCTGTGGTCTACGACAGTAGATTAACTTCAGACAAGGTCACCTGAGCTACAAAATCACCTGTAGGCCCTCCTTCACTCTTCAAATTACAAAACCAAAAACGAAATACATACAGTGAGATTGCTCACTGCTCGCAGATGAGATAGTTAGAAAAGTTTTTCTCTTCAAAACAAGACGTTTGTTTTATTCCCCTGTGCATGCAGGGGGAGGATCTCCTGGACAGGAGTTCGGAGCTTGTCTACACTGGGGAGTTGTCTTGGATATACCAGCCCTACGGGAGGAGTCAGACCAGGGTTTTCTTCCTGTTCGACCACCAGATGGTGATGTGTAAAAAGGTGAGGGCGAGGTCCCTCTCGTGCTGTTTTAACAAACTCTGAACCTGCATCTGCATCCACACATTACTCATCTGCCTTCCATTTTGTATCAGTCCGCACTTTTCCAGTTGTTGTGAACACGCCTCGCATGATCAATCGGTCGTGGTTTGTGAAAACCTTGGCAGAAAAATCAGAATGTGTGTTTGCACATTTAGTTCCTCTCCCAGGAATCCAGAGGAAGGTCAATACTGAGGGAGAAAGTCACTTCTCCAGCTCAGCTTGCCGGAGGGTCTGAGCCGAGGTAATGATTTATTGTGCTAAACACAAAGTCACAGGGAAACAGCAGAAAGTGCTGAGCCCGTGTCTTGTTCCAGCCGTACAGAGGTTCGAGATGAGAGTGCTGCTTACATCCCAGAGCTCTGCCTACTGAGGATACAAGCTGGAGTTTGTATTGTGCCTCTAGTTAATCTCTATTCTGCCTCTAGTTATTTGTTTTGCCACAAAACCCCACACTTTTTCACTTCTGAAATGGATAGTTCACCTGTGATAATGCACACTTTGAAGAATTGATGACACCTCCAGCATTAGTTCAGACCATGTTAGCATTTGTAGCGAACAGTCAGTCGAATAGTTGAGTAAAAGTAAAACTTCCATTTACACTGACCCTCATTGCTGGTTGGTTGAATGTGATTGGGCTCGTCTCCCATCATTCTCTCAGTGTCTGTGAGTCCTGGGTCTTCTCTTGACTCTTCACCCTGTCATTGATGTTTCACCCTGTCATTGATGTTTCACCCTGTCATTGATGTTTCACCCTGTCATTGATGTTTCACCCTGTCATTGACTCTTCACCCTGTCATTGATGTTTCACCCTGTCATTGATGTTTCACCCTGTCATTGACTCTTCACCCTGTCATTGATGTTTCACCCTGTCATTGATGTTTCACCCTGTCATTGACTCTTCACCCTGTCATTGATGTTTCACCCTGTCATTGATTGAGCTGCATGACAGCTGCATGTTATGTCAGATCTGTCCTGTCCAAACAGATCTGTGAGTACAGCACAGCAGGGCTGTGTCTGAGTTTACCGCTGGCAGATGGGATGCGAGATGCAAGCACGTGGAAGGAATAGGCAGCGCTAACAGGGATGCGTTAACAGGGTCGCGCTAACAGGGACGCCAGGAATCTTGAACATCTGCTGGCAGCAAAGTCCACTATTCATACTGCCGGGCTGATTGCATGGACTCCTGTCAGAATGATATTGATAGGCAGCAATTAGTCAAATGGACTTGTGCTTGATCCTGGCCAGAAACCCGTACCTATTTCATTATCTGCCTGTCGTCCCTGGTGTTTTACTGTGTCTCTCTGCATTAAAGAGCTCGCAAAGTGGACGTTGGCAGCGAGGAGAATCTGTTCCTCTTTGTGTCTCTGACAGCACGCTGCACACTGCAATCTGTCTTTCTCATTTATCACAGGATTTAATACGAAGAGACATTTTGTACTACAAGGGCCGCATCGACATGGACAGGTACCACGTTGTGGACGCCGTGGATGGGCGGGACGACGACTTCAACGTGAGCGTAAAGAACGCGTTCAAGCTGAGTAACAAAGACTCAGACGAGATCCACATCTTTCTGGCCAAGAAGCTGGAGGAGAAAGTTCGCTGGCTCAGAGCATTTCACGAGGAGAGGAAAATGGTGCAGGAGGATGAAAAAATAGGTGTGCTTTTTTTTGTTGTTCATTTAAAAATAAAAGAAAGTATAGCAAAACATGGTGTAATAAAAGAATTGTGTCCCTAAAAAAACAACACATGTCTCTCAGCGTGGGTGCCGTGTGCTTCGATTAACACTTTTGGCGTTCGGTGTCTGTTCCCTCAGGGTTTGAGATATCTCAATATCAGAAGAAGCAGGCTGCCATGACAGTGCGAAGAATGACCAAACAGAAAGGTAAACTCCATCTGTAGTGTACCCATGAAGCTCATTTATCTTTAGGTACATCTGTGTAAACCCCCCCCCCCCCCCCTGTCTAACTCTCCTGTCATCTCATATGCAGGCCAGAGATCGGTGCCCCCTGCTTACCCCCCCCCTGGTGACCCCATGGCCCCAGGACAGTACCTGGTAGCTGATGGAATGGCACAATCAGATGTCTTTGAATTCAATGAACCTAAAAGGAGCCAGTCACCTTTCTGGCAGAACTTCAGCAGGTTAACCCCGTTTAGGAAGTAAGAGACGCTCCTGCAAGACCAACTTATTTTTGAGAGGCACGGTTGTCGTGGAAACCGGACGCGAAAAGTATGGACCGGAAGTATTTTGGATTTTTGGAAACATTTAGCTTGTGAACATCGTACTGATGACTGTACTGTTCTAATCACTTTATCCGTATGACTGCAAGTAGCAACTGCTCCACCACAAAGATCGATGACCTTCGGAAACCAACAGAAAACCAAAACACCCTCCCCTCCACCTGTGGGAATGTTGTTCATGATCTCTGTCTGTGGACGTGATTAGGGAACTGTGGTGAACCACAAAACACAAGTGTCCACGTGGGAAAAGGAGGAAGCACTCGTCGTCCACTTATCTTTATGCCAAAATTGGTTGTGTCCTACAGTTCACTGTGACCTTAATGGGCATTTTATGAGTTCTCGTTTTTCTTTCTCGTAGAGTTTTAGCATTGACGATGCCGGCCAAATTAAACACTCTTATTGTTTTTGTAAATATTATTTTCCTCCCCATCTAGAATCAGTGTTTTATTTACAATGCATGACAACTCTCCATTGCAGGTATTCTTTGTGCAATTATATTCGTACGGGTCAAAGAAAAGAGAATTAACATCATCAACTTCAATTTTGACATCTTATACTGTTGACAGGGTACTCATGGTGTATATATTTTGCTGACAGACAGCGACGATCCTGTGTTGTCCTGTGAATGGTCTCCTTAACCAGTTACAGCACCAAGACAGCAGAGTCAGTTAGTGATGTTATGATTTATTAATCTCTCATAAATTGCATATTGCTTTAATGACTAGGACCGAGAGCTTTTCTGGGCCATGAAAAACTATTTTTGGGCTTATCACAGTCATGTTGAGATAGTTGCACTTCTCCAAAACGCACCTCTAATTTCATGAGAGGGAATATATGGCTATAATGCACTTCAGCCACCCAAATTAGCCATTCAACAACAATACTTCTGTCTTAAGAGTTTGAATGAAAACATGAAAACACACAATACACTCTGGGCCTTGATGGTCCAAGTCAATAAGTTCCTTACCTAGGAACTATATTTTTATGTGAAATTCATCCTTGATCTTGAAAGTGAAAGAATAACAAACTACTACTTTTATTCAAAAAATTACAATACAACATGTCAGTTGTCCTATTCCAGGGATAGTTGAAATGGTGCCAGCACAATGTGATGACATCCTGATTCTATGCCTGTCATAGCAGTTTAAAGCCTTCACTTTGATGCTTGCCAAAAGGCTGAAATGACACGGCAAATTCTAGTCTTTAAGGGTTGTAAGGCATTTGAATAAAATGTCTCACGTTTCAAAGTTTTAGCAGAATTTCACATAGAGGATGCAATTTAATTGCTCAAGCTGGTTATCGTTCTCTATATTTATATCCAAGGGGACAAAACAATTTTTAAAAGGATATTTATATGCCTCAAAAATGATATAAGATGTTAGATTGCACTGGATATATTAAAAAAGTGCATTATGAAAGTCTGCAGTAATATTGGAAGGACAAAGAGCTTTGATTATTAAGTTAAGTATCTTAAACTGATGTATGAATTGTCATTAATTTATAATAAATGCATTGTAACAATGGAAACAAATGCTTAAGTACTGTATCTGAATTGTTAAGTTGTTATTTTTTTGTTTGTTTTATCAATGATCATGGACGATCTATAATTTATTCTGTGACTATGGCTTGGAATAAATTGAAACACATCGACGTGCTTGTTGAGGTCTTCTATTGTGAATGTTGCAGTGTCATCAATTAACCCAAACTGAACATAAGTATGCCACCCAAAAACTGAAACTGAAGGACTCTGATTTCACAGCAAAGCTGCACTACCGTGTTTACCGCGCGTTTTCATTGATTGTTGTCATCGTAACGCTCAACGTGATGTAATGACAGACATTCTAAAGGACGTTTATATCGGCACACGAACATCAAATCCACATTTGAACAATTTAAGATGATGCGTACATATGTTATTGTTTAATCTTATCCATTTTATCATGTATTTTCACTGGAGCAGTCAAATTACAAATCTTTGTGGTATAATTCACCGTGGTGCATCACAGCGCCCTCACCAGGCAAATAATGGGAACGACAGATATCGCATTTAGGCACAAACGATTTGGCAGATTTTTATTAAAGCATGAAAATATTCGTGCGGTGTGCATTTTTGCACACATTACACTTACCAGTTAAAGCATACATTTGTTGAAATTAACAAGAGAGCATGATGACTGTACAGTTTGAGCTAAGCTACGTTTTCCACATATTCTCTTTGTTTATCTATGCAATGAGAATGGCTTTTTTGACCCAATCAGGCTTCTTACCTTCTTCATCTCAGCAGAAAGGCGTGCTGAGTGAGTTGTGCTTCTCTATTTAGATGGCGTGGGTTACAGTGGCTTGACTGAAGAACACAGCATCAGGTCTAAACTTTATGACAGACAGCATTAGCTTTATGGACTGTACCATTCCTTACAACTCCCTGTTCTGATATCACATGGCCACAAACCAGTCTGCTGCAAAGCCATGATTAGATAGCCTTCAAACATGAAAATGTGTGCATGTACGCCTCTTTGAGCAAAGATCTATATCTGTGGACATACTTCCACGAAGGCCTTCCTTTCAGCTGAGGGTTCAGTTGTTTCATACTCTGACCAGTCTACGTCTAAGATTGTGTTGTGACTTTCTGTATTATTTATTTCGAAATCTAGTTTCACCTAAGAATGAACATAGGTATTTAAGTGTCTTTTTCACCTTTGCTAAATTAAATTACTTGATACAAAAACAACAGAGACACAAAGCACAGTCGGATGACTTTCACAGTGTATCAACCATTACTTCTCTCTCTCTATTTCTTTTTTGTTTAAACAGAGTGTCCCCCAGACCATAGACAACGAGTTTAGACACCTTCCGACAACACTGCTTTCCATCCTCAAATGTTTATATTCGAACAGGTGTGTTACAAAGTGTGTTTTCTTTCTTCATCCGACCATACCAGCGCGCGTAAACGCGTGACATTGAGATGTCGTCCAACTCTCCCAACAACATCTGTGTTTCACACCTTGGACTGTCGGACGTCCTTCCACTCCATCTGAGTGTACTTCAGTGCCTGGGTCTTCTTCTCATCCAACTGGACGTAGTCCACCCTGTACTCATCAGCAAGCAGGGGCTTCTGGAGGAGGGAAAGGGGGGGAGTTGATAAACAATCCTGCTGAAAGATGCCCCCTAAACATATCGTCCTATTGTTGATAGGTCCATTGACCTATCGGTATTGCAGTCTATTTCTCACTCTCTTTTTCTCTCTCTGTCTCTCTATCTCTTTTTCTCTTTCTGTCTCTCTCATTTCATAATCAGACTTCATCATAAAGACTGTAACAAAAACTGCACACTGCAGCAGGAGTAACTGTTGACTGTCAGTTATGCAGAGGATGCGTCCAAATTCAAATACAAATTCTTGTCATATGTTCTCTCAAATGAGGCAGCCTGTGAGCAAGCATTAGTATTCTCTGCACTTTCAGCATTTCATCTACCGTCAGAAAGAACGTCACAAAAACTGAGTCACCGGCTTATTACTATGGAGATAGACACTTCTGCACCATTCAATGGGGATGGCAGTCTTTTTTTATTTTCTGTTTTCTGCTGCAGATGTGCTTAATGTTGGAGGTGAATCCATCGCTTTAAGAACGTTGTTACAAAAAATGTCTGCCACAGAGAGGAGACCAAACAAGGATACTAACATACAGTATTCTTGGCTTTTAGAAATGACGATCTGATGGAAACAACATTAAATAATGCAGAGACTCCATCAAGCGTCCAGATCCATCGATATTGGGTACACTCCACAACAGAGAGCCGGAGTGCCACTTCAACAATATGTTGCACTTAAACACAATATGTACATGCACGAGGACTTGTTGCCTGGATACCGCAGAATTTCTCTTTCGGTTCGAGATTGAGTGACATAAAAGATTGAATAATAGAAAATCTAATGCCTTCTATGTATTGGCTGTCTGTAGGAATATGATGCCAGTTGGTTTTCTACAATGTTTGCTAATACATGTTAAAGAAAAGATACTTATTGAGGAGAAAGGCTCTGTGATACTGGATACACAAAATCCAGACTACGATTTTATGTAGGTGTCCTTAAAACTGTAATTGTGTGATAAACCGGAGGAACAGGCCCTGTTAATGCCATTAAAAGGTTGAATTGATTTCCTGTCGGGCTGCGGAGACAGTCTATTCCCATCTGTTGACCACTGCATTCAACATAATTCTTTACCTTCTGTACAGGAGAGGGAGATGCAGGGTTGAAGGCCAGAGAAAGGTAGTCGAGGTTGGATCTCCGGCCCCAGAGCTGGGCTGTGGTGTCGGCAGATGGGAGGAACATCTGTCTGGACTCCTGCTGGGGATGAGGACAACCTCAGTCAAAGCGACACACGTCATAGGAAGGTATATTGAAAGGATTAGATTCTTACACTATCTAAAGTGAAAAAGTTGTCCAGCTTTTGCTTTGACCTGAACTTTCTTAAGAGTTTGTTTGTGCTCATGGTAACATGACAACCCTTGTGTAACACTAATATGTGCAACTGTGTAACAATACAACATTACTATTGGACTGCAGCTGACGTCTTGATCTTTAACCCCCGCTGTTACATGTCTTCTTTCCAGGAGGACATTTCTAGGAATAGAACAAACAAAGCTAAATATACACACGCAATCAAACAAAGTTCTGCATGACAAGTCGTAGAATGATTATCTTCTAATCTAAAACAATGCTTCATGACGCAGGTCAGGATGTTGTGGGTGTGAGCAGGTATCTCACCCCGGCTCTGTCATGGTCCTGCTCAGAGGAAGGTGAGAGCTTTCCCTGATGGTGGACAGCCCTCTCAGATCTAGAGGGGGCGGCCGTGCTGAGGACCAGAGAGAAACACATGCTTGTTATGACACTTCAGCTGTGCAGCAAACCATGAGTCATGAAACAAAAGAAGAACTGGGGGGAAAAAAAAACAGTCTTTTTCCTCATGTGTCATAGAGAGACTCATGGGAGTCACAAGATGAAGTGTGTTGTGAAAAAACCTGATGTGTCAGTGCACAACATGCTTGCGAAAGCAAGTTTCAACGCTTCTTAAAGCAATTCCCCGTAATAAAAAAACAAACAAAACAGTTTTGACGCTAAAAATAGGAATGTGTTCTCTGTCCTCACCCCTCCTGCGAGGTTTAAGATCCCGATTCACAGGCGGCGGAGCCAGCGCTGCAGGGAGCCCCATAGGGGAGACAGAGTCTGTGCTCATGCTGGAGCTGGTGAAGCTCATGGAGGTGGGGCTCATGGGAAGGTAGCCGTCTGACCCCTCCTCTACTCCGCAGAGAGCGGGGGAAGCCATGGGGACGTAGGAGTCGTCCAGGTAGCTCTGTCGGCCTCCAAAGGGACTCTGGACACAGACCCGGCAAGATCAGCAGACAAAACACGAGCGGAACGTGAGATTGAAAACTTGACCTGTCAGATGTCGTCTGTGACATGCGAGGCAGAAGAGTTGATGATGATGCAGTTATCAGTTCTCTATGTGAAACAATGAGGGGGAAAAAACTGTTCTCTCACCAAATTAAGACTTAGTCGTTTGTTCCAGTTCCTCACTGCACTGCCTTCAACATCTACTGGAAATGAAAAAATGTATCCTCAATAAATGTGTTGCTGTGGCTGTGTGGCTAATAGGTCTTAAATCACCTCGTAGGGCCAATGTGCAATAAAAAGCATCACAACTAATATGTCAGTGTCTCTTAGTGTGAGTGTAGAGCCGTAGGGAGGGGCTGTGCAGGTGTATACTTCACCTCGTCTGGGATAGTCCAGGCTTGACAGGGATATCCTCCTGGGGAGAGGGGCAGGTAGACCCCCTGCAGCCCCCAGGGCCACCCGGGCACCCTCATCCGCCGTGGCCTCCGACAGGTGAACGGGCTTCGGGGGCAGAGGGGGAGGGGTCTGCCCCTCCACACTCACCTCCGACAGGGGAGAAGAATAGAGCTTGTCGAACTGAAAAACGTCGGGGGTGCGATGAAGGGTTGGTGGAGAGGAGGATGAGGATGAGAAGTTGAACGGCCTGTCAAGAAAGGTGGGGGCGCAGGGAGCGCTGAAGGGGGGTTCGGATGTCCTGGCGTGGGGAAAGGGGGACAGACAGGGTCCTGTGAGGGGGAAGGGGGATGGACAGGGTCCTGTGAGGGGGAAGGGGGACAGACAGGGTCCTGTGAGGGGGAAGGGGGACAGACAGGGTCCTGTGAGGGGGAAAGGGGATGGACAGGGTCCTGTGAGGGGGAAGGGGGACAGACAGGGTCCTGTGAGGGGGAAAGGGGATGGACAGGGTCCTGTGAGGGGGAAAGGGGATGGAGAGGGGTCGGTGCATGGAGGTGAAGAGAAGGAGTCTTCGATAGTGTTGTCTGACGAGTTCTGTTCCAGAGATCTCTCCGAGTTCGAAAAACTGTCACTGTCAGAAAAAAAAGAAAATACAAAAATTAACAAACAGCATACAACATAATATATCTTTAACAACAAACATTGTCATTATTGGTCTGATATCCCAGGGCATTAGAAGAATGGAGTTGAGAATGGGGTCAGCATGTCCCTACCAATATCAAGACACCAGTGAAACATCAACACCAGCTATCAGCAGCAGAGCAGGGTAGCGGTGTTAGCACACAGGGTGTCCCCAGGGATGTTCCACCCCACACGCTGGGTCAGGAGGCAGCCGTACCTTCTGATACTGACCCTATCCCCCGTCTCGCACTGCGACAGGAAGAGGTAGTCCCGGGGGTAGCTGGATTCTGATTGGTTCAGCGTCGCTCGCCTGTCATGGTTTCCTGTAAAGGACGCCGCGGGCGAGGGCTGCTGGGAGGTTGGGGTCTGAGAGAAGCCTTCCTCTGATTCTGAAACGACAGAGAGAGAGAGAGAGAGATGTGAGAGAGTGTGAGATAGAGAGAGAGAGAGAGAGAGATGTGAGAGAGTGTGAGATAGAGAGAGAGAGAGAGAGAGAGAGAGAGAGAGAGAGAGAGAGAGAGAGAGAGAGAGAGAGAGAGAGAGAGAGAGAGAGAGAGAGAGAGAGAGAGAGAGAGAGAGAGAGAGAGAGAGAGAGAGAGAGAGAGAGAGAGGGAGAGAGAGAGAGCAACGAAGATGGTGACCAGTGTTACGGTGGGAAGCATCATACATGACTTCATGCAGTATCTGTCGAACGTTTGTCTTAAACGTTGTTACACTAAATGTCCAGCAGGGGGCCCTGTCTTGGAGCCCCCTCAACTGAACTACCTCCACAAAGATAAGCTGCTTAATCAACCATCTAAACTGAAAAACCTATCTGCTAAACACAATGTTCTGTGTGGCTCAACCCCCACAAGACTTGTGTTGTGTAAACACCTTTCATGTTGCATAAACATTCAACATGTGTAGCATAAACACGATCTTGCTACTGAAAATAGGTCAGAAATTGTATGGAGAGTTTGAAAGGCCCAGACTGAACTGGTGATGGTACGTATGTTTTCATGTCATTTCAAAGGTTATTGTTGAATAATATAATGCTTGAAGATGGAAAATAATCCAGCTTCGGAGAAATAAACGTTTTGCACTTTTCTCTTGGTTGAAAAATAATTCCTTCCCCAGACTGGAGGAGGTCTGTCTGTGGTGTGCAGGGGGGTCTGGAGGAGGTCTGTCTGTGCTGTGCAGGGGAGACTGGAGGAGGTCTGTCTGTGGTGTGCAGGGGGGTCTGGAGGAGGTCTGTCTGTGCTGTGCAGGGGAGACTGGAGGAGGTCTGTCTGTGGTGTGCAGGGGAGACTGGAGGAGGTCTGTCTGTGGTGTGCAGGGGGGTCTGGAGGAGGTCTGTCTGTGCTGTGCAGGGGAGTCTGGAGGAGGTCTGTCTGTGCTGTGCAGGGCGGTCTGGAGGAGGTCTGTCTGTGCTGTGCAGGGGGGTCTGGAGGAGGTCTGTCTGTGCTGTGCAGGGGAGTCTGGAGGAGGTCTGTCTGTGCTGTGCAGGGGGGTCTGGAGGAGGTCTGTCTGTGCTGTGCAGGGGGGTCAACCAGGACTGGGTGTTTCATTGACTCACTCTGTGTTATCTTTTCCAGTAATGTGTAACCCTGATGTGCAGACCAGCTCCACTCCCATATCTCCCCTCTTTGTTACAGCATCAGGCCGTCTCTCTATCTATTCCACACAGATGACAATGTTTTACTCAATGTTCCAACTGCCGGCTCTTACCCAGAGTGCCTATCCTGTCTGAACCAGACGGAGGCTGAGGGGCCCTGCCTGAACCACGCTTCAGCCTGAGCTTCAGCATGCGGCGAGCAGCCACACAGAACGCTCTGTAAACACTTTTGAAATGACGAATGCAAATGACAGAGTGCGGTATTCAAATAGGTGAATGTACATAGGAAAATGTATGTTATCTGAGCTGAGGAGGCTTGGACACTGTTGCTATGACACTAGTCTGAGTCAGTTGGGTCAGTTGGGTTAACTCCAATCTCGGTCAGTTGGGTCAGTTGGGTAAACTCTAGTCTGGGTCAGTTGGGTCAGTTGGGTTAGTTGGGTTAACTCTAGTCTAGGTCAGTTTGGTTAGTTGGGTTAGTTGGGTTAACTCTAGTCTGTGTTGATTGGATGTTTCATGGCTCCTACCTGTCCCATCGTCCAGAGGTCCGAAGTGGCAGATCTGGCTGATGCTGTACACCCAGCAGTTCATCTCCTCCTCCGTTTTGGCCACCAGGTAAAAGATCCGTGAGGAGGTCTTCACCACGAACAGATGCTGGTTCTGGAACTCCCTCCTGACCAGCCACTGCTCTTCCATGAGCTGGACCTCACAGTCCTTCAGGTCGATGGTGCGGATGGGCTTCCTAGACGTCTTGTTCCTGTAGTACTCCAGAACGTCAGGGTTCCCGCTCATGCGCCCACGGCGAAGCACAAACCATCGCTTCCTCCACGCCTGGGGGATGAGGGGAGAGTGGTGGGGGTTCAAACAAAAGTTAAAACTTTTGACTGCAGATCAAGAGGTTTAAAATCTGCTCCTGTATGTCGCTTTGGAAAAAAGCACCTGCTTATTGCTAAATTGACTTGTTCCATGTATTATAACTTTATATTACAGTGGAATACAGGGTCAGATCCTTTGTGCACCTGAATGGTTTATCAGTTATTTAGTTACTTTCCAAACACTTCTGTGAGAGAAAGGACAGTCCTTGTTCTGCCTTTTTTTGTTATGTTGCTGTGACTTAGGGGTAATGAATTATACAGTATGCAGTATTTGAAAAAAAATCTGCATATTGAAAACAACAAAAGCATCTCACAAAACAAAAAAAACTTCACAAATCCCTTTGTCACTATGTAAACACCTGACAGCACCAGATAAAATACAAAGCACTGTCATCATGATGGGGCCCCTCTCAGCATCAGGGCCTGTGTCAGCCTGTGTCAAATGCAATTCAGCGTGGAACAGACAGACTTAGTCATGGAAAAAGCAGTGCTGCTCCTCTGACCATGCATATCACCTAATGTTCATGGACAGACCCCCAGAATAGACATCCATGTTCTCATCTTGTGTGTTGGGAGGAACTGACAGCAATGATTCCCAGAAGTGCCACAAAGGGGAAGTTATTTCTGTGTAAAAAGAGAGTCACAAACAGCTATATCACCTTAGTAGGCTACATCCTCTGGTCATTTGGTTTTTAGATGGCCCGGTAAACTATTTAATGTTGCTGTGAGGCGATTAAAGAGCCATGTTACAGTGTGTTTTTGTTTGGTTGTTATATTTTAGCCCAACTGCCTCATGAATTCAGAATCCAGGTTATTCATATATTATTGATCTTGTCAGTAGACTGCCAGCATGACATTTTGGGAGGCATAGAATGATAACCTCCTTTTAAAAGTTAAGAAAATATTTTAAAAATACATAAATACATATTTAATGAAGGCAAGAGGACTGCTGCCAGTTATTGAGTCACTAAAGGGTGAATATATTGTCAACAACACTGTGAGGTCAATCCTCCTGTTGTTGTAGTACCATCAATATCTGCAATGTAGCTTGGCTTGTTACCCTGCCAGCTACTTCTCTCAAGAAGTCGTGTTAGACTTGTAAGACTTGTGTTGTGTTTCGAAAGGTATGAACATGACAACATGTGACCATTTCTCTTTGTTTTAAACCAAAACTTTGCCTTATTGTACCCAGAGTCCTATTCAGTCCTACCGTAAACAGAGGCTAACCCAAAGATTTACATCCATATACAGACGCACATTTACATCCATTCTTCCCACACTGTAACAGAGATAAGGCCAGTTTTGGTTTCTTCACTATCTATGTCATAACCCTTAGTGTTAACTCACTTCTTGGCGGAATCTGTATATATGATTACATCTAAACAGCAATTTGTTTAGAAACAAACTTTTGAGGATGGATAAAAATACATTACATAAACTAATTCAGAATTAAATTATGGTATTTTAATTTACAGAATTTATCTAATAAGGAAATGTATAAATAGAAGTTCACGAAAAGAGTCTTACATTAGTATACATTTATTTTCTTATGAATTCGTTCTCAACCACTGTGTCTGAAATGATGTGTTGCTGTTTCGACATGTTAGAAGACATTCACACTGTCATTGGACTGGATCCCTGGTGTCTTTCTCTGTCTTGTCTGTTTCTTCAAGTTACTCTGACGGTCCCTTACACAGAGCACTGTTCATGGTCCGACCTTACAATGGAAACCCTTGTACTTCCTGTTTGTCTGTGTCCTCCACAAAGCCCTTGAACTATATTCTGCCAAAAAAACGTCTGTGAAGTTACTCTACCTCAAGAGAAACACCACAGTCCCTCTTTCACTGTTCTAGTTTTAACAACAGTCCTCTCGGAGCTATGTTCTGTGTAAAGGAAGTGCTAACAGCCATCATACCGCCTGGTCATTTCTGCCTGTCGGGTCATTTTGAAGTGCTTGGCAGGACTTCCCATGTTTCGCAATACACACCCAAATTTCACAGAATATAACACCCTCAACGCCAAACTCCTAATGGGTGTGTTGCCTCTTCCCTCCCACACAATAACACTCTCACATGATCCCAACAGAATAACACTCATGCAGTTAAGTTCCATTTATCTTGATGTGGAAAGACACAATTTCAAAACAAAGTTTAAAGCGAAAGACGATGTTTTGCTCACAGGTGCAGGACAAAAACAACACAACCAAAAGGGACCTCCAAGCAAGTCTACGTTGTGGACCATGGGAAAAACATCTATTGTTTTGAAAGAGCAGCGATGCTGAACATCAGTATTGACTACAGTACCACTACTGTGAAAATGAGGAAGAAAGACTCAGAGATAGAAAAACCAGAAGCTGTACACTAATCCTGATACGTGTCCCAGCTAGCAACATGCAAAAGGAACATCTGAAAATGTTAATGTAAACAGCTGCGCAGCAGAGCTGTTGTGTTGATAGAGGAACATCTCTATTTTCTGTCTGTCTTATTCCTCTCTCTCTCTCTCTCTCTCTCTCTCTCTCTCTCTCTCTCTCTCTCTCTCTCTGTGTCTCTGTCTCTGTCTCTGTCTCTGTCTCTGTCTCTCTCTCTGTGTGTCTCTCTCGTGTGCACACACACTTACAAACACATAAACACACACACACACACTTACAAACACACACACATTGCTCTGCAGCAGGAACTGGTGCTACTCCAGCTTGGGTAGAAAACATCACAATAGCACATAAAACACCCACCCAGCCTGTTACCATACTCACAAATCTCTTTAGTTTTTTCTCAGGGGGAGATTTGATGAGCCAGCCGGTGCAGACCTCATCCCCTGCGCTCATCTTGACTGCAGAGTAAATCCGTTGTGTTTTCAAGGTGTACTTGTCTTCAAGCTAATGTAACCGCTGTTGTGAAACTGAACGTATCGCCAGGCAGATCCTGTGTTCTTGTATACAGCCTACAGCCGTACCAAAAGGAGGAAGTCAAGCCATTGATCACACTGACAGACAAGGAGAGCAGAGAGAGAGAGAGAGAGAGAGAGAGGGAGTGTGTGTGTGTGTGTGTGTGAGAGAGAGAGAGAGAGAGAGAGAGAGAGAGAGAGAGAGAGAGAGAGAGAGAGAGAAAGAGAGAGGATGGGTGGGTGGGTGGGGAGAAGCGGTGTGAGTAAGCGTGCGTCTCTGACAGAATAGCGAGTGGCTGAGGAGAGAGAGGGAAAGAGGGAAGGGCGGGGGTTGTAACATTTATTTTCATATATTGGCGAGAAAACGTTTATAGAGAGAGAGAATTACGGTGTGCAGGGTGGAGTAGGACCGTACTCTCATCTAAATTTGTTTGTAAAACCAGCCACAACTAAGATCTTGAAAAGGATAAAAGACAAATGGTTGCGCCACAGAAAAATGCTGTGTGGGAACTTTTCTCTGCCATCTGTCACTTAGGCTCGTGGCTTCTTTCATACAGCATAGCTATGGAGGAAAAATAAAAACATTACTGCTGTAGAGTGGATATTTTACAGTTGATAATATTTTACATCATATGTTCGAAAAAAATTAATCATATCGATTTATTTTATTCAGTTATCAATTTCAGCAACAATGACAGTGCTTTATATTTGGAATAAATTCATTTAAAGTATATATTGCATAAGAGAACGCTATATCGCTGAATATTGGGTGAACTGTTTGGTTGTAACTGTAGAATCTGTGGTAAATAGAATGGCAAACCCTCCAAATACATTTACTTGTACACATCAGTAACTAATAACTAGTCGCCCTCTCGTGGCGCTCAATCACAGGTTCATAAAATGAATTGTGTAAACTCACGACATCGATCAAGTATTTTCACAAAGGTCGTTAGTCACCAGTGTAGTAATTTCAGGGTGACACAAGATGTTGGTTGACGGTTTTTAGAATGTTTATTTCTTAATTCACAGTGGGAATGCCCCTCTTACTTGTGGTATCGCGGCATTTCACTGCCACATCCGCGCGAGAGATGTTCTGTGCCAGGGGGCGTGTACAGGGCTCGCTCCCCGCACAGTGACGTAGGAGGTTTTTGGCCATGTCGAACTTACAGTGACTGAAATCAAATAACGTTACCGAGCCAGCTAGCTAACTGATGAAAAATAGATATTCGACACAATGTCAGATGAAGAGGTTCCGTCAACTTCCAGAGAGCCTGATCCTGAAATGGATGAGGTGAGTAGATACACGGACGGACATCTCATTTTTAGACATTTGAGGTACAGTGCAGAAGTTTGCTGTATTGTTCATTTGGGGGAGTGGGGGGTGGGGGGCTCGGGGTGAAAATGGCGCGAAGGCACATCTGCCCAGTCCTAGCGAGCTAGCTAGCTACAGATGTGAGCTAGCTAGCTAGCTTCATGTATTCAGGCAGGCTAACATGCACTGTTATGCTTATCGACATGTACATCGTAGCTGTATGACAATGTGAGTCCTGCAGACTTTTAAAGCTGTCAAAAACAGCATGGCAATACCTCCTGGTTCCACTAAAGCTACCTGCGCTGTCACTGCCAAAGTCGTCAGGTTTCTCGTAGCCAGTCTAGCTTCACACTAGCTGGCGGCCAGTCAATCACAATGTGCATTAAGCAGCCTGCCTATTAGTATACAACTGTCTATGCTTGTTGCTCATGGTACTGTCAGCAACATGTTTGCTAGTAATATGTAGCACAATATAGATAGGTAGAATCAAGCCCAATACAAATGCATTCACATTAGATATATGTAGCAAAGGCCTATGTTTGTAACAGTAATCCACGTTAAAAAATTAAAAAAAAAAAAAAAAGATATATGTATATATAACCATGAGCTAACGCAAGATAGGAGCGAATAATCATAAATACATTTCCAAAACATGTAGTTGGGTGTATTTTGAAGTTCCACTGTTTTGGGCTCGTTTACTGTTATATTTAATATCGCCTCCCATTTTCAATAGACATGTTGTACGGTTTTATGAAAGACAGACCATGTGGTATTTTCCTGGACATAACTTTGCATGTTTGGGGATCTCATGATTGGAAGCAGGCAGCTGACGACCCACCTTTCCAGCTCAAGATACCTCCCAAGGCTGTGGCTAAAGTGGAGGGCGATGTGGACCCTGAGTATGAAGAGAAGCTGGTGAGGAATCTCTGTCTCCTCGATCCAACATAACCTGCCACTCACTTTTAAGGGATTGATCGCTCCCTGCAGAGTTCAATATCGTCAATAAATAGATTAGGTAATTAATTATAGCTTACAGCAAAATCTCCCAGTATAAGAAGCAGGTAGATACCCAGAGATATGTTACGTCAAGGTGATTTAATTGGAGATCCATGTTGTTTACTCAGTAAACATTTCAAGAAACGAGAATTACAATGTAACAGTATAGATTGAGACTGAAAAACAACTCCTTGTCTGATTCTGCCTTCTGTCTCCCCCCTGTGGTAAGATAGAGGTAGTGCACATTGGGATTCATAATCAGTAGGGAGAGTAAAGATTCAAAACCAACATCATGTAAATTACCCAAACACAACTTGTCTGTTTTTCTTCTTTTTCATTGTCTCCCCTCTTCTCTTGTCTAGAAAACAGACCGAGCAAATCGTTTTGAGTTCCTGTTGAAGCAGACAGAGCTGTTTGCACATTTCATTCAGCCTGCGTCCCAGAAGTCTCCCACTTCCCCTCTGAAAGTGAAGCTCGGACGTCCGCGTGTCAAACAGGACGAAAAACAAAACCTGCTCTCTATCGGAGAGTAAGTGAAACACACAAAACCTGCTCTCTATCGGAGAGTAAGTGAAACACACAAAACCTGCTCTCTATCGGAGAGTAAGTCAAACACACAAACGACGATTGTAAGAGCACAGTAGTAAAGTGAGAGAGCAAAGAACACACTTGTGTTAAAACATCAGCGTAAAACAAATAACATCAAGGAGCAACATCAGAAAAAACATGCAGGCAGGGAAGAATATTGGTGAATGAGATATGTTTAAGAAATAACTCACTGTGCTCCAGTACAAGATAACCAAGTGTTGTCGTTGTAATCAGTGACTGTGGATCTGATTTCAGTAATCGTCACAGAAGAACAGAACAGGAAGAGGATGAAGAGCTTCTGTCGGAGAGTAGGAAGGCTGCCAACGTCCTCGTCCGCTTCGAAGAGTCTCCCTCCTGTAGGACGCTCTTGTTTTGTTTGACTGTCACTCCTGCCTCTGTCGCCACACTGCTCTGAAAGAATCAGATCTCTGAAGATACTAAAACATATTTAGATCTCTGAAGATACTAAAACATATTTAGATCTCTGAAGATACTAACATATTTAGATCTCTGAAGATACTAAAACATATTTAGATCTCTTAGATACTAAAACATATTTAGATCTTAGATACTAAAACATGTTTAGATCTCTGAAGATACTTAACTTACAACATATTTCATTTGTTTTTACCGTATGAAACGTCTCGTCAGATGTTAAAAACGGAACGCTGAGGGATTACCAAGTCAGAGGGCTCAACTGGATGATCTCTCTGTACGAGAACGGCATCAACGGGATCCTGGCTGATGAGATGGTAATGACACAACTCGTAACGTAACGACCGGTGTCCAATCAAACGTGTCTTCCCTGTGGGCCCCTGTCCCGATTGAGATTGGGCCCAACTAATCCTGTACTTGTGTGTTGCACCCCAGGGCTTAGGGAAGACCCTGCAGACCATCGCTTTGCTAGGATACCTGAAGCACTACAGGAACATTCCGGGCCCTCACATGGTGTTGGTTCCCAAGTCAACGCTACACAACTGGATGAATGAGTTCAAGAGATGGGTGCCGACTCTGAAGGCTGTTTGTCTTATCGGAGACAAGGATGCTCGGGTATTGAACTGTCATTTTTTAACTAGTCTCCTACAGCAGTTGTGTAGGTTTCATATGTTGGTGGGACATATTTAACGGTCGCATTCCTCAGTTATTAAAATATTAAAAAGCAGTCTCACACATTTTAAAATAAAGCTATGCTCCTGGCCTACATATTGTCTTAACTATATATCGATCACTATCAAAGACTAGAAACGTAAGAATTACTGTATTGATTGGGTCCTACTTGTCTAGGCTGCGTTTGTGCGTGACGTCATGATGCCTGGAGAATGGGATGTGTGTGTGACGTCCTATGAAATGGTCATCCGAGAAAAGTCTGTGTTCAAGAGGTTCAACTGGAGATATCTGGTCATCGATGAAGCTCACAGGATCAAAAATGAGAAATCCAAAGTAATTATCTCCCCTTCATATGTACCCTTTATTTCAACTTCCATCATTCTGTATACAGTCGTTTTTTATCCGATTATCAGAAGCTCCCACGGTGTTCAGTGGTGAAACTCATTTCAGATTTGTCATCTGTCCTCAGCTCTCTGAGATTGTGCGGGAGTTTAAAACCACCAACCGCCTCCTTCTCACCGGCACGCCGCTGCAGAACAACCTCCATGAGCTGTGGGCTCTGCTCAACTTCCTCCTACCGGATGTCTTCAACTCTGCCAACGTAAGTCTCCCCCCGCCTGGAAACACTGCTCTTGATCCAGTCCTGTCCTCCAGGTGAAATACAGAGGACACCCCCACGGTCCATATCTCTGCTCAGACGGTATGTTGCTGCGGAAAAAGAGATGAGTGTTGCTCTGCGTCGAAACACCCTTTGGGTGTTTATTTCGTTAAATGTCTTTGTCTCTGATGTCACATATACACCAGATTCAGTGAGACTCAGTCATTCGCTGAACTTCTAAGCATCAAGGGACCACACTGTTGTCTTTCTGAGAGAAAAGTCTCGCCCCAAGCACAGTCATCATCCCTCAGACTCATCCCAGTGTCGAGGCTCGTAGACTGCCCCCTGAGCGCTCTGCTCAACAAACGGATCCTGTCGCAGCTTCTCCAGATTGCATCTCTGAATCAAAAGGAAATCCTCTCGTCTCATTATCTGAAGGCTGCGAGCTGTTACCCAGCATTCTACAGCATCGGGAACAGAACAACATTTCTTTTGTATTTTTTTTTTTACATTTTCAGGACTTCGATTCTTGGTTCGACACAAACAACTGTCTAGGGGACCAGAAGCTGGTTGAGAGACTGCATGCGGTAAGCTTTGATTTGAATTCCTGGTCCTTAGAGAATACCTACCCAAACTGCTCACTGTGTGTTTCTCTGTAGTTAGTTTGTACCTGAAACGGGAAACAATCTCACCGAACACAAAACATGCACATATAAAATGTTTTGCAACCCTGTCATGGGTTTGAAGCTTCCCCCTGACATGATGTGAATGGTGTTTCGCTGTGTGTGGTATGTTTGTTCAGGTTCTGAGGCCTTTTCTCCTGCGTCGCATCAAAGCGGAGGTGGAAAAAAACCTACCTCCTAAAAAGGAAGTGAAAATTTACCTGGGACTGAGTAAGATGCAGAGAGAATGGTGGGTATTTCTGACAGACTGGAGCTTTTATTCCACTGTAACCCGTAGAATCTATTTGAGATGCTTCGTCCTTGAATATGTCTGCATCTGTTACAGGTACACTCGTATCCTGATGAAGGACATCGACATCCTGAACTCAGCAGGGAAGATGGATAAGATGCGTCTGCTGAACATCCTCATGCAGCTGAGGAAGTGCTGTAACCACCCCTACCTGTTTGACGGGGCCGAGCCGGGGCCCCCCTACACCACAGACACACACCTGGTCATCAACAGTGGCAAGATGATGGCTCTGGACAAGCTTCTGCCCAAAGTCCAAGAACAAGGTTTCCACGCAGATTGTTTTTCATTTATTTACATAATAGGATGTGAATGAGATAAAAAATTACTCTGATTTATATTGAGGAGATGGGAGGAATTGAGAAATGTAATATTGCATGAATAGATACAGGTACTTTTTTTCTGTGCCAGTCAGAATACCTATTCTTTGAACCTGATGATTATCTCTGCAAAGAGTGAGGACATCCTTATGCCATGCAGACTCCTATCTCCGCTTCCTGACTGAATTTATGCTGAATTCCTCATTAGCTCATGTTGGGTTTTTTGATGAGGAAAGTTCATTTGACTGTCAAATAGGCTCATTTGACATTACATTAATTAAACCTTACTGCCTTGCAAGGGAGCCTCATGAATAATCTGTTAGTTTTCTTTGCCCTCTCTCTCTATGAAGACAGGAATTGCTCCTTGCTCCTGTGCCCTGGCTGTGTGCCGAGTTCTGTAACCGTCCGACTGTACTGTCTGATTGGCCGTAGGGTCTCGAGTGCTCATCTTCAGTCAGATGACCCGCGTCCTTGACATCCTGGAGGACTACTGCATGTGGAGGGGTTATGAGTACTGTCGTCTGGACGGGAACACGTCACACGAAGCCAGACAGGTAGAGAAGAGACACGTCTGCAGTCCTCACACACCAAAACAAGACTCCTCCATCCTCTGCTCTGTGTTGCTTTTCCCTCCCTGCCACAATGAAGACATTTGAAATATTGTACATAATGTTGTTTTTTTTTCTTCTTCCTTGTGAACATGTTTTGTAGCAAGCCATAGAGGCCTACAATGCTCCGAACAGTAGCAAGTTCATTTTCATGTTGAGCACCAGAGCTGGGGGTTTGGGCATAAACCTGGCAACCGCCGATGTGGTCATCCTGTACGACTCTGACTGGAACCCTCAAGTAGACCTGCAGGCCATGGTTAGAAACATCTCAGTCCTGTCTGTGTTGGATGTTAAAGAGTCACTATCGCTAATGTCCCTGAAGTACGACCGAATTCCTTCTTGCTGGAGCCTCAACTGCTCGTCTTAAAATACCTCGGATGAAACGACGGGGTTTCCTTAACGCCTGACTGATGATTAGGGGTGGGGAAAAAATCGATTCACATTTGAATCGCAATTCACATCATTTCACAAATGTATAAAATCGGGGGGGGGGGGGGTTGTGTTTTTTTTGTTGCAATGTAATTTATTCAATTTTTATTTATTTATCATGAATCGATTTTTTATCGATTCGTGACCCCAAGACTCAAATCGTGAGGTACCAAAAGATTCCCACCCCTACTGATGATGTTGTGTTTGTTTGAAATGTAGACTCTGAAAGGCAACCAGTGTGTTTGTGTTTGACCCTCTAGGACAGGGCTCATAGAATTGGTCAGAAGAAACCAGTGCGTGTGTTCCGCCTCATCACTGATAATACAGTCGAGGAGAGGATTGTAGAGAGAGCTGAGAGGAAGTTGAGGCTAGACTCCATTGTTATTCAACAAGGTATTTAGCATGGCTTGTATCACAAATGTATCGCAAAACAATCAAGATAGTTTTCAACACGTTTTAACGATTGTAATTCCACAAACCACAGACTCTCCTTTAGTTTTGTGGAGTAACCTCTGTGGAAAACCTTCTTTGGGACAGGCAAGAAAAGGACTTTACGTTAGGAGATGAACTGGAGCTTGGCATGGTTGTGTTTCCCACCACGATGCTGTGTGCGTCTTAGGGAGGCTGATCGACCAGCAGTCCACCAAACTGGGGAAGGACGAAATGCTGCAGATGATTCGCCACGGCGCCACGCACGTGTTCGCCTCCAAGGACAGTGAGCTCACGGAGGAAGACATCAACACCATCCTGGAGCGAGGAGCTAAGAAGGTGAGCTATGCCTCGCGGCAGTGGGACTCTTGCGTCCAGCCGGGACGCAGTGTAACTGTTGTGATGTTTGTCCCAGACGGCGGAGATGAACGAGCGCATGGAGAAGCTGGGGGAAGACTCTCTCAGGAACTTCACCATGGACATGGGAGCCGCAGAGACCAGCCTCTACAACTTTGAAGGGGAGGATTACAGAGAGAAGCAGAAAGTAAACAACCTTCAGACCCGCGGTTTTTACGGTTATATTTCAAAAGTATTATTAATGGGACTCGATGGAGTTGATTGGAGTTATGTGTTGTGTTTACATTCTCATTGTACTGCACTGGGGATGGGTGTGGATCTTTGGTGAAACTACTGCAGATTAAGCGGTCTCAGGTTCAGATCCACCCTGTAATGTAGCTTTGGAGAAAAGCGTTTGCTGTTTAAGAACCCATCTGCCTCCCAGTTATAACGGTCACCATACAGGGCCGAGTCTTGCACTGACGGCTGACCCCACGCGGGCCTCTCCTTTCAGCTGAGCATGATGGAGTGGATCGAACCTCCTAAACGAGAGCGGAAAGCCAACTATGCGGTGGACGCGTACTTCAGAGAAGCCCTGCGCGTCAGTGAACCTCGGGCCCCGAAGGTAACGCTCACTCACACATTAATCACCGGGAAATTTCAAGGGCGGCCTTGCCTACAGTGTGTGCTACAGAGGATGGCTTTTGCAACTCGACTCCATTTTCAGCCGTGTTGATGCGATGCTGGTCAGTGGAGTCATGAGGGGTGTTCAGTGGTAAATGTTGGTCTGGTCCTTGCGGTGGTAACTGAGACGTGTTGACTGGCTTTCAGGCTCCTCGGCCGCCCAAACAGCCCAGCATCCAGGACTTCCAGTTCTTTCCCCCTCGCCTGTTTGAGCTGCTGGAAATGGAGATCCTTCACTACAGGAAGACCATAGGCTACAAGGTGATTTTATTTTTTAATGTATTTTGGGGGGGAGAGTTTTTAATGCTTTATTAGACGGTTCTTAGGTTGAAGTGTGACAGGAAAGGCAAGAGGAGAGAGAGAGGAAGATATGCAGCTCAGGGATTTGAACCCGGGTCGCTGCGGTAAGGCCTCAGCCTACATGGTCTACGCACTTATCTGGTGAGCCGCCAGGGTGCCCATTGTCTAGTTTTTAAATTGGCCCTCCTGGGCAATAACGATCACCGTGACCTGCGAGTCAGCTGTCGTGCAGTATGGAACAAAATCCTTTCAATTCCACAATACCTCCAGTGGCACTTCCTGCAAACACGATTTTTTAGAGTGGCTCTGTATTTGAGAAGTTCTGTATCGGAAAAAACGACAGTTTGAATTCCCTGGCGCTGGCTCTGGACTGAGGCAAATGAGTTGTGAGAGAGTGGACAGAGTCAGGGTGTCCCAGACAGAGGGGCCGGGGTCCTCGCTGGGCCAGGGAAGCAGCTGCCAGCACCTGAACAGCGGTGTCTTGGTGCCAGGCACACAGTCACACACGCCCCCTCTAATGCCACCTGTTCCCTGCATACATCTGCCCAGGGCTCTGCTGTCACCCTGGATCGGCCGGTCTGTGGCCCCTGCTCTTACAGAGAAAGAGAGGGGAGATGGGGGGAGGGAGGGGAGAGAGAGAGGTGGGGCCAGAGAGAGGTGGAGGGATGCAGAGTCCCTGGAGCCTGAGAGTGTTCTGTCCCTCCGTGGTGCTCCAGGTGCCCAGGAGCCCTGATGTCCCCGGCTCTGCCCAGGTGCAGAAGGAGGAGCAGAAGAAGATCGACGAGGCGGGGCCTCTAACAGCCGAAGAGACGGAGGAAAAGGAGAAGCTGCTGACGCAGGTACAGTGTGACCCCGAGGGGACACCGTACAGGCAGTCCGTCGTTTCAAAATAAACCACACCATCTTTTTTCAGATCATAGATGCAAAATGTTAAATTTTTACAATCTAAAACTCCTTTTGATCTGGTAGGGGTGTTCCTATCAAAAGTAAGTGGATCTAGTATTTACTTGGACCTGCTGCAGTTTGGGGCTTGTTTGTTTTCCACTGCTTGTTATGCAGGGCTTCACCAGCTGGAACAAGCGAGATTTCAATCAGTTCATCAAAGCCAACGAGAAATACGGCCGTGACGACATTGACAACATCGCCCGTGAAGTGGAGGGCAAAAGCCCTGAGGAAGTCATCGAGTATTCTGGTGAGATACACAAGATTACTGCTGTTATCATCCACATCATCTGAATAAACGTTTTATTTGCTCCAGTTTCCAAAATATTATTACTTGCTTATTTTTGACAAAAATTCAGACATGCGTCATTGATAAATGCATGTCAATCCAGTGCTCTAAAACATATTTTTTCGCATTCAAGCCATTTTCTGGGAGCGCTGCAATGAACTCCAGGACGTTGAGAAGATCATGGCCCAGATCGAGCGTGGGGAGGCTCGGATCCAGCGCAGGATCAGCATCAAGAAGGCGTTAGACGCCAAGGTGCCGCCCGTGTTTCAAAGCTCCCTGTCAGTCTGAAGCTAGGTCATTCAGCCAGCTTCTCACGGTCGGGCCCTAACCTCGTATGTTGGCGTGTGCTGCAGATTGCGAGGTACAAGGCTCCGTTCCACCAGCTGAGGATCCAGTACGGGACCAACAAAGGCAAGAACTACACCGAGGAGGAGGATCGCTTCCTGATCTGCATGCTGCACAAGATGGGCTTTGACAAGGAGTGCGTCTACGAGGAACTGAGGCAGTGCGTCCGGAACGCTCCGCAGTTCAGATTCGACTGGTTCATCAAGTCCCGGACAGCCATGGTACGTACGGAGATGACAGTTGAAAGAAAAAGTGAAGGGGCGACGGGATTAACAAAGGGTTCATCGATGGTTGTTTGATGTAGGAGCATCTGTTTCAATACTGTTGCGTGTTTCTCAGGAACTGCAACGCCGTTGTAACACACTCATCTCTCTCATCGAGAAAGAGAACCTGGAGATTGAGGAGAAAGAGAGAGCTGAGAAGAAGAAGAGAGCTCCCAAAAGCCAAACAGTAACGGATGTTTACAGCTTTTGGAAACAATGATGTGTATTGACTCAACTAACTTAATCCTCATGTCCAGGGGGTGGTTAATGAGTAAAGATTTAATAAAGGGGATTTAAGAACCCGACTGTGTAAAAAAATATTCTGCTTCTCATTTATTTTTCAGGCTCACAAAAGAAAAGCTGATGGATCCTGCGAAGCTGGAAGAAAAGACAAGAAGTCCAGAGCCTGACCCTAGGCCTTCGTCAGAGCCTGAAGCCTGGGTCAGAGCCTGAAGCCTGGGTCAGAGCCTGAAGCCTGGGTCAGCCTGAAGCCTGGATCAGAGCCTGAAGCCTGGATCAGAGCCTGAAGCCTGGATCAGATTCTTAAGCCTGGGTCAGAGCCTGAAGCCTGGGTCAGAGCCTGAAGCCTGGATCAGATTCTTAAGCCTGGGTCAGAGCCTGAAGCCTGGGTCAGAGCTGAGGAACACTTGCGTAATCAATCTTTCATCTGAATCATACTGAGGTCACAGGTTTGGTCAATCATAAAAAATAAAAAATAAATGAAATGTTAGTCAACAAAACACAGCTATTGTTACTTGTCGAAGTGAGTGGCTTCTCTAATTTTTTAAGACATTTTGTAAAACTCTTTTTGCAGTTGTTTGATGCACTTTGAAACCTAACATGCTGTCGTGTCAGTCTAAATCTGTTCTGTTGTTTTATCCAGCTCCGGGCCTGAGAGGTTATAAGCTAGTGCCGCAAAGGGGAATGCCAGGGAGTGTTAGATGGCATTTTGGTGGATATTGAAACCTGGCATGGTTTCATATGTAACATTTGCACTGCCAGAGCTGGTGTTGTTTGGCAGCGTGAAGAAGAAAAACAGCTTTGTATGTTTTCATTTTTTTCTGCATTTGGCTCTTGCAGGTCTGTGTTTGACATATTCTCTTACAAAAAGTGATTTGTATGCACCTTGTAGCCCATCGCTTAGTTTGCACAATTACTGCTCTTACGTTAAATTACATTTTATCTTACCTTTTAAGCATAACTTGAGTAGTAGTATTTTAACAAAACAATGATGTACCCTGCTTTTGCTATATAATTTTTTTTATGTATGAATTCCGTGTTATTAAAACAAAACCAGCCAAATCTGGTTCTATGTTACTGGCATTTTTCGATTAATTGAAACGAGTTGTTCCAGAAATTGGAATCACATGCAGATCACAATATGTTGCCTGTTTGTGGCTCAGATTCTTGCAGTTGAAGTGCATTGCATGCACACATGGGGGCAACACAACGCTGTCTTGAACTCATGATAGCTGTAGCAGCAGAATAAACTGACATTAGATATAATCTGTATTTAGCCAATCTACACTTAACTGCTGGTGTAGTAATCCAAAACATGACCATTTTATTTACTTTCTGACATTGTTTGTAATTACATTTGTCACGTCGCCATTAACAAAGAACACATGTTTTAAAAGGAGTTCAGTGATTAAAACTTTGATGGCTTTTTAAAAATAATTTCGCTGAAGTTGTAGGAGGATTGGCAAAACATTAAGATTAGCAGAGGATGTTGTACGTGCTGTCAGTAAGCTTGTGTGAACCAGTCAAATTACATAAGAGCATTGACGCTCCAGGAGGTTGCAAAGATGCCCTTGAGTGCATGTCTAGTTGGCCAATAAACACTGTCTGAACAGCCAGTGATAATGGCTTCTATTCCCACTGTCAGGGAGTAATAGGAGGATGGGCAAACCTTGGCTCGTCCCCAAGTCAGTTTTTACACCCTGACGGCTGCCTGTCAGATTGTGAGAGAACCTCTCCTTTGAGAGTTTGCTGTACATCTGTTTAGAGGGGTTCATTCTACCTTGTGTGAGAGAACACAAGCCATGTTAGCTTAATGTTAATTCTGAGTCCCCCCTCGCTCTCTGTCTCTCTCTTGCTCTCTCTCACCATCTTTAGTCTGTACTTTGTCATGAATAATCTTTATTTTTTTATGATTATTCACATCATTACACCATGTAATGCTGTTTCTTTCCGTCTCTTCTAAAGACATGCTTCCTGTTATCCAGTTGTAAAGCCCAGGGTTGCGAGCCCCTAAATGTCACTTGAGTGCCCGGCCACATCTGGATGTGACTTGATTGGAAATCAATGCGACTTCGTGGGACCTCTGGTTGTATTCTGCCACAGGTTGTAGCGTGCAGTGTGAGTAGTCACCTGGGTGTTCAGAATGGGCACCGCGACGACACTAATCAAGACCAGCTGTCATGCTGCCGAAGGTAAAGGCCGGCATCCAATCTCCGCGCAGATATGTGTGTGATGGAAAGAAAGTAACTATTATATTACTGAGGCAGCAGAGATATGATTGTGTCCAACACCTGTAGAGGTGCTCAAATTAACCTCCCTACTCAGTCACAGAAATTCCTCTTCCTGGGGCCCCGGATTAGTCATTACAATCCAAATGACTCCCATTCTGAATAACATTCTCATGTTTTCTGTCGGTTAAATGAGCTGGAAATCCAATCTCCACAATTTATTTGGAGGACTGTGTCATATCTTGCTATTGCATTGCATTTTTTCTCTCTTTGTCTACAGAGACAGTATCAGAGAGAAACGAATAGGCCTAAATAAAATTCATAAAACATGGCTACATGATTCCCTAGTCTTTTTCCAAGTTATGAGTAATACCATTACTATCAACCGTGTGACTAGAATTGACATTTATTTTGCTTTTTTATTTTTTAACCATGTACATAAAGAAGTTAAGCTTGATAAAAAATCAACTGCATAAAATCATTGAATGGAAATTTGTTTTTACACCCATGATGTGACCAGATAATATTCATGCAGGTTTGGTTTTGTATTTAATTAGATTTTGTTTATGTAACTTTTCCTTTGCCTTTGATATGTTATCAAACCTCCCATTAACTGTTTGCCTCATTTCTAACACAAACAACTAAAACATTTTAAAAAAATGTCTTGATTTCTTGAATTTGGGGCTGTTGCAATTGCTTCATTCAGAAATGCCAAACAGCGCCATGATTCAGTGTCATATATGACATGATCAATTACTGTCATATTAATCTAGTTTTGTATTAATGTGCTGCCTCTATGTCTCTCTATCATTTGAGAGCTCTCTCATTGGAGCTGACAGCAGAGAATATTACAGCACAGTCTGTTGAGAAATGTTGTTTCTTAGCAACAGGTCTTTAAATTGTACCAGAGTTATTTGTAATACATTAGTGCTAGCCAATTGAAATGCAAAATGATTACTTTTGCATGGAATAAACTGATGAGAAAATCCAAGTAGATATTCAGTCATTTCTCAAAATCCAGTGGATGTGAACACCACATGGTCCTGTCTGTTTCTTAGTTTGGAAAACTACATCTGAGACCAAGAAAGTCCATATTTTGTCTCCTGACAATTGCTCTCTACCCCAGCTCCATCAGTCACCCTGGACAACCGTTGTTATATCCTTTCTTTCAAGCAAAGCCATCCTTCTGTCTGTGGGAACCGGAACAGAACTCACTGTGAAACATGTCTACTGCTAATCTGTCTTCTGAACGATTCTCTTAATGTGGGCTCTGGAGTGATGGTGGAATGTTATTTAGAAATGCTGTTTATAGCTTGATGACTAATATCCACTAATGACTACTGTACCTACATATACATAGCCTACATAAACATCTACTTCTTTTCTTGCAGAGACACCACAAGACATGTCAAACAAGATAAAAAAATTTCGAAGGTGGAAACTGAACTGTGTTCAGAAATACTCACACTACTGGAGAAGATGTTCTCATTTTCCACACACACTCAGCTCAACTAGTGCATCAAAGATGTTCCTGTCAACAACCATTAAATCTTTTCAGTTTGAGGGGTCAGACTGGTTGCTAAAAATACTAATTGGCTGTAAACTGGTTTCAGTAGCGTCTGAAGCCGTTTGATAAGTTCCCTATTGTAAGAGTAAAGGACTTTGAATTTGTCTTTATTAGGATTCTGCCCAGATGATGAATGACTCTGTCAGATCTCTACCTACTAGTCGAAAATGTATCTCTTTAAAATTGATTTGCTTAACTTTATTTTTTTTCCCTGAGATGTGGACTTGACAAAGGGCCATTGAAGACTGGCTTCAGGGAGAATAATCATTCTGTACAAGATGCAACTGGAGATAACAGTTGAGTAAATCTTTAAAGGGTCACTGGGTTCTTGAATTTGTCTCCACTCCTGCGATTAATTATTTAGATGTTTATACACAATACCTTTGTCTTTACTGTACGTCTATCTCCATACATATGAGCAGAACATTTCAGAATTATTGTAAATAAGTATTAATAGTTTTCCAGTTGAACTTACCTTCTATTTTAACTGGTCATGCTCATATTTAATTAATTGCTGATGCTGACAATTAATACGTTTTCATTGCGATTAGCACCGTTCATCATTCCATCTCAGATTAGCCGGCAGTATAGGGTCCACTAAGGACACAAATTTGTTTAAACTCAAACATCCATTAGTGTTTCTCTCCGAGAACATTCCTCGATCAGGTAAAGCAGCGTGAAATCAAAGGTTGGTGATGTCATCATGTTTGACGGGTACAACGGCTATAGCCGTTTTCTGCACTCTCTACGAGGTTTCTTTGCAACACATCTGAACCCAGTAGTGAATTTCTGATTAAATATGGAATAATTTCAACTGTCGAACAGCTCAACAGGAACATCTGACGTAGGCCTATCTGAAGTGAGCTTCAGACTTCTCAAGCTTTGCTTTGAAAGAATTGGTTCATCAAGGCCACCTTTATGCATGCTTACAAGGCATCAGGAAAAGTAAATCTCTTTCATCCCCTGTGAACACAGGTTCGAAATCAAACTACAAAGACTTGCACACTTTGAAATGTTAAACTCATGAAAGGGACACTATAGGGCTGAAGTTGAAAAGAAATCCAACTTATTTCCATCTAGATTTTTTTAAGACTGACTAAATCTTGTTAAATGGCTACGTATTGTTTAAACGTATTTTAACTTTCTGCGTTTGGTCGTATGTGGTAAAAGAAAAACAATTTCAAGAACTAGATTTGAATAGGCTGCTGGTGTCTGTGGGTGTAGTTAGACATGTAAGTGAGGTCACATCGGGGGAAGCGCGTGTTCCCCTTTGGGGAATGGCTGCATGGTGCTTTCTGCAGTTCCAGAAATGAAGAGGGAGCAAGACTTTTTTTTACAAAAAATGCGCCCACCCGCGCCACCTAGCAAGAGTGTCCTTCAGTTACAGCCACGATACACCTGCTAGCTGAAGCGATACTCCTAAACATTTAAGAAGCTAATGTTACTAGCTAGCTGTGGAAGACAACCCATAGGTAACCTTGGCACTGACTAGCCCAACCAATCCGTTTTACTTAAGTATCCTGCCCACATTTTGAGTGGTAGAGGGCGTTAATTTATCTCCACTTGGTATCACAACCTAGACTTAAATAAAATTTCCGAACTATAGACGAGCAATGCTCCACAAAAAAGGCCCATGGTTCAGCCAGAGCCTGCGCTTGAAAAGGAGTTTACGCGAAAATGCACAACTCAGGTTCGGCGGCGCTAGCCAACTGCAACTCTTGTAAAAGGTAAGCCACGTGGTTAATTTACTTAGATGCCAGCACTGGCTTTCTTGATTAATGCAACAACAAAAAAATGAATTAGCTTGGGTTAGGTAAGAGTACAGTATATATAGCCTGTGTTATATTAATATATCGATACGTGTGGGAGACTGTATGTTTTGAGATTGGAGCTGCTTTTGTGCTTGTATGTTGGTGACGGAAAACTCATTAGCATAGATTTTAAAAGTTATTTTTACTTATGTTGTGAAGAGGAATGGCAATCCAAGAGAGAACATTGGGATTAATATCTAGTAGTAGCCTATTGTGGTCACTACTCTATTAACTTACTCTATAAATGGTCCAGTGTGCAGGCTATAGCAATGGGATGTACTTTATAAGGCAATAAAAAATATGTTCTTTACAATTAGAAATGACATATCTACTATTTAAAACAGTATATTTAAGAGCACCGCCTGTAGTTAATTCTGACTTTAAAGCTTTTAAGTTTCCTAACTGGATGCGCTATTGGTTTTCTTAATCTATTTAGGCATTCGATGTGGTTCAAGAATAATCTTTCTAAGCCTGGACGTGACATGGCAGAATAGCAGCCTCATTTATATGGAGGGATTAGAGAATGAATTTCTTTACAGCATGACAGTGAATACGCTGGCTCTGCCAATAGGTCTCGAGGGTTATAACACATTCACGCACTTAATACACCTACCAAATGTCAAATAATCCCCTTTAATTTGTTGTATCTACTGTAAGCAATTATCCTGAGTAGAAATAATTGTGAGGTCAAGTCATTTCAAGTAAATTAGTCAGATTGACCAACATTTTAGTGCATACTGCATGTGATATACCAAGTTTGGTTTTGATTGTCCCTTTAACATTGTCACAATGAGGGTTTTAGGAATGCAGGACCATAATTCACTTAGAGACAGATGTCTGTCAGTTAGATGACCGTCCATGAGAATGTTTATATTGGCGTTAAATGATGTAGGAATGTAGGTATAATAATTTTTTGGCTGTAATCCTGAAGGGCTTCAAGCAGATCCTTTGTTTGTCTTAGTCAGGGCAGCAAGTTCTTTAGAGACAAACTGTGTAAATCATGGATTACGGGGAGGGAACACACTGCATACAGATTCACGTCAAGGACGTCCCAGCAGACTGCTGTCAGGAAACAAGTACACCGACGAACCTCATAGAGAACATCAAGAACTGTTGGGTGAGGCCACATGATATCAAAACCAGTATGGTTTTTAACCACACATTTTTTTCAGTTGCAAGATCTTGTTGAGTATTTAAACATGACACGGATCACATCCAACAGTCTCTGCTTCCTGTCTAACCTTCAACTGTGCTGTGATCGTGACTCCTGGTGTTAGTTTTATCAGACTAAATCTGCCCTGTTCTGCCCGAAAGCGTACTGTCACCATGTCACAAAATATCGCTTCATCTCTATAGGTGGACACACATTTGACACTCCTAATTAGAAGTTTCCAGAGTGAATTTACCTCCAGCTGGGGTGACATGGCTTAGTAAGAGTTTTACAACCACCTTCATTGATTTGCAGATTATCTCGCACCCGAGCCTGGAGCTTGTTGTCCCTATGGGACAATTAGGGTGGTGAAACAAATGTGGGAAAGAGTCTGGAAATATCCCAGGCCTCTCTGGGGTGTCAGAGATCAAGACAGTAAAGTAAGTAGACTCCAGTTGGAGGCTGCCTCTTAACTTTGTTCCTCTCTTAACCCTCTGCTGCTCTGCCTTCTGGACGGCTTCATGTCTTCGTTCAGAAGCTCACGAGGAGCCAAGGGAGTCCGCCGCCATGATGAAAACACCTCGTAATGTCTCGACCTCGGAAACAGTTCTTCAAAACAACCTTCACTAGCTTTCCCTCACGAGACTTGCAACCAAATAATACAATTTGAACACACGAGAACTCACCCCGGCTCATCATACTTCTGCAATAAAGCATTGACACAATTATTTTGATGGCTTTATTTGCTTCGAAACGTTTTTGACGAGAGGAATCAAGAATCTGGGAACAATGTGAGACAGAGCAAAAAAAAAAAAATCTATTTGCCGATAGCTGATCTTTATCATTCACACGCCTCACCACTTTCTGCCCGGTCTTCAGGGCCCGATCCATTCCCAGCCTGCTACTGAGCTGGTCAGAAAATCCAATAAACCTGGGATTCGTTCTTCAAGCTCAACCCCTTCCTGGCCTCCCCTCCCTCCTCCACACATTCTCTCCCCACGGCTGCATTGCTAATGCCTCCCCCCTTCAGGATATCCGTAAATCTCAGTTCTTACTCTTGCCTCAAATCCTACATAAACTTTGCCCATTGGGCAATCAGTCTTAAAGCATCTCTACGGTTCAGAATCATGTACTCACAGCAGGTCTGCTGGTAAGTGCCAAGCAGAGAGACCCACAGCCCAAACAGTAGTTGATTATTTCATTGTCAATGCAGATCTAAGGGCAAGCTTCAAGTTAGCACTTAAAAACAGTTTTAATTGAATTAATTGATTTAAGAAATATTCTCACTTCTGCCAAGGTTACCTGCCAATAAAAGGAACAAAGATTTGACTGAGCAGCGTGAGTCACCCCTGCGGGGTTGTTCACGTCTAACATGCTTGACTGTGTGGCCCTTGATTAGCTCTACTTTAGACAAGCCAGCTTTGATTGTGTCAAGATAGTCTTTCGGGAGGATTACCTTGAGTACACCCCTGAACTGCATTGACACACGGAGGATTTCAAGTACGTCAGGAAGAAATGCATTAATTGGCGTAAAAGTACATAAAGTGTCCCGCTGCAAAAAACTTTTTTGGGATGACGCAAACTGGAGCATAACCCAATTAGTGTCCAAAGACAAGAGACTTGCTAGAATTTACATTTATATTCTTCGAAATCGTGTTTACCAAATGTCTTTTGTTAACCATTCATACGTGTCAGTCTGTTGCCTTAGTACGTGTTGATTTGTATTCTGTTCAGGTACGCAGCGAGGAGGCTGGGAGAACGAGGTACAGATGTTCTTTATTTTTTTTGCCGGAGCATAAAAGATGAGGAACAGGCCTACTAGATTCAAACTGTCAACAGTGTTGTCTGGATAATACAGTTTAGATTTGGGAGGCGTATATATATGAAGACTGTAAAAAAGATTGACTAATGGGCATCACCTGTATTTTAATTGGTTCAATTAATACAAATCTCTTGTTTTTCAAGCGCAAACACTCGTGAATATTCATCAGTAACATGTTCATTTACCTGTGGGCATCATCTGGTCTTGTTTCATTGGTCTGCAGCTTTTGACTGGTGTGGTAAACATACCAGTTATCATCTTTGTGAATATTTGGGGACTTGAGCCACTGAGAATGTGATAACATTTTAGATGCAAGGAAACTGCAAACATACTCAGTCTGCCGTTGGTGAGTAGACAGCACAGAGGCCTCCACATATCTGCTCCCAGTTTTTAAATATAGATTTCACCCTTGAGGGTGTAACTGATAAATGTGACCTTGAATGAGTCATTAATTAGATTAATTTCACTCCAATCATGTCCCTTTGCAGACAGGGCAGGCAGAGAGAGAGGGCAGGAGAGAGACTTCCTCTCTCTCTCTGTCTTCCTGTTGAGACATACACAGAAGGAAACACTACACAGCTCATTTCAGAAAGCAGACTTCAGTCTTGGAGGGAAGCCAAATTGTTTTTGATGATGGAAAAAAGCCTGACAGTAATAGTAATAAAGTCTGATTTACCAAGGCAGAGGAAATTAACATAAATTAGATGACATCAGACACTGAATCAACATTCATAGTACGATCATTATTGCTTAGTTAGCCTAGTGTAATATGATAACTGTGAATGTTCTTACACTTTCTTCCAATTGCCATAAATGCCTGTAGACCCATATCTAAAACGCTGTGGTCTTAGAATTCTTCAAATCATTCTATGAAAAATTACTTTTCCTCTGTTTAAACTGCAGTAAATCGGATCCTAAATGGGAGTTTCGGCTTTTCTCAGTTTTCACCATATGGAAGTTGGTAGAGGTAGCCGTGTTGGGGCAATTGTTAGGCACACTCCCAACAAAATGTCAGTCACAACAATGGATATTGGAACCGTTTGGTGACATTGGATGACGTTGCCCGGATGACAAGCTGGGTATAGCAGCAGGATAAAACTATTTTCAGATGTGGAGCTCAAACTTGACTGACATATGTCATGTTAGGCTGCATACTCAAAAATAATCTGTCTCTTGAAGTTTAAATATCTTTTGCCTCCTTGGGAGACAGTGAAAAGCTATCGTCTTCCTTGAAGGCAATTAAACAGTTGTGCTCGATTTCCCATGTCACTCTGCAATCTGGGAATCCAGATGTTTCAGCAGTCTCGCTTGCAAAGTCAGAAACAAAATAAATATTTACCATCTTGAAGCCATTGAAGAGGGTTATGCCACATGTTAAAATGGCTCCAGGCAAATGCTGAAGACAGGAAAGTGTCATAACTTCCTGTAGAACCCACCCAGATCTCATGTCATTTTATTACGAATTACAGTTAGTGTCATCATGTTTGTTATTTGTTTTTGCTTGAAACCAAATGACAATGCCTCATTCAGTACACAAGAAAAAACCCCAGTTAACAGCTGTCCAATCTTGGTTCAGTCTTCTATACTGCGAGCTCAGTGCCTTTTATCTTCAGCCTTCGGACTTGCGAGCAAAAGTAAATCGAGCATCATACTGCATGTGCAGGTATAGGTTATTCCATTCATCAAAATGTCACTGCTGATGGTATGTTAAATTAGCCATGCATTTCCCCCTCTAACAACGCCTTCTCCGAGGGGTGGGGGGGTCCGAGGTTTCTTCTGTGAAACCACTGTTGGGATCTCACCTTGTAAGAGCCTGTGTTGATTTGTCATTTCAACACATGAAGTCTCTGAACCCCAACCATGTTAACATAATCACATGCTGTAATACTATAATCACATGCTGTAATACCTGCATGTAATGGAGACTTTGGCTGTTTTTTTGTGAGTATCTGAACTGCAGCAATGCAACACATCAAAATACATTTTATTACATTGAAAGCATTTAGTTGCAAAGATACACTTTGGTTTGTTTATATATGATTGTGGAATAGTGTGCATGAAATAAAAATAAGTCTTTATACTTTGCAGAAAAAGCCAGAAATAACTGTATTGTCACATTAATGATTGGTTGACAGGCAACCTAAAGCTAGATGACATCAGACAACTGACTAGACTGACGTGTTGTATAGAAAGCTTTATGAAAGCTTTATGAAAGCTTTATGAGTATGTGTCAGACGAAATGAGTGACTATGGCAGACTGTAATTAGCTAATGACTGCCCACCTAAGGGCTGGTAGACCCTTTCACGTGCTTTAAAGCACAGTGTTGTACGACGTTTCAAACAACACCCTAGTCCCAGTTTAATTGCTGCAGATCTATCCGAACAACAACAGTAGGCTGACATTGTTGCACACCACACACACACACACACACACACTGGTGTTTTGTCATGTAAAAATGTTGCTGTATTATAGATATGGTCGTAGATTGCAAGGGCTGCTTCCAGCAGAGCTGTGGTTGAGTGCTGAAAGAAGCGGACAGCAGGCATGGCCCTGAAACTGCTGTGTGATCGCCACTGCTTAGACAACAGATGACACACGTCGATACCGGCCTGGGAAGCCACACTTTGGCCTTGTTGATTGTTTCATCTCAGCAAGATCTCAAACTTCTTCTCGAAGCTTTTTCATCAAAAGAAGGCCTTTCCTTTTTGTTTACGTGTTGCTGTGGTAGCGTGAAGCTCTGAAAGGTAAAGGAGACTGGAGAGTGCTCTTCTCAAAGGCACAGTGTGAGCAAAGAAGCCTTGAGGAGATTGTAGACACCTGCCACAGTAGGACAGCCAATTATATACAGTGACACATCTGTAGCTAGGATACAGTGTCCGATAAAAAAAACTAAATATTTCTGTTTTCACCTGATGCCCTCTCACTGACTGAGATATGTTCCACCAATGCAGCATCCCCATAATTAGATCAACAACGATCTTTAATTTAATCTATGTACACAAATGTTACAGAATTATAACCCACGGTGGTCCACCCACATTGTATCCCACAGAGGCTGTGTCTCAGACATGTGAACACCCTGATAGTGGGTGGAGGAAGAAAAGTAACTGGCTCAAAGTTTTGTGAAACAGCATACTGCTTCATCCATCTGCCACTTTTGTTGAAAGCTCAAAAATACCCTAATTGCCATGTTGGAAAATGAAAATCTGTTCATCTTTTGACCGCCTCCAATCTGGCAGGGCCATCACCCTGATCGTGTATTTGAAAGATCGCACCCCACCCTCTGCAGTTGGAAGAACGAGCATCATATAATTCTGTAGATGTATTACTACAGACCATAATTTAGCAGTCAGGAGGATAAGTGCAGTACAGAAATCTTGTTTCCATGTTTCAGACATTACAGAAACCATTAGGATGTGTGCTTTGGTTCACTCTTTCCCCAACAGTAGGAGGGTTTCTTTGAGGGGCATCAATAAAGGGGCTGCACACAAAACAGCTCTCGCTACCACAGACGGTGTTTTTGCAAGCAGTAATCACTTGCACTACTGTCATTGCTTCGTTTGAGCCGTGTTGACCGTGGAATGTCTCACCACAAGACAAGAACACTCAAATAGTTATCAGTAAGTACAGGTTCTATTAAATCAAGTGAAATCTTATTATTAAAGCCCACTTCATCTGCAATGTCACAGAGGGTTTCACAGACATCTGCAGCACCTATAACCAACCAAAACCCTCAAAAGAAGATAGAAAGAAGAAACTCCCAACTTCTCAGAGTGGGGGGGGGGGGGGGGGGAAGTAAAACATTGTATTGTACAGTTTGTCGTTTGGTTGAATCAGATCTTACTGGACACTGCCTTCCCTTTCTTGGCTCGCTCCTTTCAAATGGTACAGCTGGCACAAGGGGTACAGCTGGCATCAGCGGAACAGTTGGACCGGGGGATTGTTGAATGGTGCCATAGCTAGTCTCTGAACAATACTACTTTTATCACAGTTCTTTCTCTGTGAGAAGAGGGTTTGAGTAATCGTCATCAAGGGATTGCTTTGCAGGAATGTCCCGTTTTATTCCAGTAACTAAAGAATGAAACCCACTCTCTGAGAGGAGCATTACCATTAAACAATCATTGTTCAACCGTAATTAAGATATCTGCTTTGATTTGCACTACTAATATAATGAAGATTTGATGCAGCCAAGTATACTGATAAAAAAAAACCAAACAGTCAAAATCAACCTTCTTTTCGCTCCTGGGCTGTGTATTTCATGGGATCTGCTCATTGATTTGGAGTACAATTACTCTTAATGTTTTAATCAATTCAGTTAGAGCTCTCTCACAATTTTGTACATCTACATCTCCATTATAAATCTGTGCAGAAGGCTAAAAGTGGTTTTGCTGCATTGTGAAATTGTATGGTGACAGTGAGAAAATAATCACATAGTGTTACCTGATAACAGACTACCACTGCTATATAAATGCGTACTATGTCTGCAAAATTGCATGTCCTTGGTCCTCGTGGAGCATGAACATGGGAAATTAAAGAGTGATTTGACAACACGGTTACCACACTGACATTTCACTGGTGATATTCTTAATTTACCTCAGAAAACACTTGGGTCTATCCATTGTGTGACAAAATGTGGTGTCAAACTAATTAATTCTGGCATCTATCATAGATATATTGTGGTAGAAGTAGTATTTGTATTCACAGTGAGCATATGTTTTCCCAGGCTGCACGTATTATGCAAGCTGCACGTATACTGGGTGGAGTTTGGGAGCGGTTGGTGCTTAGGGATCTGGGAAGCCTTATGGCCGTGTGGTGAAAGGGTCAGGAATACCAATGAATACAAATGAAATGATCACCTCAAGAGGTGAAGGCCTCTTTGAAATGTTTTTATATTTGTGTGTCCTAAGATTTGGCTTTGAAGAACTGTAGAGTTACATCTTGTGAAGAAGTGTGGGTGTTTTTTCTCTCTCAAGGAAATATTCATTTATTTTGTATTCAGATCCAAGAAAATCTCACTATTGTTGCATTGTGATCGTGATGGTAACTTATTGTTTTGTCTCACTCCTGAGTATTGAACTTGAAAAGCTCCAAATGTGCTCCACAATGGGGATAGCATGTCTTGTAATCTCGTGTTGAAGATTGTGGTGAAAGACAACAAAAGTTATAATACTGCCAAACAAAAACATTTTTAACATTTGTCTCAAACCTCACTGGAAACAAACTACCGTCGGGGGAGACGTAATTAGCCTCCAAAAAAAGGACTTTAGCGACAGGTGTCGGGGTATCTTTGAAGACAAACAAAGAACTCTTCCCTTGACATTTGCTTGTAACAAAACTCCCACGGTGTCAGGAAACATGACGGCATTCTCTTTGACGTCTCTGGCGTTTTTGGGGGGGAAAGGTAGGGAGTGGGTGGGTGGTGAAAGAAAAAAACAAAACCCCTTGACATTCTTTAGAACAACAATCTGAGATCAGACTCACTCATACACACATGCAAAAGAATATTGATCATGCGATTAATTTCCAAAGGGTATGTTTACAGGAAAGCAACCTCCAACAGAATATTTTCTGTGTCTTTACTGTGAAACCATCAGTCATCTGCAAAGCGATGGATCCGATCTATACTCACTGGACTGGACTCATGTCCCTCGATAGATGTGATTGGAAAACACATGACAGTCCTCTACAGTGTCTCTGGGTCAATACACGGCACACAGTCAATCTCCGCACTGTAATAACGTGTAATTTAAACTTGGCAATAAGTGAAAAAGTGAAGCTCTCTTTTCACACCCTGAGTCTATTCGACAAAGTACACCTTTAATCAGATTACACACACAATCCTAGACTGGCTACATATCAATTATGTATGACTGCAGGTCAGAGCACTTGTGACTCAAACACAGCAATGCGGCTCCTCACAATCTAACAGCCAAGATGAGATGGAAGTTTAATATTCAGTGTTTATTGCCTGTCCTATGATATTGCATATAGCTTGATGTTGTGTACATCTTTTCTCTATGTAGATGTGTAAAGTTCTTAGATTAGAAGGGTATTCACCTGTGTTGATGTATACGGTTAATAGTCACTGAAGTACTGTATGACAGAGGGGAAACTAAACCAGGTAGAATCACCAACATACTACATGGAAGATTTTGGTTTAAAGGGCCCTATTACATTAGAATTTAATTCTATTCATGTTGAACTATCTGATTGTTTCAGGTTCACAGCTACCCACTGGTGACATTCACTGGACAATTTTTCCAGCAGAAAATTGTTGCGTTAACGCAGCATAAAGACCCCAGACTATGGCAATTTGCCTTGTTTTTAGCAGAGTAATTATCTTTGTAGAGGTGCCACGCTGGCACGGTAATGAACACGCCTGCCGCTTCATCGGATTTAGGGGGTCTGCCAATTAGCCAATCACGGTGACAGGTTGGAACAGCACTCACCCTTCCTGGCACATCCACCTCGCTGTGTCCACACACATCTGCATCTGCCCCCCTCCCTCCTGCAGAGCCCCCCGGCCTGCGTCCTACCCACCACACCAACACCCACCAACTGCCGTATTCCCCAAAAAAGGCCATGAGTAGAAAAACAGACTGCGTTAGCCGTGGTCATCTTGGATTTGTTTTCCGTCACATCAGGGGAAGATGAAGTGTCAACAGTCGTATCAACACTTCCAACTCCTACCCCTGTCGGGTTAACCCTGTTGGGTTAGGAGTTGAGCTCTCCTGCCTGTGTAATGATGACATTTTACATGACTGCAATTTAATTTCAAATGGCAACATCAGCCCTTAACATCGAGTCCAGGGTTTGTCCTTTTAAACAGTTAAATAAATAAATAATAAAATGAGCTGCCAGGGTATCCAGCGTAATTGGCCTCTGCTCTTTTCAGTCGAATCAGCAAGTAATAAAGAACAGTGAAGGAATATGGAAAGGGCTATGCTTACAGGGTCACTTAAGATTATGGAAATAATCACTTATAATGACCCATTTTATATTCCCTGCGACATTAGTCATGCGTTTAATAGAGAGACATTTGAGAAAGTTACTAGAGCAAAAAACGCAATTATTCAGGTGAAATAATCTCCCCATAATCAAGGTTGATTAACGAGATTGGCATGCTGAGACAACGGGGACGTTTGGCAAATAACACAAATCAAGATGCAGTTCCACCTACAGGAAAGTCACAAAATCACTTTCTGAGATCTGAGAGGAGGTAGTGAATGAGGAAGGTCACATGAGAGAGCATCTGTTTGTACAATGATGTCACAGGTTGGGCCAAGGATGGGGGTGACCCTGCCCCCCTCTCCCCCCTCTAAAAGACTCCTTAACTGCACAGGTTTGGCAGTGTGCTGATAAATGGCTGGTTTCCATATCCGTCCTCCTGCCTAATGTCCAAACATAATAGATCACACTGGCCATAATGTGTCTGCTGCAACACAACTGATTGCAATACTTGCTACACTTTCAAAGATGAATCTAGACGCGTGACACATACTAAATACTAAAGTGCTGAGCAACATTACACAAAATACTGAATTGATTAAACGTCCTTGAGACCAGAAAGAAGAGAAACGTGGAGCGAGCAAGAGTCGAAAAGAGAGAAGGGGGATTTAGAGAGAGAGACTTTTAGAAAAAGAGAGAATAAGAGAGAGATTACCAAAGAGAGGGAGAGAGAGGAGATTGTACCCTCAGCAGACAGAGTGACAGGAGACAGCCCTTGCAGCGACCACCAGCGTGTCTCAATACCCTGAGAGGCAGAGAGCTCGTCACCATGGAAACACCGCCAGGAGTTTCAACACTGATGGCTGGACCGGCAAGACTGGAACATCGCTACTGCAGCAAAAGGCCAAGTGTAACCGTCTCCAGAGCAGGAAGGCGATCATCACGGGTGATAACACGAGTCAGGCTGGGTAAGAGTCGACAAAGAAAAAAACAGCCACAGGTGTTTTCTAAACTGTCCCTGGGTGAAGATGCCTCTCTTGATAGTATTTAAGTTTCCAGCTGGGATGTGCGATGTAAGGCTGGGGGTCTAGTGCTAACATGATTCATGATCCTCTGCACCCTTGGAGAGCTATCGGGTCTTCTAAGGAAAAGAGTTCACATTTGCAAAATAAACCTCTTGCTGCAAATGTTATACTGAGGGCATTAACGGCAAAGCACAGATATTATCAAGGCGACTGAAAGCTACTTCCAGGCGACACGGCCCCCTTCAACCACCCGCCCCCGGTGCAGCAGAGGGAGAAGAGTTTGTTTTTAAGAAAACATTCATACAACATGCTGTATAGTGTCTGTGTCACACCTCAGTTTCTAACTAAATTGATTATTACTGTGCCACATATATTTTACTTGTTTAACATCGGATCTTGGACTTTGAGTAGGCCTAAGTGTAAAAATCTAAGTCCGACTGTTTTATTTACCGTGAAAACAAACAAAACCTTTTGTAAGATTCAAAAGAGAATTCCTTCCCTCCTGGATTTTGTTAAGCTACAGTCTTTTCTACTCTCTTTGGCACACGCTGAGCGCTTTGAGCTGCAAAGCCAATATGATTACACCCACTGCGCTCGGTGCAAAAAGCAATTGTGCAGTAGTAAAGTATTTGTTCAATGAAAGAGAAGGCATGCATACCAAGTCGTCCAGCAGTGTGACATACACGAGGCTGTGTCTCGTCCTTCAGAAGGAGACCAGGAGGGTTTTAGTATGCGTTTGGGGAGTGGGGCTGATTCTTCACACATCTTGTTTGGTCGTGTGTGTCCCAGAAATGACATGTCACCTTGTGTTAAAGACGGAAGCGTCTGAGACACGTGTGAGCCGTATCTCCCGCCTCACGCTCACCACGAGAAACACCTCCTTTCTCACTGACTGACATCAGATCTACTCCACAGTGACATGATTCTGATTCTTCAGTAAAACATCTTTTTTTATCCGCGATGCAGTTGTCTATCAAGCCGATGAGATGGCTTGTCATGGCTCGTCATGGCTTGTTCCTGGTTTTGCGTCGACGCTAAAACAACCCAAACATTGACGTTGTAGCCTTTCAATCTCAGAGTGGTCTGGACAGTGTAGGATCGAGCCAGTGAATATCGTCTCTCAGCACTTCCATTTACTGTAGGTCAGCTTGACATTCCTGCAAGATAAATGTGCCGAAAACCCCTTCAGATTGTTCTATTTATTTCGCATTTGCACAATATTTATCAAGAGGGGGGCAGTTGATTTAAATTCATTGTTATGCAGAGAGCCGTGAGACCACAGTAGGAGATCCTCTCTCTGCAGCACAGAGATCCTGTTAAACGAGTTCGGCCCTCCGGGCATGAAGGCCATGTTTCTGACTGGTTGCCAAGGATCTGCCCACATCTGTCTGTCAATAAACCTGGGCCCCCCTCGATGGGCCCCCATCGAAGGGCCCCCCTCAATGGGCCCCCCTCCATAGCACCCTGATTGAATTGTCATCGGGGCTTGGCGCGTGTCAGACAGTTGCTCTGTAGAGAACTCTCAGGTCTGGGCACTGACACCGCCGGTCAAACGGTACAACGTTATCGTGAGAAAAAGAACAGACTGGTGTTTGCCTGGATCCCTGGGTCAATAACACATAGCTAACAGAGTTGGTTTAGTGGTTGGAGCTGCCAGTGTTAACAGCTGTGTTGGTGTTGCAAGGGCTTATACGCCTACTACTGGACCAGACTCACAACATGTTCCCAGAACCTAATACGAATAAATACAGTATAGTGTTATGACACAGTATGATTGATTGCTCAAATGCTGTGGTCACTCATTTGCCAGTCAAGCACCTCACTTATCAATGCAATTCAATAGGACCAATCAGCTTACAGTTTTGTTGTGAGAAACATGAGGGTAGGAATGAATAGCAGCCATGCTGAAGCTGTTGTTTGGTTCATGTTTGGATCAGTAGCATAAAGAAATCCCACATCTAATAAATGAGCTCAGAGCAGATGAGTTTTTATCCTAATTCACAATCACACAGCAAGAAGACAACAAACAAAAATAAAACTAATTAGCGTCCTTACTGAATGCAAGAATGCTATTGTAATCATACACTTTATTACAGCAACAAATTACTAACAAATATGCTGCCATAAATCTACTTTGAAAGAGACCATATTGGGAAAATGTGCTTGTGAGTCTGATTATGAAGGATGAAATGATGTTAAAGTGAAAACTGGTGAAAAGCGCGGCCCCTATCCCCTCCGGTCCAGCTCTAACTGGTGAGGACTCGCCTCACAGAGATACAGGACTTCTGACCAGGGGCATAGATTGGTCTTCAAATGTGGGTGGGACTCATTTGAACTGAGGATACAGATGTTAAATATGATTTTCTTGATTAAAAGTGTGTGGGACTGATTTGCCATTTTCTAAACTGAAACCTGCTCCCCTGCCTGTTATACTGACCTGATTACTCACGTACAGATCATACTCAGACAATGGCCAGCTCTGCCAACACAGAATCTAATGGCATGTGTCCTGCACTTGGTAGTGACAGTGGGCATCGTTCAAAACCTCTGCCTCCTTGCAAAAGAGAAGCTAGTGAAGATTGAGAGACTGGATCGCATCATTTAAGAGCTTCTCCTGGTTCACGCTTTTGGACATGTGTACAATTAGACTCTTTCTTTATCCCTTCATTATACTTATAGCTTGAAATAAGTTCAATTTCGAACACAATATAGGACTATTAGGACTGCTTTCAGGAAGCACATAATCTTCTAGAAAAATCAATATTCTAATGACCATATATTCTCCATTCCTGGCCAATGCCACGCCATCTTTAAAATGCACGTCTCAATCATATATCTTCATATGACACTCGTATCATTGATTTCTCCATTGTGTATTATGCAGCAATACATTAAAAACTTTGTGTCTAAATATTTTGTATTCAGTATTCTCATATGGCTGAGTGTTTCCTAATCCCCTCTAATCTATATAGACACCTTGATCCCTGCCTCTCACTGTCATTCTCCTCTGGAGCCAGTAGCAGGATATGACAGAGTGAAAGACAGGGGAATAGAAGGCAGTAATGAAGTTTTCCAAGCTGCACAACAAGGATGATACATTTTCATAGCTCACATCTTTAATTAGTTTTTAGAGTAGAAAGCGCTGGGAATTGTTACCCCGGCAGAAAATCACGTTTTCCCCTTCACTGCTTAGCCTTGTTACAGTGGAATACAAACCTGTGCAGTCAGCAGAATTTCAACACGAACAAGAGGAAGACATGACAGGATGAGTTCAGGAAGATTTCCTTCATGTGTACTAGGTTTAGGTGTGTTGCGTAGGTGTGTTGTGTGTGTGTGGGGGGGGGGGTCTGTAGGGGAGCCCACACAATGAGACCCGAAGACAGAAGACAGTTGTTCTTTGAGGTGGCAAACCAAGCCAGCCTCCTAAACAACCACATTCGGTTCTGCTACTGTCTCGAACCTTGAGACCGTACATTCGGCTCCATCAGGGATGGAATCTTGGTCTGGTGAAGCTGGAACCCCTTGCGCACTCTGAACGTCTTGCAGGTTCGTCAACATCGGGCAGATTGGTGTAAACAGCAGGACCAGAATGCTGTAATTAGAAATAATCTTTGGAGAATCTCAGATCTTCAGCAACCAAAGTTTAGAAGATCAGAAAATAAAAAATTCTGTTCAAAAGTCGAGAATGAAGGTACAACAGGGACTCTGTTGGATCATAGATTTATTTTACAGAGAGCACTCTTTTAAATGATCTTTTAGCTTTCATAAACAATATTGAGCTTCATAGAAGTCATCAATTATGTATTGAGAAGTGATTTTCAGCTATCAACAAGGGGGCCTGAGAAGTAGGATTTGTTTTCATCCTCAGACAGCACAGCTTGTACCACTAAACCCTGAATGAAGTCTAACTACAAGGCAGTTCCCTACCCTAAAGGGTAGGTTTTGCTGTGAAGTTACATGGTAGTTAATGTAACGTTAGTGTAGAACGTAGAAGGGATGTGCGCTTGCTTTATTTTCTTTTTGTTTATTATTCTAAATAGTGACACCATATTCTAATGTAATTCAACTTTTTGCTAAAGAACGATTCCTTAGTTGTTGTGTTTTTTAATAATATCTGCATTGTTCTGACACAAATACCTGTTTGCTTGTCAGATTTTTCTTGGCTAAGACAATACAAGACACTACAGTTCATTCCATAAAATTATTTATGTTTGCACAACAAAAATGATCAAATGACAAACCCGTTTTCCAACGGGGTACCTTCAGTATGCGTGGTAGAGGTACCATACAGAGATACACAAATATCTTAATCAACCTGCAGAGAGAAGGTATGTATTTTTTGTGCGTTAATTAAATATCGCAAATGTGAGGTTCTCAAAGTCACCGGGCTCCAACCTTGGTGTGCAGTGAGTGGAGGAGGGATTCTGTTACACACAGCATGACTAATGAAGGGTGCACTTAGCTGTCACTCTGCTCCCACGCTCCACTTTCATATGTAAAAAGCAGAAGAAATCGCTGAGAACAGGAACAGCAGGCCGGAGTCGGTCAACCTTCTCAGCCTGATTCCCAGCATCTCCTCTCAGCTCTGCCCACTGCATCACCGCTTCACCCTCAGCCCTCCCTAGTGATGGTGCATACCTACAGAGCACAGTATACTTAGAGTACAGTATGCAAAAACCTGAATATGTACCATACTACAGGGTTTTGAAAATCATCATGTAGCAGAGACTAACATTCGCTTATAATGGTTGGGGCGGTTTAATTGTTACTTTGTTCCCCAAATGCCATGTGCCCAAACCTGTTTTCCTAGTACAATGCCTGTACACATGGCATTTGGATAACAAAGCAACAACATTACAACCCACCAAACTATTGCAAGCGAACATTATAATTTCAAAGGGATGAATCTGTCTCCAGCAGAATCAAAGAACACGCTGTTCTGAATTTGATGAAATTATTTAATATCTGTTGATAATTACTTGGCAATATGCACAGCAAGGGACCCCAGAGATGCAAATCCATCCTGGAAGGTTGAACAGAATGTGTGTATATTTTATGAACTCAAATGCATTTCCTATGTCTTGTGCCGGATCCTAACCATGTAAACATGGTTGTATTGTATGAAATGCTACTCACCTAATTCCAAACTGTAAACAGTCAGTGTTTGTGAAGATCCAGGAAAGCTAATCTGCAGATTCTGGTGGATAATTTCTGAAGACATAGTATGAGGTAAGCACCATCACAACACCGTGTGAAACCTGAAGCGGTCAACTCAATCTGAGTGGCCTGAGCTACTGTAGCAGAGACTCTTTAAACTGTCAGTTACCTTTCATTAAATGTGACACTTGGATCCAGAAACAGTTGACAAGCCAACACTTTCCCCAATGTTGTCAGATCTGTCAGCTCTGATCTAGAGTGAGATGATTTGACAGTTTTGACCCTGTTAGAGACCCCTTCTGTTGGTCATTTCCTCTTAGCAGATAATGACAGGACCTCCTAGGAGGAACAGAGTTCCACTCAGTCCAGAGCTGGATGGCTTTCTGTTTAACTTTACACACACACACAACACACACATTTATTGGCTGATTTTGTGTGAACTGTCGGTCATATTTAGAATCCAGAATTCCCTAATCTTAACCCAAGCCCTGATCCTAAAACTATACCTTACTCCTAACCCCATCTCAATATAATTCCAACCCTAACCCCCTATAGACCTGGAAAGGACAGAGAGGATGTCTCCACAAGCTCAATGATCTCAATGATTCCTTTCTTACTATTCTTACTATTCTGGTCCTTACAGCATATGATAGCCAGTTCACAAACACAAACACACACACATCTGCTGCATGTGCACACACAGACACACACACTCAAAATGATAAATGGGCGTCAATGTGTTGGGCTGAATACTGATACGTCCCTGTTGGTCTGCCGGTTCTGAGGAACGGAGGGTTTCACTTTGAGATCCTGGAGTCGTGGCGGGCTGGCCTCGGCCTCCAGCCCCGCCAGGCTCTCAGAGAGGGGAGGGTCGGTCGGTGGCCAGCCCCCCCAGGCTCTCAGAGAGGGGAGGGTCGGTCGGTGGACAGCCCCCACGGACATCCTCAGCTCTGTCTGCAAGGGAGGCACCACCAAGATGGATGCCCCTGGATCCAGGCGTAGTGATCTACTCGGGGGGGGGGGGAGGGGTCGTTGTCGACTGGAAAGACCCGGGTCACCGAGGCCAGGATGGCAGGGCCACCCTGTGATGAATTAGCTCCCCAGGGGAGCATGAGCAGAGTTTCTGAGAAAATAACTGTCCTGGAGAGGTGCAGGAGAGGGTTCAGGCCTGCTGTCTCCACCGTGGTCTGGAGCAGGCTTGGTGGCACGGCGTGATAAGAGGTCCCTGCTGGGTGCTGTCTCTCTCCAGCCACACATGACTCATGTCTGTGGAGTGTTTTACATGATTTGTGATGGTGGTCAGTTTTTTGAAGAAGTCGTCTATCTACAAAAAGGCACTGTTAAGAGACAAAGTAAAGGGATTGACTGTATATCTGTGATTTACAGCAAGTAGATATATTAGGAGCTGGTTAATATAGGCAGACACATATTCGTACAGACTGATTATGTTGCTTTGCCCGTATGATTATATTTGTTTGTGACAATATAATATCTGTTGATAATTACTTATTATTATTACATATTCGTACAGACTGATAATGTTGCTTTGCCCGTATGATTATATTTGTTTGTGACAAAATAGATCTAATACTGTGATACTGTTCACATGAATAATCCATGTTGTTAGAGTAAGAGTGTATTGTGTATGTATTTTGTGTTGGTCCCAAACCTAATACTACACTGATAATGTATGAAAAACACAAATGTGTTTCAACTACCCTGTTGAATAAATAACACATTCCTGTTGGTGAATTCCAAGTATAAATTTGTACCTCTGCAATCTTTTGCTTACAACATTCAAAGCATGTTTTTGATGTTGGACTTGAAATGTCCAGATCAATAAAGATACTGTAAAAGATTGGTAAAAAAATACTTTTCTGTGAGCTGGTACCAAGCTTCCTGTGCAAAGGGATCTCACCAGGGAGAGAGCCAGAAAGGAAGACATTGTTCTGAATAAATAGTTGATGAATCTTCCTGAATATATGGATGTGGCTGAGTAAGAGAAGCCAACATTTTCTTGTTAGCAGTGGAGTCCAAGAAACTGCGTATCTGCTCTAGGGAACCCTAATGGGAGGACTTTGAGAACAATGAGAGCAAAAGTGGGGAGAGAGAGAGCGAGAGAGAAGGGAGAGAGACAGTAGGGGAGAAGGCGGAGCAGATCTGTATTTTGCCTTAAGTTTTTTTATTCTCTCCAAGGACTTGCATATATTGAAGTCCCAGCGAAACATCCTAAAAACGGCTCATACCATCAAAATGCAAATGAGTGGCAAGAGAGCACTACTGCCTTGTTCCAAACAAGAACAACGTGAGAAGATTGATCATGATAGATTATTGCAGAAATTCCGTCAATGTTCATTTAGGGAATTGCTTTTGATACAATTGTATAGCATTAGTAAACAAAAAACATGAAATAAATCTCTCCTCCTTCACACCCTGGCCATAACTAAACTGAATTTCAAACATCAAAATCATTTAAAACAACATTTTAAGATGGCTGCTGTGGGTATTTTCAAACTCAAATATGCAAAGACATTTTTTGTTCCTCCACAAGATTTAGTTCAAGCAATTTTCCATCATACTGCATTTTCATCATCTGAATAAAAGCAGTCAAAACGCGAAGCTTTGAAGCCTCATTCTTTCTGTCTGTCAGTCAACAAGGATCAAACACTGCAGCCTCATATTTCTTGTTTGCATCAAGTCCCAAAGGCCCGTTGCCAGGGCATCCATGTAGAATATCGTACAACGTTAGATCAATACATCATTTTTCCACCACTAAAGTCTCAATTTACAACTCTGTCTCGACCAACGAAAGACTTGTTTTTTCATCCAGAATGAGAGCTGGTGTTGAACACCTGCCACACGTTACAAGCCAAGGTGCGTGACCTTTCACCTGCTCTGGTAGCAACATGCACCTCTGCAAGTCAACTGTTATTACTCACACTCAACAACTCATTACCATCGCGTGTGTCAGTGGGTGCAAATCCTGGGTTAGACATCTGCATCTGAAGCTGTGAAGACGGAATAACGGTCTCATTTGGATTCAGCTTCTGTAGCTCGCTGACCTCTTCGAGTGACCTTTCCTTGGCTGGAAGTTCCGGGCGTATTTGGAAAGCAAATTATCTATACTCGCGGTTCAGATGGTGATGTTTCAGGATTATACCGTTTGGATTAATCTAGGGAGAAGATGCAACTCTAACATGTATTGTTTGTTAAAGGGCAGCATTTGAATAGTTTGAGGTTATAAAGCGGATCTGCTTCACTGTGTGAGTTTGATACCAGAGTAGATTACATTTGTGTAGGTGTACAGTAACTCGTCATCAAATTAACCAATTAAGGTATAGCAAGCAATCTGTTCTACAATTAAATACGGACATTTCCTCAAATGAATTGGAAATGTATTTAATGTAATAACATTTTCATTTAGCAGACACTTATACAAACCGATGATTTGCCATAAAATATTCTCATTATTCCTCTGAGCAAAACCCTTCCCACTTATTGTATAATACTACTAATATATTTTTTTAAATCCTTATGCACACAGGGCCAAAAAAGGTCAGCTTGCTGGAGAAGAAGTTGATCCCCCCCGATTTTCATTGTATAATTTTCATTCTGAGCAAGGGTGAATCACACAAAGTACCATAGCAAAGTTGGTACGTTTAAAGCAAAGTGTGTCCTCACCAAAGCATCTACTTTAACCAGCAAACAGAGCATGGTTGCTCTCCAAGGTCCTGAAAAAGAGAGAGCGCTTCACAAAGAAAATGCTGCAGTTCAATTAGAGATTTGAGATTGGATGATTCGCCAAGTTCTGTGTTGTTTTTTTCATGTTTCATCTCAGCTCCTTCCTTCTTTGTCCAGATGTCCTCGACATCTTTCAGACAGTTCTGAAGTAGCAGGAAGTCCTCAGGCGTCTGGATGGATGAACAGCTGAAGGACAACAGGAAGTTACATCAGCTCTAGGGAAGGATCACGGGAACACAGGAGGAAGTCTAAAGGTACAAACTGTTCTGACAGGAGGAACTCAGTGGTAGGTTAGTCAGGAGTCAGGTGGCTGAGCGGTTAGGGAATCGGGCTAGTAATCTGAAGGTTGCCAGTTCAATTCCCAGCCATGCAAAAATGATGTTGTGTCTTCACCCTACTTGCCTTGGGGGGAATGTCCCTGAACTTACTGTAAGTCGCTCTAGATAAGAGGGTCTACTAAATGTAAATGTTATGGGAATGTTGCTCAGATACAGGTCAGTACGCATGTTGTTTTACACTGAAAGTGTAGAAATGATCCCTTTCCTCCAAAGGTGAACAACGTGGAGTCACAACTTTGTTCTATCATACCTGCGATTCCACAGACTTGTCGTAAGAACAGCAGGGGCGGTTTTGGGGGTGGGGGGACAGTGCCCCTGTGACATCATGTTAGGACCCCCTTGTGGCTCCCCTAAATGAAGAGTCTGAGTAATAATAAACTTCATCTTTTGCCTGTTAATACTTGCAATGCAGTGAAAATAAAACGATATGACAAAAATTATGTTTAAAGTAATTGGCCCCTCCAACAGTACAACTGGTCCCAGCTTGGCCCCCCCTAGCATGCCCCCCCAGCTTGCCCCCCCCCCCCCAACTTGAAATGGTCTAGAACCTCCGCTGATGTATGGATGGGCTCTCAAGAGTCATGGCTGACCAAAGCCAGAAACATGCACTTTTCAGACACAAAAAATGTATTATCTAAGAGAACAAATGCAGTTAACAAAAGGTTGATGCCGGAAAGAGGAGCTTGTGATTTGTGGATTGCTGTATTTGCATTCTCAACGTGCCTTTTCATTTGAACTCAACCACATGAAACTGATGAATTGAGGCAATTAAAAATAGGTACAACCACAATCAACTGAGTCAACATGGTGCACTAATCAGTGAATCAGGTACTGTTACTTGTTTGGCAGACACCAAGTCTGGCTGTAACTGGGAGGATGTAGCTGCGATGTACTCCATGCACATGCTCTGGAGTGTGAGACTCCGTGCAGATGAAGCACTTATCTAAGGAGGCTTTTCAGCTCTAATTGAATCTCAGCTCTTCTACTACAGTACTAAACCCTAATCTCTGTATTCTCCTTCTTTGGCTCTCTCAGTGGCCAGATCCCGCTACAGTACGCCGGAAAAGGGGCTTTGTTTTCTAATAAAGCTTGTTGAATAATTGTATTGTTCCTGTGCAGTTTGTTACATGGAATCTGTCAATGTTGTTGTAAGCTGTAAGGAAGCCAGCTTCTTTTTCCATCAACAAAATACGATCACGTCTCTGGGACAAACTGCTTTTCTGATTTGTAAACCAATCTTATTTTTCCCTATTTACAGTTCATTTGATCAAAATCTACTGTAGGAAGTCTTAGATAATATAAAAACAGAAGGAAGTGTTGAATAGCTTTGATCATCCATGGACGAACAACAGACATTATTTTTCTGTCCCATTCACTGAAAATCCATAAAAGATCACTGTTCCACATTTTATTGTATCTGAATGTGAGTTGTCTGGTGAGCTGAACATAAATAACTATGTAAAAATAGTTACATTGTGTCCAGTCTCAAAGCTCAGGCCTCGGTGAAGGCAACCTCAGAAGGATTTAGTGCACATGGGCGATTACGTGTTTTGTTGGAGACGTCCTGGGTTCCCTGGAGGCGGTGTTCCTGAAGAGGGGTGGTATTGGAGGACAGCCCAGGATCGTTTGTCTGCTTCATTTGCGCTGCATCTCTGGCTGAGACTCTCTCTTAACCAGCGCAGGTGGAGGGGCAACCCTGGAGTGGCCCGGGAAGGGAACCAAGCGCACCCCCTGCACCCACACTGCTGAAGAACACTGAATGAACACTCAATAAATGAAAGATGTTCTCTGTGGCAAACCAGAAACAGCTGTACACGCAGCCTGGTGCCTTTAGCTAGGTGACTTAGGTCCCACAGTGTGAACTCTCATTATTGTGCTAAAGTCAGACTGAGGTGTACAAATGAACTTCTAGAACTTTCTGATGTAAGGCTTGGAGAAGCATTCATCTCAATTCAATAGAGCCACAGGCCAGAATTTCATTACTGTTGAAAGAGCATTTTGACCATCATAGACTACATTGGCTTGGATATAGTAGCATGTGCTGCATGTGCTGTGGTTCTGGATTATTGGACATGCACAGGAGGATGGTGGGTGTTTGACATGTTAAATGTTCTCTTGTTTATCTGCACAGACAGTCCACTGTCTGGTCCCTGAAGAGTTACAGATCGAGTGCATCCTTTCCTCAACCACGGTCCTGTTTTCACCTTCATCCTCATGTTGCCGGGCAGATGTTAGGAATCCCTTTAAAAACGTCAAGAGAAGACATACTGAGAACCTGTTCTGCTTGGCGTTTTTAAGAGAAAAGACTGTTAAAGTACTTTCTGACGATACCTCTTGACTGTACAACATTTATATGCTATTTTTTCAGCTTCAGTCAAATGATCACATGATCACCCTGACAACAACATCACTCCCTCCATGACATTTATTTCGTTTAATGTAATGCTAATTGTTAGCTTGTTATCTTTCAGTGCTGGTTGTGGACGAGGTCATATGAAGATATGACTTGAGTGTGACTGAATCCCACTGGTTTGACCTGAGTTAATACAGTCGCAGCATGGCCAAAGCAGTTTGATCTTTCCCCTTCATGGCCTGTTCTCTCTAGAGTGGTTTGTTCCCCTTAATGCCCAGCCACCCACTTAATGGCCTCTCGGTTTAACACAATTAATAGCCATTAGTGTTTTTCCAGTTTTGTTTTCACTTGAGAAACTTTGTACAAATAAAACTGCCCAGGGGGAACTAACAACCAGGAGTGTATTCGGTTTTATGTTATGAGTCAAGGGAATAGAACTCCAGCACCCAATTACACATCAGGCCATAGCACCCAAATTAATGACCTGTTTCACGATCTGGCACAATGTTATTTCCTGCAGAGACCAGAAGGACCCCAGATATGGAGATATGGTCACACAGCCACAGCTATTAGCATATTCATTTGTTGATGAGATATAGTGCTAATGGTCTTACTGAGGGTGTACTAAATAATGATCCAGCTATAAAGTATGATAGCTACAAATGGTTGTATGAAAACAGACACATTTAAATGTAACACTGTAAATAAGAAATAAATTAAGAGTGTAATGTAGTCATTCCTTGTAGTGTGTAAGCTAACAATATTTCTGGAAAAATGTATACTGTAAATGTACTGCAGCTGCATATTATCAAAAGATAAAAGGCAAAAATAATTATTTCACTTGTTTGATGGACTTGGGAGAACAGTACACGGTCCAACACCTTACCCTAAATTAGCTGCATTGTAAAAATGTTATGTCACACATGTGTTACAAATTCCATCTTGATGGTGCCATTGCTGTATCAACCAGCCTTGAGGCTAAGAAAGCTTGAATACAAGTCGCCCAGTAGTTGAAGATGACAATGTTTCCAGTGTTTGACACTACACTTAATGTGCTGCCCCGTTGCTGAGGAAAAGAAAATGAAACCAGAAGGCAGTTTGTCCCCTGGCATAAACAGACTGCTCCTCTCGCTCTGCCTCTGTTTACTCTGAAAGCACAGATGCATTGTTCTCATCAGGAACTGCTGTGTGTGGTCTTGACACTGTGCTAAAATCCATCATGTCTCTTCCCCCATCTGCAGGAAAGACAGAGATCCCGGTATGGAAGGATGCTGGACACGTGACTCAGCTGCCAGGAGAGGAAGTACAATCTGGGAGAAGCTCCAGTTTTCCATTCCATTAAGTGAGATCTCCATACCCCCAGGGAGGGAGGGTGCGTATAAGCTGTGCCTGACCCCATCTCAGGAAGCAGATCTTGGGGGGGGGGGAGACGATGGTGGGAACGTCACACGGACCAAATGTGCCACGAGCTGGGAAGGTACTTGTAACATATTTAACATTAAACACAGCCTACTGAATTTAGTATTTAAAGCTTGTGTGCTAGGCTAGATTAAATGTTTGCTACGGTACAGTACAGCATTGAACTGTCAGTATTCATCTGGGCTACCATATTTAGTCATATAACAGGTACAGATAATTTCAGTTTTTCATGTTAAAGCCTACATATACAAATAAATGCCTGTATCCCTAGAACAGATAGATGGGTATTATTGTGTGTAAGCAGATTGTAAGCAAATGTAAGAATGTCTAACAATAATTCTTGTGTTCAAATAAAGAAACATTGAGTTTGATTTGTTTTCCCACTTTGTTTACTTTCAACTCAGCTGCCAATTTTTTGATATCGTGGGCACTATTTCCTCCCCAGTTGTCAGGTATTCACAATTACACTAATTTTCTGGAGGCTGGAAGCCATGCTTTTAGCTTTATTGCCTCTCATTAGAACACATAAGTACAAGATGTCCAGACATGACTAGCTAATTGCATTGGAGCATATTCATTATTCACTTATGCATTCAAATGAGTGCTTCTCCAGGGCACAATGAGATCCTCTTTGACAGGACTACAATGCCATAAAAGAGATCTGGAAGAAAGCAGGCTTAGAGGCAGATGAAAAAGCAGAGTGACGTTTGATCAATTCAAAGGCTATAGCTACGTAGCGATAGCTTAAATTTTACTGTACTTAAGTCGATTTTTCTGGTATCAGTACTTTAATTAATTAATAACTATTTATTTGTTTTTTACTTTCACTCCTTAAATCTTTCACTCCCTACATTCAACCTTTGGAAACTTGTATCAATTTTGGAACCTTTAGAAACTTTTTTTTGTACATTTTTGCTAAAATATTTTTGCAACTGTTTAAAAAACTGTTAAAACTGTTTTTTCAAAACTAATTATTTTTATTATTTTATGTTTACCTTTGGAAACATTAGTTTAAAAAGAATTCAACCTAAAGGGTACTCATATTTAATTTTTTGTAAACAACTTTTATTTTATTCTGATTGGATAATTTTCAAGCCAACCAAGCCTTGTGTAGACTGTTTTTATGTAGCTAAAAATATATTTTAAAAATTATACAACTCTCTGATCACGGAGGACCCCTCTTTGCTCAAAGGCACCTGGGCACGTGCCCAGATTGCCCATATGGTAGATCCGGCCTTGGATGTGTGTACTTTTGCCATCTCTGTCGAGACCTTTTGATGGAAACTCACCCTCCAAACCCTCAACGGTTAAGTAATACAGAAGCCTGGCCTTACCTATGTGACGCGTTACACGCGGTGTTGCCATTCATGTGCTTGACGACGGAGAGAAGACTTGTCTCCCCCCAGTGTAGTCAGTGGCAGGTCAGGAAGGATTTAAACCTCACTGCAGAACTGGCTGTCTGTAGCAAACATTTGCTGACTGTCCTCGGACCATACACAACACTTGCATCGCTCCACTCTTTTGAAATTCAACGAGATATCAAGAAAGGAGCAGTGAAAGTCTAATGTGACAGGCAAAGGAGAGGGTCAGAACAAAAAGGCTTCCAACTTTGATTACATTTAAGGCTGTTTCTTTTCTTAGTGAGAGAACCACGAGGTTCAGAGCATAGGGATTCAACCTTGAGGTGAACTTTCAGTCCATACAGTCATCTAACGCTAGTTCTTAATAGCTGACAAATACCTACGATAAGGAAGTGGATGATTCACTTGAGAACAAGGAATAGTATTTAGCATCTTAAGCATTTTCAAGGCTTTTTGTGAGCTAGTTGAGCTGACAAAAAAAGCAGCTGCACATTCTGTAACCTTGCCAGCACCTTAAGACTACATACCAAATACTTTTACTCTCCGGCATTGGAATAAAATCACATCGTTTTTGTTGTGGGTTTTGCACATTCCTACATCGCTTTGGATCGTAGGCCTACAATATCATGAACATATCCGGTTTTACAGCCCTAACCTTCTTCATACCCAGTAAGACCTCCACGCTTGTTAAATAACTGAGACTCTTCTTGTCATAAACTTTAATTTCAATCACAGGCTTCAATGATTTAGAAAATGTTCCCCCTCGCTTACCTTTTGCAATAGAGCAAGCTATCATTTGTGCCTTAACAAGGTAGGGAGTAATGATCTCTGCTAGAATTTACTCCCGTTTTAACCCCTATATCTCTGTCTTTGCTCAGACTCAGATCAAAGCATCCGGGGGAAGCTCTGTCTCTTGGCTGTGACTTCAACAAAGTTGAGAGAGAGACAAGCAGAGAGACAGTCAGGGAAAGAGAGAGACAGGGAGAGTGGGAAAGGGAGAGAGAGACAGGGAGAGAGACAAGGAGAGAGGGAAAGGGAGAGAGAGACAGGGAGAGAAAGAGACAGGGAGAAAGTCAGTTTGTAAAACAAAGGTTCATCTCATACGGTCACAACAGTACACAGAAGCAGTTGCTTTCCAACACAGAACCAGCCTACTGAACAAAATGTGATTACCCATCAAAAATCATGTTTTAAAAAAGCACTAACAGAGGCTATGGTATTTTCCATGCTTAAAGTAAGAAATTAAAGTACAATTAAAGTAAGTGACTGCAGTGTGAAAGATAGGATTAATTTCCCCTCTGGTGTAACCCTGCAAACTTACAATAAGACAAGATAAAAAAATAAATAAAAACAGACAGAAAAAATGAAACAAAAGACACTTTTATGCATGACGTTAACACAGTATTTTCTTTAAAGAACAATAAAATGTAAGTATCTTTATGGGTTTTATAGATACAGTAGACATACCTTTAGTCTGAAAGCCCTTCTCTTTCCCCTGCTTTTTGTTGACCTATTAAATATTCCTGGATAATGCTCAATGATGCAGCGAGCCTGTATGTATTTAAACTTGCTGTATTGATTAATCACGTTGCCTTGACGCACAAGAGTGTGGCCTCCCAGAGTTTATAAGACTCAGTCCTTGGTTCCCCCTGGCAGGACCCTAGCGCAAACAGATTGCAATTCAAATTAGCCATGATAAGGTAGCAGCCTTGAATACTAACTGGAAAAAGCATCTAGTTCTCGAACTGGGTTGTTTCCCTTGCCGGTCTGGATCTGTCTGCATCCATCATTGTTCATGCTGCATATTGTTTACTATACATTTATGACTGGGACGAATATGCCTGGGTTGGGTTTGCCAAGAGTGAGATTGTACTGTAACCTACACACGTTTTCAGTCATTAATGTTAACATCAACTGCAGTTATTATATGGGTCTGTTATTTAGCTGAATATGTTGTGGGATACTGATAGACTAACCAGTGATCTAGAATTTTACACTGACTGTCTTTTTAAAGAGTGAACATATGGAATATACATGTGGCTATCTAATTAAATGAAGTGGCTAAAACACATTAGCTTTAACATGGAGTTAAGTTTCTGGGTACCGTTTATCAACGTGGCACCAGTTAATGCACCTTTCGCCTCGTCATAGACGGGTTGTTGGAGTGGTGATTATTGGCACGCCACACCCCCTCCCGAGCTGAAGCATATGGTATATTCCACTAACGCTGAATGTGAGATTGTAGACTTGACACATTCTGAAGACTAGGAGTTGAATCATAACCCCTTGATAATAGGAAACCACTCTGAATATACACCGGTTCTTCTCCACAAACCAACTGCATTTCTTCGCGACGTCCACAAAGCTTCCAATCTAGGAGACGAGTTTAGCTCAACCGAGTCAGCATCATTGCGTTGTTTGCCAAGGATACACCGGGATAAAGCCGAAAGGGAGTCTTCTTATTTCAACAAATTGAAGCTATGGTATTGGACTAAACCTCCGGTATGATCACATATTGCAAAGGTAAGCATATTATGTTTTCAAATCGTTTATTGCAGATTTATTGCTCAGTTCAGCATGTCTACTTAATAATACGCTGCTAATTCAAATGTTACCCCAGTTTAACGGTTGTACTTAACAGTGCTGCGTTTTATGTTGTGCTGTTTCTATTGTAAAATGTGCTGGAGTATTATCCTTGTACGGGCCCATGATGATTTGATAGTTACCCTCAGTGGAGAAAATATTCAGACGAACCGGCCATAAACTTCATCCATCCGAAACCTAGCAGTGCAAAAATATTGTATTGGAAGTGCTATTAGTTCGCTCAACATTCCCGACAAACTTCCTTAACAGCCGATTTGATTGTTATACACAGGCATGTTACTCATAAAAACAACGAATGTGTGCCAATTAGCAAATAGTACAATTCTACAATTACATTACTGAATCTCACATGAAGTGGGAGTGTGTTTCTGGGTCCTTCCAAGCACCTGTCAAAAATGTAAGATAGTATCCGTGTACAGGATGCCCGGGAACAGTTGAGACCAATAACACGTGTTAAGAATTTAATTGTATAGGCCTACATTCAGCTCGTGCACAGCTGTAAGTGAAAGATGATGCGTTTTTGATGCCTCACAACAAACATGACAGGTCAGGGCATCACCCATTTAACGGAATTTCAAAAAGTAGGCTATATTAGCTTATTTCCCCAAATTACCTGACATTCAGGTATGCAAACATCAAGACGGTGTTGAATTAAGATGGCAGGTAATTGGCTCTGAAATTATATACTATCGTTTGCCACAAGCTTGCATTCATCAAAAGCTGCCATCTGTGTTGCCTCCGTTTTACATGCGTTCAGTTGAAGTGTTATCAACAACTGAATCTTGGGTAGTCTGAATCCTCTTGTACCCTCTTGTTCCCGTCTGGATTCTGATCAGACCACTGGGTTGTTAAATCGTGGAAGAGTTCATGCAAACCAGAGAGACTTTATGCAGAATTCAGTTGTCATCTAGACATTAACACAAACTAGAAGCCATATGCTTGTGTGGAAACGCTGTCTTTTGATTTCATATAACCTCTAACTAGTTAGTGACTTTATAGCAATCTATATCATCTATATAATCTATGTAAGCTTTATTCCATAATGCTTATCAAATCCCATCGGTGAAGCCTGTTTTTGTTAACAGTTGCTCATTGCTGCACCATACTGTTTGTGTTACGTAGTATTATTCATTCTGATAGTTGACTCCATATTTGCTTCGACCAGTTCCTTTTATACACACTTCCATCTCATCTTGATGCAGGAACATTTTCTATCAATACAAGTTCTGGGAACAAAAAGAATGAGGTCTGAAACAGTATCCCAAAATGATGGAGCATGATGCAGGAGTTTTCACTCATACCAAAAATATGATTTGCACAAATGGAAAGAGCCATTTGGAACTACAGAACACCGGGCTTCTAAACAGATCTCTTACCTTCCAGATAGAAATCTCAATGGTTCTTTTTCTGGATCTGAAAAGGGTTTGATGTGGAACTTTGAGGAGGATGTGTCAGAGGGTTCTTCTATTGTTAGAAATAGTTCTATACCATAGCAGTCTGAGTGTAGATATATGATGGGTACTTTCTGGTAGACAATATCAGTGAGTAAGGCTCAGTGTGTAAACGGTATACTAAAGCTCACAATTAGCTGTAAACTGACTGTGCCCTGTTAAAATGGGCTTATTATTGTTGGTATAGGTCATGTATTCCAGACTATGGTGAAGATTGATTCCTAACATGCATCCAGATTGTTCTATTCACCATTGATGGCTTTACCAATCACAATTCAGCTTCATATTTCTTCATACACAACAGTCTAATAGGTATATCCCATTGTTGGGTGCTGTGTTAATCAGTATATCTTAATAAGATGTGTTAGTGATGGTTTGAAAAACATTTCACCTTGTGATTGGTAACAAGTCATATGCTTAGCAGTGTTCATACTGTCACATAAGTAATACTACTGTATGCGTCTAACATGGTTGGCAGACAGACTTCTACAATAAAGTACTGTAGTATTTCAGACCCCTACTTTCTATGAAAGATACAACACAGAGATTAATACATGTCCAGTATTCATTTGATCCTCTGGATAAGAGCATCTGCTAAATGATTACATGTAATCCTTGACCACCAATATGTTGATGAAAATGAGAATGGTTATTATACTGATTGAATTTGAGTCCCACTTTATTCAATTCACTCATCCAGAAGTAAATGTATTGTACAAAATTGAAACATTGTGGGTGAGCAATTAAAGTGTGAAGTTGACACTGCAAATCAGTTTTTCACATGACCTGTTTTTCATGCAGTTATTTACTACATTCATGTCTTAAGCCCATGTACTTTTGTGACATACTGAAACTTTTTCCCCCCACAAATGATGGCTTTGGCATACCTTGCAGTCAAATTGATTGTAGTCTTTACAACAAAAGCAATCATTTTCCATGACCCTCCCATCCTCCCGACTGCCTTTCGTCTCCCCAGAGGCCTGTTTCCTGTTCTTGCAGTCTGCTTCCATATATATATTTCCATATAAACCCCCCTTTTTTATGCATCTTCACACTAATGATTACAGCGAAACTGCTATGTTATTTTAGCACATGAGGTAATGGTGAAGTGGAATAATTCATAGATGTTTTTAATTTTTTGCCCAGGGATTAATCATATTTAAATATTTAATGCTATGTGTGACCATCATTCTGTTTGGGAAGCACCTTTACCCAAGCAATCCCATTGTTATCAGTCATTTCTTAGAATGCAGAAATATAAGGTCTTTAATATTAGTAAAAGGCAGCAGTTTATGAACTAAAAATAAATTGGTCTGACAGTCAAGACTCTACTTGTTATTAAATGAACACAGAGTAAATATTACAGAAGACCAATACTTCACTAACTGGCATAAATTAACATTTCATAGTAGCAGCACATCTTGTTTTTGCTTGTCAGTCTCATTAGTCTTTTACGTGTTTATACACGTTTTCCCAAATTCGTTTGGACTGATGTGTGATCTAGTGTGTTCAGTAGCACATGGAACACACTTTCCATGTCCAGCATGGTTGATTGGTTTGAGAGACGGGTTCAGGGAGCGGACAAGCCGGCTGGACGTGGGCGCAGCCAGCTGCGATGTGGAGAGGACCCTGACAGACGCACCGGTAGGATGGTGAATAATGTGTTGCATCTGAGGACTTGTCCATGCAGGAAGGATGGAGCCAAAGTTGAATGTCAAAGCGTACAGTGTTGAGGGATGACAATAGCGTGAGCGTCATGCAGACGTTTGACATTGGTAGATTCTGATTGACACCTTCTTTGCGGCAGCGCAGTACAATAAGGACCCTTGGAAGTGAAAGCTGTTGCTCATACAATAAATTGTTCCCCCGAGCCTGTCAGAAGTGAATCTGTCTGCGGGGAATGCCCTGTGGATTTCTCAGTTTGATACATGGCTTTGGATATAAATCAGAAGCTGTTATGGGAGTGGTCTACCAATCCTTAGGATAATCAGCTTTCTCATAAAACGTTCCTCTCTTTCTCCCTTTTTTTGACAACCCCCCCCGGTGATATTTGCTGCAAACTGCATTTGTGGCAAAGCAAGCAAGCTGCAATGCAAACAGCTTACAATCTGTCGTGAGATCTCATCGCTTGTGTTTGTCAATTACCAGAGAACCTTTCTATTTCTCCCATTGAAATGCTTCTTCAATGGTTTCTGGTTCTTGTAAGTAAAGCCATTCTAATGAGATCAAATATGACTCACTGCTAGAGGTAATGGAGGAACTGTAATGAGCACAGTTGGTTTTAACTGTACTGGAGATTTGAAACGAGTCACAGATGAGGTGCATGTAGATAGCTGCTTCAACCACATTTGGTTGTTGCATTTGTCTTTAGTGCAACATACAGTAGCAGGGAGCAGTAGAAAGGATACTATTATTGTATTTATTGTATATACAATTTTTATTTTATTAATTTTCTCAGACAGCCTTTATTCAAGGCAGTGCAACTCATGCAAGTATCGTTCTTAATACATTCATCATCCATTAATTGTCTTTAAATACAGTGTACTATTTTAGTCCACCACAGAAAATTGGATCCCCTGAAAATCTTAAACCATCCATTGTGAAGGGCAGACTGGTTGACAAACTAAATGGCTTCTCTTAAACAGAGAAATCAATGCTTCTAGCACTTCATTTGATAGCCTTGTGTAGCTAACAGTGCATTAGCCATTGTCACAACCCGGAGCAGACACTGAATGTTTACAATCCAGAGGTGTCAAAGCACAGGAGAAGTCAGACTGCAAGCATGTGCCTGTCAGGTCGTAACCTAGAATATTCTGCAAAGCTGCGAAAGATGAACCTGCCGTTTATAGATTACTTTTCAAGAGATGCTGCTCGTGCTAAAAAAAGGGTTATTGCATTAGGACGAGTCACCTTTAATCTGAATGTAAGGCTGGAGAGAGAGGGTCTCTCTGCTCCAGCTTGCCTCCTGCATTCCCTGGCTTGCTTCGTTAGTCCTGGTGGTGGAGTGGGAGGAGCGAGGCGTCTCTTCACAGACCACAGGCCTGCCTGTGAAGGTCTGCTGGCCCTGTGACAGGGTGAAAGATGATGATAGAATACAAGACCCCAGAGCAGGAGAGCACAGGAGGAGGCTGCAGTCAAGTGTACCGGGCTTCGGCCTCCAAAAAAATAGTGTGTGTGTGTGTGAGAGTGTGTGTAAGAGTGTGTGAGTGTGTGTGAGAGTGTGTCTGAAAATATACTGTAGTATATCTCACATTACCACTGGACTCAGGGCTGTTGCTGATTGGTTTGCTAAGGATGCTAGCATAATCTGAAAGATGGTAATTGTTACAAAGTACATTGCATGCAATATGTAATGTGTCATATTGGCTAATAACCTACTGTGTATCCAGGCTTTTATCTAGATTGAAATCTAAAATGAAATGAATGGATTAAAAAGAATGGCGAAAAGATGACAGTGAAAACCCTTTGGTTTTGCAATCTGTGGGATGATTCCAGCTCTACTGCAAGCCTGTTAGGACTCACATATGATGTAGCATGTGCTAGAGGGATCTACATTAGAACTGTAATCTGATGTATTTGATATCCTCCCAAATAAAGAGTAAATCCAGATTTCATCTTCACATGGATGGGTTTCTCAGAGAATGGAGCGTGTCATTTCCAGATCTCTGACTTGTTTTAGAGAATCATCCTCCTCCTAGTTCCACTCCCGTTAGAAGCCTCCATCTTTGCCTTGTCATAGTACCTGGCATTCAATTTAAGCCATATCGTTTAGAATGGTGTGGTCTTTTTGTGGTCCAATTGAATCTTGCTGAGGACCATAAATATCATTTTCAGACCCTTGTGGCTTTGTGGATAAGGATGCTGTAACTGTACAGTGCATATCCAGCTCAAGCTGGACCGATGAACAGGATGGATGTGTTGAGGCTTGAAGGGATGTGTCTTGCAGTAATGAGATGTGGTATGCAGCAACTGGATGTGCCTTGAGTTCAGACGCCAATTAATTATTTAAATAGCTTTGATTGTGTTTCTTTGGGCCAATGTTAGAACACTGTCACTTAAACAATGCCTAGTTTTTTATATGTCAAATTTAGCATTTGTTTTTACCATATTTGGTTCAACCAAGCAGATAAAATACTGTGAAGTATTAAAAAAATGCAAGTGTCTTCACTTTAAACAAAGGAAATACAACTGGAAATTCCCTGACTACAAAGGCATTTTTATCAACATGTGACAGTACAGTATGTGAAAATTGCAAATATATTCATAAGATATTATTGAGGTTTATTAATTATTCATGAGAATCTATCTTCTATTGCCCATTTAATGTCTCACAAATTTGCAAAATTTTGAATAAGCTTACAGTATATTAATGATTTATGACCGTATTTCTTTCATGTTGTTGAAAAAAAAAATATCAGACATTTAAATTAGTAGAGGGGATCTTCGCTCGGAAGACAATTTAATGCAGCAACCTTGAATTGAGCATTCCGGAACTGGGTCAACTAATTTAACTAATTCTTTATGGGCACATAATAATTGGTATGCGTGTTTCAGGTTCGGCTGCGGTAAAAACATGTCTACTGTGATGAAGTAGTTGAATATGCTGAATCCGGACAACACCCACAAATCTATTTCTGAGGTGTTTCCTAATCATATAATCCCAACAAATGGTTTTGTTTGGCAGTATCCCTGATAGCCGCAGGTGCTGGGAATCCAAGGACTCTTTCAGGGGACAGTGAAGCCCCTTATCACAGAGCTGCTGGATTATCTAGTGCTCAGCAAGTAGAGATCCTCAACAGGAGGGCACATCCTGAGCAGAAAAAGTATAGTCTTGTTGCAAGTGTACTTTACTGTAATGTCCACTACAAACCGATACTTATCTTGGTGTTGCAGTGAGGTGTTTTTCTCAGGTCTATTTTGTGGGCTGAATCTATAGAATCTATTGAATCTATCTCTGGTCTCTATCGATGCTTTAAGAATAACGGAGAAATTAATTGAAACAAAGGGTTGAGTAGGTTACCCTTAAATGCATTACAATCTCTAATGTGTCACCGATTACAGATGACTTGCATTCAATTGTGTTCAGTAATGTAACCCGAAGGATAATTTTTGGGAGAATTTACAGCAGTTTTGATTTATTTTTAGGAACTGGTGATTCTGTGTTTTTTTCCCCTCCATTGTGGGATATTTTTGTCCTCTTAACATCTCATGAAGTCATCAAGATAGCCACTTTGATATGACTGTGATCTCTGAAGTAGAAATCCATTAATCCTAATTCTTCAAATGTAACTGTAAACCGATTACTGTTGTATTTTCAAAGAATCTTTAAATAACATGGTTAAGTATATATTTTATTCCATTACGCAACCCCACACTGTACATACAATATGATTTCATGTGGGAGCCTATTCAGCTCTACCACTATAAGTCGCCCCTACTGTTGTTTGTGTGGCAGCTATATTCCCTCTCTGCCCCCCATTGGGCCACTGATAACACTCATTATGAATTACTGTATGGCTCGAGCATAATTTCCCTTTAAATGATGCAGAGGACAGCAGCCTATTCCCGCATTTTAATGTCGTGTTTCTGAGATATTTCATGATGTTATACAGGCAGTTATCACAGATACAGGAGCAGAGGGAAGTAATGATGTTTGTAGGATATAGTTCTTCATCTGCTGTCTACAGCGTAGGTCTTGCTGCGTCCCTGAATGGATCCCTATGCTAACCCAGTATTGACATGCATGTCTATCAACGCTACTTCTGCTTCCATCCCACACTTGATGTCAGACTCGAGTTTGTGGACACTGATGGGAGGCGGGACACGAGTGTCTGAAGGACGAGAATAATTATCCGTGTCTGAGAAGGAGTCAGTGATGTGTGATGAGCGGTCGGCCTTCACTCAGATCTCCTCCAACAGAACTGACGATACTCCTTAATTGGTGTATCAGCTCTTAATTGTTCAAAGACCTTTCGTCTAACACAACCCACACTGTTAGTGTGTATCCTGTAGAACACCATAGCACCAAGTTATTACCGACTCTTATTAGTGTGCTATCAGCAAGCCACATCGTATTATATCACAAACCACAGAGTTTTTTTGTAATAGTCAAATAGACAACACAATTGTCATCATTTTGGAGAACCTGTCATATTGTTCCTGCCCTATGGTAGGACCTCCCTAGAACCCGACCTGGTAGAATCTTTTGATGTGTTCTGTTCAGGGAAGAAGAAAGGGCTGGAATGATGGTAATGATTCAGTGGCCTGTAGGTACTTTGCCTTGTGTCCAACATCATTGGGTAAGAACTTTGATCATCCAGACTAACAAGGGACGGAATCCCTCTTCAGCGCTAGCAGCCAAAGAGGAGCCCTTGTTTATTTGTAGAGATCTTTGCTGTCATTATTATGGCTGTGTGAAAAATTTGAACAGTGATGCTTTGTGGCATTGCCATCACTGTTTAAAGATGGTGTCCAAAATGGCATACTGCTGTAAAGGATATTTGACGGTTGAGAGCGTAAAGAGTCTTGAATTGAGCGGTTTTGTGCTTGTGCACGTGTTGAGAAATCTGACGTCTGAAACAGGTAATCCCTTCAAAGGAGAAATGGAGCACAGCATTATTAAGTGTATTGCAATAATTGCATCATTCAGCATTAGTGTCTAGTGTCTACTTAATGTGAACTGCTTCTTAATGCAGGTTGTAACATGTAAGCCATCATTATAATACTGTACGGCTGTTTCTGAATTCATGGCTGTCTTTGCTTACGAACAAAAAGTTCAGGCAACCGTTTAATGTAACCAAAGCAGTTTTAGAATAAATGTTTTATAAACTTTGCAATTTATGAGTGAATTCTCTAAATAATGGGGAAAATTACAATAAAAAAAAATCTAAACAGAATGGCTTTAAACCTTATAATTCAAAAGTGAGCATACCTCAGGCCATCTATTAAAAACCTTTCACATGTTCAAAGATTTGTTTTTCATTTCAGTGAAGGGCAGGCTTTCAGGTTTCAAATCAAAGAGGAACATCAAGACTCCAAACAGACCTGGCACGAAGCAGGCCTTAACACCCTGTCCTAGACAACCAGAGAGGGACTTCCAGGCAAGGGATGGATGGATTGCAGCTGAAAAGGAGAGAGAGGTTAGAGTGGAACTCCGGAATCACAAGATTGCTGGTTGGGATGAGCCAGACAAGTTCTGTCAATGATACGGCATCTTCAGAATGAATGTAGGCTGGCGTCCTGGTAATGAATGTAATGCAATTACTGTAATGTCTGTTCTAACGATTTTGCCATAGAACTATTCAAGTATTTATGAGAACACTGACTTGCAGCTGTTTACTTCATCTCTTTGATTGGGAAATGCAAAATGATGTCCGGAAATAAACACTGTTCACCAACAGAGGGTTTTAAGTGTACCTTAAAGAGTGGTTGACTCTAAAACTCACCCATAAATTAACTGGAAATGCAATATATCAATGTAAGGAACTATTACTGACAGAAACTCAATGAAACCTTGAAAATATTGAGAGGAAGCAAATCTATCATAAAATGTAGACGGTATTCATTCAAATATCATCCATGTAGTGCCATTACTGCTAACATTAGGTCATGTCAGTGGCATCATCTAAATGATGACGTTTTAACTGTCATTTAGACTATTAACTGTTTAGGGGTGTATGTTTCATGCAGACAAGCAGGTATTTAAACACAGACAGAAGCGGTTGACATTTCCTGTGCTCATTCCCAGAGGCAGTTATTTGCTCCTTGGCCTCAGTCTTATAATATAATCCTTTCATATGCAACATTATCCCTTTGCATGAAATCACATAAAGATTCCACTGTTTAATGCCAGTTTTTTGGGGGGGGGCGGGGGGGAGGGGGGGGGGGGGATACAGACATTTGTTTTACGGAATAATGTAAAATCGCCAAAAGCTACGAGGTATTCTTAGTTGACCTGTGCTCTCATTGTGGTTTACTGGCACACTGTGTGTGTGTGTCACTGCCAGGGGAAAGTATCTGCCAACATGTATTTCCTGTAGCGTGATCCTTTTATTGGACGTTTAAAAATGCCCTGAGCTTGAGCAGCTACTGTACAGTTCTTCCTTCTCAGGTAGCTGTTAAAACACATCTATCAACAGGAGACCAGAGGTCCAGGGCTTCTCCCTGCAAGGCACTGAGTATCAGAGTGCCAAACCTGAATCTCTGCTATTGTGAGCTATACTCGTACTCGTATTGTCGACTTGACCCAAACAACAAGGCTAGTGCCGGCATCAAATCTTGGTTTTCAAGTGGGATTTCAGTTGAAGAAGAGCCAAATCACTGGCGGATTTTCAAGCATGTTGTTGGTTTGCCCAAAGGAATATATATTTTACATTCTTGCTGCATGCATAATAGTAGTAAAAATAACTGTGGGCTTTATACAGCACTTTTTATTGTGCATGTATGGCATTGGGAAGTTAATGGTATTGTACAGTATAACTATCTTGGATATTCTCCTTAGTCTTATCTTCAACTCATCGGTTAAGCCCTTTGTATTTGTCAGTTGGAAGGTCTATGCACACACAAAGCCAACTGAAATTAATTTTTGTTTCAAGACCAAACAAGTTAGTGCTCTTGAGCAGTGTCTCTTCACTGCCTCTCTTGTATGTGCGTGAGCAGCTAATCTTACCAAGGCCCACACTATTACAGTAAGTGTATTCAGTTGTCATATGACTCCACTAAAGGTACAGGATATGACATTTCATAAATATCTATGAATAATTTAAACGGTTCACATTTTAGTGGGATTACTGCCAGTTACACGGATACTCCAAAGAAAGGCCTTTTTTTGGTAGATATCTGTCCTTTATGATTAATCATTTAAATGGAAATCATAGCTTTAAGTTCATTTTGCTGTCTTCCATCACTAAGTGAAGTTGGAAGGGGTGCATAGAGGCACAGAGCATGCAACTGGGAGCAGCAGCCAAGAATCAGGCAATGTGGGCCATGTTAAAGAGAAATGGAGGTAGCCACAAGGACCAGAGTTAATTTGGGACCTGGCTGTCACCTGCTACAGATGAAAAGTGTTACCTGCCGGTATTTTTTTCATCACGCACTGAGGTCTTTCTGCTTGATCTCTGATTAGTTTCTAATGTTATGACCAGACCAGACAGCGGGTTACTCGGCCAACTGTAGGCTATTGCATGATGACTATGTCGAATGAAGGGGAAACGGATAAACTGAAATAAATATTTGCGTAACTCCCACTGGCCTCTCACAGTGAACCTCCAAGTAGGTTCTACCGATTATATGGAGACAAAGAAGAAGAAAAAAATACAGAATGTTTTTTTTTGTCAGAAAAATCACATGACACATTTGTTGTTCTATTTCCCGTTGGCACCAATCCCGTTGGGTCAATACCTCGTCGTACAGACTCACACTTCATCTTGAAGGTTCAGAGTTGAATAAGACGACGTGCATATAGGCCTACCGTAAGAGAGCAAACTCTCACCAGACCGTTCAACCGAGCGAGGAGAGAAGATCTCTCTCTTCGCTGCGGAGGAGAGAGACTCCAGCGGAGAGCTCCAGCTCGTGGTAGAGACCGGGGCAGAGAGAGCCTGCGGCGTGCCGGTAGCACTGTAATGAAGGTTGTTTCTGTGGTGCCCACGCTGGGCTGACTGGCTAGCCTTTTCCTGGACTCTACGGGGGAACATTCACATGAATATTGTATCTCCTCAACCTCTATCCAATTAACACAGAGCACCTTCCCTTGTTTGAAAGGCTGGCGGAGTCCTTAGATAATCCCATGTCGCAGTGCTGGGCCAACCAATTTAACTGTAGTTTTGACTTGTGGACTCAATATGAAACTATTAGGTCATGGAGTTTCTTGTTTCGTGGGCACTTCAGCCCCTGTGGTCGGACAACACAGGCCCAACGGTCATAGTTCTCCGTTGTTTAAACGACGGTTTTGAACCAAAGTAAACAAACCCCATGCTGAGATGTAAAGCCTAAAACACAAAATTCGAAGAAGAGTTTGCAACATAAATGATTAGGAGACGCCACCATTTACGTCAAGTGAAGTTAATATAGCTGTTCTCACTTCGATTAAGTATCTGTAGTTGACTCAAAGACAACATAGCTAGTTTACAGTAGCATTTTCTCCGTCTTTAGGCCAGTTTACAGTAGCATTTTCTCCGTCTTTAGGCCAGTTTACAGTAGCATTTTCTCCGTCTTTAGGCCAGTTTACAGTAGCATTTTCTCCGTCTTTAGGCCAGTGGCAGATAGGCCAAAATAAAGCCCAGCTTTGCAGTCATTCACAGCCCGTGAACCTAAGCTCAATCTTATAGTTTGAGAACCACAAGAAGATCTATAGTGTTCATTATGTTAAAGTCAATGGATAGTAAGAAAAATGCTGTATCTAATACAGACCGGAGCTGGTCGTAAAGATAAGTGCGCACACTTGGCAGTTTATTTACTGACATTGTAATCATCTCATTAAAAGCTGTTCCTCTGAAGCTGTTGCACAAGCCACAGGTTCTCCTTTTTGTTTTAACCTTTGACCTTTGAGTTCAAAACCTAATTATCTGAGCATCATGAAGAACCAGACAGTCCAAACAGCTTCATCCTGTGCAATCATTTTGTAACAGTGATCCAAAACAGGAGAAGTTGGAAAGCTAAAGGTAGCAGCAAATAATTGCTTGATAGAAGTTTTACAGCAGTCAATGTTTGTGTTATATTTCAATATTGATATTTTAGGATAGTTAAGTTGTGCATTCTATATAGATATAGATAACAGAAGGACATATACTTTTAGAGTATTACATTATGCATGTGCCCTTTGGTAATTTATTTATTTAGTCTCTTTATTAACTTAATGACATTTGGTGAGAAATATTGGTTTTTAAGATGGAACTTTATAAAGATCAAATCTATTGATGGGAGTTCCAAATAAGGCCCAACCCATTCAATCAGAAGGGTGACTTTTTCGGGAACATCGAAGATTAACTGTATTGCAAAATGAAAATGTCACCTATCACCGACGCCAAGCTTGTTGAGATGAAAATGAGATAACTTGCATACTTTCCAGTCAATCCACAAAGAATATGTTGGTAAGTCTTTTTAATAAAAATATTTGCATTGAATGTTCTACATCTATCTTAAGAGTGCAGCTAAGACAACTACCTTAAAACTAATAATTAAACTACTAATTAATTTTTTTTTTTTTCTGTCATCACAGTTTTCCTCCCACACACACACATCACTACAACAATTATTTGTTTAGCAGAGAGTGTAGCAGAGAGCAGCTTCTACTGAACACACCAGCCATTTTAAAGTGAGGTTGAACCTGAGCTTGGATTCTGGGATTCACCTCTGCCTCACCCTCCAGAGAAGCACCACGTGCAACCTCCCCCCTCATGGTCCTCAGCCCCTCCCACCTCACCGGCCGTAATGACTTCCTCCTGCTCGGAGGAAAGGCGTCGACTAGAATACAAATGGCCTATAAAAATGCCTTCAACTGCCAATTAGTCAAGCAAGATATATACTGAGCTTGCAATTAACAGACTATTACCACAACCAGGCAAAGACGGGAAGGCCTAATGAGCATTTGATTGTCATATTTGTCATGACTGCTGTTAAATATGACAAATGTCAGAGGGCAAACACAAATATCAATTGTCAAAGACGCTTGTGTTTCTTGTTGAAGGCTTTTTTTGGTGTTATTGTTGTGTTTTAGTTGAATTTTAGGTGGAGACGGGGATGGCAGGTGCATACTGTCCTCTCAGCAGCTAGGGACAGTGCCAGGGTCAAGGCCAAAGCCAAGGTTTAGTGGCTGTCAGGTCGCAATGATAGAAAGGTCAGGCCAAGCAGAAGTCAGGGAGGAAAAGATTGGGTTGTGTCAAGGTTACTAGTGTGTTTTCTAGGCTCAGAAATATACTGCTGTGGTCCAACTATATATTGCATCACAGTTGAAGCTGTGACAGAGAGTCAGATGGATTTGCTGAATGAATTATTCATTGTTACATCACCAGTGTACTTACTCTCCTTCTGAGTGATGGCAAGTGTTAAATACCAGCATGTGATGTAAATAGTGATATGTGGATGTGTCAGGTGAAACAAACGGCAAATACTTTCTTTTCCGTGAAATCTTTCACTGATTTTCTCAAATAAATAAATAAATAAATGACACACCATCGGGGATGTGAAACCAAGCCGTGGGGATGACGCACGTTGTTTTTGCTCACGCTCTAACTGTCATTGTTCTTTCTTGGTAGTCCATCAGATTCTGCCGCAAATTAAAGTTATCACTCAATCTGCTCCTGCGAACGCCCCTCCTCCCTCCCGTGTATCTCCCTGCACCATCCTGCCACACCACGACCCTACAGCAGCCCCTGGAAATAGGAACCCACTGATTAAAGAGACTAATATCCAAATAATTACTTTTCTCAGAGTCCCACACCGTCTCTCTCACAACACAAGGACAAAACATGTGCGGACGGGGAGGTGTATTAACAGCTCTCCTTCCCCTCTCGTTCCTCCTCCAGGCTGGATCCCATGACTGAATGAGTTTGGTCCAGCATTGCCAAGTATGGAGCAGATGGATTGTAAGCCTTACCAGTCTTTGTCCAAAGCCCGGAAGGAGATGGAGCATGCTTACCCCAGCTCCTCGGACGAGAGCGAGGACGGACGCAACCTCTGTAAGTCCTACACATCTCGAGAGACGCTGCCCGACTACGGCCAGGATATGAGACTCAACTACAACAGCCACCGAGCCAAGAGGAAAACCATGGATGAACCCACAGGAGGTACAGTCTTAACACACACCAACGCCCACACCAAACGCTAATTTGGACTTTGAGTTTGAGTTATTCATTTGTCTTGGTCACAGTGAACAGAGGCATCAAGAACTCGAGTAAATACTTTTTTTGTGTGATTTATAACCTCAAAATGATGTAGTGACATCTGTTTTAATCAATTTTCCCTGCACAGGATGTGGTTGGTCTTCCAGTCAAACTGGTAGGAAGGTTGGAGGGGAAACAGGTGCATATACCTTGGCTTGATAACTGATTGTATATGATAAGACTTATCATGGCATTGCAGCTAGCAGAATAAAATTTGTAATCTCATGCCCTGTGGTACACATATTTTTACCACAGTGAGTTTAAAAATATAGAATGTAATCATGGAGAAGAGACTTGACTATATATTCTGTGGGAAGTTATTGAAGGTTTTCAATATTTTTTTCAAGTTGTTTTCTCCTGTTGCTATAGTTCAGTTACACACACAGTAGGCTAGAAACCTTTTAACACCTTAGGGCTAAGCAGGAGGTTGGTGATGTATAATTACATTACAATTGACTTTGACTCCCTATAGGAAATAACCCAATCACGACTGAATCTTGTTCACTCTGAATAAATAAGTTATTTTGTAATGGAAAAGGAAATAGGTTTTGCAGGGCTGCAAGCTGTCTATACATTACGTACAGTAATAAAGGAAAAATATGGTTTGGTTGGATATGTTTTACTGACTTGTCTCCTATATAATAGATTTATTAAAATTGTGCAGTGTTGTATAACGTTGTACTCTATGCCTGTATAGGGGACACTACAATATAGTCTAAGTGAACAAAGTTGTCCCCAAAAATTGCTGTGGTTTCCTGGGATATATTGTGCTCCAGTGGGCTGTGAAAAAACACAACAGAGATTTGAATAGTGAGTTGTTCCTAAAACACCGATTAGGCTAAATCTTGTTCCATAAACCCTTTTCCAATTGGGCAACACAGCTGAAACTCTGCATTTCTGGTAATGGAGGTAGACAGAAAGGTGATCTTACCAGGCACGGTCTGTCTCAGCTTCATCTGAAAATAATGTAATTTTTCGACAATTAATTGCTTTTACTAAGCAATTTCAACACGAAAATAATGGATGAATCCTGACATTCGTAAATAAAAAATGATTTGATTTGAGATTATCTAAGTTGAACTCTGAACAGCTAAGGATTTTCTTATCTTCACTTGTCATGTCGGACTCTTTATATTTATATTTTAATACAACAAATAATACTAATCTCACTATCAAAATTTTCAGCATTAACATTCCACAATGACTCACCATATGTTACTGCAAATGTTATGACAGATATATTTACTGCCTTCTTGTTCACGAAAGTGTACGCAGAAATCACATTTCTGTTCCTATGCATCGCAGTATTCAAATGATACACTGAACAAAACATTTTGTTCTGGTTACCTTGGAAACTGCATAAAATGAACAAATGACATTTGCTCGGAGCAGCAGCTTTTTCAACCTGAACAGATTGATACTGTAGCAAAACAGTATGCACAGGATATCAGCCCCTTGGTGGAGGGGAGAACGTTTTCCGTGCTCATTTATGTGTCCATTTTCCGCTGCTGCTTCCATTTCGCGGCTGTGATTTTAAGGGGCAGGAGGTCGGAGAGAGATATTCACTGACAAGAAATTGGTCAAGGACATGGGTTTCTGACTGGCGTAATTAGTGTAGAGATTATTACTGGAGAGAGAGGGAGGTTAGGCAAGTCACCTTGGTGAGAGATTCTCAAGAGCAGTCTAAAGAGAGCCGACCTCCCTTCATATGCAAGCCCCTGTCTGGACTGCAGATCATGTGCAGGGTCTCGCACCAGTGATCATCACTGTGCTGCCCAGACACGAGTATTTAACGGTGTATAGTACAAAAAGCACTGCTTTAAAAACATCCAGTCGTACCTATTGAACGTAGTAATCCCTGGTGATTTTAGCGCAAATTGGCTTCATCCTGTCTGATATTGGGACTTAACTCTATCTGTGTACTGTTTGTTTAAGTTAGCTGAAATCATATACATACAAGATATTTATTGGGGAACTACTCCGTTTGGATAACCTCCATGGGAGAGGGTTAAGTGAGAGCATTCATTTGCGGATTAGCCAGGTGACCCTTATCACAGATATCTCCTAGGTGAATACATTTTGCTTCTCAGTGTAAATGTTGATAAAGATTTATCCGCTTCCACATATAAATTATAATTAAAGATTAAGTCTGAGTCTCGAAGGAAGAAGCTCTGGTAATTCTGCTACTGTTTATTGATGGACCAAGACTAAAGCCTGAATCCTCCACCTGCCTCAAGACTTGCACATGCGTTGGGTTTACACACGCTCACAGAATTAATAGCAGTATTGCACAAAAAGTACAGACACACAATAGCCACACAATTAAACCCTCATTGACTCATAAAATTGGAATATGGCATCTTCACAGCTAGTATGGTTTGTCTACACTGAAATAAATGCTGTGGAAGATTCTTGTGTCCCAGAGATTGTGTCTCATATTGTGTTTTTTCAGGATTTAGGTCATGAGTGAAAATACTGAATTGGATTTCTTCAAATTTGTCTAAAAAATATTCTAGAAGCATAGAAGATCTTGTAATTATACCACTCCAGGGATGACCCAGAAAATGAAATGCTTTCACTCTCCTGCCTCTTCATAGTCCTGAATTATTTATTTTGAAGGGTATCAGATTGTATTTCTTCTTTAAAGAGAACTGGGTGAGTGATTTTTCACCTCATCCATGATCTGGAAGGCGCGAGAACAGATGGTGCTCTTGACAACGCGTTCAGTGGGAACATCCATCTAGCAGCTGTAGTAGTAACACTGACAAAGTTTCAACTTTATTTGCCATTTGCAACAAGTACAGGTATTGTACATTGGATTTCTCCCCCTCGACTTTACAGGCCACTAGGAAACTATCTAATCCTATAATAAATAAGTCCTAACCCTAAAGGCAACAATATGCAGGAAATAATTCAGAATGAAAGTCTATGAAATACCTATTCAAATTCTGAGCCTGTTTTGGCTGTTTAAACCTGCTTAGAAAACGTTTACAATGAAAGCAGTGGCGATTCCAACGGCCATTGGATCCAAATGTTACCCAGAGAAACAGCCGGCAATTATGATGTTCTAGCAAGTGATACTGTACGGGCTGCCACTTTCTCACTCCCCCCAGTTGCCAGCACTCCCTTACCTTTGAGTAGATGTTATACGACTGCACTGATGATCGTGTGATACCTAGAGTATAATATCTTCAAGAGAGAAATGTGACTCTCAGAAACGATGTGGCTGTGTTGTAAGCTTAACTTCCCCCAAGGGATATGTTAGTGAGGAAACGGCACGTTGATGAAAGACCAACTGACCTTTCTGCCTTCACTTGCTTACGGTTAATCTACTATGCACGTATCACTTCCGCATATTCCGCAAGCTTGGTCTACAATGTCCGTTAGCGATCAAGTTTTCAAACAAAGGACATAAAAGGTTTCAAACACAAAATGGCATTTCGTACGAGGAATTCGGGCTGTCTTCCCAAAATGACAATCAACGATGTACATAGGACTCTATGTTGCTGGCCTTCACGCAAGAGGGAAAAGGGTTTTAAATTGTACTTCCATTTCATGAAGGTAAGGTTGATCTAACTCCCACAGTAAAAGTAGCTAGCTCGAGCTATCTAGGATTTGAGCAGTAACTAGGCTAGATAGCGAACCATTTTTAGCTACATTATAAATAATATGTTGGCCTGGCCGTGGTAGTTGCGCAAGTTACCTCTATTTTCAATGTGTGCTTACAGTGGCGCTTGATGGACACGTTCAAATATTGTCGTTAAAGGAAATGTTTGGCTCCCGCGTGGTGTTGTTATAGGCGCGATCTCAAGAAACATTAGCTAGCTGGCTTCATCTGTCACCCTGTTTGTTTTAGCTCTACACACAGCTACACAACAAAAAGGCCACAGGCACAGGCCATGGTGAACATGTCTCATATATATGAACGAAGCCATATCAAGGTACATAAGCTTCTGTACCTTGATATGGCTTCATTCTTCTGGTTAGTCCCCAAGTAAGTAAGTAGAGCTAACTACTAGAGCTACAGTAGCTAACTAGTTACTGCAGTAGTTAGCTACTGTAGTAGCTCTACTTACCCCGGCATGGTAGCAAAGTGGTGGACTACAGATAAGATAAATAGTGGTACTAGTCAATGTTGGGTCACGTTACTTTTTAAAGTAACTAATTACAGTTACTAGTTACATTCCTTGTAAAGAAAAAATTAGAGAGTAAGGCGTTAAGTTACTTTTGCGTTACATTGGGAAAAGTCATTTATTTCTCAGACAATTCACCTTGGTCACTTATGCCCAGAAGGCAAATTTAATGGGTTGACCTCACCAATAGCACATATTGAACTGAATATTCTGTGTCACTCGCCTATAACATGATCAATCCTCATTATACAGTAAGACGGATCAAGGTAATAATCCACCATAATGAAAAGCAATATTTGCATGAAGTTCTTGAATCAAGAAACTCTTTAATCAATAAATAATGTTGTAAAATACCAGGCAGAAGTCTGGTAGTTACCTAGCTCTACAATTTACCAGGACTAGGTTTGAATCGGGGAGCAAAACGAAGCTAAGCTAATAGGCTATATGGTAGCAAAATGGTGTTCACTTATGTAGCTACTGAACCAGAGTATTTTACTTACTGTAATATAATATTAAACCTAAACCACTGAACGATACAGCAACACATTACACAAGCTTGAATTCAATACGATATTTAATTTGACATTACGTAGGCTGTACATGCAAGTTTTAAATAACTATTTAGCTGGTCGGCTCCATGACGCCGGGTAAATTGGGCTCGTGAGACTGCTCATCAAAAGAACGAAGGGGAACCCACCTGTCAAGCAGATAAATACGTTTTTGTAGGTACCTAGCGAAAGGTTTCCGAGACTTGGCTAACTCTACATGCTGAGGGCTCGCTACTAAAATACTAAATTAAGTAACGCGTTACTTGTTTGAACAAGAAACTAACGGATTCATTGGACTAAATAAGTAAAGCGTTAACTTACTCGTTACCAAACAAAAGTAGTCTGACTTCTCTAACACGTTACACCCAGCACTGGTACTACTACATTATGCCTTCTAGCTGTTAGCCTACTAACGATGTTAGGAAATTGTCCATAACCACTGGGTCTACCAACTACCACCAGCTGGTATCTAGCTACAAGCCAGTTGGCTAGATAAATACTTCATCTGTGTCTTCGCGCTGTTGCTCTGCTACTAGAATCGCGTGGGACTGATTATTAAACTGATTATTAAAGCAATAAACCACGAGAGGCGCATCAAATGATGAGTCCTGTTGAGCAATCGATGCTATCCAATATCCAAACGATTGGAGTGGATACTATAGCTACAGGATCCATATATAGAGCTGGTGATTTCGATAGCGAGCACGTCCAGTTTCCTTCTGGCTACCTAGTCAAGGTACGACCGAACTAAACTTGCTAGACGACAGTTCAATTAGAACAGCCTCAAACCGGATTTTAAACAAACATATGTCAGCCAAAAATATACATTTAAAGCTGTTATACAAATGTAAAAAATATTGGTTTGGAGGTGATATAGAAAAAAGATTGCTGCAGCGGCGCAAGCACACCTCACTATTTCCCCAGAAATGATTGTCTTTTGCACTCGGCACCACAGATGAGGGACACAAGTATCGTTTACATACAGTATCGTTTTTGAATTCCTAACTCTTCTCCTCTGTTCTGCTCTGTGTCTCTGTTAGAGCTGGACTTCTGTGAGTCGGGCCAACTGGCACGACCCAGCTACCAGGCGGAGCTGCGCTCGGCAGCCCAGCTCAGCTACCCGCTGGCGGTCAGCTCTGACGTGGAGACGGAGGGGGAGGGGGGGCCCTCGCCCGACCACGCCCTCAGACTGTGGATGCAGGAGATCAAGTCAGAGCACAGCTCTTGTCTGTCCAGCAGGGCCAACTCTGTCCTGTCTCTTACTGACACTGAGCAGGAGAGGAAGTCTGACTGCGAGAACGGTAAGACACAACCAGAGAGAGTTGACCAGGATGTAATGGTTACGTACTTATACCTTGGTCCAGATTCAACAGTTCCTCTATTGTGATCCTGATTCAGTGGTTCCACTGTGGTCCAGATGTTTTAGTTCCATACCTCTGCTGTGGTCCATAATGATACCCTGCACATACCTCTAAATAGAGATTATGTATCATGACAACAAATGATCTGGATGGGGTTGTTGCCTCTGTTTTCACGGGGTTGTATAGGTACTAGGTCCATTCAGGGATCTTTGGTGCTTTAAGTTGCGTGTTCATCAAAGCTGTGACGAAACAGCCTCACACACTGTAAGAAATCCAGACAGTGTTGCTTTAGTCCTAAAACGTAGGTCCTGAAAGCCTTGCGATGATTGCCAAATCAGCGTTTGGTATACCCTATGCTGTACAAAGAAGGTGGAAGATAGAATTGAGACATCACAGAGGATCTCATTGGCTGAGAGGCAGTTTTAATGTATGCCAGCCAATGTTTTCCATTTGCTAATTGAACAGCATATGGCTCTCGCTAACGGTGGTAATCATTTGATGCTATTTCTCTGGTAACTAGAGGGATACATTCAGTCGATAATGAACTCAAAACAAAATACCTTCCTATTCCTATTGGCTGCGTGCATTCTACAGGCAGGAACTGTAGAGTTAACCGCAGTCGGTTTGAAATGATTGTTTGTTTGTGTAAGCTACCTTTCCCAGGGTCAGCCCTCTGAAGAGAGCCCTGTGCCTGCTTCACCTCTGGTCCCCTGAGCTTACTCCCACACAGGCGTGATGAACCAGTCATTTGCATTAGGCGGCTGTTTGAAGACTCTAAACTTTGTGACACGCTAATGAAGATGACAATTCATTCTCTATCTCCTTGGCATTTTAACTCAACATGTTTTTATTTTTTTTTCATCAGAAGTGTCTCGTGAGGGTTATATTGAATATTCAGAGTGGCAGAGAATGCATTTATTTTCTAAGTAATGAGTCCTGACTGGATGTAATGGATGTTTTATGGAGGAGGTTCCATTTGGTCACATTCTTTTTTGTTCTCTCATTTTCCTCAGAAACTGCCAATCAAATCGGTTGCTCATTATCCACCAGCCACTCACTCTGTTTGAAGTTTGCTTTTAGGAATATTATTTTACAATTCCTACTGCAGCAAATATCTCTCAGTGGTTTTTAGATAGACAAGGTTGTCATTGTTGCTGCCATGCTATTGCCATATTATCTTTATCAGCAGCAAGATGTCCTTCATCATTTATCTGCTTTCAGTCGGTGGGATTATCACTGTGGGATGAAAATGTATTGCTGTGTGATGGAAAATAAGCCTTGTTTGTGAGAGGGAGTGGCCTTGTCTCTCCTGAACCATCGCTGTCTCCCGCTGGTTGGTGGAGACTAGAGGGGACAAAAGGGAAGGCAGAGTAGGCTGTCTGTTGCTGGTTGGTGGATACTAGAGGGGAGAAAGGGCAGGCAGAGTAGGCTGTCTGTTGCTGGTTGGTGGAGGCTATAGGGGACAAAAGGGAAGGCAGAGTAGGCTGTCTGTTGCTGGTTGGTGGAGGCTATAGGGGACAAAAGGGCAGGCAGAGTAGGCTGTCTGTTGCTGGTTGGTGGAGACTAGAGGGGAGAAAGGGCAGGCAGAGTAGGCGATGTCCTGCTGGTTGGTGGATACTATAGGGGACAAAAGGGAAGGCAGAGTAGGCTGTCTGTTGCTGGTTGGTGGAGACTAGAGGGGAGAAAGGGCAGGCAGAGTAGGCCGGTGTTGTGAACTGGCATGGCGCTGAGGATGATGTGATCTGCAACTTTAATGAGGACCTGCGCTGGGGGAGGTTCAGGCACAGTTTACCCAGGCTCCACACGGCTACAGTACCCTCTCCTTCCCCACGTTCAAAACAAATATTGTCTTTGTTTCATGGTCAAGGATTCATCAGCTGGCTCTAAACTGACCACAATTCCCTAATCAGTTTATCATGTGTTATTGTGTACTATATTTTCCACTCATGGCTCCAACCTTAATATGTTGGGTGAATAAAAGTATTCTTTTATTATTACTGTGGAGTAGGTGTGTAGGTTTATAGGTGTGAAATTGATGCATCGGACGTTTTTTTCTTAGGATACAGAAGATAGTTATTTTTGTGATGCGTTCTAATAAGAGGATATTACTGTTATGGAAATTGATATCTGCTGAAAGGTTGTGATTGTTCCCATCGTACTGTGAGTTGTAAGATAGGGCACCAGCTTGACTGTGGCCTACATCTGTTAGTCATGTGTCCGACAGCCCCGCGTCAAGGTAGAGTATAATTCTTTACATTTTAGAGAGAAAGATTCCCCAATATCACACGTCAGTCTTTGATTGATGAGGCCACGTTCCTACTGAAAAAACTGTTTCTGCTTTTGACGCCTTAGCCTTGAGAATGCTGCAGGAAGTGTTAGAGATAAGAGTATTGTAGTGCATGGATACTTATAAGACATTCGTATATACATCTCAATGATGAATGGCTATGTTTATGACGCATGCTATTTGAAATATTGAATATGTGATGGAATGGCAACAGTGAATCAATCTGCGGTCACTGTTTTGCGTTTTATTCTTCACCAAAGCTTCTTCAGCTCTGGACCATCCTTATACTGTGCCTGGTACAATATGTCATTATCTGGAGGTACCACAGAAGTGTAGAACTGGGTTAAAAAATTCAGATTCAGACACCGCTTGACCCTTACGTCATTAAAGGATGTCTTACTCTGTTAATTTTCAGATTTCAATATATCAAGTATTCATGTTTTCCTCATGTATCCTTTGTCATATTTAATTCGTATTATCTTTCGTTCATATATGTTACATGGTACTAAATCATTATTTCTATGTGACTGGATTACTTTAGAGAAACTGCAAAAATACTGTGGTAGAGGTTATGAAGCAGTAAACTGTAATTATATAATGGAGCCGTATGATTTCTCAAGAATGGCAAATCGCTAGTTGTCCAAGGACATACCGTAACCACAATCTCATGTTTTCATCTGTTGATGTTGACAAGAACCGCAACATAAGCTCAACAGTAACAAAGGAAGGGGACTTGGAGGCAAACGGAGGAGGAATTAATGCTGTGAAATCATGCAACACATCAAAGAGAAGTTTAAGAATGTGTACAACCATCAAAGTTGTTTTCCTCGTTTTTGTGTAACACCACATCAAACTTGCTAGGTTGCAAGGCTCATCCCAGGGGGGCGTGTGTGTGGTGGGGCGGGGGGTTGGTGTGAGATTAGGCCATGTACTGCAGAACCTTGGACAATTCTCTGTAAAAGCATTTGGCTTTTAGCTCCTGAAGCCTATAGCCTCTGGTGAATTATCGACCATTTCATTCGTCATCTCCGAGGGTCTTTAGCTGATCTGGTACTACAACATGTCCCTGGGCAATTCAATAGAAATATAAGGCACCAATCAGGGCCACATTTATCTGTGTGTCTGAAGGGCTTCAGGAACAGCTTCAAGTGCTCATGGTCTGATAATATTCCCTCGACTAGAAACTTGGTATGGGTCCTCTTTACATGATTTTAATGGGACTTTAACAGCCCAATTCTTTACTCCTGGATCAGATTCCTGACAGCTAATGACAGAATCTTGAAGCAAAGCAAAAAATATGAATCTTATTCATCCCACTGCTCTGTCAACGATATCTCATTTATATGAATTATGCTCAAACATTTTTATTCATACCGGGGTGATATAAAAGTTAAGGCTCAAACTTTCCATCATTTAATTTAATATAAGTATAACAGGTGACAAGCTTTAATCTAAAATTCATACCAAAAAGGTATTATTTGTTCAATTTGTTTTCTCCATCTTCCATTTTATGCTGGGAAATTGGCAGCAGTGAAAATGAGAAAATGATAGCCTGAGCTTTGCTGTGGTTCAATAAGATGATTCTATTAATTATTAATATATTAAGGGACCCATATGCCAGGACTTATATTATGTGATAGATTCACATCTTTTGAATTAATTTAATCTGTTTAATTTAAAGTGTCGACACCAGAGCCATGCTCCTTTCCCAGGCGTTCCCTGAGACAGCGTGATCTGGGACTGGGAGACAGTGAAACCCTTGGAGGTCTCAGCCATATCCAATACCCTCCTAATGACAGCCGCTGCTCTGGCAGGAGCATTAGTCTAAATAAAGACGACAAGCAAGAAGTATTTCATCAAGCACATCAAGGGAGGATTATAACAAACTATCAGATGTACGAAGATATAAGGCAACACACGGAATACCTTAATCATGCAGCTGTGGTTGTTAGTCAGATGTTAACCTGCATTCATTATTTCTGAAGTTTTTAGGGTAATTAAAAGCATGTTATTAACTACTGTGGCAATGTAGTTGAAGCATATTTGCCACCGATGGATTGAGCTGATCAACTTGCTTATCCGACGAGGTTAATGAGGAAGAGAATGAGGAAGAGGATGAGGAGAATGAGCCTAGAAGCTGGGCTGCTTTGGTGGTGTTGGCTTTTATGTTTGGGGGTTTAGGCATTAGAACAGCATCGCTCTCATTCAGACTTGGGTTTCTGGCTTTAAGTCAAGATTGTCTTCACAGAAGTGACACCTCGTGATGCATTGTGGGCCTTATCATATTGGATATGGGATTTTTCATGGGCTGATTGAATTGTGTTATTGTGTTTTTTTTATTTATTATTCTTTGTGGGGAAAGAGTTCTTTGACTGATTTCATCTCATTGTTTCTGTTTGGCATCCAAGCCCTTCTGCCGTCAACCCCGCAGTGAAGAAATGAAACGGATGGTTTATTATTCTGCGGAATCACCATGTCATTTGTGTGATCTGTCAGGCAGAAACGTACACCAGTCTGGGTGTTGAATCAGGCCTGACTTTGTTCGCTCCAGATTAGAGACATCAGAGCTGGCAGCTGCAGTGATGGTGAAGCTGATTAATGCTAAAGGTAACACCAAAGAGAGATTCCCCGCAAATGCTCTGCTGCCGTGGCTGTCTGTCGGAGCACGCTTCGTGTCGGGGACGTGCGTCAAGCCTCGCGTCGGGGACGTGTGTCAGGCCTCGTGTCGGGGACGAGCTTCAGGCCTCGCGTCGAGGACGAGCTGCAGGCCTCGCGTCGAGGACGAGCTTCAGGCCTCGCGTCCCCGACGCGCTTCAGTCACTCTCTCAGAGCCTCCCACCCTCTCTCTTTCACTCTTTAGTGCAGTTGACGTGTTGTATGGCTGTAGGTTGTTAATTTCCGAACTTGCCGGAGTGTAGGCTACTTTATTGAAAGACAAGAAAAAGGCAGATGAATTGATACGGAATGACGTTGTCTTGCCAGAACAAAGACCGTTGAAGAAAAGGGACATTACGTTGTCCATTTGCTGTTTTAAGACGTGTCTCCGTATATTAAATCGTGCCAAATTCGTAATGGATTTTTAAAACCCCCTCAGATATTAATATTTCACTTTCAGTGACTAACCAGTAATAGGATGGAGCTTGGAAACAGGAAATGAGCAGCAATTTTAAGAGAAGTGTCATCATTACTCCGATGCTGTTTTAAGATTAGAGAACATAGTTATCCCAAATTGAAAGACTGGGCTAACTGTGCTTCTACAGCAGGAGAACTGTCTCCGATCGCACGGGTCTGTTCATAGCCTCATGGCCAAGGGTTTGTTTGCAGATAATTGACATGTGTGCTGACTTCGGCGCCAGTCGTGTCCGGCAGAGAAGACAGGAGGAGGTCATTGTTCTGCCTCTCTGGGCCAGCTGCTCACCAGTGTGTTCTGTTTGATCTTGGCTGAATACCACTTTAGGAGAAATGTTTAGTTTTTGAAATGAAGAAAGAGGTGAATTGTTGAAGTGTAAGCTAGCCTTCACAGTGTCCCCCTGGGACAGAAACCTGAGATCACAAACAATAAACCAATACCTGTTTCTTTTCACCTGAAAACCACTAACAATTCCTCCCCTGAATAGTCACCAATCACAGCAGCTGGTTCTTTTCACCACTCGGAAATCTCCATCTCTTTGTCACAACGGCCGCCCATGCCTGTCTCTGCTGTTCAGTACGCACAAAGCTGGTTTTGGAAGCTCAATGATGGAGATCCAGGCCAACATATCAAGCTCCCAATCTCCTCAGAATCATTCTCCTCCACAGAAAGGCTCCTATCTGCAATCTGTCACTAGATATGCTTGTTAACAATGCCTGCTTCTGCCTGTGTGTCTTCCCTCATAAATTCCCCTCGCCTCTCCCTCGCCATCATCCCTCCTTGATGACTGCCTGTGCCAGCTCCCACTCTGCTGAGGTGCTAGCAGCCAAGGACTACCCTCAGCCTCCCTACCATCACTATCAAGCGCCCTCCTCCGCTCCAAACTCATCCTCCCCTCCCCGTCACCCCTCCCAGCTAAACCCAGGCGCCCCCCCCCCCCCTGTCTCTCGGTTCTTTTCTCGAGAGCTTCTCTCTTTGGCTTGGAGCCACCTCCATCTATATTCTCCCCTCATTCCCCCCCCACACCATGAAATATGAAAAGGACTCAAAAGGAACATAAATTAGTGATGATCAGAAGGAGCCAAGTTAACAGACCTCATATGGCTGGGAGAGCAGTTACAAGTTTTAGCAGGGTTTTCCATGCAAGGGTTGTGCTCAAATTGGAATGTCAGCTTAATAGGCACAATAAGAAACACTAGGCTTTCTTTTCTGAGATCTTTCACAGGACATTGAAATGGCAGGTCTAAATTTGACCCTCATTAAATATAGACGCCTGGCATCTTCTGACTCTCTGGGTTTTACAGAGCTTTTCAAAATGTAATTATGAAATGCATAAGCTCCTCATCTCAATCCGACACCACCAAGACCTGTTTTTCATGAGCTCCACCAACTTTATATTCATGGGTCTTTGCAGAGGTGACAGCCTCGCAAAAACATAATGGGTATTGTTTTGATACCCCCCTAACATTACTACAGTAAGAAATAAAGTACGGGAGATATAAAGATGTAGTCAAATGCTTCAACTGAGTTTTGGATTAATATTAAGTTTAGTTGTTGAATTGGAATCATGAAATGGAAAACGCAGCATTTAGGTTCCTCCAGGTCTTTTCCTCTCTTCTTCCCACTTCATCCCAACAGCTGGGGTCTCACAAGGACTTAGTGTTCTGTGCATCTCTTGCAGCAGTTTATTCTTCAATGAGCTGACAGGTTTCATCTTGTCCCCCTTGCCGGGGCTGGATAATGATGCAGCTCGCTCTGCCCAGGAGCAGGACGGAGACGCACGGAAAGCACCTCGCATTCCGAAGAAAGCAGAAGGATTCGGCTGCGTCAGAAATGAAAGCATCACTCCAGGGATCTGCCATCCTTTTACAGGAAGTGACACATCTGGTTCTGCCAGACTCCGCAGCGGTGTTTCATTTGCGTCCTTTCTGTGTAATTATGGGGTGTTGTCCTAAAGCTCTCTAAACAGCCTCTGGAGTAGAAAAATTCATCCTGCAAAAGAAACCAGAAGGACTTGTGTCGTATGTGGTCAATTATGTTGCTACTGCTTCTCTCAATACTGTAAATACCCCCCCCCCCCCAAACAAAATAAATTCAAATGTCACTTTCCTCAAAACAAGGACTGAAGACATTTCTTTTAATCAATCGTAGTCATCTGTGGCCGCCGGTGGCTGCTGTTTCAAACGAGGTTGTTAAACTGTTCTGGTTGGTTCCTCAAGCAGAATAACCTGGATAACAATGATAGAAAATCAACATGGTGCAGGTTAAGTCTGGGAAGGGGGAGGAAAAAGTTGCACATGGCCTAGATCCTGCTATATGCTAACACTGTTCCCCTCCCTGCTAAATGCTAATACGGTTCCCCTCCCTGCTAGATGCTAACACTGTTCCCCTCCCTGCTAGATGCTAATACGGTTCCCCTCCCTGCTAGATGCTAATACGGTTCCCCTCCCTGCTTGATGCTAATACGGTTCCCCTCCCTGCTAGATGCTAACACTATTCCCCTCCCTGCTAAATGGTAACACTGTTCCCCTCCCTGCTAGATGCTAATACGGTTCCCCTCCCTGCTAGATGCTATTACGGTTCCCCTCTCTGCTAGATGCTAATACGGCTCCTCTCCCTGCTAGATGCTAATACGGTTCCCCTCCATGCCAGATACGCAGAGCTAGTCTGGCCTGGAAAACATGGAACAACACCTGTTGTATTTGTTTGGTCAACAGCCCCTTGATAACATTTTCTTACAGAGCTTTCTGCCTTAATCCAGCAAAGTCAAACATCTATTTGCAACGTCCCCAAATTCCATTATGATTTCGGTAATAGAATGGCAGCATCAGGCTCTTATCTGTTTGAAATGTCAGGAATGATAATGGATTGACCTCATACAGAATACGTAATCTGGGCTGCTGAGGCTGGTTTGCTGTTGTGGCACCGCACACAGACACACACAGCCACACACACACACACGCACACACAGACGCACACAGGGACACAGATGCTCTTCTTGGTGCGTCTCCTCACAGCTCTGCTGTGTGCGGGGGTTCCTGGCCTTTTTAAATGCTAATTCAGACATTCATAGTGATTATGCTTTATGTCGGCCCTCTGATAAAAATATATTGTTCGAGGGAAAGTGTGTCCGTTGTTAATTATTGGTCAGTGTTTGCAGAAGAAATAATTTAATTGCTTAAGAGTACATTCATTCTGCCATTTTACTCTGATGGATTGACTAGAACATGGTTCTTGTTTTCTTGTGATGGTGACCATGTTTATCTTTAGAGAGTAGTGACTGCGTGAAGGGGGTGACTGCATGAAACAGCTTCTAATTCAGAGCAAGAATATCCGCAGGCTTTCTCTGAGACACAGACAGACTGACTAGACAGAATTCTAAGCAGAAAGTTTACATTTAAGCATACTGAAAAAACACTTAATTTGTTCATATTTCACCTGCTAACCACAGTATGGGTCTGTGTTTCTCCATTATCAAACCTTCAAAACCCTCAATCAGTGAGAACATAGTTGGACCACTTTCATGGGTTTGGATGTACAGTATTCAGTACAGTAACATACTTTAAACACGGTCTTTAATAGAGAATAGGAAGTTATTAAGATAGATTGTAAACAATGTATAGTACCTGTATGTGGCATTGAGTCATCACTCCTAAATCCAGAAGAGAAATTCAACGTCAAATGTTCTGTAATGATAGCATATCTAACTGTGCATTACTGTTGCTAGTAATAGATCGCTGTAGTTGTGTCATTACCATCTTCAATCAGAAAGTTTAAACAAGCTAATCAATTTCTCTTGTCTCTCATTAGATTGTGGGGTGAATTATAGGACATGGGAATTCACCCCGGCAAACTGCTTGATATTACAACACGACCAAACTGATACCCACTTTCATATTCTATCATGAAAACCCCACTCTTATATGTTTGAACATTAGCGTGTCTATGAACTGCACGGTTGAAAGATCCCACTCTACTTCACATTCATACTGTTATTTGATGTCAAACCTTAACCGCAGACGCCTGATCCCTTTGTCCCTAATTGATTGAGTTCATCATTAATTGATCATGTAAAGGACTTTCCTGTCAGAACAGCCCCTCCGGCTGCTGGCGGCTTCCTCCCCGTGCTGCCATCGCCCCTCCAATCCTCGCAGTCCCAAAGATGAGCGCTGCACGGCGTTATCATTAAGCTTCTGCTGCTCTCTCTGGTTTGGTGATGATGAACACTCAACCTCCCTATTTCCCTGAGGCGTATTCCAAACACATTTGCAGAAAACACATTTGCAATATCTGCGATAGCAGGGGTTCATGCAGTAGGCCTGCGCTGTGATTACTCTCAAGTCCTCACTCACCTGGAAGAGCGTTCCGGGGAGAGGGCGTTTCCAGCCGCCGTCTGTTCCTGCGTGTGTTTGTGTTGTGAGGTAAAACATTCTACAGCGGAGGAAATGCGCTTGAAATATTGACCCTTACCAAGGCCTTTATGTCCTTCATGGAAGCTTCCAGAAGGGGATATGTGTCGCTGCTCTGAGCCAACACATATCCCTGTCACACAAACACTGCAGTCAGTTCTGGGAAGTTGAATTGAAAATTCACATAATGGGTGCTTTTCCCTCTAGCCTCAAGTCAGGCTTATCGCAGAGTGCACACTAACCACCCTGAGAATTTGCCTTTCTAACCCACTATTGTGCTGTCAGGAATACAAATGATAACCCTTCTAAATAAAGATTGGTGGCGTCACCATGATATATGTAGTGCTTGTGGCTAGAAGTCTTCCTCTTGAACCCAGAACTGTGTACAGGTGGGTCTGAAAAGTGGAAACACAGCCTTCCTGAGTGTGGTGGAATGAAGGTGGACACAACTTAAACAAACAGTAGTTTCTTCTTGTTCTGTGTACTGTACATGATGCACTATTAGAAACAGCTGATGGATAACTACAGACAACTCTGCAAGAGTTGTGCAGCAGCAGCACATATTATATGACATTGGTTACAAAAATGTTCCGTTCCATCTTTGATGTTTATGTCTCATTCTGAGGACTACAGCACTCACCTGAGATGGGCTCCATGAAAAACCACCAAAAGAATTCGAGCTGGACTTGACTACAGGAACCAAACTATGTAAATTGTTGTTGCTTGCAATTTTTTTTCTTTTTTTCTTACCAGTTTTTTTTTCTTGTAACAATATTAATTTAACTTAAAATTGCTTTCATGGCATTTTTATTTTGAACATCAGATGCGACTTGATGTTACTTTTTAGTGATGTTTCCAATAAACATACTGAAAAGAGAATATTATGAGCTTACAAACACATCAGAGTTTTATTACCACTGCCAATATTGACAGAATTTCCGTAACTTGGAAGTGGGAAGGGATCAACCTGTGAGCACCTGATCAATAACTGACGCCAGTAAACCTGAGAAAAGAAACAATACTCCTATCTACAACGTAATTAAGGTTTTGTTGGAACTAGATTTGTTTACCAACCGTTTTTAGAGTTAAAATCTGATGCTTGGGATTCATTTATTCATTAATTCATTTATCAACACAAATAAAATCCCCATAGTAACTGTTAGTTGCATAGCTATTTTGAATCGTTGTCTCGTACTTCCTTTCTGATTCATGACTGTGTCTGATGTCTGTGACTTCAGAACCAGGATTTAAAACCAACCACGATGATTACTGCAGCCACTCTGATCAAACCCAGAGTGGGAAGGGAAGTGAAATTGCATGTGGGTAATCTCGTTATAGAGCCCTTAATGAGAATTGCAGTCATGGCAGCAGGTGTTATAATAATCAGGGCTTTGGATTGATCCCCAAACCTGCTGTGGCTTTACAGCCTGTGTTGTGTGACCCCACGTAATACAGCCTTTGTACACCAGCCACAACACGTCCACACACCTAAAACACCCTGCCATTTCTACTCCAGAACCGAGGAACCATACTGTATATCTGAGGGGTGATCTCACAGTGCAGACACAAACACGTGAGAAGGTAGACCTCCCTGGTAAGGATTTGGGCTTCCCTAACTACGGAGTTGTGGGCAATCTCAGAGGTGTTATCAGGTATTTATGAAACATACAGTGTACAGCACTGATGATGTACTGAGGCCATCTGTTCTGATGTGCAGAGTGAGATATAGGTGGGGGAAAAAAAGATGCAGCACACCGACAAAGGAGTATTGAATGAAGGACAGGTAAAAACAGACACTTGTGAGTACTTTCTGTAATTTGTCAAATGTTCTGTTCTCAAATCGGTTCCGGTTTAATTGCTATTTTGTGCTTTCTGCATCAAAAGCTTTCAGATGGAGTATGTTGAAAAGGGTGCTATTGTAGTTCATTCACAGATAGGTTTTTGCTTAAAATTCTGATGTTGTGTTCCACATTCTGATGGTAAATAGGGCATCACTTAGACACACAGTAGAGACTGATGTAGTTCCCACAGTGATAAGAGCAACACCCGTATACCCTCAGTCTAGCTTACTAAACCCGTTCTGTAGGAAAATGGATGTTACCATCAAGCGACGACTGAAAATCACAGTAAACATTTGGGGCGACGACGGCGAGAGCACGGCCATCTCATGAAAATCCAATCGACTGCTGCGAGGAGTGTGACTGTGAGGCGAGTGCGCGCTAATGCGTTTTCGCCCCAGCCCAAGGACTCCTAGGAGCTTTGTAAAAGCTTAGCACAGCAGGGCTAGGGGACTGGGGGGCTCCCTCGACTGACGGATGTGAGATTTGCTTATTACCCTGTGCCGTGACGAAGCCCTGACTCCCAGTCCATTAATCCTGGCCCAGCACGAGTTTCTCTAGCCATGGGGACAGCCCGGCCTTCCTCACCGCCAAGAGGAATCGCTCCCAGCAATTAGGCTGGATGTGCTGGGGGCTCTGGTTGACCTCCTGCAGGGGCCATGATTGATCAATTGTAAAAGAAGAGATCCATCTCCCATAGGCTCCCAGTCTGTTGTGTCCAGGGGCTGCAGCCTCCACACAATGTCGTGTCCACTGCTTGGACAAGGGGTGTTACGCAGACTAGCAGTACCTCTTTTTTTTTTTTTCATTGGGGTCACAAAGGCTGTAGCTATCGCATCCACTATGTGATTCACAGGATCTAAGGTCTGACAAATATATGCTCTTGTACCCCATAATGATGCGTTGAGAGGTAGCAAGACTGTCCAATGACTGTCTTTCTGGATTGACAGTGTGCAGAACGTTAATAAGCTCAGCACATTATTTAATGTTTTCTCCCATGGCGGCGTATAGATTATTATATAGCTTTCTTTTTTTCATCTACATAAAGTGCTCTATTGAATGAAATGGTGGCAAAAACATTGTCTCCACTAATAACTTGAATACAACATTGAGCACAAAATCTTTCCGATTTCTGTGTATTACATTTCAGAAAATGTCAGGACACCCCCCAATGGGATATTGAGAGATTTCTTCTCTCAAGCCTCCCACAGTTTTCAGTGCATTAAAAATGAAAAGTCTGCCCACAACCCTTATGCTGGACTCCCAATACATGAAAACTCAAAGCAAACCCTTTCAGAGGTCTTTTATTATCTATAGACATCAAAGCTTTACTCTCAAAGCTTTTCCATCCCTCTATACTAAGATGCTTCACAACATTACACGTTGGATTATTGTGTCTCGTTAGGGCTCACTACGCCAACAGTGGAAGTACATTTACTTATTCTCAGAAGCACTCAGCCCTAGGAAAGACACTTTTCCATTTCCAATTCAGACACTCTATGTGTGGGGTGAGTCTGCGTAGTTCAAGCAGCACCCCTCACCGCACAGCAAATATGGAGAAAATACTTTTAGGCGGATGAATTTGAACGCTGCTGAATGCACAATATTGTTAATTTAATCAATGAGCTTTGAAATTGAAGGAAAGCACTTACACCCACACGTTTCTGTAATTACAGTACTGTAAGGTGCTGAACAATGGGTGGCTCACTTAAATATAGGTCCTTTGCATCGAGCTGTCATGTCTGCTACTTAGCTCAGACACACCTCACCACAACTCTTCAAAAGGCTGCTAATTATACCTGCAAATAAAAAGTTTGTCTCCTTAGAATTCACACACACATCTAGATTTTTGACAATGTGGCTTTATAATGCTTTGCATACAAGACTTGGGAAGGTATCGCAGCATTGTGAAAGTGTCGGGGGAACGACGTTGGGAAAAGGTTGAGAATTAAGCTACCTCGGTGGAATCGCTTCCAGCTTCTCTTCTGTCCCACGTGACACAGTTGGTACTGAAGGGAGAGGAAGCTCGACACACAACTTGACGCCTTCTACAGAAGGAGACCAACACAGTAGCTAATCCTAGCTCCCACGGGGACATCATTTCAGATAAAACGGATTTGGGTAGGCAGGAACGGCACACTTCTGAAACCGAGGGTTAAAAAACGAAGGAAGGAAGCTGGAGACTTGTTAAAAAATACTCCCTTTAGTTTCTGCATGCATATTCGATACAGAAAGTGAGAATTTCTTGACGTCGTCATTGACGTGTGTCTCAAGAATATAGACACGTTTGAAGAGTCTTTAACCAAAGTCGGGCAGAGATTGCAAATAAACACACACATCCTTCACTCAAGTAGAAGTACAGATACTCATATTTAAAAATACTGTGGTAAAAGCTGAAGTACTGACTATACTTTTTGTTAAAAGTAAGGAAGTGTGGGTTCTGACATACTTAAGTAAAAGGAGCCATTACTATTACCTGTTTTAGTGTCATGCTGGTAACTGGATCTCGAATCATATCAATACATTTATACAAAAAGACACTATAGACATGCAGCCCATTTGAAAGGAATCCTTTTTGACACCTACAATTTTGAACATCTCCCTCATATATGGCCAGTCATGTGGCACAACTAACTCCCTCTGTCTCATCCATAACGTAACTTTTCGAAAATATATTTTCAACCTTTCAAAAAATAAAATACAATAAAATACATCGGACTCGCGGTTTTGTCAAGGCTACATTCTGGGCGGCATGAGAAGCAGCACTTTGCCGTTTGTGTTGAGGAGGAGATATCTGGGTTTTTGTTGAGAAGGAGATATCTGGGTTTGTGTTGAGGAGGAGATATCTGGGTTTGTGTTGAGGAGGAGATATCTGGGTTTGTGTTGAGGAGGAGATATCTGGGTAACAGGCTTGTGGCTCTGCTGCTGTCTGTCGTTAAGGACTTTCAACAAGACAACACGGCTGTGTCTCTTATCAAACGGCTTGTGATACTGTTTTACAGTTTGTTTGTTATCACACGCTTAAATCTTTTTCCCTGTTATGGAACAGTTCTCCCTGTTATGGAACAGTTTTCCCTGTTATGGAACAGTTTTCCCTGTTATGGAACAGTTTTCCCTGTTATGGAACAGTTTTCCCTGTTATGGAACAGTTTTCCCTGTTATGGAACAGTTTTCCCTGTTATGGAACAGTTCTCCCTGTTATGGAACAGTTCTCCCTGTTATGGAACAGTTTTCCCTGTTATGGAACAGTTTTCCCTGTTATGGAACAGTTTTCCCTGTTATGGAACAGTTTTCCCTGTTATGGAACAGTTTTCCCTGTTATGGAACAGTTTTCCCTGTTATGGAACAGTTCTCCCTGTTATGGAACAGTTCTCCCTGTTATGGAACAGTTTTCCCTGTTATGGAACAGTTCTCCCTGTTATGGAACAGTTTTCCCTGTTATGGAACAGTTTTCCCTGTTATGGAACAGTTCTCCCTGTTATGGAACAGTTCTCCCTGTTATGGAACAGTTCTCCCTGTTATGGAACAGTTCTCCCTGTTATGGAACAGTTCTGAGTCATGTTCTCAGCAGGGCACTTAATACGAGGCAAGTTTTCTTGATAAAAAATAAAACCCAATCAGAAAGCAGTTTAGTATCAAATTGTTTGGAAATGCAGTTGTAGATAATTGCAAACCAGGAGAGAGACAGTCGCCGTCGGATGCATGCGTAGTTTTTTAATGAAGCTTTTCAATTATTGAAATGTGTCGCACAATCTTGCCACCATCTCAGGAGCAACACGCACTATTTCCGCCATCTATGAAATAAACTGAGTGTCTCTCTCCTTGGTGAGTGTCTTCCTCCTTGGTGAGTGACTTCCTCCTTGGTGAGTGTCTTCCTCCTTGGTGAGTGACTTCCTCCTTGGTGAGTGTCTTCCTCCTTGGTGAGTGACTTCCTCCTTGGTGAGTGACTTCCTCCTTGGTGAGTGACTTCCTCCTTGGTGAGTGTCTTCCTCCTTGTTGAGTGACTTCCTCCTTGTTGAGTGACTTCCTCCTTGGTGAGTGACTTCCTCCTTGGTGAGTGACTTCCTCCTTGGTGAGTGACTTCCTCCTTGGTGAGTGTCTTCCTCCTTGGTGAGTGACTTCCTCCTTGGTGAGTGACTTCCTCCTCCTTGGTGAGTGACTTCCTCCTCCTTGGTGAGTGTCTTCCTCCTTGGTGAGTGTCTTCCTCCTTGGTGAGTGTCTTCCTCCTTGGTGAGTGACTTCCTCCTTGGTGAGTGACTTCCTCCTCCTTGGTGAGTGTCTTCCTCCTTGGTGAGTGACTTCCTCCTTGGTGAGTGACTTCCTCCTTGGTGAGTGACTTCCTCCTTGGTGAGTGACTTCCTCCTTGGTGAGTGTCTTCCTCCTTGGTGAGTGACTTCCTCCTTGGTGAGTGACTTCCTCCTTGTTGAGTGACTTCCTCCTTGGTGAGTGACTTCCTCCTTGGTGAGTGACTTCCTCCTTGGTGAGTGTCTTCCTCCTTGGTGAGTGACTTCCTCCTTGGTGAGTGACTTCCTCCTTGGTGAGTGACTTCCTCCTTGGTGAGTGACTTCCTCCTTGGTGAGTGACTTCCTCCTTGGTGAGTGACTTCCTCCTGCTCACTGGACACACAGGAGGGGTCTGCTTGTTGAGGTTGTTCCACTTGTATCTTTTGGCCTTCTGAACTGTGCTTAAACACGGGCAATGGTCCCTGGCTTCCTCTGTCAGGCTGGATCCCTGCTGGATGCCTGTTCTGCAATCCTCTCCCTTTCTGACAAACAAGGAGGGCTATTACGGGCCTGGTCGACACAAAGCATTGTCAACTGCTGACAGCTCTGCCCTTCAAACCAAGGTTGTCATCTCTGGTCGTAGAGGGCTGTCACTTCTGGAGAGGCCCCTGGGAGGCCTGTTAAGTTCTCTCTTTTAATGGAGGGTGAATAATGGTTTGATAAAGTAATATAGGGTGTCAACGTCTGTCAGGCACGTCTTGAGGCCTGCCAATCCCAGTGGAGGCAGCGGAGGCGGGGTGAAGCGGGCCCGTCAGAGACGGGCGGACGGTCCTCTTGCAGTGAGGTACTCTCCCCTCCAACAGCCCTCGCCCATCAATAGCTATTTTAATTGTCTGAATCAGGGCTTTTCTATTTTTCTCCCCTTCTCCTTGTTGTTCAAAATCAAGGACGAGTCATGTGAAGGTGTCCAAGATGTGACTGGATGACCTGCAGACTAAGAAGCAACTGGACACATTACTTGTTTACCTTTGATGTCTTACTCTTCTGTCATCTGTTTTAATTGTTTTGAATCTAATCTGTCGCCTTACTGGACTCGATCTTGGTTCTCAACTTGGCCATATGGCACAGTATTTCAACCGAGGTGCTGTTTTCAAACCGCATGTAGGCAATGCAGATGCTGAATACCAAAAATATCTTCTTTGAACAACAGCTGTATGCACATGGTTCACTGCAGGAACAGCCAGATTGTCATCATGTCTCATAAAACCAGAGTGTTAAAGGACTTGCCGAGTTTGTTTTCAAATGAACAAGTGGTGGCTTGGAGTAATTGTAATTTATTAGCGCTCAGCACAGTATTGTGGGTCGCAGTGCGCCAAATTCTTAAACTGTTCAACCTCTGTTTTTATATAAATCTTCATCCAACCAAGTGGACACATAACCTTCAGTCCTCAGCTTGACATTTGAGGTGAGGGAACCATGGGTGCCTAATAAAAATTAGAAATGCTAATCTTGGATGAAAGTTTGTGGAGCGTGCGGTTCTGTCTCAGTTTGCTATTGCTTCCCAGTCGTTCTCTAGCAAACTAATCCTTTAATGAGCTGCGCGGATTGCTCGCTAACCTCGAAAGTAACCAAATGTGAGGCAGGTAATATAGCCTATTTGCAACTCATATCTCATTAGCTTTAAGAACCACATTGGACTTTTGGTCCTGGAAGTGCACATGCATTTTAATGTTTGAAATTATTGAGAGAGAGATAGAGAGAGAGACCTACAGTACTTAAGTGATGTATTGACTCCTGCCTATCAATCCAATTAATATTTTGTTTTTATTAGCACCTGCGCCTCAGCATCAGAGTGATCTTGTGATTTCCACCTTGTTATGCTGGTCATGCCTTTCCTCCAAGTGTGAGAATAGCTTGGCTTGTGCGTGTGTACAGCCCAGATAAGCTTGCTCAGTAAATAATGCATGTCAGATCAGATAAGTAGGGAGAAAAGAGGAGCCGTAAAAAAAGACCCCATGAATCTGAGAACGGAAAATTTACTGGCTAAAAAGAAAACGGGGTCCAACCCAATTGTGTCAAACGGCTTTCACACAATGGTCTCTCTCTCTCTCTCTGCCAATCTAGCCGCGCAGTAAACGAATACTAAGGGTAAACGGATAGACTTCCCCTGACCTTTTGTATATCGTTTTATAAAGGAGGATCAATAGTCCAGCTGCCAGCCGTGACACTTTATCACTGACACGCCATCTGCTACAGAACTAATTTTTCTCACCTGAATTATTACAACTGTTTCGGCGGTATCATCCAGGGCCAATAACCAGAGCTGTGAAAGCGCGCGGCTCCTTTTTCCTTCGCCTTTATTGCGTTTAGAACGAGCACAGGATTTAAAGTGTTTTTGTGTTCCTCACTTGTCCGCCGTCCTATATGCCTTTCTGCCTGATGGGTGACGGTATGTCCGTAGGCTACCGTTGGCGCTAGCTTCAACCTGGTTGTGACCGTTTCTCTTGTGCTGCTTGATATAGGATACGCGTGTGGGATCTCGTCATGGGGGCTCCAGTCAGGTGTTTTGACTGAGGCCACTACTGTTTAGTCTCCGAGGCTACCGCTGGTCTGGGTCACAAACATTTTCCAGGGCGGGTTTTCTATGGCAACCTCGCGGTATACAGTAAAAGCCACGAATAGGTCTATGCCTACTACAGCAACGAAAACACCATCAAGCATGTCACATAAGATGGTATGAAAACAAACGAAGCAAAATACTCTACTATCTCCTGGGTATTTATCTAACACGCATTACATATGCCATGATGGAAAAATACATAAATTTATGGCGGCCGCGAAGCTTGTACAAAATTAATGAATAACATACGCAAAAAAGAATGTAGCCTACGACCAAATCGCTAACGGTAAGGGTGTGTGATAGAGAGTCACCTCCTCCAGGTATATTTCATGTGTTTCCTGCAGGGACATGACCTTTGGCTGAATACAGGGAGTACAATTCTGGGTTATTTTCAACCCAGAATTTTTTCCAGTGTAGGCCTCCATGTGCGCTCTCTTGAGTTTTCATATTGTTATTCTGCTGGTGCTAGGTTACTATAATCATGGCCTTGAGCAAAATGTCCTAATGCTCCTTATTTATTATAATTGCAGTCAGATGCCATATGGATTGTTGTTGTTTCTGAGGTTGGTGCAGTGGACTCCAGGAGCAGAAGGCAGGAGAATCTCTCACCTGTAGGGCCGCAGGATGCTGTGTGTGGGGTAGGGCCGCAGGATGCAGTGTGTGGGGTAGGGCCGCAAGATGCAGTGTGTGGGGTAGGGCCGCAGGATGCAGTGTGTGGGTAGGGCCGCAGGATGCAGTGTGTGGGGTAGGGCCGCAGGATGCTGTGTGTGGGGTAGGGCCGCAGGATGCTGTGTGTGGGGTAGGGCTGCAGGATGCTGTGTGTGGGGTAGGAACGCAGGATGCTGTGTGTGGGTAGGGCCGCAGGATGCTGTGTGTGGGTAGGGCTGCAGGATGCTGTGTGTGGGTAGGGCTGCAGGATGCTGTGTGTGGGTAGGGCTGCAGGATGCTGTGTGTGGGGTAGGGCCGCAGGATGCTGTGTGTGGGGTAGGGCTGCAGGATGCTGTGTGTGGGGTAGGAACGCAGGATGCTGTGTGTGGGTAGGGCCGCAGGATGCTGTGTGTGGGGTAGGGCTGCAGGATGCTGTGTGTGGGGTAGGAACGCAGGATGCTGTGTGTGGGGTAGGGCTGCAGGATGCTGTGTGTGGGGTAGGGCCGCAGGATGCTGTGTGTGGGTAGGGCCGCAGGATGCTGTGTGTGGGTAGGGCCGCAGGATGCTGTGTGTGGGTAGGGCCGCAGGATGCTGTGTGTGGGGTAGGGCCGCAGGATGCTGTGTGTGGGGTAGGGCTGCAGGATGCTGTGTGTGGGGTAGGAACGCAGGATGCTGTGTGTGGGGTAGGGCCGCAGGATGCTGTGTGTGGGTAGGGCCGCAGGATACTGTGTGTGGGGTAGGGCCGCAGGATGCTGTGTGTGGGGTAGGGCCGCAGGATGCAGTGTGTGGGTAGGGCCGCAAGATGCAGTGTGTGGGTAGGGCCGCAGGATGTTGTGTGTGGGTAGGGCTGCAGGATGCTGTGTGTGGGGTAGGGCCGCAGGATGCAGTGTGTGGGGTAGGGCCGCAAGATGCAGTGTGTGGGTAGGGCCGCAGGATGCTGTGTGTGGGGTAGGGCCGCAGGATGCAGTGTGTGGGGTAGGGCCGCAGGATGCAGTGTGTGGGGTGTCAACACCCTCGCTTCCTCACACTATGCTGATATGCCCTCTGATATACCAAGAAACATTTCCATAACACAGACAACCTGTGGTGAAATAAGTTGTTAAAACCTTTTGAAACACTTGGCATTAACAGCTTGTTCTTTTCTTTTGCATGCCTCATTCTGAAACCAACTGCAGAATGTGGTTGGTGTATTTACACCAACCACAAGAGAGGAACGATTTAGGGGAAAAGGGTAACAGGAAGACAAGTCGCCCTCTTAGTGATTTACAATATTATCAAGATACAACAGAGACAATGTTCTGTGTAACGGAGGCCCGGTTGTGTCTTACTGCTGTCGTTATTGTCTGAGATGTGATTTGACTGTTCATCCACGATAACTAAGGTGATCAAGGATGTCTGGAGATTTGTTGATAGGCTGTTTATTTCAAGACAATTTTATGAAATGTCACAGTTGCACGTCTGAATCAGTCCCTCAAACTCTCTTCTTGACGCACACACACACACACCCGAATGATTTGTCTGCTGAAAATGCCAGCATTACACTGCCTTATATTGCCTCCTCTCCCATCTCCCTGTGCAAAGGAAGGTGATTTTTGAAGTATAAATGTCAATAGTAAGGAAGCCCATGCATAATGCACCCAGCACAGCACTTGAAAGACGCGGGGTGAAGGGGGCTGTGGAACCTGGCTGTTTGTTCTCGTCTCCCCTCGTCTGCTGAGACACTGGCTCTGCTCTTTGCTCTCCAGGTGAAGCTAATAGGCTTACTCTCTCAACCCACATTGCCTTTCCTCTGAAAGTAATGCAGGATCCTCTGTAAAAGTCTGTGCCAGCGTCTTCCAGCATAGAAACCCGTATCAGAATTTGACCTGGGGCTACCTGTGGTTGTTGGTAACGTTCAGTTTCAGCAATAGTGGGATTTTCATATACATTTTTGGGACGTATTCCAAGGCGTTTTGGTGATATGGTATTTACATATCAAATACATTTATTGATAGCATGTCTCTGTCTTGTCTTACACAAGTCAAGAGTGACCAAATGATGATAATATAGTGCCTGTGGCCGTGTGTCATTTCCTGGAAGATGAGAAGAAAAGACAGGAAGGCGGTAACGCCTGTCAACCAACTGAGCCAGAACGAGGTCATTTATCCACCGTTTCTCTGTCTGGACAAGCATGTCAGTGGTCTCACACCTCCATGCAGTCTCCTTACACCTCACTCCACAACAGCCCAGTCCAACACGTCTACCCTCACTCCACCTGTCCACAACAGCCCAGTCCAGCATGTCTACCCTAACTCCACCTGTCCACAACAGCCCAGTCCAGCATGTCTACCCTCACTCCACCTGTCCACAACAGCCCAGTCCAACACGTCTACCCCAGGAAACCTTTATATACATCTTCTGCCGCATGTTTGAAAACAAATCCTGTGAAATACATTTTCACTACTTTTAGGGAGTGGTGAGACTGTTGGCATAGACAGACCCTTGCTTCTGATCCTAACCTGTACCTACTCAAGCCCCTTTCCTAAATTGCTCCAAAGAACAGCGCCCTTTCACCTCTCTGGATAAATGCATGTGTGATTATGCATGAGGGGGTATTAGAACACACTTACAACAGAGCCTGGCTGTAAATAGCCTATTATGCCAACTGCCAAGCTGGCAAGTTAGAAGAGCTGTTGGAGCTAGCGTTGTGTGTTCTAAAGTCTGGTCTTCTTCTACCGTTTTTCCGATGCATTGTTGTCCGCCAGTAGAGTGCCTGCCGCGAGGCAGCACTTAGAGCAGTTAGTGTACTGTATCTGAGAGGATCACTGAATGGGCTCGTCTTAATAATTCATGTTTAAGTATGACCCGCTATATTTACATTTGTCAAAGATGGAGACGGAACTGCTGCAGGTCAGGTGTACTTTTAAGACACTTTCTATCCCACTGAGATTCACTCCTGAAAGCGTGCGTTTTGAAAGGAAAGTTCCGGAAATTGAGTTTAAGTCATATTTACTAAATGGGAGGACATGTTAAAAGCTAGATTTTAGAAGCTTTTGAATGTTGGCGATTAGAGAGCAATCTCAAAATGAAAGCTTTTTTCACAAAACCTTTCAGAGGTACACTAACTGTTTCTCAGAGATCCAGCAGTTTACACCTCAAAGGGTTTGTCTTCTGCCATTGTAGTGGGTGAAAAAGGAAACCTTGCAGGAATAAATGAGAGGCATGTTTATTTTTCCTTCTTTTGGAATAACAATGTTGTTTTATTCTTTGTTCTCGATGAGGATCGCCATGACGAGATATACAGTAATTATAGTGAAGGCAGTCTCTCAGTTTTCCATTCAACAGCAGACTTAACCGGCGTAAACCACGTCATACGTAATTGGTTGTTTTTCTTTTCAAAGAAATTATCCCTGGCATTTACTATGTTAATTTCCCCTCTGTCTGATTGAGTTTCCAATAACGTCATGATCATTTTCCTTGATCTGGTATACTTTGTTACCTGGTAGGTATCAATACTCTAAAGGGAAATGATAGAGGAATGACCAGTAGATCAATGGAGAGGAGTGCTCTTATCTGATTACTTGGGGCCCAGACTCCAATTAGCATTTATTTTATAATGCTCTACAAATGAAGCCTGGCATCTAAACGCTGATAGTAAGGAAGCAGTTGCACAGAACAAAATCAATGCAATTCAATTAATCCTCTCAGGTGAAATCTGGTGATTCTGTCATTAGTCTGCATTTGAGGGAAACGCACTCCTGGTCAAGCAGCTGTCGACGGAAAAACTCAATAATAACAATAGTAATATGTTGCCTTAGGATTTCTGTCTTCACCTCAAGTTCTTTCGGAGACCTCAGTTCCAAAAAGATTTTAGATTAAATAAATTATAAACCGTCAACCAATACTGCAAATGAGAACAGAAAAGGCCTTGGAAGACTTCTTCAAACATCCCAAAGTGCTGTTGCTTTGGAAAATTCAACAAAATCCATTCCATCACACAGGAAATGAATAGTGTAGGAAGGACATTTTTAATTGAGTTTAGAAATAGAAAATCATTTAATGTAATCTTGTCTCACTTTTAATTAATTTAACAGCGATCCTGTTGTGTGAGCCTTTGGGCCAGAGTTATGAGTTACACCTAAGTACCGACTAGATCTATTCACTTGCTAGATCTATTCACAGGAGCTACAGACACCTGCTGTCTGTCCGCTTTCACTGCCATCCAGAGATGACTCCACATTGGAGACACTGGCACCCCTGCCTCAGTTCTGATCTGCTTCAGTGATATCCTGTCACATGTCAAACTCCCACAGGAAAGTCATCCAGCTGAACCTCTAGACTCCTACTGCCCAGTCTAAAGGCCTTTGCGCACTGAGTCCGAAATTCGTGTCCGAAATGTTTGCACGTAAAAAAATAAATACAAACTCACGTTATGTCAATTGCGCTTACATACACTGCCTCCTTCGTCCGTCAAAAAAAAGTTTGGACCGGGTTCAATTTTCGTTTTTTCGCATTCCTTGGCCAGCATTTTGATAGTTTTTTGTGCAATTCAGTGCCACCGAATTTTGAGGCTGACGATTGCAAAAGAACGGATATACGAAAATTTCGTATATGCATATACACTTCCTTAAGGCAGTGCCGATACCGTAGAGGCCAGAGAAAAACAACAGATAATTCTCAATGGTTAAACAGGATTTTGTACAAGTGAAGCAGTTTGCCCTCATGATTTGCTATCCTCACTATGTACCCTCCCTCTCTTCCTCCAGATATCCCCGGCAGCCCCCCGGCTCAGTTCACCTTCAGACCGCTGCCTCCGCCGCCGCCCCCTCCGCACGCATGCACATGCGCCCGGCCGGGCCCTCACATCTCAGAGGCCCTGCAGAGGAACACCCTGCCAGCCCGGAGCCAGCAGGACACAGACCTCCCCCAACAGGCTGACAGGGGCCAGCTCCACAACAGCTGGGCCCTCAACAGCAACATTCCCCTGGAGACCAGGTACAGCCCTGCCCCTGCCCTGTCGTCAGAGCCCAGGCAGGACTGAGAGTCAGGACTGACTCTCTGGGGATGGTTGTCTCTGTGTGACTCACCAGAGGCCCTTGCTGGCTCACTTTTTCAGGGGTTGTTGTGTTGCCATGACTGGAAGAGCCAGGAGTAGAGGCAGCAATGAGAATAGAGAATGGAAATGTTCTGAAAAGCAGGTTTTTCTGCATCACTTTGATGTTTACTAAAGGCCCTCTGACAGGAGATCAGACTTGTTTAATAACTTCGGAAATTAATAATATTGTGAAATCAAAATGAGGTTTGAAGGTGCACAGCTTAATCATTACAGTTTGATGAGAACTGGGCCTTTGAAAGGATATGAATAATACAAGTAATATGAACTGATTCATAATCAGCTCCAAATCAAGGTTACAATCAGCAAATCATTGATTTCACAGCCAGAGGAACACCTTTGGAGTTCACGACGCTCCTTTACAACCTTATTTTGTCACCATCACACAAAAACACCTGCAGATGAAGGAAGCTAATATAGAAAGTTAACGTGATCAGTCTGTGTTCCTCCAGATGCTTCAGCGTAATCCTGGGCGTTATAGCTCCTTGGCATCAGTTGGCGTACAAAAGTACGGAAGTGAATAATCATTGGCAGGTGTTGAAATAATTGCTGTATAGAATCTAGGTAACAAGCAATTAGTTCATTTTGGTTTAGTAGAGGACAGTTAGTGAGGGAAGAGGAGGGTGACACAGGTTAACAAGGCCGCTAATTCATCTGAAACCAAAGGGAAGTCATCAATGCTAACAGATGTGATTGGTAAAAGTTGAAATTAAATAGACCTCCAAATGATGTCACAGTTTCTCATTCCTTTTTTGTTTTCGGCGGTCATAACGAAAAAAAAAAAAATGCTGAATTAAAGTCCATTATGTTTCTTCTAATAGAATATGGCATTGTGGGTAGTTCAGAGGTTGAGAAACTCCATTAACTTGCTTTGAGCTCTGCATCTCTCCCCTGGTCGTTGTCAGAAAATGGACGACTACATTCAATTACAGAAGCACGGCCACATCAATCTCCCTCGGTTCATTTTGAACACAACTAATCAGAGAATGCTTTGTGTGTTCTTGTGGCTTGTAAAGACTTACTCATTGTGTTTGGAAAGATGTGCTGTTGCATGAAAACCAATTGGCTAACAAGCTGGAAGATGTTGAAAATGGAAAATGTTGAGTTGAGTGGGTTTTTAAATTTATTTTATCTAAATATTATCAAAAGCTTGTCCCAGAAATATGAAATTGGAGTGTAGACGCAGAGAAGTAGCCAACCTGTTCATGGTGCTGCATCTCTGCTGGCCTGTTTATACTTTTGTCAAACCTACTTCTGCTTAGTGCACCACAGATGTCTTTAAAATTGAAAATAAGTGATGCTATTAAACGTAAACAACTTTCAGTGTGGACTAAAAGCATGAGGCATGTTGCTGGAGAGAGAGACAGACACATTAGGAGAGCAGTATCAGTATCACCACAGAGGGCCCTACCGCGCACGCACAGACACCCGGCTACTTTAATTGAGTTTCTTAACCTTAGTGGGTAGATCTCCTGAAAGGAATGTAGGAACTCCATGAACAATTGCTTCTCCTCTGAGGCAGTTATGAGTGTAAGTGAGAAGCACAGACTATCAGACCATCCTTCCTTTAGCATCACGTTATTTACCACGCTCCTACTGTAGAATGGAGACACCGCAAAAGAACATTACAAGTTAAAACTTTCTTGGTGTGAAGTCCCCCAGCACTCTGCTTTTCCCTCCCCGCAAAAATACCCAGAGGTCCTTTCTAGGAGCAGGGGTGAAAGTCACTTTCTGAGTTGCGATGATGAGGATGCCCTCCAAAAATGAATCGTGTTGCTAAATATGAGGTCAATATTCAAACATAATAAATGCGAGCTTTCCTGTTGATCAGCAAATTGCAATCCAATACCTCTTCCTGGCAGTTTGCTTATTGTCAATTTTAATGAATTTGAAATTGTTGCTGAAAATGTTTGTCAGGACACCAGCAAGCTTGGTTTAGTGCCCTGCATCTTAATGACTTGATACCAGGCTTTCAACACTCACAGTATTTTGCAGCTTTCAAGAAACACTTTCTTTTTTCACCAGAGACATAGCATGTTTGTTTTTTTACCTGTGATGTCAAGTCTCACTAGCTAGAGATAATAAGATGACCAGAATAAGTGAAAGAGTAATTCAACATACAATAGCTGACTTGTAATTAACACCGTAAACAATAAAATCTGTTTTACCAGACTGTTAATTTCGCGATATGACACGACTTGCTCTTGCCCGCAAACAATGTTAGAAGACAACTGAGAAAGACTTGCCAGAGTCTCTCAGGGCCAAACGGCTAATGATCTCAACAGAGGGACCAGACCGTTTCAGAAGAACCTCTTCAAAGCCCAGCGCTTTCCTTCTGGTCACGGAAGCAGCTTTTACAAAGATTGTGAAAGCGGAGTCGATACCATCCTGAGCACACAGACAGATGATATGGCACTGACCCAGCATCAATGCAATTACATATTTCTGTCAGATCAGCATAATGACCATATTCAAGACCACGAGCATATTCTTTCTAATTTCGTTGAATTACACTCAGACATGAATTGATTGGTCACCATCGACTGTTTTTGCTCTTAATAATTAATTTCTCAAGTGTCAGCACCACAGTAGCAGCTCAATAGCGTTGTCCCCAAGTCTATCCAGACTGTATTACATCTTCATATCTGGGCCTGGACAATGTCGCATGATATTGCATGGGCCATTTCAGTATTATCCAATATAGTGCTGCCAATCAAAAGTTTGAACAGACTACTGCATATATTGTTCAAGCAAACCACTAGGCCTTTCTGTACACGGTGAAGGTTGACCCAGGCAGTGTGTTGAAACAAACCACTAGGCCTTTCTGTACACGGTGAAGGTTGACCCAGGCAGTGTGTTGAAACAAACCACTAGGCCTTTCTGTACACGGTGAAGGTTGACCCAGGCAGTGTGTTGAAACAAACTACTTAACATCCAGATCTGCCCAGAGGATACCCTGCTCCAGTGGCTTAGGCCAACAACGCAAACACATCTCCGATAACTTCATTCCTTTGTGAACTGTACTTAAACTTAATTACGCTGTCTATGAAAAACGGTCCGGCAATTAAGCCTCGTGATATAATCTTTTCTAAAGCTGACCTTTGCACTCTCCACTGCTTAATTGAAGACTTAAAAGATACTGGCTAATGGTATTAAAACCTTTTCTAATTAGCGACGGGAGCTAGGGTTGTTTTCTGTTCCTGGTGTTGTGTGCCGGTTTATTCCCGGGCCACTGTAGCTGCCTCCAGCCTGTTAGAGAAAGACAGTGGTTCCAAGGTCAAGTTCACAGTGAAGAGGAATTGGCCACCGTTCCGCATTAGCATAAATCAATGTGAGCCCAGTGTTAAGCATCACTGTCAGGTGTGAGAATTTAATACCAAATGTTGATCTCAAACTCTGTCAGTCTCTCTTTCTCTCTCTGCCTCTCGCTCTGTCTGTCTCTCTCTCTCTCTGCCTCTCGCTCTGTCTGTCTCTCTCTCTCTGTCTCTCTCTCTCTCTGCCTCTCGCTCTGTCTGTCTCTCTCTCTCTCTGCCTCTTGCTCTGTCTGTCTCTCTCTCTCTGTCTCTCTCTGTCTCTCTCTCTCTCTCTCTCTCTGCCTCTCGCTCTGTCTGTCTCTCTCTCTCTCTGCCTCTTGCTCTGTCTGTCTCTCTCTCTCTGTCTCTCTCTCTGTCTCTCTCTCTCTCTGCCTCTCGCTCTGTCTGTCTCTCTCTCTCTCTGCCTCTTGCTCTGTCTGTCTCTCTCTCTGTCTCTCTCCCTCTGTCAGTCTCTCTGTCGGTTTCTCTCTCTCTCTGCCTCTTGCTCTGTTTGTCTCTCTCTCTGTCAGTCTCTCTGTCGGTTTCTCTCTCTCTCTGCCTCTCTCTTTGTTGTATGTCTCTTTCTCGCTCTTTCTTTTGTCCCTCCCTCTGTCTTCCTCTTGATTGCACTGAGCAGTCACTAGACAGGAGGTTTACTCTATACTACTGGTGATAAATCTGAAAACGAGTAACAGATCCTGCATTTTGGATAAAACCATCTGATTGATTTTATAGTATGTCACTTTCAATGCTGACACATTTAACCAACTACCAAGTTTGTTCAATTTCGTACACAGCAATCTCAGTATTTTAAAACAAAGACCCTACGTTAACACCTTTTAACAACTTGACGTGTTCTTGCCGTGTTTCAGGCATTTCCTGTTCAAACACGGTTCCGGCTCATCTGCCCTGTTCAGCGCGGCCAGTCAGAACTACCCCCTGACCTCCAGCACGGTGTACTCCCCGCCCCCTCGCCCCCTCCCCAGGGCCACCTTCTCCCGGCCCATGTTCACCTTCAACAAGCCCTACAAGTGCTGCAACTGGAAGTGCACGGCCCTGAGTGCCACAGCCATCACCGTCACCCTGGCCCTGCTTCTCACATACGTGATCGGTAAGTCCCCCGCTCCTCCGCGCCCACCGCTTTTTATTTATGGCGTTGTTGTTGTTGGCTTGTCACCGGCTGACAGCGCATTGATCGTTCTGGTATGTTAATGTAAAATAACAAGTCAGCGAAGGCCTTGTCTTTTAATCAGTTGGGTGTTGGGCTGAGAACATCCTGACCTTGGTGAGCTGTTTCCAGAGGTTCCTGCTACCCAGAGGTCTTTGTGTGTTTCTCCTAATTGAGATGAAGTCCTTAAGCTGCCACTGTTAGGATCAATAAAGATCTTAGGAAATGCAACACATAGCAGGATGTAGCTCCTTAGACCTCCATTTTGGATCCTTAGACCTGCAGTTTGCTAAACCGCATGACCATGCATTAATGCTTCTTTAATAAGGCCCTTTCAGAGGCAGTGGTTCAGCCCTCCTGTGTGCACAGACAAGAGATTCTAAATCCTCAACTGTCACATTCAAACCTTGACTGCATTCTAACTGCTCGCTGCTTTCTCACATCTCCCTCTGCTACATTACACATTTTAAACAACAGCTAAAAAAATCCATAATCTCACCGAGGCCCATAAGAAAAGCGTAGAATGTGAACTTGAGTCGTAATTTTCGAACAGGAATTGAATTAGCCTCAATGTTAAGCCAGGCTGTTATCAGGCAATTATTCCAAATCTTTTTGTAACAGATGTGCTGTCATCAGGAATAATGTGGGGGCTGTTCATAAAACTGTCAGATAAATAACTAAGGTGGGCCTTACCAAACTGTTGCCCACAAGTCTGTAGGGGCACACGTTACCAGTTCAACATTAAGGTGACTACAGAGCAAGAGTTATTGGTTAAGTTTGAGTTATTTGTTTTACACAAAAATAGTGGAAACACTATATTGGAAAGAGGTCTTTGTGATAATTTAATTAGTGTGAATAATTGCAACCAAAAACGTGTGACAAATGGTATGAACGAAGTACGAAACCTCCTCAAGGTGTTTCGAGCGGGTTCACAAACGTGTCATGAATGCTTAAGATGCTCAAGAGATATTTACAAGATGGCGGCTCGGATGCTTGTCTGCATGTTCAGACCCAATCTGGACCCCTGTCCCCTCAGCCAGGCCGGCCGCCCAGCCAGGCCTCCTCAGAGCCGGACGAGGGTTGTCTGAGAGAGGGGGGGGGGGACATGTGGACGTACAGACTTGTGGGAGAGGCACACAGACGCCACAGAAGAGTCACAGTGTTAGGAAGAGAGGGGAGGACTAGGGAGGTGACTCCAGATGGTTTAGCATGTCACCCACCGGCCTCTGAGGAAGAGGAAGCCCCAACTCCATAAAGCTACGAAACTTCAGTCGTACTCCAGAGAGGCAGTGTCCCTCCTCCTCCCCCTCCCCCTCCTCCTCCTCTCCCTCCTCCTCCTCTCCCTCCTCCTCCTCTCCCTCCTCCTCCTCCTACGACCGAACGGCAACGTCATATGGGACGACTCATAGAAACCCTGAGGTAATGTTATCTGCTGAAAAGTTAATGCGGTCTGTTTTTCAAAGTCAGAATGCTGCCTGCGCTACACTGATGTCTCTCCTGCCCTCTGTGTGAGTGTGTGTGTGTGTGTGTGTGTGCGTGCACTGTGTGTGTGTGTGTGTGTGTGGTAACGGAGTCTCAGAGCCATCTCTAACTGCTATACTTCTCCAAACTGCCAATTGATTATATCTTCCCATGATGTTTAGTAGTGTAATAACTGATGAGCATTAAACTCCGATTCCTTTTGATTCGTTTTTTATCACGTGTATTGAGGATAACAAAAGTCTAATGAACCTCAGATGTCTCTCTCCAAGGTGTATTGGCAGGTTGCAACTCAGATTGGGGGGGGGGGGGGGGGGGACACAGACAATATTCCTTGGAGAAAATTAAACGTTTTGATTTTTTCAGTTCATTAGGGCACTGTAAAGGATAGCTGTCGGCTGTGGTATTGGTTTAACAGACTGAAAAGTGTTTGGATCAATGAGACTGACTAATGTCAAAGGGTCCGAGTCAAAGTCTCAGTGTTGAAAGGGAAGCGGGCAGCCGAGGAATTTATGATGCCAGGCGACTAGCCTTGAAGGTAGCAGACCTTTCATGCCTCATTGTGGTCATATTGATCGATCCATTTTCACTTCAGCTCCTTATTAGTATTCTGGCCGTGGTTCCATAAACCAAACAATGCCCTTTTTGAAGAGAGCGAAGGATAGGTTGCAGAGGGCGGGCAGTAAATTATTTCCCCCAGTACAGGGAAGTTTAGATCAAGTGCCATTCTCTAGTGAAACTGACAGCCCTCCCGAACACACAGGATGCACTGAGAAGCCAGGAGCGCTAGGTCAGGTATTAATGGCACTGATGTTGTGAAGTAGTCTGTCCTTTATTCATGGGTAGTTAAACGACC